>NC_047050.1:21111958-21849993 GCF_011762595.2 Tursiops truncatus
TTGCTTAGTGCCTAGTACATAAACAGTTTTCAAAAATATTTTTATAAATATTTCTAATAAGTAAAATCTTAAAAAATAATAGACTCATAAAGAATTAAGTAAAAACTTAGGTCAGAATGATCAGACCAATTTTTGTGTTGTTAGTCATTCTCTAGTGCTATTATAAACCTAACTGAATTAAATTAATTTATCAAAGATCTTGTCAACATCTTCAGGAAAGAGATACAATGATTTATTTTGGTTATTAGAGTTCAGATACAACATATCAACAATTTTATTCTAATTAGAATGTCTATTTTGAGATTGCAACGAAATTACTCCCCAAGTATACCTAACTCATATTGCTCCTGGACCCATATTGCTGGTGTATCACTGTTATGGACCTGGGTGAGTTTATAAATTGTTGCTTTAAACCAGAATTTTTGCACCTTGGCACTATTGACATTGAGTCAGATCATTGTTTTTTTTTGTTTGTTTGTTGTTTTGCGGTACGCGGGCCTCTTACTGTTGTGGCCTCTCCCGTTGCGGAGCACAGGCTCTGGACACGCAGGCTCAGCAGCCATGGAGCACGGGCCCAGCCGCTCCGCGGCATGTGAGATCTTCCTGGACCGGGGCACGAATCCATGTCCCCTGAATCGTCAGGCAGACTCTCAACCACTGCGCCACCAGGGAAGCCCCCAGATCATTGTGTTTTTGTGAGGGGCTGTCCTGTGCCTTGGAGGATATTTAGGTGCATCTGGAGCTTCTACCTTTTTTATGTGAGTAGCATTCCTCCCCCAATGTCTGGCCAATTGTGAGAACCATTAATGTCTCCAGACGTTACTAGATATCCCCTAAAGAACACAACTTACCCCCAACCCACACATCTGGCCACTGAAGACCACTGCTCTCATCCTACAGGGCAGGTGGGGCAGGTGGGGCAGGTGGGGCAGCTGGTGCAGCTCTTTGAGCAAAAGGAAACCCTAAGATGATTCTGTGATTTGAATTTGGTAGGTTTCTGGAGTTTTTCATTGGGATTTGTATATTATAAGCATGGAAAATCTTGTTGTCTATCCTATTCACATTCCTTTTTATTCTGCCTGATAATTTTCAGAAGTATCTTCTAAGTTATACATAATTTTTTTTGTCACCTGTCTTGTCAACTAAATTGCGAGTATTATAACATGATAGACAGTATCAATTTTCTTTGCCACTTTACTACAATCTCTACTTTCAACTATACTGGATCCTATTTTTCCTCTGGATCTGGGTGTGATTGCAATGTTTTCACAATTGTTAAGTGACTAACACAATCTCATTTCATTAGTTGAAATTAACTCTAGTTTGTTTTAAAGTTTCATCAGTTAAACTCAATTCAAAATTGCCCTCCTCTGAACTACTATTGCTTGAATTAGAGGAGGACTGGTGTTCTGGCTCTAAGACCTCTCCCCTGACCCCTCACTTTTTTTTCCAGGTGCATTCTTTTCAGGGGTTAGGGATAAGAAAAAAGAATAAAACAAACATGGGTAGCCTTATCTGAATGTCTGTGTGTCACTGGTAGGATGGATTATTGACCTTGTTCTGGTTCTGGTTCAGTCTATTTTCCTTTTCTTGAGGCTGTGGGTCTCTGCTAATTTGGTGGTTCCAAGTAACTTTGTGTGTGTGTGTGTATGTGTGTGTATGTGTGTGTATGTGTGTGTGTGTGTGTGTGTGTGTGTGTGTGTGTGTGTTACTAAATCCTACTGCTCACTGCACAACAGGCCAGTAAATCTAGAGATTTGTTGGGGCAAGGAATAGTGACTTTATTCAGAAAGCCAGCGGTCTGAGAAGATAGTGGACTAGTGTCCCAAAGAACCATCTTATCCAAGTTAGAATTCAGGCTTATTTTATATTAAAGGTGGAAGGGGAGTGGTTGGTTTTTGCAAACTTCTTGGTGTCAGAATCCATTGTTCTGTAGGTCAGGTCACGGTGTTCCTGTAAACCTCCAACAAGACAAATGCTATTCTCTGTTCTGCAACTTTTTATCTCTATATGAATAGAAAAGTATTATACATTTAAAGATCAGAGCCTTGAGAATGGGCTATCTTGTATATTTTAGGCTATAGGAAACATTCTTAACTTGTAGCAAAAGCAATAGAATACAAATGTAAAAGTAAAAGAAACAGATCCATTATGGAGTCAGATTTGTTCTTCCCTAGTACCTGTGTGTGTTTGATAGACTGTATTCAGTACTCTCCGGCTTGCACAAAAGAAACTTAAGAGACAATATCTACTGCCTTCACCCTGCTAGGAGTAAATGACCCCAACCCTTTCTAGGTGTTCCATGCCCCTCACTTGACTCAGCAGCCATTTGCAGAACAACATTAATACTGCCTTCTTTCTAGCCTACACTTTTGAAACTGTAACCACTAGAACCCATGTGGTCCTCTTCTGCTTACTTGTGGGGCTGCAAATGTGTAGACTGAAAGGGGAATAACTCGCATCATGTTCCCAGGTATATTGCAACACAGTCTCCTTAGGCCCTACTGGGATTGGCTACTCTGTAGATTTCTTACCTTCAGCTACCAGAGACGAGTTCCAATATATATTTAGGAATTTCCTCAAATCTCAGAGAAAAATGTTAAATATGCCTTTTATCTTCCATCTTTGGGAAGTAGGACTAAAAATAAACTCATGCTAATGATTTATGTTCCAGAACAATCTCCAGAGAAATTCCTTCTTATATACTCTGTTGTTCTGGAGGTACAAGAGGGGTTTGATAGTATTACATCTCAGATGGGAGTGGAGTGTCTTGTCTCCTTTTTACAAACTCCGCTATTAGGACTAACTCCAGGGTCTCTACTCACTTGGATTCAGGGAGAGAACAATTCTCACCTGGAATAAAATACTCTATAATAGACTGACTTCTTTCACTCATAGCTCTCTGCAAGCCTTGTGGGGAAGTGGTTTGCCTCATCTGATGATTGCCTTCTTTGATGTCTATTTTCCTCAATTTAGGACCTTGACTACATTTTTAGGACAAAGGGAAAGAATTCAACATGATGTCCTGTTTTCTATGCATGATTGTTGAGTGTTCGTTCTTCTCCTTTAGGATCTATATTAATGGAAGATTGATTTGTTTCTTAATTTGATGCTGGCAAGGAAGAAAAACTTGACTCTGTGTCCTACATAATAGGATGGTTAATTTTGTGTGTCAACTTGGAGGGTGTTTTTGAATGAGATTAGCATTTAAATATGTGTGCTTTGAATAAAGCAGATTGCCCTCTATAAAAGGAATGGTCCTTATCTAATCAGTTGAAAGTCTGAATAGAGCAAAGTGACCAGTCTCCATGAGCAAGAGGAATTTCTCCAGCAGACTGCCTTGGGACTTCACCTGGACTATCAGGATCTCCTGGGTCTCCACCAGGCAACATTTGGACTGGAAGTGCACCATCAGCTCTTCGGGTCTCTATTGCAGAGACCCACAGTACTGGCCCACAATGAAGATTTTGGACTTCCCAGACTCTGTAATCACATATGCCAATCCCTTATTATATATATATATATATATATATATATATATATATATATATATATATATATATATATATATCTTATTGGTTCTATTTCTCTAGAGAACCCTGACTAATACAATAATTAAGAAAAAAGGGACTCAACTATATTGCATTTTATATTCATTAAAATATACAAAGAATCTAAATTAATTTTTCAGATTAAAATTACTTTCCATTTCCAAACTATTCTATAATAGAGTGCTGAAATTCTAATTAGTGCTTCTCTTTAATTGGCAAGGGTGTCAGGGTGTAAGTTCAGTTTCTATCTATGCTTTTGACACATGGTAACCTTGGACACCAATTGTATAAAATATTTTATAAGGAGTATATTGTATTTCGCTTTGTGGAATATATATGTATATATATATATACACACATGCTTATTTTATATATAGTATACTTTATAAGTATATATACATATGTGTATATATATGCATATATATGGGGGCAGTTGGGAGGAAATCAGAAGTGACTGATGCTGTGTATAAGATTTTATTTTAGTGTAAAGCAAATGTTCTACAATTGATTGTGGTGATGGTTATACAACTCTGTGAATATAAGAAAAATCATTGAATTGTAAACTTTAAATGTCTGAATTGTATGCTATGTAATTTATATGTGAATAAAGCTCTATATAAAATAATGAGAGAAAAATGTAGTTTTCATAAACATTTTGAGTGCAGAACCTAAAGGAACATATTCTCAATTAAACTGAAGAATGTGGTTATAGAAAAGTCTAGTATACCTCTTTATAGAGACATTGTCACAAAATGGAGTAGAAAAATTCATAAGCATAAATTAGGAGTTTTATTACAAGATTCACCTTGGACAAACTGAGTTGGAGGGAGCATAAGAGTGTGGGGCGAGGGTGAAGGAATGTAAAATTGGCTGAAGAAAGAATTAAGAGAGATCCAGAAACTTAAAGAATTCTGGTGCATCCAGAGTGTGGAAATTAGATGGTGGGAAGTAGTTTAACATGAAAATAAAGTGGTAATGTGGTGTCCTGGAGACCACATTAAAGACATGGATGAATTCTAAGAACAGGACTGATGAAATCAGAATTGCATTTAAGATCATTTTGGCTTCAAGTAAAGGATGGATTAGATCATAACTGAAGGTATGTCAATTGGAAGGCTGCAGTACTAATACATGAGAAATTATGGTGGCCTGAATTAGGATATTGCAGTGGAACTGGAAAGGATAATAAGTGGTCAAGAAATGTTAGTGAGATTGAATCAGAGCTTGGTGATAAGTTGCATATAACAGGTGAGAAATAGGAAGAAATCTCACATGACTCATGGGTTTTAGCCTTGTCACCAAATGAATAGTGGATCAAATAAACTTGACAAAGAACTCCAAAGAGGAACAAAGTTAGGGTTAAGGCTAAAAGTTTCATTCAGATATCTACCTTTTGAGTTTAAAATACCTGTCAGAAATTTAAGTGGGGATTATCTAGGACCTTGGACCAAAGTATGTTCCAAAAGTAACCGAATAACCTGGGGGTGTTTTAGAAAAGTGGAATCTCAGACCACATTCCAGAACAACTGAGTCAGATTCTGTATTTTTAGAAAGAGCTCCAGTGATTTTTATTCACATTATTGTTTGAGCGGTATTGCTCTAATAGACTACTGCTGTATAGGTCCAGAGTTAGGTAGGGAAGTTTGAGTTGAGATTAAGGACATTAACATAAATAAATCCATAAGTAATGATGAAATTGTATTATCTTCAAGAATGAAAATTAGACCGTTTTTTCCATTATGATATTATGAAAGATTGCATTTTATACAGAACATTTTCATTTTCAATATTTATAACTCCAAATTGCCTATTAAAAATATAGTTTTAAAAAGTCAATTTCATCAGAAGTATAATTCTATTTTTTGATTATTGTATTTCTGTCCCCATAATATATAACATGCTATATATAAGCATGTTTTGCTACTGTAACTGCAAAATGGTAGCTCTATAGTAGTTTTTATTAGAAGTGAAAAAGATGTACAGATACAGATTTTTTTTTTAGATTTCTGAAATCTTTATCAACTTTAAAAAGCCGGAGCATTTAAAAACTTTCATTTCCTATAAATCTGATTTAGAACAAATTTATATCTGACAGATAATTCACACAGAAACTTAATGTTTGGAAAATCTGTAAATTTTATAAGCATAACTTTCTACAGGCATAAATTATTCTTTTCTATAAATAATTTACTCCAGTGTGGTTTCACCCTTATATAGCCAATTTGTCAAGCAAGACCCCATACCAGGCAGATAGAGTCAAAAAGCTGTGTCTAAACTTGTCTGCGTTGTGTTTTTCAGCTTGGTTCCAACATTTCAACCCAGGATGCTCACTCTGCCCTGAACAGTGAGAGTGCCTTTAATTACAATCTGACATGTATTCGTGAGAAACAAAAGGCTATGAACTGAGGGTGATGATTAACTGTTCTACTGGATAATTGCTTAAACTACTACTTATATTATGCTTCATTATCTCTTTTGAACAAAGTGATTATTGGCCTTTTGTGTAGCGATTATACAGTGTAAGTGCAATCTTGCTGTTTTAACTCTCATCAGAGTTTATGTTTAATGTACTTCCATTACAATGAAGGGTGCAATTTTAGGTGTTCTTTCTTCAGCTGAGAACCCTCCTGGAATCAATCTCTTATGGTTTTATTTCTTGATTTGGAATATGCAACATCTTCTGGTCTTCCAGGGAAAGGGAATTCAAAACATAATGATACAGTATTCAGGAGTAATATAAATATGTTCATACCTTTTGTATGCATAGCCACACATGCAAACAGCTCCAATATTATGATTTATACCAAAAAATCAGCAAACTGGTAGGTTCTGAAAATCTCAGAGGACAAAACTAAAGTTAAAAAAGTAGTTTACTTTTTACATAGACAGTACTTAAAAGCCACAAACTTGATTCCCTTTTGTAAATATAGAATAACTATCCACAGGTAGTTATCATGATGAACCCATGTCTTTGTTATTAGAAAAAAAAATCAAAATCCCAAACTTTCAAAACTTTAATTTATGTTTAAGTAATTATCAGCCTCACAGAACTTTACCCCTCTCCAAAAACTTCTCATCTTTCAAACTCATGTTTTCTCAGGAGAAAACTTTCATGATGCCATTGCATTTGGTTGATTTTGGTCTACTCAAATATCTGGCATAATTGCCATGAGAACAGCCTTTAGTGAGATCAAAGCACATGTTATTTTAATGTTTTCCTTGAGGTGTAGTTGATAGACAATAAACTGCACATATATTAAATGTATTTTTTTATATATAAATTTATTTATTTTCTTTATCTTTGGCTGCTTTGGGTCTTTGTTGCTGCACGCGGGCTTTCTCTAGTTGCGGCGAGTGGGGGCTACTCTTCGTTGCGGTGTACAGACTTCTAATTGTGGTGGCTTCTCTTGTTGCAGAGCACGGGTTCCAGGCGCGCGGGCTTCAGTAGTTGTGGCACGCAGGCTCTGAAGTTGTGACTCATGGGCTTAGGTGCTCCGCGGCATATGGGACCTTCTGGAACCAGGGCTTGAACCCATTTCCCCTGCATTGGCAGGCGGATTCTTAACCACTGCACCACCAGGGAAGCCCTAAATGTAAAATTTAGATAAGTTTTTAAATAAGTATATATTCCTGAAACATCACCACAATTAAGATGAGTACAGCCCTTATCCCCCAAAGATTCCATGTGTCTCTTAGTAATCCCTCCCTTTTACTTTTCCTTGAAATCCTGCACTCCAGCTCCAGACAACCACTGCTCTGCTTTCTGATATAAATTAATTTGTATTTTCTATATGGTTAAGTATAAATGCAATGGTAAAATGTGTACCTGGCTTCTCTCATTCAACATAATTATTTGGGAAGCCATACACATTGTGTATGTCCACGGTTCAATTTTACAATCCCAGTAGTAGTATATGAGAGTCTCAGTTCTTTCGTATCCTTGCCAATGCTTGGCTTGGTCAGTCTTTTCAACAATAGTCACTCAAATAGATGTGCCCTAGTATTTCATTGCAGTTTTAATTTGAATTTTTCTAATGACTAAAAATATTTTCATGTGCTATTTGCCAGTTGGTTATCTTTTTGGTGAAGTGTCTATTAAAATATCTTAATGTTATCTAGGCTTTGTTTTTATAGATGCCCATTATTAGGTTGAGGAAGCGCCATCTACTCATAGTATTTTTGAAGAATGAATGTTGGAATTTAACAAATGTTTTTTCTGCACATATTATGAAAGATGATGGTTTTTCTTTTTTATTTATGAATATGGTAGATTATATTAAGCTGATCTTTGAATGTTAAATCAACCTTGCATTACTGAGATATACTTTATTTGGTCATAGTGTATCATCATTTTCATACATTGCTGGATTGAATTTAGTAAATTTTGTTAGAAGCTTTGTATCTATTTTCACAAAGCATATCATTCTGTATTTTCTTTTTTGCAGTGTCTTTGGTTTTGGTATCATTGTAACTCTGGCCTATAAAATGAGTTAGGAAGTATTTTCTACTCTTCATATTATGGAAGAGGTTGTTTATAACTGATATTATTTGTAGAATTCACCAATAAAGTCATCTGGGCCAGAGATTTTTTGTGGGAAGTTTTGTTTTGGTTTGGCTTTCTACAGACCCAATGTATTTAATAGATACAAGGCCATTTGACTTATTAATTTACTCTTGAATGATCTCTCACACTTTGTGTCCTTAAAAAACTTATTCATTTTACTTAAGTATATAAAATTTATATGGCAAAAAAAATTTTATAATATTTCTTTATTATCCTTTCAAAATGTTTAAAATCTGTAGTGAAATCTTTTCTAGTATTGCTATTAGTATAATACCAGCTTTATAGAATGATTTGGGATTTGTTCCATTCTTTTTTTATTTTAATAAAACTTTATTATTGAGATTTAGTATTAATTCTTCTTTAAATGTTCTATAGGAATCACCAATGAAATTATCAAGTCTGGTGTTTTCACTGTAGGAAGTACAGGCATACTTTGTTTTATTGTGCTTTGCAGATACTGCGTTTTTGGTAAGTTGAAGGTTTCTGGTAACCCTGCATTGAGCAAGTCTATAGGCAGTATTTTTCAACAACATTCACTCACTTTGTGTCTCTGTGTTACATCTTTGTAATTCTCATAATATCTTAAACTTTTTCATTACTATTATATTTGTTAGGGTGATTTGTGAGCAGGGATCTTTGATGTTCCTATTGCAAAAAGATCAGGACTCAAAGGCTCAAATGAAGATTTACATTTTTTAGCAATAAAATATTTTAAAATTAAGATATAGACATAGTTTTATCAGCCATATGCTATTGCACAGTTAGTAAACTAAAATATAGTGTAAACGTAACTTTTACATGCACTAGGAAACCAAGAAATCTATGTGACTTGCTTTATTGTGATACTTTATTGGAGCAGTCTAGAACTGAACCCATGATTTCTCTGAGGTATTAGTATTGAATACTAATTCAATCTCTCCAGTGTTGCAGGGCTCTAAGATTATATTTCTTCTTAAATCAGTGTCTGTGGTTTACTTCTGTAGAAACCTTAATTTTATCTAGGTTATCTAGTATTTTGACATACAACTTTTCAGAGTATCTCCTGTAATCTTTTTCATTTCTGTAAGAGTACTAGTGATGTTTCCTCTTACATTCTTGATTTAAGTAATTTGAATATTCTCTCCTTTTTTTGGACAGTCTAGCTGAAGCTTTTAAAAATTTTGTTTATTCTTTTAAATAATTAATTTTTGTATTTTAAATATATCATCTATTAATCTGTTTCATTTATTTCCACTCTAATATTTTTTAACTATTGCATACCTCTTGTTTCCTTTGTGTTTAGCTTCTCCTCTTTTTCTATGTTCCTCAGGTGGAAGGTTAGATTACTGATTTGAGATATTTCCTTTTTTTTCTTTTTCTGATTTAGGTATTTACATGTGGAAACGTCCTGCTGATAATTGCTTTCACAGTATAGCATTTGTTTTGGTGTGTTGTGTTTTTCCTTCATTCATCACAAAGTATTTACTAATTTCCCTTGTGATTTATTCTTTGGCCTATTGGTCAAAAAGGAATGCATTCTTTATTTTGGACATTTTGGAGAATTTCCCAAATTTACTTCTATTATTGCTTTCTAATTTAATTCCATTGTAATCAGAGAATATATTTTGGATGATTTCAATCAGATTTTATTGATTGTGTCTTTTTATGGGTTAGCATATCTAGTAAATGATCTCTACTAGAAAATGGTCTTGTGTACTTCATAAAAAATGTATATCCTTCTGCTGTTGGGTAGAGTGTTATACAGATGTTTGTTTGGATTACCTAGTTTATAGTGTTGTTCAAATCTTCTATTTAATTGTTGATCTCCTGCATTATTATTCTACCCATTATTAAAGATTTTGATTATAATGTGTCTAGGTACAAAGCTCTGTGTTTATTCTACTTGTAATTTGTTGAGCTTCTTAGATGTGTGTACTAACATTTCACATCAAATATGGGAAATTTGGTCACTATTTCTTCATATATTCTTTCTTCCTCTTTCCCTCCTCTATTTCTAGGATTGATATCACACATACATTGGCATTCTTGATGGCGTCCCACAGATCTCTGAGAATCTTTTAATATTTCTGAATTTTTCATGTTGGATAATCTCAAGAGTCCTTTCTTCAAGTTTGAAGATTCTGCCTTCTGCTAGCTCAAATCTTCTGTTAGACAGTCTAGTGAATTTTTCATTGTGGTTACATTTCAACATCTGAATTTGTGTTAGATTCTTTTTTTCTTTTTTTTTGGTTAAGCTTTTTTTTTTTTTAACATCTTTATTGGCATATAATTGCTTTACAATGGTGTGTTAGTTTCTGCTTCATAACAAAGTGAATCAGTTATACATATGTTCTCATATCTCTTCCCTCTTGCATCTCCCGCCCTCCCACCCTCCCTATCTCACTCCCCCAGGCGATCACAACGCACCTAGCTGATCTCCCTATTTCACATTTGGTAGGTCTGTGTCTTTATTCCTGTCTTACCCCTAGGTTCTTCATGACATTTTTTTTCTTAAATTCCATATATATGTGTTAGCATACGGTATTTCTCTTTCTCTTTCTGACTTACTTCACTCTGTATGACAGACTCTAGGTCTATCCACCTCATTACAAATAGGTCAATTTCATTTCTTTTTATGGCTGAGTAATATTCCATTGTATATATGTGCCACATCTTCTTTATCCATTCATCCGATGATGGACACTTAGGTTGTTTCCATCTCCAGGCTATTGTAAATAGAGCTGCAATGAACATTTTGGTACATGACTCTTTTTGAATATGGTTTTCTCAGGGTATATGCCCAGTAGTGGGATTGCTGAGTCATATGGTAGTTCTATTTGTAGTTTTTTAAGGAACCTCCATACTGTTCTTCATAGTGGCTGTAACAATTCACATTCCAACCAGCAGTGCAAGAGTGTTCCCTTTTCTCCACACCCTCTCCAGCATTTATTGTTTCTAGATTTTTTGATGATGGCCATTCTGACTGGTGTGAGGTGATACCTCATTGTAGTTTTGATTTGCATTTCTCTAATGATTAATGATGCTGAACATTCTTTCATGTGTTTGTTAGCAATCTGTATATCTTCTTTGCAGAAATGTCTATTTAGGTCTTCTGCCCATTTTTAGATTGGGTTGTTTGTTGTTTTGATACTGAGCTACATGAGCTGCTTGTAAATTTTGGAGATTACTCCTTAGTCAGTTGCTTCATATGCAAATATTTTCTCCCATTCTGAGGGTTGTCTTTTCATCTTGTTTATGGTTTCCTTTGCTGTGCAAAACCTTTGAAGTTTCATTAGGTCCCATTTGTTTATTTTTGTTTTTATTTCCATTTCTCTAGGACATGGGTCAAAAAAGATCTTGCTGCGATTTATGTCATAGAGTGTTCTGCCTGTGTTTTCCTCTAAGAATTTGATAGTTTCTGGCCTTACATTTAGGTCTTTAATCCATTTTGAGCTTATTTTTGTGTATGGTGTTAGGGAGTGATCTAATCTCATACTTTGACATGTACCTGTCCAGTTTTCCCAGCACCACTTATTGAAGAGGCTGTCCTTTCTCCACTGTACATTTCTGCCTCCTTTATCAAAGATAAGGTGACCATATGTGTGTGGGCTTATCTCTGGGCTTTCTATCCTGTTCCATTGATCTATCTTTCTGTTTTTGTGCCAGTACCGTACTGTCTTGATTATGGTAGCTTTGTAGTATAATCTGAAGTCAGGGAGCCTGATTCCTCCAGCTCCGTGTTTCGTTCTCAAGATTGCTTTGGCTATTCGGGTTCTTTTGTGTTTCCATACAAATTATGAAATAGTTTGTTCTAGTTCTGTGAAAAATGCCAGTGGTAATTTGATAGGGATTGCACTGAATCTGTAGATTGCTTTGGGTAGTAGAGTCATTTTCACAATGTTGATTCTTCCAATCCAAGAACATGGTATATCTCTCCGCCTATTTGTATCATCTTTAATTTCTTTCATCAGTGTCTTATAATTTTCTGCATACAGGTCTTTTGTCTCCCTAGGTAGGTTTATTCCTAGATATTTTATTCTTTTTGTTGCAATTTTAACAAAATTCAACACCGATTTATGGTAAAATCCCTGCAGAAGTAGGCATAGAGGGAACTTTCCTCAACATAATAAAGGCCATATATAACAAACCCACAGCCAACATCGTCCTCAATGGTGAAAAACTGAAAGCATTTCCACTAAGATCAGGAACAAGACAAGGTTGCCTATTCACAACTCTTATTCAACATAGTTTTCAAAGTTTTAGTCACAGCAATCAGAGAAGAAAAGGAAATAAAATGAATCCAAATCAGAAAAGAAGAAGTAAAGCTGTCACTGTTTGCAGATGACATGATACTATACTTAGAGAATCCTAAAGATGCCCGCAGAAAACTACTAGAGCTAATCAATGAATTTGGTAAAGTAGTAGGATACAAAATTAATGCACAGAAATCTCTGGCATTCCTATACACTAATTGTGTTAGATTCTTTAAAAATATAATTTCTGTATCCTTACTTGATATTCTAGATTTGCTGAAATATCATTCTAATATTATATGTTTTTAATATAAATTTATTTATTTATTTATTTATTTATTTATTTATTTATTTTTGGCTCCATTGGTTCTTCATTGCTGTGCACGGGCTTTCTTTATTTCCAGAAATTGGGGTCTACTCTTCATTGCAGTGTTGGGCTTCTTATTGCAGTGGCTTCTCTTTTTGTGGAGCATGGGCTTTAGGTGAGAGGGCTTCAGTCGTTGTGGTGTGCGGGCTTCAAGAGCTGTGGCTCACAGGTTCTAGAGCACAGGCTCAGTACTTGTGGTGCACGGACTTAGTTACTCCGCAGTATGTGGGATCTTCCCAGACCAGGGCTTGAAAACATGTCCCCTGCATTGGCAGGAGGATTCTTAACCACTGTGCCACAGGGTAGCCCAGTATTATATTTAAACATAGTTCTTAAACATATTTATAATAACTGATTTAAAGCCTTGTAGAGTAAATTCAACACCTGTGCTTTCTTAGGAAGATTTTTACTTGATTTTCTTAATGTGTATTGGTCACACTTTTATGTTTATTTACATGGCTTGATTCATTTTTGTATTGGTACTTAGATAATATAATGTTCCCATTCCAGAACGTAGATTCCCCCCAAGGGTTTTGTGTTGTTATTTATCTTGTTGTTATTGTGGTTGTTGCTGCTGTTTTTTTTTTTTTCTTTTTTTTAACTTTTCTGACTAATAAGATTTTACTATACTGATTATTTAAAGTCTTTGTTCTTCACCACATGAGGTCCACTAAAGAAAAGTAGCTTAGTGGTCACTGACTCTTTGGACAGAAATTTGGTTAGGTGCCTTAAATCAATAATTCTCTCAAATCTCTTGAATTCCTACACACTAATGATGAAAAATCTGAAAGTGAAATTAAGAAAACACTCCCATTTAACATTGCAACAAAAAGAATAAAATATCTAGGAATAAACCTACCTAAGGAAACAAAAGACCTGTATGCAGAAAATTATAAGACACTAATGAAAGAAATTAAAGACAATACAAGGCTTCCCTGGTGGCACAGTGGTTCAGAGTCCACCTGCCAATGCAGGGGACAGGGGTTCATGCCCCACTCAGGGAAGATCCCACATTCCACAGAGTGGCTGGGCCCATGAGCCATGGCCACTGAACCTGCGCATCTGGAGCCTGTGCTCCGCAACGGGAGAGGCCACAACAGTGAGAGGCCCACGTACTGAAAAAAAAAAAAAAAAAAAAAAAAGATGATACAAATAGATGGAGAGATATACCATGTTCTTGGATTGGAAGAATCAGTATTGTGAAAATGACTATACTACCCAAAGCAATCTACAGATTCAATGCAATCCCAATCAAACTACCAATGGCATTTTTCACAGAATTAGAACAAAAAAAATCACAATTTGTATGGAAACACAAAAGACACCGAATAGCCAAAGCAATCTTGAGAAAGAAAAACAGAGCTGGAGGAATCAGGCTCCCTGACTTCAGACTACACTACAAAGCTATAGTAATCAAGACAGTATGGTACTGGCACAAAATCAGAAATATAGATCAATGGAACAGGATAGAAAGCCCAGAGATAAACCCACGCACATATGGTCACCTTATCTTTGATAAAGAAGGCAAGAATATACAGTGGAGAAAAGACAGCAGAGATAAACCCACCAGAGATAAACCCACGCACATATGGTCACCTTATCTTTGATAAAGAAGGCAAGAATATACAGTGGAGAAAAGACAGCATCTAAGTGGTGCTGGGAAAACTGGACAGCTACATGTAAAAGAATGAAATTAGAACACTCCCTAACACCATACACAAAAGTAAACTTAAAATGGATCAAAGACCTAAATGTAAGGCCAGACACTATTGAACTCTTAGAGGAAAACATAGAACACTCCACGACATAAATCACAGCAAGATCCTTTTTGACCCACGTCCTAGAGAAATGGAAATAAAAACAAAAATAAACAAATGGGACCTAATGAAACTTCAAAGCTTTTGCACAGCAAAGGAAACCATAAACAAGATGAAAAGACAACCCTCAGAATGGGAGAAAATATTTGAAAATGAAGCAACTGACAAAGGATTAATCTCCAAAACATACAAGCAACTCATGCAGCTCAATATCAAAAAAAACAAAAAACCCAATCCAAAAATGAGCAGAAGACCTAAATAGACATTTCTCCTAATAAGATATACAGATTGCCAACAAACACATGAAAGAATGCTCAGCGTCACTAATCATTAGAGAAATGCAAATCAAAATTACAATGAGGTATCACCTCACACCAGTCAGAATGGCTATAATCAAAAAGTCTAGAAACAATAAATGCTGGAGAGAGTGTGGAGAAAAGGGAACCCTCTTGCACTGTTGGTGGGAATGTAAATTGATACACCCACTATGGAAAACAGTATGAAGGTTCTTTAAAAAACTAAAAATAGAACTACCATATGACCCAGCAATCCCTTACTGGGCATATACCCTGAGAAAACCATAATTCAAATAGAGTCACGTACCACAGTATTCACTGTAGCACTATTTACTATAGCTAGGACATGGACGCAACCTAAATGTCCATCAACAGATGAATGGGTAAAGAAGATGTGGCACATATATACAATGGAATATTACTCAGCCATAAAATTGAGTTATATGTAGACCTATAGTCTGTCATATAGAGTTAAGTATGTCAGAAAGAGAAAAACAAATACTGTACGCTAACACATATATATGGAATCTAAAAAATATAAAAGAAATAATTTGGTCCTGAAGAACCTAGGGGCAGGAAAGGAATAAAGACACAGACTTAGAGAATGGACTTGAGGACATGGGGAGGGGGGAGGATAAGCTGGGACAAAGTGAGATAGTGGCATGGACTTATATATCCTACCAAATACAAAATAGATAGCTAGTGGGAAGCAGCAGCATAGTAAAGGGAGATCAGCTCAGTGCTTTGTGACCACGTATTAGGGTGGGATAGGGAGGGTGGGAGGGAGATGCAAGATGGAGGAGATATGGGTATATATGTATATGTATAGCTGATTCACTTTGTTATAGAGCAGAAACTAACATACCATTGTAAAGCAATTATACTCCAATAAAGATGTTAAAAAATTTTTTTGATAATCATTGAGCACTAAGAACATCCCAGACTTGTTCTGATTGATTAACCCAGTGAAATAAATGTGGAGAATTGGTAGCACCCATTGATTTTTATCCAAAATTTCAAAGTTATTTGTTCCTTCATAAATTGCACAAGTTACAAATCTTTGCATAATCAGTTAAAATGCTGATGTCCATACAGCACTAACTGTTCTTTCCAACTTAACTTGGAAGACCATTAAATTATAGCTTCTTGCATCACAAAGGTTAAGAAAAATCCCTTTTTGATAGACACAATTTTTTTCCATCAAATATAAACTTAAGAAGAATTTTCTCTGGAGAATATTTCCTGTGGTATGCTCTCTTCTGCGTTGGTGAGTGCACATCAGTAAGGGAGCAGATTTTAACTGGCACTTGTAAAAATGCCAGAGAGGGAAGGACACTTTCTTAGGTATAGGTTACAATTACCTGATATTTGTTTGTTTTCAGTAAATGTTCTGCAGTGGACATAATGCCTTCGATTCAACCTGTTTGAAAACCCCTGTCTTGATATATACTCAATGCACTGGCAGAGTTTACATGAATTATTTACAGTTTTTAAGAAATCTGATAGTTTTCTGCTGAGTCAATCTTAAGGACATGGACTTATGGGAGAATCAAAGAGCAATTGCTTATTAGCATGTCATTTAGAAAATAATTTTTATGGGCAGGGACTTTGTAAATAGTCATATATATATTTACGTTCTGATTTCAAAATTCATCATTTACTTATCTCTAGGAAGGGCAGTATATATCCTTTACCTTAGCTTATTCATCTGTATAATTTGAGCAATAAAATGTTATTTTTGCAAGGTTTTTATTTTTATAAATTTTATAAAAATGTGAATGTTTATTTTCACAAGTTTGTTGGAAGTAGTAAATTAAATATTGAGTACAAAGTGCTTGAGACAAAATGCTTGGTGAGAAGTAAGAATTCAAAATAATGGTATATGACCTACTGTGTCAGAGAACTATAAAGAGGGGTAATAACGGAGAAAGGGTAGAGGAGAAAGCAAATAAAAGTCAGTATCAGGCAAAAGATGGCTCAGTCTTCTCTATGGTTGTCCAGCCTCTCCGCAAGGTGGATAGAATAAGGGTCATGAGGCATTCGGTGGGGCATTAAAATAAAAGAAATAAAAAAACTGATGAGGGGGCATAACTACAATTCAAGATGACATAGGCAGGCAGGATTCTTATATGCTCTCTAACTACTTCCCTATGCTAGATTTCCCATTATCACTGACATTCCTCTCATCTTCTCCCCTTAACGAAGCATCGATCTTTCAGTCATATTTGATATATAGTAATCCTTTACAACTCATTTGCAATCAATCAGCCAAACCTACTTTTTCTGTTTTCTAATATTTCATATCTGCACGTGGTCTTTGTCCACTTCTTAGAATCACCACTAGGCAGGGAGTTGTGACATCTGGATTCTAACCTCAACCAGTAGCGACTTGGAATGGAACGTGTCTGCTTCATAGCTATTAAATAGGAGTAGTAAACAAGAGAGCTCAATCTCCTGGAAGAACATAAGTATTAGGTATAATTACAGATTGGAAAGCCTTATTTATGTCAGTTGTTACCATTATCATCATCCATTGGTGACTTTTTCTTCATGGTATCTTTGCCTTCATTTCTTCAGACTTTGATGTCTTCATCTGAAAAAAAAAAAGTTTTAAAATCTGCCCTTTTCATTATTCTAAGTTTCAAATACAGTAAAATATGAAGAAAGATTTCCTAAAATGTAAAACATTTTAGGTAAGTGAACATTGCTAGTGGCAATATTTCAAGAACTTTAATGGAAACATGCCATTGATACTGAAAAAAATAAAGAACACTTTCGAGTAATAATAATTTCTAATGCAGGAGGCTTAAATGGTAACCCTAGTTTTGCACTCGTGTGTGTGTGCACATACACATGCATACATTTGCCCATCAAAAATCTGGTTAAAGCTATTTATGATAAATTTAAATTTTTTCTTGACACTGTAAATAAACCTGTAGAACGTTTTTTTAAATGAAAAATATATGGATATGTCATTGAAATCACTTTGGGAAACACTGTGTTGTACAGACTTAATCCTGACAACTTATGTTTAGGTGTTCAATCTACTTTAATGGTCCTACTTTTAGACCAAACTATACCAACAAAACAACATTTGCTGTTTCATATGGTAGAAGTTTTCCCTGACTTCACACATTACTAGAGACTCCATAATCAGAGAGTTTGAGTGTAGAATTGGACTGTATCCCAAATTAACATCACTTGACAGACTAAAAATTAGTTCCTATAAGTCTGCACATGTGGATATTTAAATGTAACTTAGAATTAAAATGAAATTGAATAAGAATTCAGTTCCTCGGTTATATAGGGCATATTTCATGTGCACAGTAGCCACGTGAGGCTAGAGGTTACCACAGATATAGAAATTTCAATCAATGCCAAAAGTTTTACTAAAGATTGATGCTATAGACAGATATTTGAAATTGATATTGGGCAACAAGTATACAGAATGCATATTGAATTTGCATATCCCCACGAAAGTTCAAGTTTAAGAAAAGAAAGAGAGGATTGTGTATAATTTTTAGTTTACTGGGAATTTTTCAAATACAATTTGTGTAAGAAAGATATGACAATATCTGTCTCATTCTTTGTTCTCACATATATAATAATATAAAAAATTATAAAATATATTTTAAATAGCAAAATTGCATATTTCTATATATCTTCTTTTTATCATTTAATTCTATCTTGAAAAGGTAATTTTAAATTATTCCACATATTTCAATATTTAGATGCTGGTCAAATTATCTTCCATCCTTTTGATATTAGATCAGAAGAACATTGACTTATTCATCATTTCTACAGACAAGACAACTAACAAAATTAAAGATAGTAACATGCTAAGTACTGCATTTTTATGATTAATATTTTATGAAAAAAATACATCAAATGTCAATGAAATGTGCCACTGGACATTTTAACCTATTTTTATATCCTTAGATACATTTAATTCATTGAGTTGTTCACCTGACATTTTTACAGATTGCTTTGATTGTAAAAACGTCATTTTAAAATGATGTTTTTACACTGCCTTGGTCTTAAAAACATCAAATGGAGGATAATTCTTCATTTGAAGTTATTAAACATGGCTATAATCATAAAAATGTCATTTTAAGATAATTCTTCATTTGACCTTTTTTACACTCAGCTGATCTTTTCTTGTCTTCTTTAAAAATTTGATATTAGAAATGAAAGTTAATAGATTTGAAGGCTGTACTTACAAATTCAAATCAGGATTTCACTGCTAATGTAGCCATGGTCCTAAGGGAATGGTTTACTACCAATCCCCTACCCATTACAATTCTGGGCATTACTGATGGGGTATGTACATGCATGCGTGTGTGTGTGTGTGTGTGTGTGTGTGTGTGTGTGTGTGTGTGTGTGTGAAGCAACAGTGATATCCAACCATGCTTACCTGTGTCTTCTCACAAAAAAATCTATGACTCTTTACAACTTTCAGCTCCACTATTATACTTTTATAGCATATTACTCTCTATAGGCAAGTCACACAATAGCCATTTTCTTTCAGTTATGGTGATTATGAAGATGGCTTTGAAGTCATGTAATTGTGACAACTGTTGGAATATAAGATATTCCAACTCCATGCATGCCATGCATGCCAACTCCATACATTGCTGCACTTTCAATAATTTTTATTTTGTGTATATATCAATATACATATATATATATATATATGTTTGTACAGAAAACACAGAAATAATGTTGTTCAATATTTGCACTTATTCAATGCCTTTCAAGTGTGTAATAAATACATTCATATTTTGGGTAAATAGAATAATAATAATAATAACACTTTGAGCACATATTTTATGACAGGTACTGATGTGAGAATTTTTCTTGCATTAATTAATTATTATAACAATCCTTTGAGGGATATATTATAGACTTACACCTAAGGACAATAGATCCCAAAAGGAGGGAACCAAAATTTAAGCCAAGAAGGCAGAAACACTAAAATAAATGAATTTTCAGGGTGTTCCTCAAATGCTACTTGCATTTGTACCATGGGGCATGAATAGTTTTTGGAGTTATTATGACAGGTGGCTAGCTCCAGTGATGGAGATTCTAAGAAGACATCTGAAAGCTTCTTTATTCTCCCTTTCCTATTTCAACTACAAGCTATTTCCCTCCTGTAAACCAAGCAGTCACTGGAACAGACAGGTAGCTGGGTCATAAAGAGTACAATAGAGAAAATAATTTCTGGTTTTCTCTACTCTGAAATCTTTGAATCTTTGGAAGCTAATTAAAGGGAACCCAGTGGCAAGGATCTTCTTGAGGTAAATTTTGGTGAGACTTTGACCAATGGACACCATTGGATTTTCCGAAGAAATGCTGATATAGGACATCTTAACTGTTCTCTTCACTGTCCAGGGAATCAAGGACAGTCAGAATAGATGATCTCAGTCTTTTAATCTAAAAGAAGACAAGAAGATCATTCCTGGTGTCTGAAGAGGGGGCAAATGACCAGTCTGCTATCATATCCCAGTATACAATAGTGTAGGTCATCTTGGTTCCCCCAACCTTGACAGAGATTTTACTTAGTGTTCCCTAACAGCTAGATCAGACATCAATGAACCAATGAGAAAAATAAGAACTCAAAAAAAAAAAAAAGGGCCATAAGCTAGAGAGAGGAAGAACAAGTAAAAATTAGGACAGTTCCATAAAAAGGAGACCTACTAGAAGAGGCAAATGTAAACCTAAATAACAAAAGTGATACTAGTATTTAAGAGATTTAAGTCTAGTACACATAAGGAAAAAAAAAATCTTTGTGGAACTTAAAAAAGTATTTTCAAGTTAAAAATGTTAATAAGAAATTGAAAGAAATGACCATCATTAAGATCCTTAGTGTTTTGGAAGATCAATTTAAAAAGGGAAGCAATGAAAAAAAAATTACTCTAAAGAAAGTACTCAACTTCAGACTGAATAATCTTAACAAACTGCATAGGTTTTGATGAGAAAACACACTCTTAGGCATTTAGTAGTAAAGTTCTCAAACCCCAAAACCAAGAAAAAAACTCACAAGCTTTCAAAATAAAATGAAAATTACTTGTTCAAGAAAAATAATTAGATCAGCATAGAAGTTCCATCTGCAACTCTTAGGACTGAAGATGGCGGGGATGACATCTATAAACTATGGAGAGAATAATTGTCAAGCTGAAAATAATGATACCTTTCAACTATCATGAAATTATAAGTAGAAATGCATTATATAAGAATATATATTAACTACTGAGAAAAATATACTTACCAAAGTGTGCTATCCAAACAAACAAAAAAATGGATCACAGAACAGACCACAGGATACAGAAAGCAGAAAAAAGGAATAGGGGTGAGCCTTGAAGCATTTTCTTATTCAAAATGTCCTTCTGTTGCAGTTCCTCTATTGTTTTCTCTTACTCTTTTCCAACCAGATATCTATACAGTTAAACAAATATAACTATAAGCTGAATTTAATGTGTAAAATGTGTTAATACAGATTCTTGAAATCAAAGGGCCAAGTTGCAGAGAAAACTGTAGGGGTCAGAAATGAGAGTACTAAACTAAATCAGTTAATATAAAAAAGAAAGAAAAAGGTGAGAAGCAAGATGGGGGAAACTGGAAGTGAGATGACAAAGGTAAGTGCTGGGGAACAGAAAGTTTTGATGGGGAAATTAGTATTTTAATTTCATATACAAGACAAGCGCTTGATTATGACCACTAAACTAATACAGTAGAAAAATACAGTCGAATTTACAAATTATAAAATGGAAAGCAAATAACAGATGCTATCATGTTCAATAAAATAATATAATAAGAATGAAAAGGAAAAGAAATTTTAAAAATAAAAATTAGATATAAAATCAAGCTGAATGCTCCCATTAAAAGAAATATATTGTCATATTTAAGTAAGATACAAAATCCTACTGTATGTTTACTATAGATTGCAAAAATCATTTGAGTTATTTACTTTTTTCTATGTCCATACCAAAAAGGCATGTTTATTTCCCCCTTGCGTGAATCTGTAACTTCATTTACATATACCAGTGTACCAGTATCTGAGGCTAGGTCACAAAAGGTGTTGCATGTTGCCCCTGATTGCTATCACATATCAGCTACAGACAAGACAACATGCTTGGGACAGCCTGTTGGAGGATGAAACACATAAGACAAGCTGAGTTGCTCCAGGTAGTTCCAGGAGAGACAATCCTAGATCACCCAACAGAGCAGATCCCTAGGTATATGAGGAAAAAAAAAAAAAAAACAGAAAAAATCTAAAGAACTCCCACTCATGTGCAGTTGACTACAGACGCATAAACAAATCCAGCTGAGATCAGCCAACCATAGGTCAGAATAGCTGAATTCTGCCACAAAATTAGTGAGTTATAAATAAGCGATTATTGTTGTAAAAAGCTCTAAGGTTTTGTGGTTCTTATTATGACACATTATTCTGCAAATAGAAAGCATAAAGATGTTTAAAAGACATTAAAATTACACACACACACACATTTAAAGAAAGTTAGAAATAAAGGCTTGGGCAGGGAGACACAAAGTAAATGCAATCATAAAGAAACCAGGGAGGCCAATATAACATTAAAAAGTGGAATTGGGGCTTCCCTGGTGGTGCAGTGGTTAAGAATCCGCCTGCCAATGCAAGGGACACGAGTTCAAGCCCTGGTCTGGGAAGATCCCACATGCTGCGGAGCAGCTAAGTCCGTACACCACAACTACTGAGCCTGTGCTCTAGAGCCCGTGTGCCACAGCTACTGAAGCCCATGTGCCTAGAGCCCGTGCTCCGCAACAAGAGAAGCCATCGCAATGAGAAGCCCGTGCACTGCAACGAAGAGTAGCCCCCACTCACCACAACTAGAGAAAGCCCGTGCACAGCAACAAAAGACCCAACACAGCCTAAATAAATAAATAATAAAATAAATAAATTTATTTAAAAAAGTAATATAAGGGTAAAACTATTTGTCAAGACAGACAGGAATATTGTATAAAAGTAGTATAAATATACTGTATAAAAGGCATAATGTATGAAGAAATCATTAACTTGTATGCACTAAAGTATCTGATATATTACTATTAGAATTTCAAAGAACACTTAATTTAATATATATAATATTAATAGAATATTTCCATATGTCTCTTTCAAAACATAATGTATGTTTCTGAAAGAAAAACATAGTAAGAATACAGAACATTTTATTCAATCAACAGAGTCCTGAACATTAAAAAATATATATATATAGAAATTAGAATACTGCTGCTTCTGGTTTCTGGTTCCACATATAAGGATTTTGGAAGTAGAAACTCTGTCTGTAAAACAGGTAAAAAGCTGAGCAGAGTAAAAATTCAACTCTTCTCAGATCCATAAGAGAGTTGAGGACACGTGGCAGACCACTGCACCCAAGATTGGAGAGTCAGGTGAATAAAGGGAATCATGTCTTACCAGAGCACAGATTCAGGAGCAGAAACTACCACAGGAATCAACATCAGGGTATGAAAACTTGCCTATAATTGATGAATTCCTGGAGGCTCAATGCGGACGACTCTGAGAGTAAAATACTTCAGGACCCAGCCAAAAGGGGACACACATACTTTTGTGAGTTTAGTTCCAAATTACTATTAGGTGCTCCCCATAAGTATCAGAGAAAAAAAAACCACCTCATCCTTCCAATATGTGGAGGAAAAGTAAGTATTTTAAATTATGACAGGATAACTCAGTTTCTCTTAAGAAGACCTGCCCACAGAGTAAACTAGGTAACCAGAGTTTAAACTGCTGGGATATTATCACATTCTGATTGACTAGAAGAAAGGAAAATACCCAACTCCAGTCAGTTATAGTCACCCATTTGTGAGAAGGAAAATACCTACCTCCAGCTCACCCTACCCATCCTGTCCCACCTAAGAGGGGTGATAAAAATGGAAAACACATGTGAAGTTCACAGTCCAGAGGCAAAATTTCACTGAAAGTCTGACAATCATAAGGCTATTGAAAACTTCCCCTCCCCCATACCTCACCACCACATTTCTAAAGGCCTACTTACAACAGTTTATTTTACACAGTACATCACGTCTGGTTACCCAGAGAAAAAGATTACAAGATATACCAAAAGGGTAAAGACAGAATGTGAAGAGACAACAAACCTCAAATCCAGACATGGCAGAGATGTTGGAATTATCAGAATGCAAATTTAGAACAGTGATTAATATGCTATGGGCTCTAATGGCTAAAGTAGACAGCATGCAAGAACAAACAGGCAATGTAAGCAGGGAGATAGAAATGCTAAAGAAGAACCAAAAAGAAATGCTAGAGATCAAAAACATCAAAATAGAAATGAAGCATACCTTTGATGGGTTTATTCATAGACTGGACCCAGGTGAGGAAAGAATCTGAGCTAAATGATATCTCAATAGAAACCACTAAAACTGAAAGGCAAAGAGAACAAAGACAAAAAATAACATATTTAATGACAGTGTGCCAACTCCAAAAGGTGTAACATATGTGTAATGAAAATACTAGAAGGAGAAGAAAGAGAGGAACAGAAGAAATATTTGAAACAAAAAAAAAAAATGACTGAGATTTTCCCCAAATTCATGTCAGATGCCAAACAGCAGATCCAGGAAGATCAGCAAACATCGAACAGGACAAATGACCATAACATCCCCTCCCCCGGCCACAAATTATACCTAGGTATATTATTTTCCGACTACAGAAAACCAAGATAAAGAAAAAGTTTTGAAAGAAGCTGGAGGGAAAAAAATCTTACCTACAGAGGAACAAAGGTATGATTTACATAAAACATCTCAAAAACTATGTAAGCTAAAAGAGAATGGAGTAAAATATTTAGTGTTGAGAGAATAAAAACACCAACTTAGAAAATTTTACCCTGGGAAATTATCCCTCAAAGGATACTATTTTAAGGAAAATTTATCCTTCAAAGGTGAAGGAGAAATTAAGACTTTCTCAAACAGAATTTGAGAGAATTTTTTGCCATACAAGAAATGTTAACAGAAGTTCTTTAGAGAAAAGGAAAATAATATGGATCAGAAACTTTGATCTACATAAAGAAAGGCAGAAAATTACAAAGTAAGTAAAAATAAAAAATCTTAATTTTTTTCTCATTCTTGATTGATCTAACAGATAAAAGTTATTCAAAATGATAAAAACAATGTAGTCCATTTCATATTTACATGATTATATGTAAGTGAAATATATGACAGCAATGATATGATACAAGTTGTGTCAAAGGGGAAGGAATTACGATTATTTTGCATTATAAGGTGTTCACTCTATCTGTGAAGCATATAGTGTTATTTGAAGGTGGACTTGTATTAGTTATAAATATATACTTCAGACTTTAGGGCAACCACTAAAACATTGTTAAAAGAAATATAATTTAAATGCTAAGAAAGGGAAGAAAATGGAATCATATAAAAGGCTTAATTAAAAGCACAGGGGAGGAGCTTCAAGATGGCAGAAAAGTAAGACGTGGAGATCACCTTCCTCTCCACAAATCATCAGAAATACATCTAAATGTGGAACAGCTCCTACAGAACACCAACTGAACGCTGGCAGAAGACCTCAGACCTCCCAAAAGTCAAGAAACTCCCCACGTACCTGAGTAGGGCAAAAGAAAAAACAGAGACAAAAGAATAGGGATGGGACCTGCACCAGTGGGAGGGAGCCGTGAAGGAGGAAATGCTTCCACTCACTAGGAAGCCCCTTCGTGGGCGGAGACTGTGGGTGGCGGAGCGGGGAGCTTCGGAGCCACAGAGGAGAGCGCAGCCACAGGGGTGCGGAGGGCAAAGCCGAGAGCTTCCCGCATAAAGGATTGGTGCCGACCAGCACTCACCAGCCCGAGAGGCTTGTCTGCTCACCCGCCGGGACGGGTGCGGTCTGGGAAATGAGGCTTGGGCTTCAGTCAGATCCCAGAGAGAGCACTGGTGTTGGCGGCGTGATCACAGCCTGAAGGCGCTAGTGCGCCATGGCTAGCCGGGTGGGAGTCCGGGAACAAGTCTGGACCTGCCAAAGAAGCAAGAGACTTTTTCTTGCCTCTTTTGTTCCTGGTGCGCGAGGAGAGGAGATTAACAAGGCTACTTAAAAGAGCTCCAGAGATGGGTGTGAGCCACGGCTATCAGCGCAGAACCCAGAGACGGGCATGGGATGCTAAGGCTGCTGTTGCAGCCACCAAGAAGCCTGTGTGCAAGCACAGGTTACTATCCACACCTCCTCTCATGGGAGCCTGTGCAGCCCGCCACCGCCAGGGTCCCGTGATCCAGGGACATCTTCCCCAAGAGAACGCAGGGGGTGCCTCATGCTGGTGCAACGTCACTCTGACCTCTGCTGCTGCAGGCTCACCCCACATCTGTACCCCTTCCTCCCCCCGGCCTGAATGAGCCAGAGTCCCTGAATCAGCTGCTCCTTTAACCCCGTCCTGTCTGAGCGAAGAAAAGAAGCCCTCAGGCGATCTACATGCAGACGCAGATCCAAATCCAAAGCTGAAACCCAGGAGTTGTGCGGAAAAAAGAAGAGAAAGGGAAATTTCTCCCAGTAGCCTCAGGAGCAGAGGATTAAATCTCCACAATCAACTTGATGTACCCTGCATCTGTGGAATAACTGAATAGACAACGATTCATCCCAAATTGAGGAGGTGGACTTTGGGAGCAAAGATATATATTTTTTATCCCTTTTTCTCTTTTTGTGAGTGTGTATGTATATGCTTCTGTGTGTGATTTTGTCTGTATAGCTTTCTTTTACCATTTGTCCTAGGGTTCTGTCTGTCCATTTTTTGATTTTTTTATTACTTTAAAAATATTTTTCATAATAATTATTTTTTATTTTAATAACTTTATTTTATTTTACTTTATCTTCTTTCTTTCTTTCTTTCTTTCTTTCTTTCTTTCTTTCTTTCTTTCTTTCTTTCTTTCTTTCTTTCTTTCTTTCTTTCTTTCTTTCTTTCTTTTCTTTCTCCCTTTTATTCTGAGTTGTGTGGATGAAAGTCTGCTCTTGATACTCCAGCCAGGCATCAGGGCTGTGCCTCTGAGGGGAGAGAGCCAAGCTGAGGACACTAGTCCACAAGAGACCTCCCAGCTCCACATAATATCAAATGGCAAAAATCTCCCAGAGACCTCCATCTCAACGCCAAGACCCAGCTTCACTCAACGACCAGCAAGCTACAGTGCTGGACACCCTATGCCAAACAACTAGCAAGATAGGAACATACACCCATCCATTAGCAGAGAGGCTGCCTAAAATTATAATAAGGCCACAGACACCCTAAAAGACACCACCAGACATGGACCTGCCCACCAGAAAGACAAGAACCAGACTCATCCACCAGAACAGAGGCATTAGTCCCCTCCACCAGGAAGCCTACACAACCCACTGAACAAATCTTAGCCACTGCAGACAGACACCATAAACAACGGGAACTATGAACCAGCAGCCTGTGAAAAGGAGACCTGAAAAACAGTAAGTTAAGCAAAATGAGAAGACAAAAAAACACACAGCAGTTGAAGGAGCAAGGCAGAAAACTGCCAGACCTAACAAATGAAGAGGAAATAGGCAGTCTACCTGAAAAACAATTCAGAATAATGATAGTAAAGATGATCCAAAATCTTCAAAATAGAATAAACACAAGAAACGTTTAACAAGGACCTAGAAGATCTAAAGAGCAAACAAACCGTGATGAATAACACAATAAATGAAATTAAAAATTCTCTAGAAGGGATCAATAGCAGAATAACTGAGGCAGAAGAAAGGATAAGTGACCTGGAAGGTAAAACAGTAGAAGTAACTACCACAGAGCAAAATAAAGAAAAAAAATGAAAAGAATTGCAGACAGTCTCAGAGACATCTGGGACAAAATTAAAAGCACCAACATTCGAATTATAGGGGTCCCAGAAGAAGAAGAGAAAAAGAAAGGGACTGAGAATATATTTGAAGAGATTATAGTTGAAAACTTCCCTAATATGGTAAAGGAAACATTTAATCAAAACCAGGAAGCACAGAGAGTCCCATACAGGATAAATCCAAGGAGAAACACGCCAAGACACATATTAATCAAACTATAAAAAATTAAATACAAAGAAAAAATGTTAAAAGCAGCAAGGGAAAAACAACAAATAACACAAGGAAATCCCCATAAGGTTAACAGTTGATATTTGAGCAGAAACTCTGCAAGCCAGAAGGGAGTGGCAGGACGTATTTAAAGTGATGAAGGAGAAAAACCTACAACCAAGATTACTCTGCCCAGCAAGGATCTCATTCAGATTTGATGGAGAAATTACAGACAAGCAAAAGCTAAGAGAATTCAGCACCAACAAGCCAGCTTTACAACAAGTGCTAAAAGAACTTCTCTAGGCAGAAATGACAAGAGAAGGAAAAGACCTACAATAACAAACCCAAAAGAATTTAAAAAAATGGAAATAGGAACATACATATCGATAATTACCTTAAATGTAAATGGATTCAATGCTCAAACCAAAAGACATAGACTGGCTGAATGGATACAAAAACAAGACCCATACATATGCTGTCTACAAGAGACCCACTTCAAACCTAGGGACACATACAGACTGAAAGTGAGGGGATGGAAAAAGATATTCCATACAAAAGGAAATAAAGAGAAAGCTGGAGTAGCAATTCTCACACCAGACAAAATAGACTTTAAAATAAAGACTATTACAAGAGACAAAGAAGGGCACTATGTAATGATCAAGGGATCAATCCAAGAAGAAGATATAGCAGTTGTAAATACTTATGCATCCAACATAGGAGCAAATGCTCACAGCCATAAGAGGGGAAATTGACAGTAACACAATCACAGTAGGGGACTTTAACACCACACTTTCACCAATGGACAGGTCATCAAAATGAAAATAAATAAGGAAACACAAGCTTTAAATGACACATTAAACAAGATGGATTTAATTGATATTTATAGGACATTCCATCTAAAAAAAAAACAGAATACACTTTTTTCTCAAGTGCTCATGGAACATCCTCCAGGATAGATCATATATCTTGGTTCACAAATCAAGCCTTGGTAAATTTAAGAAAATTGAAATCATATCAAGTATCTTTTCTGCTCACAGTGCTATGAGACTAGATATCAATTACAGGAAAAAATCTGTAAAAAATTCAAACACATGGAGGTTAAACAATACACTACTTACTAACCAAGAGATCACTGAAGAAATCAAAGAGGAAATCAAAAAAAACACCCAGAAACAAATAACAATGAAAACACAATGACCCAAACACTATCGGATGCAGCAAAGCAGTTATAAGAGGGAAGTTTATAGCAATACAATCTTACTTTAAGAAATGAGAAACATCTCAAATAAACAACCTAACCTTACACCTAAAGCAATTAGAGAAAGAAGAACAGGAAAACCCCAAAGTTACCAGAAGGAAAGAAATCATAAAGATCAGATCAGAAATAAATGAAAAGGAAACAAAAGAAATGATAGCAAACATCAATAAAACTAAAACCTGATTCTTTGAGAAGATAAACAAAATTGATAAGCAATTAGCCAGACTCATCAAGAAAAAAAAGGGAGAAGACTGAAATCAATAGAATTAGAAATGAAAAGGGAGAAGTAACAGCTGACACTGCAGAAAAACAAAGGATCATGAGAGACTACTACAAGCAACTCTATGCCAATAAAATGGACAACCTGGAAGAAATGGACAAATTCTTAGAAATACACAACCTTCCAAGTCTGAACCAGGAAGAAATAGAAAATATGAATAGACCAATCACAAGCACTGAAATTTAAACTGTGATTAAATTCTTCCAAAAAACAAAAGATCAGGACGAGAAGGCTTCACAGGCGAATTCTATGAAACATTTTGAGAAGAGCTAACACCTATACTTCTCAAACTCTTCCAGAATATAGCACAGGGAGGATTACTCCCAAAATCATTCTTGGGGGCTACCATCACCCTGATACCAAAACCAGACAAAGATGTCACAAAGAAAGAAAACTACCGGCCAATATCACTGATGAACATAGATGCAAATATCCTCAACAAAATACTAGCAAACAGAAACTAACAGCACATTAAAATGATCATACACCATGATCAAGTGGGGTTCATCCCAGGAATGCAAGGATATCAATCAATGTGATATACCATATTAACAAATTGAAGGAGAAAGAACATATGATCATCACAATAGATGCAGAGAAAGCATTTGACAAAACTCTACACCAATTCATAATAAAAGTACTACAGAAACTAGGCATTGAGGGAAATTTCCTCAACATAATAAACACCATATATGACAAACCCACAGCCAACATCATCCTCAATGGTGAGAAACAGAAATTATTTCCACTAAGATCAGGAACAAGACAAGGTTGCCCACTCTCACCACAATTATTCAACATAGTTTTGGAAGTTTTAACCACAGCAATCAGAGAAGAAAAAGAAAAAAAAAGGAATCCAAATTGGAAAAAAAGAAGTAAAGCTGTCACTGTTTGTAGATGACATGATACTAAACATAGAGAATCCTAAAAATGCTACCAGAAAACTACTGGAGCTAATCAATGAATTTGGTAAAGTAGCAGTATAGAAAATAAATGCACAGAAATTTCTAGCACTCCTTTACACTAATGATGAAAATCCTGAAAGAGAATTTAAGAACACACTCCCATTTACCATTGCAACAGAAAGAATAAAATACCAAGGAAGAAACCTACCTAAGGAGACAAAAGAGCTATATGCAGAAAGTAATAAGACACTGATGAAAGAAATTAAATATGATACAATAGATGGAGAGATATACCATGTTGCTGGATTGGAAGAATCAACATTGTGAAAATGACTATACTACCCATAGCAATCTACAGATTCAATGCAATCCCTATCAAACTACCACTGGCATTTTTCACCGAACTAGAACAAAAAATTTCACAATTTGTATGAAAACACAAAAGAACCCGAATAGCCAAAGCAATGTTGCGAAAGAAAAACGGAGCTGGAGGAATCAGGCTCCCTGACTTCAGACTATACTACAAAGCTACAGTAATCAAGACAGTATGGTACTGGCACAAAAAACAGAAAGATAGATCAGTGGAACAGGATAGAAAGCCCAGAGATAAACCCATGCATATATGGTCACCTTATCTTTCATAAAGGAGTCAACAGTATACAGTGGAAAAAGACAGCCTCTTCAATAAGTGGTGCTGATAAAACAAGACAGGTACATGAAAAAGTATGAAATTAGAACACTCCCTAACACCATACACCAAAATAAACTCAAAATGGATTAAAGAACTAAATGTAAGGCCAGATGCTATCAAACTCTTAGAGGAAACCAGAGGCTGAACACTCTATGACATAAATCACAGCATGATACTTTTTGACCCACCTCCTAGAGAAATGGAAACAAAAATGAACAAATGGGACCTAATGAAACTTCAAAGCTTTTGCACAGCAAAGGAAACCATAAACAAGACGAAAAGACAACCTTCAGAATGGGAGAAAATATTTGCTAATGAAGCAACTGACAAAGGATTAATTTCCAAAATTTACAAGCAGCTCATGTAGCTCAATATCAAATAAACAAAAAACCCAATCCAGAAATGGGCAGAAGACTTAAATAGACATTTCTCCCAAGAAGATATACAGATTTCCAACAAACACATGAAAGAATGCTCAACATCATTAATCATTAGAGAAACACAAATGAAAACTACAATGAGATATCATCTCACACTGGTCAGAATGGCCATCATCAAAAAATCTACAAACAATAAATGCTGGAGAGGGTATGGAGAAAAGGGAACACTCTTGCCCTGTTGGTGGGAATGTAAATTGATACAGCCACTATGGAGAACACTATGGAAGTTCCTTAAAAAACTAAAAATAGAACTCCCATATGACCCAGCTATCCCACTACTGCACATATACCCTGAGAAAACCATAATTGGAAAAGAGTCATGTACCAAAATATTCATCGCAGCTCTATTTACAATAGCTAGACATGGAAGGAACCTAGGTGTCCATCGACAGATTAATGGATAAAGAAGATGTGGTACATATATACAGTGGAATATTACCCAGCCATGAAAAGAAACAAAATTGAGTTATTTTTAGTGAGGTGGATGGACCTAGAGTCTGTCCTACAGAGTGAAGTAAGTCAGAAAGAGAAAAACAAATACTGCATGCTAACACATATATATGGAATATAAGACAAAAAAAAAGAAAAAGGTCATGAAGTACCTAGGGGCAAGATGGGAATAAAGACACAGACCTACTAGAGAATGGAACTGAGGATATGAGGAGGGGGAATGGTGATCTGTGACAAAGTGAGAGAGTGGTATGGACATATATACACTACCAAACGTAAAATAGATAGTGGGAAGCAGCCGCATAGCACCAGGAGATCAGCTCGGTGCTTTGTGACCACCTAGAGGGGTGGCGTAGGTAGGGTTGGAGAGAGGGAGACTCAAGAGGGAAGAGATATGGGAACATATGTATATATATGACTCATTCACTTTGTTATAAAGCAGAAACTAACACACCATTGTAAAGCAATTATACTCCAATAAAGATGTTAAAAAAATTAAATAAATAAAATAAAAACACAAAAAGCAGAAAAAAGTGAAAGACAAAAACAGAAACAAAGAATGAGGATAACAAATAGAAAACAGTAACAAATATAGTAGATATTAATCCAATTATATCAATCATCACTTTGAACATTAATAAAAGCAGCAATAAAAGACAAATTGTCAAGATGAAGCAAAACACAATAGCTACATGCTAAATACAAAAGACCTACTTTACATATAGAAATATGTGTAGATTAAAATAAATAGATGGAGAAAAATAAACCACGCTAACACTAATCAAAAGAATGCAGAAATAGCGGGCTTCCCTGGTGGCGCAGTGGTTGAGAGTTCACCTGCCGATGCAGGGAACATGGGTTTGTGCCCCAGTCCAGGAAGATCCCACATATCATGGAGTGGCTAGGCCCGTGAGCCATGGCTGCTGAGCCTGCGTGTCTGGAGCCTGTGCTCTGCAATGGGAGAGGCCACGACAGTGAGAGGCCTGCATACCACAAAAAAAAAAAAGAAAAAAAAAAAGCAGAAATAGCTATATTAATTTCAATGAAAACAGACATCAAAACAATAAAGAAGGTCAATACTTCATTATTAAAGGGCAGTTCTCCATGAAGACGTAACAATTCTTTTTGTGTGTAAGCCTAATAACAGAATGTCAAACTACTCAAGGCAAAAAGTCATAGAATTTCAAGGAGAAATAGTTGAACCTCCTATCATATTTGGGGACTTCAATACCCCTCTATCAGAAATGGATATATCTAGCAGCTAGAAAATCAGTAAGGACAAAGTTGAACTCAGCAACTTCATTAGTCACCTGGATATAATGGACATCTAGCTACCTCATCCAGCAACAGCAGTATACGCATTCTTCTCAAGCTCACGTGAAGCATTAACCAAGATATACCACATTCTGGGACATGAACCATACCTTAACAAAACTTAAGACTTAAAACTTTAAAAGACTTTAAAAGATTTTTAAAAGACTTTAAAACTTAAAACTTAAGAAAAGTTAAAAAAAATGTAAATCACTCAACGTCTGCTTTCAGACAACAGTGGAATGAAAATCAATAAGAGAAAGATGATTGAAAAACTCCTAAAATACATGGAGATTAAACAAGAAATTTCTAAAAATCACATAAATCAAAGAAAAAATCTCAAGAGATTAAAAAAATTTTTTGAACTAAATGAAAATTAAAACTATTTATCAAAATTTGTGAGATGCAGCAGAACCAGTGCCAAGAGGGAAATTTATAGCATCATAGGCATATATTAGAAGAGACAAAAAATCTAAAATCAACAATCTAAAATCAATAATTATGAAACTAGAAAAAGAAAAGCAAATTAAACCCAATGTGTGTAGAAAAAAAATAATCAAATTTAGAATAGAAACTAAATAAATTTGAAATAAAATCAGTGAAACCCAGAGCTGGTTCTTTGAAAGATGAATAGAATCAATAAGCATCTAGTCAGGGTAACAAAGATAAAAATAAAAGAGAGGAGGCACATATCACTATTAACAGTAATAAAAGAAGGGGCATCACTATACATCCCATGGACATTAAAAGGGTTATAATGGAATACTATGAGCAACTCTATGCCCACAAATTTGATTATGTGGATGAAATGAACCATTTCCATGAACAATACAACTTTCCAAAACTCACATGAGAAGAAATAGAAATTTTATAAGGCCAATATATATTAAAGAAATTTAATCAATTGTTAATAATTTTCCCAAACTGAAAGCATTAAGCCCAAATGTGTTCTCCCAGGTAGGCAAAGCTAATCCAACATTTGAAAATCAATTAGTGTACTCATGACATCAACAGGTTAAAAAAACTCACATGATCATATCAATAAATGTAGAAAAGTTGACAAAATTCAGTATCTATGCAAACTAAAATTTTTCAGTAAACTGGGAATAGAGGGGGAGTTCCTCAACTTGATTAAGAATATTGACAAGAAACTGTAGCTAACGTTATATTTAATGGTGAGAAATTTGAAGTTTTCTCACTAAAATCAGAAACAAGGCAAAAATATCCCCTCTCAGCACTGCTTTTCAACATGAAAATTCTAGATATTGCAATATGAAAGGAAAAGGAAATAAAAGGTATACAAATTGGGAGGGAAGAAATAAAATAGTTTGTAGATAACATGATTGTACATGTAGAAAATCCAAAAGAATCAACAACAACAACAAAACACCTCCTGGAAGTAATAAACAAGTATAGAAAATTTGCAGTATGTAATGATAATGCACAAAAATTAATCATTTTCCTATGTGTCAGTAACGAAAAAGTGGCATTGGAATAAAAAACACAATTCAATTTTCTTTATCACCCCCAAGATTGAAATACTTTGGTTTAATTTTACAAAATAGGTCCAAGATCCATATGAGGAAAACTATAGAACTCTGGTGAACAAATCAAAGTTTAACTAAATAAATGGAGAGATATTCCTTATTCATGGATAGGAAGACTCAATATTTTCATGATGTCAGTTCTTTCCTACTTCATCTATATATTCAAAGTAATGACAATCAAAATCCCAAGAGTTATTTTGTGGATTTAAGAAACTGATTCTAAAGCTTATGTGGAGAGGCAAAAGACCCCAAATAGCCAACATAATATTGAAGGAAAAGAACAAAGTTGGAGGTCTGACACTACCCAACTTCAAGACTCGCTGTATAGCTACAGTGATCAAGTCAGTGTCTTATTGTGTGAGGTAATGGATATGTTAATTATGTTGATCTTGGTAATCATTGCACAATATATATGTGTATCAAATAATCACATTATACATTTTGAATATATACAATTATATTTGTCTATTATTCCTCAATAAAGTTGGAAAAAGTGTGTTATTTGAAAAACTATACACATACAGCAATGAAACAGATTAGAGAGCCCAGAAATAGACCTATATAAATATAGTCAGTTGATCACTAACAAAGGAGCAAAGGTAATAAAATGGAACAAAGATAGTCTTTTCAACAATTGGGCTGGAGCAACTGGTCCTCTACATACAAAAAGAAAAATTAAAAAAATGAATCTTGACATACACTTTACACTTTTCTCAAAAATTAACTCATAATGGATCATAAACCTAAATGTATTAACATACAAAACTATAAAACTGTTAGAAAATAGCATAGGAGAAAAACTAAATAACCTTGGTTATGTCAATGGATTAGTACATACAACACCAAAGGCACACTCCATGAAAGAAATAAAAGTTAGATTTCATTAAAACTTAAAACTCTTGTTTTGTGAAAGGTAATGTCAAGAGTATTAGAAAAGAACTCACAAACTGGGAAAAAATATTTGCAGAAGATGCATCTGATAAAGAACATTTAACCACAATATTCAAAGAACTTATAAAACTCAACAGTAAGAAAACAAATAACAATTAAAAATTGGGTCTAAGTCCTTAACAGACACCTCAGCAAAATATAATTCATGTGTTATGGCAAATAAACACATGAAAAGATGTTCCACATCATATGTCATGGAAGAAATTCAAATGTAAATAATGAGATAGCATTACACACCTATCAGAATGGCCAAAATCCAACATAATGACTACACCAAATGCTGATAAGAATGTGAAGCAATAAAAAGATCAGTAATTCTCAAAGTGTGTGCGGGGGAAAGGAATGAATAGGTAGAGCACAGAACATTTTTAAGTCAGGGAATACACTCTGTATTGTACATGCCATGATGTATTTGTTCACCAGGAGTGACCCTTAATATAAACTGTGGACTTTGGGTGATTATGCTGTGTCACAATGTAGGTTCATTAATTGTAACACATGTTCCATTCAGGTTGGACATGTTGATAATACAGAGGCTATGAATGGGTAAGGGAAGGAAAGGGAGATTTTCATATATGGGAAATCTCTTTACTTTTCTCTTAATTTTACTGTGAATATAAAACTGCACTTTAAAAAATACTCTTAAAGCATACTAATCATGTACTTGCTTCCAAGAAAAACCTTAACAAATTTACTATGGGAGATTTTACCAACATTTTACATAATCTTAAACCAATCAATTTAGCTGTAGGTAATAGCAAGGTGATTTCCCCCACCAAATCTTAACTACCTAGAAGCTAACATTTCTGGACAAACCTTGGATCATATGAAAATCAATACTGATAATATGAACTATGTAGAAAACAATACAAAGAAGAACTTTTTAAACCATAGTCTGTATGACACACTAGAAAAGCTATACTTTGAAGAGTTTCATATCTATAAATGGTTTAATTATAAAGAGAAGCAAACATTTTTTTAAAAAAAATTGAATTCATCTTAAGAAATTAAACCAAAAAAATGTATGAAGTGGAAATTTATCAATATTTAAGCTGAAATAAAAATATAATAAAAATTATAAATACATTTTTAATATTTACATAATCATCAAATGAGATAGAGTATAAACATATTAAACTGCATAATATTTAGAATGAGATAGGAGACAAACCAATATAAAATATGATCAAATTAATTATAAGGAATGTATGCAACTATATGGAAATAAATAGAAACACTAGAGGAAATAGACAATTTCCTACTCAATGTCAACATCAAAATTAACCAAAAATGAAGCCCAAAGCATACATATACCAATTACCATAAGAGAGAAATGTGATTATGTATCTACCAATGAAAAAGTAATCAGGACCCAATCATTTCACAGTTGGAGTCTACTCCTTTTTAAATACTGCCTTTCAGGTTGTTAAAGATACAGAGCTCTCAAATTCATTTTTCTGAATTCAACATAACTTTACAACCAAATCTCAAACATCATATACAATGGTGAAAGATTGAAAACTTTTCCTTATTAAAGATCAGGAATAAGTCAAAGATGCCTAGTTTCACCACTTCTATTTAACATATATACTGGAAGTCCTAGCCGGAGCAATCAGGCAATAAAAAAAAAAAGGCATTCAAATTGGGAAGGAAGAAGTAAAATTATCTCTGTTATAGAAAAAGCTAGGTAATAGCCAGACCATTCAATTCAGTGTCCAAAGAGAAATAAGTAATTCATGACCTGCAAATTTAACAACTACATGAAAATATGTTCAAACTCATCAGATAGGGTAAGAAAAATTAAAAAGCAAGGAAGTATTGCTTTATAACTATTAGGTTTCTAAAGGAAAAATGTGATAACATTTTATGCTGGCAGGAATTTAGGAAACATGATACTCTCATACATGGCTGGTAGACATATAAATTGTTACAGTCACTGTGCATCTATTAAATTAAAATATGCATACATCACTGGTTCAGAATTTTCAATCCCATGGCAATTTGTTCCATAATATTTTTTAAATAAATAAATAGACATTAATTATATAAGTGCATGCATTGTAGAATTGTACATAGTGGTAAAAAAAATGGAAACACTTAATGTTCATTAAGAGGAGAATGGTTAAATAATTTATGGTACACCCATATTGTGGGTAATTGTACAACCATTAAAAAGAGTGTGGTATTTTTGGATGAGAATGTTAAGATGCAAAAACAATATAAGATATTCTCATTTTTAAAACTAACACAAGTAAATTCCTTTGTGTGTATAATTTCATTTTAATATGAATTATATTCATGGTGAAAAGTATGGAAGGACACACAGGATGTTGTTAACCAGGTCTGGAGTGTCAGTATGTGTGAAGAAAATGTGGCAGAAAGCGAAGGGGAAAAGAAAAGAAGTAAGTAATAAGTAAATGGAATAATAGGAGGTGAATTACCTAAAGGCCTTGAGGAATCAAAATACTTTTACAATAGCCCAAGCGTGAAGTGATGGCAGTGCAAATTAGGGCATTAGTGATAAGAATGGAAAGGCAGTGACTGGGAATGTCTGTGGCAACCAGGTGTTCTCGAGTCATGTTATTAACTAAGTCTTTAAGGGAATTCAAGAAATAGTAGTTCTTTTTTCCCATCTAGGTCCTGAACTAATTGAGAAGGAATAAAACAGAAAGTCAAGTGCTGAACCTCTATTTGATGTTTATTAACAGAAAAAGGGAGGTAAGGGCAAATGATAGTATCAGAAGCCAAAGAAAAATATTTACAAAAAGAAGAGTGTGTTTATGTGCGTGCTGTATGTATGTAATATACATGTACTACAGATAGTATATGTATGAGTGATAGAAAAAATAGAGTGAAATGCTACAAAGATACTAAGGAGAACGACAATAGAGTTTTAAAATCTAGGTTTGGTATAAAGCTGGTCACTAGATAGCTTTCTGAACATGGTCGTAGTTGAGTGATGGGAGACATAGAAGAGCTCATTAGGCTTAAAGTGAATGAAAGAAGTGACTGCAGATTACCCTTTGGGAAGAATGTCAATAATATAAAAGAAAAATGGCAGTAGAAAGAGGTCACAGTTGGTTCTTGGCTGTGGGTGTCAGAAAACAATGTATAAAAAGGCAAACCAAAAAGCTAGGATTTGGAATAGAAGTTTTAAAAAAACATTAATCAATTGTTAATATGAATCATAGACTATATTCTGCATACCTGGCCAAAGAAATTTAACTAAGACCTTAACTTTCACCATGAGGAGCCCAAGTAGTCTTCATGATTGTTATAATACTTTTGGGAGGATAAAGCAAACATGGAGAAGATAAATGCAATGTGACATTAGATTAGGCATTTGGACTGAGTATACATGTATACATACATACAGAGAAAAAAAAGAAAAGAAGACACACACATACAGATGCTTACATGCACCCTGGAACAAGAGAAGTGTCAGGCTGACAGACAAAGGAAAGACTAGTAGGCTGTAGTCTGGGCAAATTAGTCTAAGGTCATAGATTTTAGCTGGATGACTTAGCTGATAGCTCTCAAAAGAGATCATCTGATGCAGCCCCCTTCTCAGGTAGAAATGATATGATCCCCAGTGAGAAACACAGTGAGTTTAATTAAGTTGACCAGGTTTATATAGCCATAACCAGTAGATGGGTAAGTCAGGTCCACAGTCATCTTTTGCACCCCTGCAACACCATGCTGAACTCAATAAAACTTAACATCCTGAACTAGACACTGTCTTTTTTATGTAGTTGTAACTTTATATGTCAGTACTAGTTATATGACCTTACAATATTTACCTGAGTGCATGCAAAACATTGACTGCTATCCTCAAGAAATCTCCCTATAGATGGAATATTACAAAGGTGGCTCTTTCCCTGAGGTATTTAAAATACAGAGGAGCTTTGAATGTTGGTAAGGCAAGGGCCTTCTGATGAGATGAACTTCCTGAAATTAGCATTAATTTTGACGATCCTAAGTTTAAGATTCTCCAACAACCTACTGGGTATGAGAGATGTGAGTTGATTAGTTGGGCCACCTCCTATACGTGGCAGTTCTTTCACATACCTAAAAAATACTAGTGATCATAATAGAAAGTAGTATCATTCGGAGCTTTAAATTCATGGCTTTCCTTTCTTCATTTCTGTATGTATCTTACCTGTTCATATTTGCATAGTAGTACTAATTAATGTTCTGGCAAATTACAATAGGATTCCTGTGGAATTACAATTTATATCCACATATATACTGAAACAATTCAGTATGACTCATATGTTAACAATGAGTACCATAGGAATTAATAGTGATTGTGTCACTTACTATAACATGTTGCCAAACAATTATTATGTGCAGCTGATGAACATTTGAATAAATGCCATCATACCCTGTACTCAATTAAAACAACAGCACTAATAATTAATAGCACCGTTATTCATATCAAGTTATGGCTGTTGGCATCGTGTGTTCTAGGAAATGACTGTAGGAATAAATGTTCGTTTCAATTTCATTTATATCTTGCTCTGAAGTATTAAAATGTAATTTGCATGAAATACATGCATCATTCTCAACATAAGAAAGCAGCTGTCTCATCTGCTGGGTGATTGAGAAAGAAATGTTTTTTCTTAAAGAAAATCTAAAAATGCATAGATGAAGACAAATGCCTCATTTTTGATAGTTTGTTTTGTCAAGAAAACATTTAGTATTTGTTTACTGAGAGAGAAATGCAGTTTGTAGCCAGTTAGAATGAGTAATCTACAAAAAAAAAAAACAAAAAAAAACAGGTTATTGGATAAAATAGACCTATCCTCCACAGTCTAAAATAAAAATTTTATTAAATTACTCAGGTTAAGTAATCTAACATTCTAGATGTTGTTATCTGGGAGATGTAAACATTAAGCTGCTTCTGTCATTACATATTAATAAACCAAATTACTTTGTTATGGGAGTTACTGACTAAGGGTTGTGGCACAAAAGAGGCATGTTTTGATGGTCGGGCAGGAAGAAACAGTATATTTATTAACAAATGTGACAAACACTTTACAATCCAGAGATATATTTAGGTTTTTTCTAGTCTTACCGCCAAAAGCATGCCAATTCTGAAAGCTTCAAAGATAGCCAGACCCCTGACTCTGCTGCCTTTAGCGTTTGTGAGAAATCTAAATATATTGCACCAGTTCACCACCTTCAAACTCAGAAGGACAGCAACTAGTTGCTCTTTTGGAAATATCTCAACTTCTTTGCAATATCCTACCTAAATTAGAGTCCTCTGAGTTTTCCAGTGTAATAGTATATAACATGCCACAATATAAAACAAGTTTAGTAGCACAGTAATTGGCACTACTTATATATTAGAAAATGCTAATATATCAATTACTCTGTGATTAAAGCCAAAAATTAATTCAGTGGAAATGTAACCTACTGGGAGGAAAGAATTAAAAATAGCTGTCCTATGAAATATTCCTCTCTTGATTACTGGTAAGGTATTTCTGGAGAAAGAAAGAGGCAAATAACTTAACTCCTTGTAAACATGCTGATAACTGACCTCCTAGTTTGTAAACCAATGGTATTTGCTAGGAGAATAAATGAACTGCTTTGTGCAACTTGACCCTGGTGTGGGATTGCTTACAATAAACAACTCTATGCTCTATGGATTTATGAGGCATGACTCTCTGGAGAATGTCATGTAAGCTATACAAATCTCTGGTGTATGAAATGGAGGCACTTCATAACCCAAATTCATTCTAACTTCCTTGTGAGCTAAACTGGAAACCTCTTTAGCAATGCAATCTACATCCAGTCAGAAAGTATGAGACCCTTACAGGAAAGAAGGACCCAAAGAGCCATGTGGGGTACTCCACACATCCTCCTGCTTTGTCTGTATCTCATGATTGCATGCTTCCTTAGTGAAATTTAATGCTGTGTAAGCTATGTGGTTTATGTGAAGACTAACTTTTTTGTTACCCCCCTACATCTACCCACCAAAGGTCAAGGATTGGGTAAGAGGGCAAGGGTGGCATTGACATGTTTTTCAGACTGCCCACATAAGTCTCATGGAAGTCTTCCTAGCACAAGACTATGAGCCCAAATTCTCCTAAGCTTGTTTTTCTCAATGTCTAGTGTCAATATCACTAATCATTGGTAGACAGTTATAAATTCCTTAAGATTTTTGTTTTTGTTTTTTTGGTTTGCTTGTGTGTTTTCTTTCTCAAGTGTATACATCTTATTTTTTTCTCCTGGAGAAAGTTTTGCAATGATTATTGATAGACCAAAGGAAATCAAGTACCAAAGAGTTTAAACTAACAGAGTCTATTTTTTCTTAACTTTAAAATGTATTTTATCTGTTTCTTTCTCTGTATCCCATCAAAGAATGATTTCCAGTCTTTACTTTTTCTCCACACAAAACAAATTAGTCACTCTCCACTCAAAAGTCTATCAGTTTATGCTCCATTCAAAAAGTATCTTTTCATTTTATGGATTCTCTTCAGTAGTAGAGTTGTATGAAAGTATAATCAGTGCTTGGAGTTTTACTTGGATGCTTCTTTGCTACCAGCTGTTCTCAAATCTGGCTTACAAGAGCTCTGCAGGAAAGTCTCAACCTACAGTGATCATTGTCAGTTCATATTCTATGTCCAAAAGAGACTCTGTAATGCACAAAATTTTCACAGGTGATTGGGATAAGCATACTGCTCTATACACACACACATACACAAACACACACTCATTAGGAATGTTTATTCTGAGATAATTCATCTTCACTTTGTAGTATTTGTGATATTGCCAGCTTAAGGCCAGGACTCTATTTCATGGCCAAGAAATCTAATAATAAGAAAAGCTGCGATCCATAAACAAGTCACATTATCACTTTGCTTTAATCAGTTGAGCTGATTGACTCTTTAAAAGAGCAGGGTAGCTATTAGAATATAATAAAATGGTAAATGTATAAATCCATTTATAGCCATGTTTTATTTCATACACAGAGGTCCTGAATTTAGTATGTTTATTAGTGGGATGAAAAATGTGCCTTGCACTGGATATACAATATATTTGACTCCTCCATTTATTCCTTAACAGTATATTTGGTACACCATTATCTTTGGGGGAGTCTTTAGTTATTCAGTATGAAGGCTCATCTTCTCAGCCAAAGGTTAGAGTAATAGTATTTATTTGAAATGTAAATGAAGACTTCCACCAAGGAATGCATGTTTCATTTTGCATTTGTCTCTAATCAGAATGTCCTATGAATAATGTAGTTTGGCACCAATGTCCTCATTAAGCAAGTTTCCTATTATTGCATTTTCTGATTATAATCTCCTCATTTAACTTCCTTTACTATTCCTGCTGATGATCATTCATATGCTTAGGTCTTCAATATTAGTCTGAACATACACACGCACACACACACACACACACACACACACACACACACACACAGATACATACACACACACAGAGCTAGCCTTCTGTAGATGAAAATCAAATTATATTTATGACCAGATGTCCTTTAAATAAAGGGTTGTTATCCATTGTATGTCCAAGAAATGGCATGGAGTTGGATTGTCAGACTGGACTAAAAGAGAAAATGAGTTTCAAACTAGTCTCCATTTATATCCATCTACAACGCAATTTCACAATTATACTTGATTGACAGAAATGGCCAAGAAAGAAATAGAATGGCAAAAGAAATTGAACTAACTAAAATAGTTTATTGTTGTTGTTTTCTTAATTTTTCATTTGCTTTCAGTTAACCACAGTATTATACATTACTAGAATTTGAAAAGGACTTTGAGAGATCCATATTTTAAACATATGAGAACTCAAAATAAGTCCTTTTCATAGCCAGGATACAGATTTCAACTGTATAACTCTAGAAAAAATACATGTCTTCAGACTTTTTAGAAGGAAAATTCACATTTTATCTCCTTGAAACCTTGACAAGATTAAAGAAAAGGTGGTCAACTTAAAGAGTGATGATAATGAAGTGTCAAAACCAAGCTAGAAAGAGAGTTCTCACTCCTAGACACATGTCTTCCGTCCTGCAATTACTACAAACCATATTTTAACCATATTCAAAGTCCTAGGAAAGAATTTATTAAGCAGGGAACATTTTCCTCTATACTTTAATTTGTTTATTTAACTATTCCTCAATGGAAATAAAGATGCTCATCATTGTCCTGTATAAAAATGAATCAAATACAGTTAACATGGATATGTTAAAAGCATGGGAAAGATATAAAATATATACACAAACTGTAAACAGTGGTTACTTCTGGGGAGGGGATTGTAAAAATGAAAAAGGACTTTTATAATTTAGTGTGAATACTTCTGTGTTATTTAACTGTTTTATAATGACTGTATATTTGTAATTATAAAAGCAGCACATTATTTTCTTCAAACTTTCATATGTTTAAAGGTTCTGAGCTGGCTTTTTATCTAAATTAGCACAGATTTCCAAAATTTCCTAGCAGATACAGTTTTCCACATAAAACATATTAAATCTTTTGTATGTTCTTCTTGAAACCTTTCCAATATATATATATGTATATATTTATGTTGTGGTTTATTATCACTGTCCAGAATTAGACACAGTCCTTTTGTAAGCATTGTACTAATATTGAATTCATAAGAAGATTATGTGTATCTCTGTGGACTTTCTTTTTTTATATAAAGAAAATGATATATATTGGTGGCAGATTTTCAAAGAAATGAAGTTGAGGAGATAGTTTTTCCATAGTACTTGTTTGGATTAATATAAATTTTAAAATCACCTGCCAACATTAAGCAGGATTAGGTTTGGGTAATGTAAATACTATCCCATGATTATAGTATGGAGAGCCCTATATTTCCAGATTTTATATTTCTACAGCAGTTGCTCCAGAAAATCACCAGGGACATACCCAGTATTTGCCTTGCTGTTATCCTTTTCATCAGGGGTTTAAAATTCAATACCATTGTAGAAACCTATTATTAATATCCTGACTGTTTTCTTTATGAAAAATATTACAGACTATTCTTTAAGAGTCATGTCAAAAGCATGCACTACCTTATTCAAAGATCAAGCTTAAAACGAGAAATAAATATTTCATGTTGAAACACACTTAAAAAAAAAAAAGATCAAGCTTAAGGATCTAAGGAGATAAAAAGGTGTTCCTTCATTAATAAAACTACTCATCACTTACTGAACCCATGTGTTTGGAACAATGCTACGCTCTTTCAGTGAATTATTTAATCTTTATAATGCTATTCTAAAATAAGGTGTTGTGTTTATAGATGAGAGAGGAAATTTGGGCTTGGTGAGATTAAATAACTTGCTCACATAAAGCGGGAGACTTGTGATTTGCAATTAGATTTTTCTGACTCCAAAACACACTTTTAACTTATATCCAACATATAATATATATTTCATGGCTCCATTAATTTGGATGTAGGAAATTGCATTTTAGGACTATTTCCTCAAGTTCTTAATCCACAGAGCACTGTTCCCTTAGCCCTATATGTAGACAAAACAGAAATAATATAAAATAGAATATGTTAATGGTCATATTTATGATGCAAGTATTTTTAAGAGCATAGAGAGGGAGCATTGCTTGGAAAATGAAAGTGGTCATTACAGAGAGTTAAGACTAAAATAATTCTTTGAAGTAAAATGAATACCTGGACAGGTAGGAAAGAAAGGAAGACTTTACAGGGAAAGGAAATGTTATGAACAATAATTGAGGGCAGGAAATAGATGAGAGCTATCTAAATAGTAGATATTTCTGAGTGGTGGTGGGTGATATCTTGGAATTGGCTGCATGTGATATTCTGATGATAGGTGGAAAATTTGTCTAGAGTGTAGGAAAAAGTAAAATACTACTGAAGCAAGAAGTTGATTTCCCCAGAAACAGATTTTGTCTCAGTCCATGTAGGCTGCTATAAAAAATGTCACAAACTAGGTAGTTGGTAAACAACAGAGATTTCTTTCTCACAGTTCTAGAGGCTGGGAATTCAAAAATCATGGCAACAGCAGATCCAGTGTGGTGGCTCCTGGGGGCCCACTTCCTGATTCATACACAAGTGCCTTCTCTTTATATACTCACAGGGAGAAGGAGGTGAAAGATCTCTGTGCAGCCTTTTATTATAAGAGCACTAATATCATTCATGAGGGTTCTACCCTCATAACTGAATTACCTCCCAAAGGCCCCACTTCATAATACCATCACATTGTGCATTGGGATTTTCATCCATGAATTTTCAGAATATACAAGCATTCAGACCATAGCAGATTCCAAGACAAACGTTGCATGCAGGAGGTTTATTTGGAAGGATGTACTTTGCAAAGACACCACTAAAGCCCTAAGGATAAGAGGATTGGGCAGAGTGGGAAATTGAACTGTTATGCAGTTACAACAGATCAATACCCCAACCAAAACCACATATTGCAATGAAGTTGGGATGGCCTTTTAAAGTTGTCCCAAATTGACCCAGGCCTTGAACACTAACACTGACTAGTCATTTGATGCAAACTGTCCCTGAGGAAGAGGAATAACCCTGGTGAGGCAGATTTTTAGGCTGAGGGTAATCCCAGGAGAAGAGCCCAGCTGTGAGCTACCAGCAGTCAACACTTCCAGTTGTTGGGAGAATGAGTACCTTGGTCCTAAAGGAGGATCTCAGTGGTGTACCATCACATTCACTATAGTCTAGCCCATGTGTCACTTGGATTTAATTGTGTAAGTTTGCCCTATCTGGGAAAACTCCTCCAGTATTATGGTCAGCCTTTTCTTGGGGAAAATTATAAAATTAAGTTTAGTAGAGAAAAGTAAGCCCCTGATCATCATGCTCTTTTCAAGTTATAATTGCTGAACTTGTGTATTAAATTAAGCAGGGGATTGCCAAGTGATATACCAGTAGATCACCTGGGTATCAAATGTGTTCTTCCTTGACATATCCAAGATATTCATGAACCCATGTGCATCCTTAATTCAGGCCACTTTTCTTTCTATGCAGCATGGAAGGTCAGGGCCATGCAATGTGGATTGCCCATTAGAAGGATATCCCCGCACCAGCGTCTTTCAAATCACCCTTGAGTTTAGCTGCAGTACAGCAGCAGTCCATTTTCAGTTTCAATCCCAAAACTGAGCCAATGCACACATGTACCAAGATTGGTCTGTTTCCTTCTCTGTATGTTGGTCATAAGGTACACAATCCTATGATGACATAGGGATGATCTTAGAGAGAGGCACCAGTGTATTGATAGTGGTGGATCACATGGGGGACTAGGCTACCTACTCATGAAACTTACTCGTGCTCATTGGCCCTGCTCTTGTCCAGTCCAGGAGACACCACTTCAATCATATGATGGATTTCTGCTAGGCTTATTTAAACTTATGCCTTGGTTGCTGTGAAAAAAAACAGCTTATAGTGGGCAGCTCTCGCCACATGAGCATACTTATATTATCTATATCTAGCAAAGTTTAGTAGTACTTCAGAATCCATTTTTTAAATGGAATAAAAAGTTTTGATGCAAGTAGCAAGGCTTTATGCCAGATTTTTAAGATCTATGGTATATGTTATAATTTTCTCACAGGGGTGTACCCTAAACACCATGTGGTATTTTTTCTACTGTGAAACATCTAATTCCATAGGTTCTGTTGAGTTATATGTCAAAGCAACAGTGCTGCTTACAACACAGCCTACACCTGCTAAGAATTCTTTTTGCACTGGGCTGCACTCCCAGCTAGCAGCCTTCGTTGTTATTCAACAGAGAATCAGAGCTCTATTCCCACTTTTGAAATATGTTGCCTTTAGTAACTGAAGAAGCCTTCTAGATATTGAGCTCCTTTGATAGCGGTGGACTATGAAAGATGCAATAATTTATCATTTTTTGGAGAGCAAGTCCTGTCATGCATCAGATCACTGAATTTATGACAAAACTACATTGATGTGGCAAGACCCTGAATCCTCATATAGTTTTTCTTCCACTGTCTAGAACATATGTGTCTTATCAAGGCTTCAAATATGGTTCCCATATCTTGTCATCTATTTGGATTAACATAATAGCTTTGATATAGTGGACCAAAGTGATATTCTGCAGAATATCCAGATGGCCCAAATCTTTTCAAACTATATTATGACAGAAGGGGAGAAGGTTAATCTAGCTTTGGGACAAAACCATAAAACCATTGTATGGCACATTGCATATGAATGGGAACTACTTCTTGCACTCCAGCCTGATAAGCATAGAAAATTAAGCTTCTATCAGCTCAAAAGCCACATGCCATGTACTGAAAATCATGTTAATTTTCTCTAGCAAAGCTACCTCATTAACGCAACACCTGAAAATGAGGCTTCTCATTTGTAGTAGCCAGCTGACACCGTCTAGGTGAATTTGTGGTAGCTAGCTGACATCTTCTAGGATTCATATGGCTTTGCCTTCCCTACTATAATGATCCCTCTCCATAGGCTGAGTGACTGATGTGGATGTTCTTCCAATTACCAAGTATAAGTATTTCATTTATACTGAAAATGATAGCTGGTATGTCGGTGAACCCAGTGTACTCACTGTGAGTCACACTTGGTCCTGGACTCTATTTATGACTTCATTCATGCATGTTTTTCTCTAATAGGAATTCCATGATAACACTTTGGGTCCCTGTGTACTATTGTAAATATTGCCCTAGTGTATAGCTACTGGAGCCTTTGAGTGAGGTTTGGGGGAATCATTGCTGTATATACTTGTTGGGGTATTGCACAGTCCTTCCTTCTCATGATCCAGTTTTACCTCCAGTTAATGGGTTCTGGATTGGAAAGAAACTCAAGTTCTGAAACCAGGCAAGGGTCCATGAATCTTTGTTGAAGTAATTTCTATCCTTGATTTCTTTTGATTGAATATATTTTGCAATACACTCAATGGCTTTCCATTTATTTTGTCCTTATGGATTATGTGTTCTAATTACCAGCTCTATAAAAGAGCATTAGGGGATAACATCTTTCCCCAGAAACATCACCTTTATGTCTAGATGGAGCAGTGGATGACACAAAAAGAGGCAAAAAAAAATAGATTGTTCTTAACAACGCTAGACAGAGTGCTTCACCAATTCTTTTAGGAAATAATAATTATAAACTAACAGAAAAAATCTCATTGCAGTTGTGTTTTTGTAGTTCTTTAGCATACAGAAATGCACATAAATTACTATAATATACATAACACACTCTATATGTTCAATTTTCTTTTCTTTAAATTTTTATTAGAGTATAGTTGATTTACAATGTTGTGTTAGTTTCAGGTGTACAGCAAAGTGAATCAGTTATACATATATCATATATCCATTCTTTTTTAGATTCTTTTCCCATATAGGCCATTACAGAGTATTGAATAGAGTTCCCTGTGCTACACAGCAGGTCCTTATTAGTTATCAATTTTATATATAGTAGTATGTATATGCCAATCCCAATCTCCCAATTTATCTTTCCCCTCCCTTTCTCCCTGGTACATATTGTCAATTTTCTAAAATAAGGCCCTCTGTCATGATCATTAAAATATAAAATTATCATAATTCTTTTAGAATTATTGGGTCACTACCCAATTGATCACTATAGTAGTAAAATTTAGCTGTGCAGGGAAGGTAGAAAAGGTAAAATTTCACCCTCAAAGAGTGACATCTATATTAAGGTACATAGTCAAATGTACATAGTTATTGCACAGGTTACCTAAGAACAGATAAAAAAGTGTAGTATAAGGCCATAAGTGAAATAGGACTGATTTTTTTGTATATATCTCTGGCCTCTTCACAATTGCTAAACTCTTCTTCCCTCTTAAGGATCTATTGCTGCCTTCTTTTCTATCTTCCTTTTCAAAACAGAAAAACATCTGTTATTGATTTCACACGACTTACCTCTCAGTAGTATTTGCATTTTACACTTGTGTCTGAAATGGTAGAATGAAAGCATTTGTGTCTTGTTTTAGGAATTTCATGCCTCAGCAAAGTATGTATGGTATGATTGGACTTAAGTAATTGATACAATGCTGCAAGAATCTTGTGGAGACTCAGAAATTAAACTTACCTTAGAAGTTGTAGAGCACCTAGAATTGAGATGAGCTCAGAAGGAATAGTGTTCGGTTGCAACTTCTAGAGACAAAACAGGATCATAAATTGCTGCTATTAATGTTACTGCTGTTGCCACTTCTGCTTTTCCTATTTCCTTTTGCCTCCTTGCTCTAACCTCAAAGCCTGGAAGAGTGTCTAGTGCAAGCACAACCTGGCTTCTGTAGGTCATATTAACATGTGTTCCTTTGTGCTCTTATTGTTTCTTCCACTTAAACGTCTATGCTCTAAAACCTACTTTCTTAAAGGCAGAGTAACCCAGTGAAATTTCAATGGCTTTGGCAGAGACTTGAATTTGTATCCTGATGGAACAATGTGAATAATATGCAAGTAAACTTGACCAGTACTTGTTTCTAAAGTTTGATATACTCATCTATAAAATTTTTAAAAAATGGCATCTTGAAAAATGGTTGCAAAGATTACAAATAAGAGAAATAAAAACTATAGCACATAGTAGGTTTTCAATAAATGGTAGCTATTTAGAGCTATTTCAAGTTCTAACTTTTACAACAAAGTAGTTACTTCCATCCTCTATTTTTTATGAACTTACTTTGAACTAATAATCAGTGTGACACACTTTAGAATTAATTGCCTCATATAGATTACATTTGCCTTGCCAATTTATATGTAATGAAACAAATCTGATTGTGTGCCACAACCTACTGATATGTTTTCTGTTGATTCCTGCTAACTACAGGGATTGATTGATCCCCAAGTTTAAGGCCAAGTTAAGTATACCTGAATTGGCTGAATAGCTTGAACTGTGCAGTTAACAGGAGGTGAATACAGGCAACCAGGCAGACTAAAAAGTAAGACAGGCATAGGCATAGGTTTCTGAAACCAGTAGATTTCTATAAAGACATTACCTTCTAATAGTAATGGTCAGTATTTATTAAAAAGGGTTTACTGGGCTTCCCTGGTGGCGCAGTGGTTGAGAATCTGCCTGCCAATGCAGGTGACACGGGTTCGAACCCTGGTCTGGGAAGATCCCACATGCCGCGGAGCAACTAGGCCCGTGAGCCACAACTACTGAGCCTGCGCATCTGGAGCCTGTGCTCCGCAACAAGAGAGGTCGCGATAATGAGAGGCCCGCACACCGTGATGAAGAGTGGCCCCCACTTGCCACAACTAGAGAAAGCCCTTGCACAGAAACGAAGACCCAACACAGCTAAAAATAAATAAATAATAAAAAATAATAAAAATAAAGGAATAAAAAAGGTTTAATGAATGATATCAGGAAACAAGATAAGCATTTGGAAATAGATGAACTTCAAGCAGTGATAAGCATAAAGGAGAAAGTAAAAGGAACATTTAGAGAGGAACATTTTATGTAATTAGGGATTTATAAGCAGGATGGGAGGGGCCATGATGGTTTGATGAGTGAAGACCTTTAAGTAAGACCTGGGCTGTAGCAAGGAGTGGGTTCACATTCTGGAAAAAGGATAAAGGAAAATACCTAAAGATTCCATAGATGGAAAAGAAAAAAAGTGTCACTTTAAAAAAAAATCAAAATTTGACTGCCAATGTACTTATCAGCTCACTGAAGAAGATTTAGTTTCAATCTATCTAATATATTAATCAAAATAAGGCAAAAGAAAGACATTTTCAATGATGCAAGGATGCAGAAAACACTATTTATTATAAAGTAGCTTAAGGATATACTCTGGTTAAAGATGAAATTCATCAAGAAATACAAAGACATTGGATTCAGAAAGCAGTAGAACAAAACCAAAAACCTGAGACGTGATATTCCTGGATAACACCTACACAGTAGCATTAGAGACAAAATAGTCTAGACTGGGACAAGAGGAATAAGGACTCCAGAGTGTGGAAGAAAGACTCCAGAATAGGGATTATCAGTGAATGGAAAATGCCACAGAATATAGTATAATGAAATTAATGGAAATACTTCAGGATAAAACAAACACACATAATAGATTAAATTTACAAAAGCAATTTTATTTCCTGGGAAAACAATAAAAACAAACAAACAAAACAACAGTGACCACAATAACGACAAAAAACCTTTACCACAGTTATGGCTCAGATGTCATATATATATCATATATATAGTCAGGCCAATATCTGGGGACAATGTTTTCAACTCTAAAATCACCCATTCCTAGATGATCCTTGGCTTTCCTCTACCATTATGTAATTTGCACTCATTGCACTCAGGAAAAAGATGGATACAGTTGAGATTGTAGGATTTGTTGCACTAGATTGTGTTTCAAATTAGACCTTTATTTTAGAAAATCATTTTGAAAATCAATATTTTTCAAGGCAGAAGAACACTTTCAAAATTCAAAATATTCAGGGAGACATATTTTTGGAATGGCATCATGAAGAGTTCTAGGATCCTCTCCCTAATAAAATAACCACAATTGTTTAAAATTATTTTAAAAACTAACCACTCACATTTCTTGAAATAGTCCTAGGATCGTATAGCAATTGAGAAACAATTGTTCAAGAAAGTCTACTAATTCTTGATAAGTACAAGAATCTATGGTATTTAAGCCATAATGCATTCCCTTCCCTGCTCCCCACACAAGGAGACAGTATCTCTATCCATTTAGGGTGCATCCAAGAAAGCAAGTCTCCTTTCAGATCTCAGTGTAGGGCTATGGAACGTTTCTTAATAGGTGCAGGCTGCTACCACATCTCAACCCCTCTACCTCTACCTTGGAAAAACTCTATTACAAGAAAAAGAGGCTGGGAGGTCTTGAATCCTCATCCTTAACCTAGGAGCTCTACCAAGAATACTGGGTCCCAATCTCCCTTGCTTCAGGTTATTCATAAGGTGGAAGTTCCATAGCAGGAGAGGCAGTCCAAATAAAACCAGAGGCTATTTCCCCTGACCAACACCGCACTTAAAAGCAGGAGGGTTATTCCAAGAAAAGTAGGCTGAGATCTCCATCCCCAACTATGGTTAGTAAGCACATGAAAAAGTATTCAACATTATTAGTCATTAAGGAAATTAAAAGCACAATGATATTATTTCCCATTCAGTTGATTGGATATAATCACAAAGATAATTACAAACTTGGTGAGAACATGGAGAAATTGGAAGCCACATAAATTGCTGGTTAGCTACTTTAGAAAACAGTCTGACAGTTAATCAAGTGTTAAACCTGCAATAACTATATGATCCAGCAATTTTATATCTAGATTTATTAAAGAAAAATGAAAACATATGTCCATGTAAAAACTTGAACATAAAAGTTTATGTTGACATTATCCATCAAAAATTGAAAATGACTGAAATGTTCATCAACCTCTGAATGAACAAATAAAATGTGATGTATTCAAACTCTGGAATATTATTCTTCAAAAGAAGGAATAAAGTATTGATGCATACTGCAACATGTATGAGCCTTGAAGATATGATGATGAATGTAAGAAGCTAATCAGAAAACACCACAAGTTGCATGCTTTGATTTACATATTTCCAGAGTGGGCAAATCTTTAAAGACAGAATGTACATTAATGGTGGTCTAAGGGGCTTGTGGAGTGTAGGGAAGGAGAGTGACTGCTAATCAGAATGGAGTTTCTTTTTGAGCTAATGAAAATGTTCCCAAATTGATTCTGGTGATAGTAATACAACTCTGTAAATATAGTAAAAGTCATTAAACTTTACCATTTAAATGGATGAAATACATGGAATGTGAAGAATATCTCAATAAAGCTGCTAAAAAATTCAAAATTGTCTCTACTTATCAAAAGCAAAGCTTCAAGTTCTACATACAGATTATAACTTTAAGCTTGGATATGTGAACATACATTTCATTAGGACTTGAGGATGGAGGAGGGCACAGATGGTGTAGTACAAGGATGTTGATCTCACCTCTCCCACAAACACATCAAAAATACATCTACATGTGGTACAATTCTCACAGAAAACCAACTGGAAACTGGCAGATTTCCTATACAACCAAAGCTGAGAGAAAGATCTCCACATAACTGGGTAGGACAGGGAAAAAGGAGTCATCAGGATGGGACTGGCTACTCTTGGAGGGATATGTGAAGGAGGAAAGGTTCACACTGGCAGACCATTATCTTGGGGGACCTCCTTGCCTGCTGGGAGGTCCCCTGGAATAATAGAGGGGCTCGAGGGGCTTGGACTCTGCTCAAGAGGACTGTGCATGTGCTGGTTTGCTAGCAGTCAGGGAGGAGAGAGACCTGTGTTGGTGGCTGCCACATCACCACACTTCCCGGTTAAAAAGGCACAGTGGGTGGACCTGCTAGTGCACACAGCAGCTAGACACTGAATCTTGGGAGGACAGGCCCTGGGAGAGGACTCAGTCTAGCTGCCCTGTGACAGCCCAGGTAAGGTCCAAGCCAAACGGCAGTGCCCACTGTGAACACTTGCAGGATGGGGTGGGTCTGGCCTTGGAAAATTTTGTCAGTGTGCACACCAGGGAGCACCACAGAAATGCATGTCTTTCTGGGGAGGAGTATGCAGAGGCTCATTTCCCAGTGGGAGCACTCTGGCTCCATCCACCCCACACCACAGCTTGGAGCTGAATCTGGGGCAACAACAGGTCCTGAGAGAGATCTGCCACAGAGGCAGACCACATCCCAAGCTGCAACACAACCTTCTTGTAGGAACAGTGCCCTAGCCCCCAGCACCAGCCCATTCTACACCACAGCCTAGCACTAGGTCTGGGATGAGCACAACAGAGAAAGTGTTGTAACTTTCAGCTGCTTCTAGGCAGAAACATGGATGCCTGCACAGGTGGTGCATACATTCACTGTGACCACACGGGTCTCACATGCTTCAGTGGTAACCTCCTTTGGGACAGGGCACACACTCAAGGGCAGTGGAGCTTTATCGAACCCTCAAGGCATCTAATCAAACAACTGGAGAGTAGACCCCACCTCCGACAGCCGCAGAGCAAAGAGGAGGCCTCAACTATATCCATTGTAGTCTCTGGACACCACAACATCAATCATACTCCCTATCAAGGGAATAGCAGCCAGCACATTCTGAAGAAAGACATGGCTGGCCTTCATACAAAAACCAGCACTCACACCAAAAATAATGGATTCACATAATCTACACACAGTGCTCCCACATAAAAACACCCCTTCAAGAACACAGTAGATAATTGTTTCTCTTAAATTCATAGAGACAGAGAAAGTTAAGTAAAAGATAAAAGCAGAGGAACTGCTCCCGATTAAAATAACATGAGAAATCCCCTGAAAGAACAAATAATGAAACAGATCTTATCAATCTACTGGACTCCAAGTTCAAAAAATAAGTAATAAAAATGTAAAAGTAACTAAGATTGCAAATAGAAGTGCAAATCACTGTAAAAAGGAACTAGAAATTATAAAGACGAACTATTCCAAACTAGACAACTCAATGGCTGAGACAAAAACTAATCTAGAAGAAATGAATAGCAGATTAAATAATGCAGAAGAATGAATATGTGATCTGGAAGATAGAATAATGGAAATCATCTGATCAGTACAGCAAACAGAAAGACAAATTTAAAAAAATGAAAACAACATATAAGATCTATGAGATAATACAAATCATGTGAATATACACATAATATGGGTTCCAGAAAGCAAAGAGAAGGAGAAGGGGATGGAAAATGTATTTGAAGAAATTGTGGCTGAAAAACTCCCAAACCTAAAGAAGGAAATGGATATCCAGGTACAGGAAACACAGAGGGTATCAAACAAGATGAACTCAAACAGACTCACACCAAATTATATCATAATTAAAATGACTAATGTTAAAGACAAAGAGAGGATTCTAAAGACAGCAAGAGAAAAACAAAGAGTCAGTTACAAGGGAACCCCCTTAAGGCTATTAGCTGACTTCAATGCAGGCCAGAAGTGAGTGGCAACATATATTCAAAGTCCTGATGGGGAAAAACCTGTGACCTAGGATACTCTGCCCAGCAAGATTATCATTTAAAATAGAAGGAAGATAAAGAATTTCTCAGACAAGCAAAAACTAAAGAATGCAACAATATTAACCTAACCTCAAAGAAATATTGAAAGGTCTTCTCTAAATAGAAGAGAAGCAAGAATATATAGGAAAGGGAAAATCACACTAGGAAGGGCAAATATATAAAAGGATTGAAGATAACTTAAATAAGCCAGTACATAGATTAAAAAACAATCAAACATTTTGTAAAACCTATTATAAGTACAATCAGTAGCAAAAGAATAAACATGAAGATGTAAAATAGAACATCAAAATCACAAAATGTGGAGGAGAAGAGTAAAAATTGTAGATATTTTAAAATGTGCTTGAACTTATATGACTATCAGTCTAAAGAAAGTAGATACAATTATGGGTCAACATGCTTGAAAACCAAAGTAAGCAGAATTCAAAACCATACAATAGAGTCACAAAAATCAAAAAGAAAGGAACTCAAGCATAATAAAATACAAAATCATCAAACCGAAAAAGGAAAAACAAAGAGAAAATATGAACAAAGAAGAACTACAAAATCAAATGGAAAACAGGGTTTAAAATGGCAATAAGTACATACCTATTAATAATTACTTTAAATGTCAATGAAATAAATACTCTGATCAAAAGACATAGAGAGGAAAGACTGGATTTAAAAACAAGAACCTACAATATGCTGCTTACAAGAGACTCACTTCAGGGTAAAGGACATACAGAGTGAAAATGAAAGGATGGAAAAGATATTTCATGCAAATGGAGATGACAGTAAAGTGGGGATAACAATATGTATATCAGACAAAATTAACTTTAAAACAAAGTCCATGAACAAAGACAAAGAAAGATATTATATAATGATAAAGGGGTCAATACAAGAAGAAATATTACACTTGTTAACATATATGCACCCAATATAGGGGCACATAAATATATTAAAAAAAAATACTAACAGACATAAAGGGAGAAACTGACAGGAAAACAATAATGGTTGAAGACTTTAACACCCCACTAACATCAGTGAACAGGTCTTCAAGACATAAAGTCAATAAGGCAACAGAGGTCCTAAATGATGCAACAGACCAGTTGGACTTAATTAATGTCTACAGGACACTACATTGAAAAAAAAAGAAAGAAAAGAAAAACTAGAATACACATTTTTTTCAAGCACACACGAAACATTCTCTAGGATAAACCAAATACTAGGTTTGGTATTAATAAACAAACTTCAAAAAATTTAAGAGGATAGAAATTATTTCAAGCATCTTTTCTGACCACAATGGTATAAAATCAGAAATCAACCACAGATAGAAAAATGGGGAAAAGATGAACATATGGAGGCTGAAAAACATGCTACTAAAAAAAGAGTGGGTCAATGATGAAATCAAAGAAGAAATCAGAAAATACTTTGAGACAAATGAAAATTAAAACACAACCTTACAAAATCTATGGGATGCAGCAAAAGCTGTTCTAAGAGAGAAGTTTAAAGCACTACAGGTCTTCCTCAAGAAAGAAAAAAAATCTCAAATGACCTAACTTACCACCTAAAATAATTTGAAAAAAAGAACAAACAAAACACAAAGTCAGTAGAAGGAAGGAAATGATAGAGATCAGAGAGAAAATAAATAAAATAGAGATCAGAAAACAATAGAAAAGATCAATAAAACCAAGGTAAACAGAAAATATAAACAAAATCAACAAATCTCTAGCCAGGCTCACCAAGAAAAGAGAGGACCCAAATAAATGAAATAAGAAATGAAAGAGGAGAAACACCAAATGATACTGCAAAAATACAAAAATATCATAAGAGAATACTATATCCAGTTATATGTCAACAAATTGGACAATCTAGAAGAAATGGACAAGTTTCTAGAAACAAACAGCCTGCCAAACGTGAGTCAAGAAGAAACAGATCACGGGACTTCCCTGGTGGTCCAGTGGTTGAGAATCCACCTTCCAGTGCAGGGGACACAGTTTTGATCCCTGGTTGGGGGACTAAGATTCCACATGCCACAGGGCAACTAAGCCCACATGCTGCAACTACTGAGCCCACATGCCACAACTAAAGAGAAGCCCACGCACCACAATGAAAGATTCTGCATGCCGCGATGAAGATCCCACATGTGGTAACAAAGACCCAACACAGCCAAATAAATATTAAAAAAAAAAAAAAAAAAGAACAACTGGGAAGTCCCTGTTGGTGCAGTGGTTAGGATTCTGCACTTCCACTGTCAGGGGCCAGATTCAATCCCTTGTCAGAGTCTCACAGGCTGCATGGCCAATTAAAAAAAAATTAAAAAGAAAAAAAAAAGAAACAGATCATTTGAATGAACTGATCACTAGAAGTGAAGTACACTCCGTAACAACAACAGCAACAAAATTCCCACCAAATAAAAGTCCAGGAACAAGTGACTTCATTGGAGAATTCTACTAAAAATACAAAGAAGAACTTATAACAATCTTTCTCAAATTATTCCAAAAGACTGAAGAGGAGGGAACACTCCCAAATTCATTCTATGAAGTCACCATCACTCTAATACCAAAAGCAGACAAAACACTACAAAAAAAGAAAATTACAGGCAATTTTTTCAATAAGTATAGATGAAAAAATCCTCAAAAAAGTATTAGCCAACTGAATCCAATGATGTATAAAAAGGATCATATACCATGATCAAGTTGGTTTCTTTCCAGAGTGGTAAGGATTGTTCAACATACACAAATCAAACAATGTAACACACCACATTAAGAAGAGGAAACACAAAAACTTCATGATCATTTTAATAGATGCAGGAAAAAATTTTGATAAAATTCAACATCCATTCATGATAAAAACTCTCACCAACGTGGGTATAGAGGGAACATATCTCACCATAATAAAAGCCATTTATAACAAACCAACAGCCAACATAATACTCAACTGTGAAAAGGTGAAAGCCTTCCTGCTGAATTCAGGAGCAAGACAATGATGCCCACTCTAACCATTTCTATTCAGCATAGTACTGGAAATCCTATTCATAGCATTCAGAGAAGAAAAAGAAATAAGAGGTATCTAAATTGGAAGGGAAGAGGTAAAAGCATCACTATTTGCAGATGATATGATACTCTATAGAGAGAACACTAAAACGACTTCACACAAAAACTATTAGAACTAATAAATGAATTCAGAAAGGTAGCAGGATACAAGAGTAATATACAGAAATCTGTTGCATTTATTTACACAAATAATGAAATATCAGAAAGAGAAAGCAAAAAACAAATACCATTTAAAGTTGCATTAAATAAATAAATAAATAAAATATCTAGGAATAAACTTAACCAAGGAGGTGAAAGACCTATACATGGAAAAATATAAAACATTGGTAAAGGAAATTGAAGATGGAAAAGAAATGGAAAAATATCATATGCTCTTGGATTGGAAGAATTAATATTGTACAATGACCATACTACCCAAAGCAACCTACAGATTTAATGCAATCCCTATCAAAATATCCATGACATTTTTCACAGAAGTAGAACAAATAATCCATAAAAGACCCATAATTGCCAAAACAATCCTGAGGAAAAAGAACAAAGCTGGAGGCATAACCCTTTCATGTGCCAAACAATACTACAAAGCTACAATAATTAGAACAGCATGATACTGGCACAAAAACAGGCACATAGATCAGTGGAACAGAATAGGGAACCTAGAAATAAACCCACACACCTATGGTCAATTAATCTACTAAAAAAGAGGCAAGAATATACAAAGGAGAAAAGGCAGTCTTTTCAACAATTGGTGTTGAGATAACGGGACAGCTACTTATAAATCAATGAAGTTAGAACACTCACTCACACCATATACAGAAATAAACTCAAAATTGTTTAAAGACCTAAGTATAAGACATGACACCATAGAACTCCTAGTAGAGGACAAAGGAAAAACATTTTTTGACATAGATTGTAGCAATATTTTCTAACATCGGTCTCCCAAGGCAAAAGAAATAAAAGGAAAAATGAACAAATTGGAACTAATTAAACTTAAAAGTTTTTGCACAGCAAAGGAAACCATCAACAAAATGACAAGACAACCTACAGAATGAGAGAAAACATTTGCAAATAATACAACCAACAAGGGCCTGATATCCAAAATATATAAATAGCTCATACAACTCAATATCAAAAAAATAAACAACCCAATCAAAAAATGGGCAAAAGACCTATATAGACATTTCTCCAAAGGAGACATACAGTTGGCCAACAGGCACTTGAAAGATGCTCAACATTGCTAGTTATTAGAGAAATGCAACTCAAAACCACAATGAAGTATCACCTCACACCTGTCAGAATGGCTATCATCAAATAGTCTACAAATAATAAATGCTGGAGAGGGTATGGAGAAAAGGGAGCCCTCCTACACTGTTGATGGGAATGTAAATTTGTGCAGCCACTATGGAAAACAGTATGGAGGTTCCTTAAAAAACTAAAAATTGACCTACCATATGATCCAGCAATCCCACTACTGGGCATATATGTGGAAAAGATGAAAACTCTAATTCGAAAAGATACTTGAACCCCAATGTTCATAGCAGCACTATTCACAATAGCCAAGAAATTGAAAGAACCCAAGTTCCCATCAACAGATGAATGGATAAAGATGTGGTACATATATACAATGGAATATTACTCAGCCATTAAAAGAACAAAATATTGCCATTTGCAGCAACATAGATGGATCTAGAGATTATCATACTAAGTGAAGTAAGTCAGAGAAAGAAAATATATCACTTATATGTGGAATCTAAAAAAATGATACAAATGAATCTATATACAAAACAGAAATAGATTCACAGATATGGAAAGCAAACTTACGGTTTCCAAAAGAGTAAGGGGGAGGATAAATTAGGAGTATGGGATTAATAGATATTTATGAACTTCTATACATAAAATAGATGAGCAACAAGGATTTACTGTACAGCACAGGGAGCTAGATTCAATATCTCATAATAACTTATAATGGAAAATAATCTGAAATATATATATACATATAAATATAAAACTGAATCACTTTGCTGTACATCTGACACTAATACAACTTTGTAAAGCAACTGTACTTTAATGAAAAAGCAAAAAAGGCTTGAGGAGGAAGTCAAGATACTCACATCTGAATTGTGCCCTTCTCCTAAACCATCTCCTTAGCTCAAATCCCTATCATCTATTAGTAATTGTCTTTCTTTCCATTTGGTTTGATTTTGTTTCCTTGTAGATTGGTATCACCCAATATATTATGCCACCAGAAACAATGGATTTAGGTTCCAAGGAAATTTACATAACACTAAAATTTTTCCATGCATATATTTTTATATATAAACATATTTACAGAGCAGAAAATCTCTTTGTCATACCATATGTCTTGATATGAAAGATATCCATATCCAATTTTGCTGCCAAATTGACTATTCTTACTACAAAGTTTTAACAATATTTTATTTTATATTTCTAATATCCTACCCCACTTTCAGGTTGATAGAAATATCAAAGCCAAAGAAATAATTTTAAATACCCATTTGCATAGTTTGATTTGATATGGACCTACCTAAACTTCTTTCACCCCAGAGAATTCAAATCAAAGCGTAGTTTAAAATAGGTTCACATGTATTTCCTTTAGAACTTCCCATCTGCTGAAGAAATTAAAAAACATATCATATCATATATTTCCCACAGTTTATATTCAAAAGTTTACATTTACATATATTTATGTGACTGGAGTCTATGAAACTATATTTATCAGATAAATATAGTTTATAAATACAAATATAGTTTATAAATATGTATCATATATACATATTTACCTAAAGAGGCAAGAATTGTAGATCTTGTTTGCTTGTTCATTTGTGTTTTTGCAAGACCACCATGATTCTACAAAAGGAACCTAATTGAAAAGCAAGCACTAGGAATCCAAGAATTATAAAAGAGAATTACACATTAGCTAAAATAGAGCTTGAACAAAGCTGGCTCTTTTTTACTATTAAATTTTTTTCAATTTATTTATATATGCTAATTCTGTTAAAATGTAGATTATTATTAAACTGCCATCTCCAGAAGCTTATTCAGTAGGCATCCTCTTATTTATCTTTGTCTACTAATGACCCAATGTTTGGTCCCACCCCTCCACCTCTTGCTTTTCGTCCTCCATTGCCTACCCTGCTCTTCTCTCTTATTGCTGTTCCTTGAGGAAATTCTTTTGCTGTGAAATTTGCTTAAAAGAATTAATTAAATAATTAGTTATAAAATCCACAATAGAGAACAATTATGTTTCTAAATTTCTAGTTAAACCTTTTAGACAAGTTACAACAATACATCCAACGCCGTCTTTGAAAATATATTGACACCTAGATGAAGAATTTCTCATTTTACTATCCAACCTCCAACAACATCAAATCTTCCTACTCTAAAACACTAACCAGATGTTTGCAATTTGCCCTCAAGCAAAGACTAGAAGACACAAGCTAAACTGCAGCAAAAGGGCATTAAGTTTAAATATGTCAAACAATAGAGTGGTTGATCAAGTCCCTTGGAGCAAGTTCTTCCTTTTTATCATAAGTAAACTGGGAAAGTTTCTGCTAGGTCTATGCTCTTAAGGGATGTTGTTCCAGCATTTTAACCCCTATCTTAAATGGCATGAACAATTTGAAGGTGGAAAGGACTCTGAAATCTGAAGGGGAAAAATAGGGCAGGGTTGATCTTGCCTGCAGTTATGTGTGACTGTGCAAGACAAATAAATTAGTGTCCTACATTAGTTTTAAAGGCAAAGAAAAGTTGAGACCTGTGTGTGTGTGCAAGCACTCACATATGTTTTAGAGAAAGTTTGAAAATTATTGGTGCTGATTCGTATGCAGTGTAAGCAAAGAATGTTGCCTGCCATTATCGTTCTACAAGGATTAAGGCATTAGCCACTGCAGTTGCTCACCAACAAGTACACCCCAAAAGGAATTCAGGATGAAGTATTCTGTGTTTTGGATATACAGAACCCTAGATAGTTAAAATGCATATATAAGAAAGAATTTCAATGACCCCAAATTCTTGCATCTTCCCATACATAAAAAAGCACTAAAATCATGAGTTGAGATATCTGATCCTTGTGACTAGCAGTAATCTTTCACCAAAACCTTGAAGGCATATATATATATATATATATATATATATATATATATATATATATATATATATATATATATGTGTGTGTGTGTGTGTGTATATATATATATACGTATATATATACACATATACATATATACATATATATATATATATATATATATATATATATATATATATATATATATATTAGCACCTCCTCTATCTCTTTGAAACAGTTTTTTAGAGCAGGAATCTCCAACCCCTGGGCCATGTACTGGTACTGGCTTGTGACCTGTCAGGAACTGGGCCGCACAGCAGGAGGTGAGAGGCAAGTGAGTGAGCGAAGCTTCATCTGTATTTACAGCCGCTCCGCATCACTCACCGTACCATCTGAGTTCCGATTCCTGTCAGATCAGAGACAGCATTAGATTCTCATAGGAGTGCAAGACCTACTGTGAACTGTGAATGTGAGGGATATATGTTGTGTGCTCCTTATGAGAATCTAATGCCTGATGATCTGAGGTAGAGCTGAGGCAGTAATGCTAGCACTAGGGAGTGGCTGCAAATACAGATTATCATTAGCAGAGAGGTTTGACTGCACAGAGACCAAAATAAAGCAATTGCTTGCAGACTCATATCAAAACCCTATGTGGCAGTGGCAAGTGACAATTAACCTGCATCTTATGGAATAACTGGACATAAGCAACACACTTCGGGTGTCACTGTTTCCCATTACCCCCAGATGGGACCATCTGGTTGCAGGAAAACAAGCTCAGAGCTCTCACGGTTTCTGCATTATGGTGAGTTGTATAATTATTTCATTATATATTACAATGTAATAATAATAGAAATAAAGTGCACACAATAAATGTAATGTACTGGAATCATCCTGAAACCATTCCCCCTACCCGGCCCGTGGAAGAATGTCTTCCACAAAACTGGTCCCTGGTGCCAAAAAGGTTGGAGATGCTGTTTTAGAGCTATCTGAGTGACGGTCTCCTGGGCTATAGTCCTCAGTAAGACACTGAATAAACTCAACTCAACTCATAGCTCTTACATTGTGCTTGTGTGTGTGTGTGTGTGTGTGTGTGTATGTGTGTGTGTGTGTGTGTGTGTGTGTGTTTTCCAGTCTACAACTTTGGCAACCACAAAGGAACCCAGAGCAGACTTCTCTCCTTTGCCTGAACTCTACAAGGATTCAGAGCTTTGGTAACAACAGGGACCCCTTTTCTCTTCCTCCTCAATGAGTCCAGATAAATTGGATGAGTCTCTCCTGGTACCATATGTCTCACTCTTGGTTGAAGATCTTGAGTTTATTCAGAGGTCATTAAACTCTTCATTGTGAGGAGTAGGTTATCCTTGAACTTAGGTTGGAGATGAGGCACCTTTATTTGCTTAGTTGAGAGACATTGTCGTTACCTCCAGTTGAAAAACACTGGGAGGATTTTTCTTAGTTTAAAGATACTGAGGAGACTTTGGGTGATTAGGTAGGAGGCTGATCTAACATCTTTCCTCAATTCGGCTACCTTAAAACAATTTGGCACGATGAAAGTGAAGCTATCACATGAGCACTCTACTCTGAAACAAAAGGACAAGGCTCCTCCCAGGCAGTTATGGCTTTCTAAGAAATTTACAGGATTGGTGGAGACAAGAGTCCTCATACTGTGTAACTGTTCCATAGGGAAACACATTCATTATTTTAGAAATGTGTTCATTTGGGGACCACATATAAAAGTTGGTTACTCAGTTCTCTAAGCATCTAGGGTGGTTTTTGACTGTCAGAAGGAGAAACCAAGACATGTAAAAGAGCTGAAATGACTCTAGAATGACTCCTAAAGGAGTTAAGCTCACAAGCAACACATTGGTCCACCATGCAATTTCATTAGTAAAATGTATTCCAACAAATTCAACTTTAAAATAGAAATAGATTTCCTCAAGCAAGGAAACAAGATATGAGCAATATCAGAAAGCCAGCCTCCAGATAATACCCCAGCTGGAGGTTATTTACATACAGAACTTATATTTGTAAGTACTTACTTAATGGATGTTTTTGGCTTAAATATTTACTATGACCTTATTAATGTTATTAGCTATATTATTTATATCCTGTATATTGTATAATTTTTTTTTATACTATCCAGTGTGCAACCCAGACTCTGACAAAGTAATGATGGTTAAATGTCTTGAGGCAATTGATCACATATATAGTTCTATATAAAATCAATTGTAATAGTGCAACTCTAGATATAGGAAGAAGCAACAAGGGAAAACACTTCCTGAATCACGATAGACTAGTAGGACAGACGATCCAGAGAATGTTTAAGTATTAACAGGCCCTAATCCAGAAATAGCACATGGAGAGTTCTATCAAGAGAATGGTCGCCTGACCTAGGAATAAGCCTTCCTAGCACAGTAGTACAAATTGGTTATGAAATACTTTCCAAACCTTGGTTAAATATATGACTAGCAGGGGGCATTGTAAACAAGGAATATTTTCACTGTTCCTGTTCTACAAGGATTGAGTTATTAGCCACTGCAGTTGCTGACCTACAAGTACACCCTGAAAGAAATTCAGGATGAAGCAGTCTGTGTTTTTGATATATGGGCCACAAGAGAGTTAAAATGCATATATAAGAAAGAATTTCAATGACTCCAGATTCTTGCATCTTCCTATACATAGAAAAGCATTAAAATCATTAGTTGAGATATGTGACAATCTTTACTAGTGGTAACCTTTCACCAAAGTCTTGACTGCACATATATAATATATATACTAGCTCCTCCCCTACCTCTTTGGAACAGATTCTCAGGGCTATCTGAGAGCCTGGGTCCCAGGCTATAGTCATCAGTAAGATACTGAAAAACTTGACTCACAGCTCTTACATTATGTGTTTTAATTTTATTTTTTAATTTTTTTTCCCAGTAGATAGCAGAAATTCCAGTATGGAATTCTGAAACCCTAACAGGAAATTGTGGTCTCACCCTCTACTTTCCACCCTAGTCCCCACAGAAGCAATGCAGATTCAGATATAATTATTAGAAGCCCAGAGAAAAATACTTCCTAGAGGCAAAGTGCCCAATCCTTTTGCAAGCAAACATAGAAATACTTCCATAAATTGAAGAGCTAAGTTAGACAATTAGGCAAGTTAACTAGTTAACTTTAGTCACAGGTTCAAGTAATTTTCAATGAACTTGAGAAATCTCAGGTTATTGAAGAAGAAATAAGAATAGCTGTGCTCAAATCCTGGGGACACGTAGGTCACCCTTTCACCAAACCTCAGACAACTTCTTTAATCTTTTTATGAATACTTTTCTCTTTCTGTTAGAGAACCATTGACCAAAACCACGGGCACAATGATAACCACTTGCATGAGCTGTCTCACAAGTGGAGGTCCTGTCGACTTAAGAAAAAGGAAGCACAACATAAGAGTTATGAGTTAAGTTTTATTTGGAGCAAAATGAGGACAGCCCGGGAGATAGCATCCCAGATAGCTCTGAGAAACTGCTCCAAAGAGGCAGGGAGGAAGGTCAATATATATGTGATTTTGGTGAAGGGGGAATACATGCAATGAAACACATATTTTTTGTAGAAGTTTTCTGCTATTCTTGTGAAGGTTACTGCTAGTCACGAGGAGCAGTCGTCACCATGAAGGATTTTAGTGCTTTTCTAGATACGAGGAGATACAAGAATTGGGCTCATAAAATCGGCTCCTGAAAATATCTAACTATCTGAAGACCTGTTCTGCCAGTTTTCCCCAGAGCATAGAGTGCCTCATTTCTGCTCTCCGCCTGAACTCCTTTTGGGGGGTGTTGAAAGTCAGCAGCTGCAGCAGCACATGATTTAAACCTTGTAGAGGTAGATGGCAAGTGCCAATGGAAAATGTCAATTTGAAGTTGACAAGGCCCTCTCATGGCCATAAATTCGACCATGCTTTGGGAGGCATTTCATGACCATTTCGTCTCATGGTGCTAAGAAGGCTCATTCCTAGGTCTGGCAAAGATTTCGCTGATAGGCAACTCAGTGTGCTATTACTGGGCTAGATCTTATCAACAAAGGTCTCTGGACCACCTGTATTCCTAGTCTGTTATAGTCCAGGAAAAATTTCCCTCTTGTTGCATCTTCCCATATCTAGAGTTACACTATCGTAATCATTGGTCTCATACAGAATTATATATTTGATCAACTGCTTCAAGTCACTTAGTCATCATTATTTTCATCGGCAGCTCAGTCACACATTTGGCAATACAAGAAATGATAATCTTGTAAAACAAGCAAAATACAAATAATAAAACTAATAACATTAATAGAGCTATAAGTAAATATTTAAGCCAAGAAATTCCATTAGGTGCAGTCCAGTATATCCTCAGGTCATCTGACTTAGTCTGTTCTGTACCAGTCCTTATCTTTCAGGGAAATGATATATTGACTTTGTCCATAAGGCTCCCAGCCTAATTTCCTAGTTACTAGGCTGGTTATCCTTAGTGTAATTTAATTGTTCCCAAGATAAAGGGGTACCTTAAAGCTTAAATGACCATAGCCTGATGTTAACCAAATAAATCCATCCCGTAATTGTGGGGGGTTTTATTCCTTGGCTGAAATTTTGCTTGTTGCTCTATTGAGCTTGAGTAACTTTAGAGGAAAATTCAGTTTTTATGGCCAGGATTAGAGCAGGTATTATTAATTGTCTAGGTGAGGGGATCCCCTGAACAGGACTATAATTTCGTTCTTCTAAAATAAATTTCCTAAGGGCCATCCAATTAAAACCTTGGAGAGGAGAAGTCCACCAAGGTAATCCAGAAGTACTAGACACAGGTAATTGGCCACATACCCAACAATTGGATTGATTTTTAAAACTAGCATAGGATCGTGTCCATGATAGAAAAATATTTGATTTATATGCAGAGGTCCAAGAAGTCAAGTAAACATAAATGACCATACGAGTCAGGTCCAGCATCTTGGTAAGCTGTCTACTTCTGATGTCATCTTCTCATCCCGGTGTGAGTGTAGTTTCCTTTGTTTGGGCGTAGTTTTTTTGTTTTTTTTTTTTGGCGATATGCGGGCCTCTCACTGCTGTGGCCTCTCGTGTTGCGGAGCACAGGCTCCGGATGCGCAGGCTCAGCGGCCATGACTCACGGGCCCAGCTGCCCCGCGGCATGTGGAATCTTCTCGGACCGGGGCACGAACCCGTGTCCCCTGCATTGGCAGGAGGACTCTCAACCACTGCGCCACCAGGGAAGCCCATGAGCGTAGTTTTAAGGTGAGTTTGAGGTCAGCAGTCCTCTCCACAGACCAGTCAAGTGCAGGGACCCTTTTAAATGGGAAATATGAATCTAAGAGTGAGTTCCCTTTAATTTTACTACACATGAGCAAGTTAAGATACCTGGTGAGGGCCTTTCCATCTAGGTTGTAGTGAATCCTTTAAATGATGTCTTTTCCAATATACATAGTCCCTTGCTTGCAGGTTGTGAGGCATCTAATCTTCATCCAAAGATAGATTGCTGAGATAAGCTTCAGGAATAAATTTAGATTGTCCTTTTAATAATTCAATTTAACTTTGCAGTAATATAATGTAATAGCAAGGAACTAGCTGGGAAGTTAGTAAATACAGACCTCCATTAACAAAACCGGGATTTAACATTCATTGAAACATCTTTTTCTCTAAAATTACCCTCACTTCTACGAAATATAACCAAATTAAGACTAATTTGTTTGCAAAATAAATCTGGTGTCAGTAAACTTGGCCTGGTGATTGATATAACTATAATTGATCATCTAGGCTTTTTGCTTGCTGAAACTTTTATAAGGCGTCTCAGACAAGACTTTTAAAAGACCTCTCAGGGCCAGGAAAATCATGCCAAGGGCTTACCGCAGATTTTGCCTAACAGATGTAGGTGAATTCCTCCCTTTTCAAGGTTCCCAAAATACCTTGAGATTCCTGTACCTGTTAGTGAGTGCCTTCCTAATTTATCTATTAAAGCTGCTGAGAACCTAAGAGTTTCAAATCTCTAGAGGGAGCAGATCGAGAGAAAAGATAAATGTTTCAATCCTGCTTATAAAGGTATAATTTATCAAATTACTGTAAGTCATAATTAGTTTGAGGGGAAGGTTTTATTTACACCGCGAAAACACAGATTTAAACTAGCAATTTTTTCAGATAGAAACCATAAAAAGTGTAATCATATTCACCAGTTCACTCAGTCTTATATACCTAACTCTTTTTTGTTAACAGTTTATGAAACCATCAGTTTTCTCATTAGGATTCTTTAATTCTTACCCAGTTTGGCATTACAGTCTGAAAGTCAGAAACTTGCATTTATCCAAAAGTCCTTTTTATAAATCTTCTTGAAGAGGAAGCATTTTTACAAAGGCATTAGGATGAAACCATAAGTGTCCATAATGACAAAAGACTTAAGAAGGCACATTCAAAATCTGATTACAATGCAATCGACAAAGAAACTTGGTTACTGCTCTGACATACAACACTTTAAGAAAATACCTAGAATTATGACTGATAACATTTTACCAGGACATATCAGAATTTTAGGAACTCCATGTAACTTCTAGAATATCTGTATTAATAACATTTACCATACACTAAAACCTAAGAAGATTTATTACTCAATTGACAATATTCCTCATGTAACTTAATGTACCAAATGAACCTAGTTTATATCTCTCTTTGGGATATTTCAGTGGCACTTTGAAGCATCCCAAAGCTAGCTAGAGGTCAAAAGGACTTCATTAGAATTTGATTTAGGAAGTTTGGTTAAAAATATCAAAAGGGTTTAAAACACTGAGTCAGATAGGATCATAGGTCACTGTGAAACAATTGTTATTCACTTAGCCAAGGTAACAATAAAAGATTTCAACAGCAAATACAGAACAGATCACTTAAAAGGTAAAGAAACTTGAAATCTGTTATCACAGGCAGTTCAACATTTTAAGAAATCTTGTCCTCTTAAGAGAGAGAGAAGCCAAATTCAAGTTTTGCACCCTCTTACTTTTAAAATTCATTTATTCAATTAAATTTATTTTAAACTTAGTCAGTCCTGACCATGCACAAAACTCTTTTCTTGGTGTCCACTTTCCACAACCCTTTTCTCCCGTTGCAGAGCACAGGCTCCGGACGCACAGTCTCAACGGCCATGGCTCACGGGCCCAGCCGCTCCACGGCATGTGGGATCTTCCCGGATCGGGGCATGAACCCGTGTCCCCTGCGTCGGCAGGCGGACTCTCAACCACTGTGCCACCAGGGAAGTCCACCAGTGATATTTTTTTAAAAAACCGTTTGCTTTCTTTAGAGAATGTGGCACCAAAAATATTCATTAATAGTCCTAAATATCTTTTGTTTCTCTGTAAAAAGGAAGCCAAAGTTCAGTAATTAATGTTTCAGTATCTTATTTTATTTGGGAATGAACTAGCTATTCAATAAGCTTCCATCACTTAACTATTTAGCACAACTTTAGAATTTCAAGTTACCAGAATCTGGAGAGACTATCTTAGATGGACATTCCTAAAACATAATTATTCTTATAGAGTTTATCCGAACGCTCTTATCTCATTTACATTTTCTTTCCTTAAAAGTTTCTACACGTCAAGTTACTTTCCTTGCTGACAAATTTGTAACTGATATAAAAAGATTGTATTTAGCTTATATTATACCTAGGCACAATAAAAGTATTATACCTAATGTTGATGACTCTAAAAACATGTCTACATTAATTAGATCAACAAACTTAAACATTATTACCAGATATTAATTTAATACTGAATATTTCCCAGTTCATGTGAAACTGAAATTTATTTAGCTTAACTTCTCTTGTATTTAGAATTGTTTAATTTGTAAGCACTTACTTTTCTTTAAGCCAATTAAATAGAGCTCATTTACAAATTAACCACAGCAATATTATCCAAAGACAAAGACACATACTGAAACATACTTATATCCAGACAGACACAACAAAAGATCTAGCTGCATTTTCTAAACTTAGTCACAAATCAGATATCATAATACAAATTCACTAGTTTATAAATGACAGTTGGAATAAGAAACTATTTTAAAAGGCTTGTTGCAGCTTTTTTTTTTTTTTCCCTTCTCAATATCAATAATTAGAGATGGTCTAAATAAGATAAGTGTTCCTGAGAGCTCTAGTCTCAAGGCACAGGGAAAGAAAATCAGGTTCTCCTAGTAGGACTTATTCCCTTAAGGTCAGATTTCTAAAGAGATTGTTTGCTTTTTTCAAGCTAGGTTTCTCTACTGGTTGGGAATTAAATGGGCATTGGTTAACCTTTGACTGGCATTGTGTACTTAATTGGTACAAATGAAGGTTCATAATTTTCATAGATACCCCTTTTTCTTTCTTTTCAATGGTTTTGAAAAGTTTGTCTAATATAGTTTCAAGTAATTAATTACTGGTTTCCTGCAAAGAATTTACTCTATCATTTCCTGTTTTAGAAGCTTCTAGATACCAATCAAAGTAAGCATTCCATTCAGTCTGTTTGATATTACGGTCAGATTTTTTTTTTTAACTGTGTGTGCAAAAATATCAATTTTGGAATATAAAAAGAACCCCAATTTGGTCATTTTAGGTTGAGATCTCCTTTAGTATAATTTCCCCGATTAGGTACTTGCTGGTATGAGTTTTTGTACGTACGTGAACCTGACTGGAATTTTAGACAGAGTCTGGCTTTCTGATGCCCCTTGTTTCTGTGTTTGAGAGGCTCTATTTCCCATTTTAAAGTTGAATTTGTCAGGGATAAAATTTACTAGTGAAATTGTGTGGCAGGCCAGTGTGCTGCTTGTGAGCTTAACTCCTCTAGGCATCACACTAGAGTCATTTCAGCCTTCTTATGTGTCAGTTTCTCCCTTCGGTAGTCTAAGACCACCACAGGTGCTCGGATCGCTGAATGGCCAATTCTTATCCACGACCCCTGGACGAGCAAGTGTTTTAATTAATGAATGGGTTTCCCTACGGGACCATTGCACAATATGAGGACTCTGCCTCCACCACTCACGTAAATTTATCAGTCACCTGAGAAAGCTGGGAGGAGTCTTGTCCCTTTTCTTCGGAGCAAAGCTCTCATGTAATATCTTCACTTTTATCCCGACAAATTCTATTAAGGCAGCCAAATTGAGGAAAAGCATCAGATCAGCCTCTTACTTTAACCACTCAGTGCAGACCACTCAGTCACCTACAACTGAGCAAACCCTGGTGTCTTTCAACCAGGACCTCTCAGTATCTTTCACCGGGTATTCCCCGGTATCTTTCAACCAAGCCTCACTCAGTATCTTTCCACTGGGTGAGTACTTCCCTGGTATCTTTCAACCAGGCCCCTCCTGAGTATCTTTCAACTGGAAGGAGGCAGGTACCTGCTATACCACCAAATAAAACTCAGGATCATCAACTAATATGAGAGATCCGAGAACCAGGAGAAACTTAACCAAATTTGTCTGGACTCTCTGAGGAGGCAGTTGGGTGCAAGGGGCCTCTGCTAGTACCAAGGTTCTTGTTCCTTGTAGAGTTCAGGTGAAGGAGAGAAGTCCACTCTAGGTCCCTTCGTGGTCGCCATAACTGTTGACAAAAAAAAAAAAATGCACAACATGAGACCTGTGAGTTAAGTTTTATTTTGGACAAAATGAGGACTGCAGCCCCAGAGACAGTATCCCAGATACCTCTGAGAAACTGCTCCAGAGAGGCAGGGTGGAAGGTCAGTATATGTGTGATCTTGGTGTAGGGGGAATATATGCAGTCAAGCACATATTTTTTTGTAGAAGGTTTCTTCTAGTCATGTGAAGGTTACTGCTAGTCACAAGAAACATGTATCTTAGTTAATGGTTTTAGTGTTTACTAAGTATGGAATGATGTAAAAACTGAGTTCATAAAATTTACCCTGAAAGTATCTAACTACTGGAGGACCAATGCCAATTTGTAGTTGACAGTCCCAATAAGGAACATGGTGCTGCCACTGAAAACTAACTGGGAGAATTTGGGAGGGGCCAGAAGGAGAAAGGAGATGACTACCCTCCCAGAATCCTTCACACTGGAATCCATCTTGGCTAAGAGATGTGTGCACCACCAGGAAGAACCCTGAGTCAGACCAGATATAGGCCAAGCAAGATGATTGGCCAGAAACAACCAGGAAACTAACCCCCATTACCATAAAACCTGAGACTTTGAGCCACATTGCAGAGCAGTTCTCCAGGGTTTCCTTACCCTACTGCTCTCTGCTCCCACATACCTTCACAATAAAGTCTTTTGCTTTGTCAGTATATGTGTCTCCTTGGACAGTTCATTTCAGAGTGTTAGACAAGAGCCCTCTCTCAGACCCTGGAAAGGATCCCCATTCCTGCAAAATTTCAAGGTTCTGAAGTTTAACCCGTTTGCTTCCTTGCTTAAAGCCATATAACTAGTTATTCATTTTGCCCCCTGATTTCTTCCTCCTGCAAGAATGGTTCTATCATTGGCTATAATCTCCCTAGGTATTTTATTTGTTTGTTTGTTTTTTAACTTAGTTTTGTTTTAACTTTTTAAGCTGTCTTCAAAAACTTTAAAACTTAAAGTTTTGCTAAATTATTTGAAAACAAAGAAAGAATCATAAAAATAACAAACACAAGAAGTCAAAAAGACCCATGAATAGTGGAAAACAGATGGAAAAATATTTTTGATTTCCAAGTTTAGGGCTCTTTCCCAGGACTGTTGGTTAATTAGCTATTATAAACATCTACATATTAAGAAATAAGGATCTGGTGCAACTTATGACAGAAAATGCAGAAATGCATGGACGAGATATTACAAAGTACATTAATGAAAATACTGTCTTCTAATAAAAAGTTTGTCAACAATATATTAGTTCTCAGATGAATAGGTAGAAATTGACTAGCAAAACTTAAGCATATTTATATGTGTGAGAAACTGTGATATTGTGATTTATAATTGTTAAAAAAAATTAAATCACGTAAATTTGAAAATCTAATTGGCTTTATTTAATGATTCACAAGTTAAGCAGCATCCTGTCTAATAAACAGAATAATGCTCCACAGGGGTTGTACAAAAATGGAAGCTTTTCATAGGCAGAAGGAGGGTGGGATAAGGAAGTTATTAGAAAAAGAAAGAATTGTTTCAGGCCTGGTCAGCTTCTTTGGGGGGGAAAGGAAGACAAGGGTCTTATTATGCAGATTACCTCACTAGTACTGATCAGGAAATTTCAGATTGTCTGTTTAAAGGTCATATTTCTGGGAGAGGTTGAAAGTGCAATTAAGTCTTTGTTTGCTACCATGGGGACAAATTACTCCATTTTGAGCTTGTTGTTTCCTTTTACATATATATATATATATATATATATATATATATATATATATATATATATACGTCTTTGTCCTGGTTTCTGGCATAGAGCTCCTAATCCCTTTAAATTTCCTTAGTGATGACAGCCACAAAGTGTCTTTTGTTATGTTAATGAGGTTACTTTGGGACCACACCTAAGAATTCTGGCTGTTGCCAGAAGAACCTGACATGTCATTAGAGGGTTGGAACTTCAACATAACCATCCTGACCCACAGAAGAGGGGAGAGGAGCTGTAGGTTTAATCAATTGCCAATGGCCAATAATTTAAGCAAGCATGCCTATTTAATGAAGCCTCCATAAAATCTCAAAAGGTGTGGGTTCAGAGAGCTTCTTGGGTTGGTGAAAACATGGAGATTTGGGAAGAGTGGCACACTCCTAGAGGGTAAACCCTGCACCCATCCCACATACTTACCTTATCCATCTCTCCCATCTGGCTCTTCCTAAATTATACTGTTTTACAATAAACCAGTAATCTAGTAAGTAAAATGTTTCTCTGAGTTCTGTGAGCCTACTGTCAATGAAAAAATTAATCAATAGTCAATCGAAGAAAGAAATGGAAATTTTTATTTGAACCAACTTGAGGATTATAATCTGAGAGATAGTCTTACAGAAAGCTCTGAGGACAGTTCCAAAGAGGTAAGGGGAGAGGCTAGTATGTATGTGATTTTGATGAAGGGGTATATGCAATCAAGCACACACCTTAGTAGAAGGTTACTGCTATTCACAAGAAACGTGTATTTTAGTTAATTGTTTCAGTGTTTACTAAGTATGGAATGATATAAAAACTGAGTTCATAAAATTTATCCTGAAAATATCTAACTACTGGAAGGCCAGTTCTGACAGATTTTCCAAAGTCCAAAGTGCCTCATATTGATCCTCCTCACCCTGAATTTCTTTCAGGGTGTATTGTGGATCAGCAAATGCAGTGGCTAATGACTTGATTCTTATAGAACTGGATGATGGACAACATTCTTTATTTTAAAATATTCTTCCTTTTAGTCATAATTTTGACCAAGGATAGTGAGGCATTTCATGACCATTTTCTCCCACATTGTGAGGAATGCTCATAACAAGGTTAGGAGAAGGATTTCATTGATAAGCAACTCAATGTGCTATTACTGGACTAGGCCCTGTTAAGAGTAGCTCAAAGCCTGTGGTCTTTCTAGTCTGTTATGGTCCTGGAAATGGTTTCCTCTTGTTGCTTCTTCCCATATCTAGAACTACACTATTACAAGAATTCATGTTACAGTTCTATATATTTGATCAATCATTTCAAGTTGCCTAGTCATCTTTATTTTTACTGGAGGCTCAGTCACACATTTGGTAATGCAAGGAACAATAATCTTGTAAAATAGGCAGAATACAAGTAATATAGCTAGACATCAATAAGATCATAAAAGAACTTAAGCTAAGAATGTCCATTAAGTGTTGCATGTACAGGGTGAGTGATGGGTCATCGTGACCCCTTACAGGATTAAGAAAGGATGTAATCTTCTAAGGAGTTATAAGGCTGGCATCAGAAGAAAAAAGTTTGATCTTTATGGTTAAGCAGGCATTTCTGCCAGTAGAGATGTCTGGTTAATGCTCAATGCAGATGTACAATGCACACTAGAGAGGAGGGAGAAGGCCCAAAGAGGCAGACCAAAATTTTTGTTTATATTTTTCTTGTCTTGCCTTAAAATACAAATTTTATTTCATCACTCTCTAACAAATTAATGGAACCCAAAGAGGAGGTCATGGGAAACTGATTTATAGCCGTTTGGTCAGAAACACTTTTATTTTTTTGCCTTTATCATAACAGTTTTTTAGGAACACCTTAGTAGTTATCTTATTGAGAATTTTAAAATGTATTGTTTTTCTCTTTGATTATAATAGAAACATGTTTATGGTAGAAGAAAATTTAAATAACATACAATTCTGAGAGGTAGTTGACATTTTAGTTGAGTTCCATTATTTTTAAAACATATTTGGGATCATAGAATAAATAAGATTTTCTATTCAAGTTAGTTTACAAATTAAAGTTAATGCATTGTTTTCTCAGTGTTCCAAATTAATAAGTAACCTTCAATAACAAGTTAGTGACTTCCTAACATATTGATTCTTTGCAGTATCATGAATTGCTTAACCATACACTGACAATTACATAGTTTATTTACAACATAATTTTATTATAAATGTCACTATAGTAAGCATCTTTCTTTTCAAATCTTTGTTCCGTTATTCAGTTTCCTAAAATTTACTAATAGAAATTGAGTTATTGACAATGTACTTTTTTGTTATTTTGGGCAAATGCTGGGAAATTGCTTGCTGAAAATGGCACACCACTAAAACTACCTATATGGTAAATGAGAAATAATTCTAGAAAAGCCTGTCTTACAAAGAACTGGAAAAGCAAACACACACACACACACACACACATACACACACACATCCACATATACATTTTACACATATTTTACATTCCTTTAACTCATACTTGAACCAACAAATATCAAAATATATAAATGAATAAATAAATACTTAAACAAAAATTAATAAATAGAGTTAGTAAGATAAATTCTAGGCACTACAAATCAAGAGGGAGCTAAATAACTGAACAGTAATTTTACAAGTTGATATTGAGACAGCTGAGAGTTAGTGGGAAGGCAAGAGAATGTATTTACCTTTTCAATATTTAGATTTAAATTTAATTTGCATATTGTTAGGGTGAGGATCGAGCCATGAGCCTGTGGGGCATTGTAAAATCAGAAATCTGAGTAAAAATATGAACTAGAAGAATTGTAGACCTACTAGCACAGGAAAGGTAACTTTCTTGTCTTCACCTGAACTCAGGGCAGATAATTACAAAACACACATGAATGGAGCTACTGGTAAAACTGAGAAGTATTGGACACATTTAACAATAAAATTAGTTATCTTGATTGATATAATTGATCAGTAAAATACACACCATGAGATAAATGTTAACAATGATTAACTATACCAAAGTAAGGGATTAAAATATAAAACACAAGACTATATTGTGAAAAAAGAACACATTTTAAAATATATAATTATATAAGTTAAAATTTTCACACAAACACTTAAGAATAGTAAACTGGAAAATAGGTATGATAAAATAATCTGGAATTCTACATAGGGTTACAACATTTGGAAACAGATAAGAAGATACAATAAGAAGAACTAACATAAAATTAATACACATTCCAAATGGAGACAATTGAGGGAATGGAAGAACAGCAATATTCAAAGAGATGGCTGACATAACTAATAATTTTACATATTTGTGAAAATATGACTCAGATTTAGGAAACACAACATGTCTTGAGAAAAGTAAGTATAAATATATTTCCAAGAAGATACATTTGTGAAATGCAGAATAATAATAACAAAGAGACTATACTAAAAGTAGACAAAGGAAACAAATTCATCATCCAAATAATGATGCTTAAATTAACAGATAACTTTAAATAACAGCAATATATGCCAAGAATAAGGAATGCTAATAAAATAACTTCCACATGCTGAATATGAATGTCAAATTAGAATTTTCTATCCAAGTACTATCAATCAAGAGCAAAAAATATTAGATGTATACATGTAAGGTTTTGAAAGATCTCTAACTGGGCTTCCCTGGTGGCACAGTGGTTGAGAGTCCACCTGCCAATGCAGGGGACATGGGTTCGTGCCCCAGTCTGGGAAGATCTCACATGCCGCGGAGTGGCAAGGCCCATGAGCCATGGCTGCTGAGCCTGTGCGTTGGAAGCCTGTGTTCTGCAATGGGAGAGGCCACAACAGTGAGAGGCCCGTGTACCACAAAAAAAAAAAAAAAAAAAAAATCTCTAACTAACAGATCTTGCTGAACGAATTTTAAGAGAATATAATTTAGGGGGGAAAAAAATAACCCAAAGGGAGGAATAAAATAAAGAAGCAATAGTGAACAAAAGAACGAATTCATATATGGTTAAATTTAAACAAATACTGACCACAATAAAGATAATAACATAGAAAGTTTTTTAAATACACACACAAGGGGGATGCAAAATTAGGAGAAAAAAGTGTAAAAAGAAAGGCTTTTTATATAGGGAAGTTTACAATACTGAATGCATACAATAGAAAAATCTAAAATCAATAAGCAATGCTTCTACCTTAAGAAACTAGAATAAGAGAAAATTAAAATCCAAAGTCAGTAGAAGTAAATAAATAATAATAATTAGAGCAGAAATCAATAAAATTGAAAACAGGAAATCAATAGGGAAAATCAACAAACAAAAAGCTGTTTTGTTTGAAAACATCAATTAAATCAGTAGGCCTTTAGCTAGGCAAACTAGGAGAAAGAGAAGACACAAACTACTGATACAGAAATGAAAGAAGGACATCACTCAAGATCCCATGAATATTAAAAGGATGTTAAAGGAATATCATGAACATGCCTATGTGCACAAATTTCACAATGTAGGTCAAATAGACCAATTCCTTCAAAGACACAATCTGCCAAACTCACAATAATCACATAATTATACCAATATATGCAGAAAAAATATTTGGCAAAACCTAACACTAATTAAAAAAAAAAAACTGTAGGTAAACTAAGAATACAGGGGAGCATCGTCTACTTTATGGACAGTATCTACGTAAATCCTACAATTAACATCATATTTAATGGTGAGAAAGTAGAAACCTTCCCACTTATATCAAAAATAAGGCAAGCATGTGTCCTCTCACTACTGCTTTTTAAAATCGTACTGGAAGTAATAATGCAATAAGATAAGAAAAGGAAAATAAAAGGTATACAGTTTGGAAAGGAAGAAATAAAACTGCTTTTGTTTATAGATGACATGATTGTCCATGTACTAAATGTGACATAATCAACAGAAAAACTATTTTAATTATTAAGCTATTATAGCAAGATTATAGGACACAAGGTTAATATATAAAATTCAATCATATTCCTATATACCAGCAACTTAGAAATAAAATTTGAAATAAAAAACACCATCTATATTAGCACCACAGAAAAATGAAATATGTAGATATAAATCTAACAAAATATGCACAAGATTTATATAAAGAACACTATAAAACTCATAAACATATCAAAGAAAAACCAAGTAATTGGAGAAACATTTCATGTTTCTATTTTCTTTTTTTTGTTGTTGCTGTATGCGGGCCTGTCACTGTTGTGGCCTCTCCCATTGTAGAGCACAGGCTCCGGACGCACAGGCTCAGAGGTCATGGCTCACGGGCCTAGCCACTCTGCAGCATGTGGGATCTTCCCGGACCGGGACACGAACCCGTGTCCCCTGCATCAGCAGGCAGACTCTCAACCACTATTTCATGTTTCTAGATAGCAAGACTCAATATTGTCAAGATGTTAGTTATTCCAAATTGATCTGTAGGTTCAATGCAATTCTAATCAAAATTCCATCAAGTTATTTTGTGGATATTGACAAACTGATTGTAAAGTTTATATGAAGAGACAAAAGACCTAGAATAGCCAAGATTATCTTTAAGGAAACGAACAAAGGCAGAGAACTGACACTACCCAACATCAAAACTTCCTAAACAGCTACAGTAAATAAGACAATGTGACATAAACAAAACAATAGACAAATAGATCAATGAGACAGAATAGAGAGCTTGGTAAGAGATCCAAATGGATACAGTTGATTCATCTTTGAAACAGAGCAAAGCTAGTAAAAGAGAGCAAAGATATTCTTTTCAGCAAATGATACTGGAACATTTGGACAGTCATATAAAAAAGAAAAGAATCTAAACATAGACCACACACCCTTCACAAAAATTAATTAAAAATGAATCATAGACCTAAATGTAATATACAAAAGTATTAAAAGTTCTAGAATATAACATATGAAGAAATCTAAATGACTTTGGTTTTGGTAATAACTTTTTAGATAGAACACTAATAGCATGATACATGAAAAAAATAATATGTTTGATTTCATTAAAATTAATAATTTTGTTGTGCAAAGGACATTGTCAAGAAAATGAGAAGTCAAATCACAGATTCTAAGAAAATGTTTGCAAAAAATATGTCTGATTAAGGACTGTTATCCATAACATATAAGGAGCTTAAAACTTAACAATAACAAAATGAACCATCTGATTAAAAATTGAGCACAAAATCTGGACAGACAGCCCAACAAAGATTTCTGTATATGAGCATATAAAAAGACACTTAACATCATATTCCATTAGAGGACTGCAAATTAAAGCAACACACCACTACCTATTTGGGAAAAATCCAAAACACTGACAACACCTAATGCTTACAAGGATGCAAAGCAACAGAAACTCTCGTTCGTTGCTGGTGAGGATGCAAAATGTTATTACTATTTTTGAAGACTTTGGTGGTTTCTTGCAGAACTAAACATATTTTTACCATGGATCCAGCAACTGTGCCCCTGGTATTTACTCAAATGAACTGAAATCTTATGTCCACAGAAAAATCCATTCAGAAGTCTTTATACCAGCTTTATCCATACTTGAGAAAACATCAAAATAGCAAAGATGTTCTTCAGTAAGTAAATGGTAAATAAACTGGGATATATCCATGTGATGGAATATTATTCAGCACTAAAAAGAAATCATCTAACAAGCCGTGAAAAGAATGAATATTACTAAGTGAAAGAAGCCAATTTGAAAAGGCTCCATTTGCACCATTCCAACTCCATGATATTCTGGAAAAGGGACAATTGTAGAGACAGTTAAAAGATCACTGGTTGCCAAGGGTTAGCGGGGAAGGAGGGATGAATAGCTAGAGCACAGAGGGTTTTTAGAGCAAAATTCTGTATGATACTACTATGGTGGTTGCATGCCATTATAAATTTTTTCCAAACGCATAGAATGCACAACACCAAAAGTGAACTGCAATGTAAACTATGGATTTTGGATGATGACGATGTCAATATAGGCTCATAAATTGTAACAAATGTAGTACTGTGGTACAGGATGTCCATAGTGAAGGAAAGTGTGCCCTGTGGGGACAGGGGTATATGGAAACTTTCTGTACTCAATTTTGCTATGAATCTAAAACTGCTCTAAAAAATAGTCTATTAAAAAAACTGAGAGAGGTAGTTGAATATCGTCAAGTCATGCTAAGGTGTTTGCATTTTCTCAAAGAAGGTAGAGAAATGATAAATTTCATACTTTGTAAAGTCAAGCAGGCATTCTAAAGAAGTCCAGTGTATGATTTCTAAGATACTGTTAATAGAAGAAAATGGAGAAATATAGTTTAATGCAGTTTTATTTATTTGTACTTTAAAATTTCTGAAATTTATTGAAGTAAAACTGATAAATAAAATTGTAAGATATTTAAAGTATACAATGTGATAATTTTATATTATATATATATACATATATGTGTGTATATATACTTATATATATACACACATATATACATATGTAGTGAAAAGATTCCCTCCATCATGTTAATGGAAACACATCCATCATCTCACATATTTAACTTTTTTCTGTGTGTGTGAGAACATTTAAATTCTATTCTGTTAACAAATTTCAACTATACAATACAGAGTTGTTCACTGTAATCACAATGTCAAATGTTAGATCCTCAGATCTTATTCACTTTATAATTGAAAATTTTTACCATTTTACCAACCTCTCCCCACTTCCTCCACCCACCACCCTTGGCAACTACTTTTTTACTCTATTTAAATTAAAGAATTTTTTTTTTTATTCTACATATAAGTGATGACATTCAGTATTTGTCTTTACCTGTCTGGCTTAATGCCCTCCAGGTTCATTCATATTGTAAATGACAAGGTTTCCTTTTTTATTTTAAGGTTAAATAATATTCTTTTATGTATATAAATATTTGATACAGATCACATTTCTATATGTATATAATCACATATATCACATTTTCTTTATCCATTCATCCATTGATAGACCCTTAGATTATTTCCATACTTTGGCTACTGTGACTAATATTGCTATGGACATTGTGATACAGATATCTCTTCAAGATAATGATTTCATTTCCTTTGGATATGTACCCAAGGTGGGATGTCTGGGTCATATGGTAGTTTTATTTTTTAGTTTCTTGAGAAACCTCTTTACTGTTTTCCATAGTGGCTTTACAGGTTTACATTCCCATCAACAGAGTACAAGTGTTTTCTCTTCTCTTCATTGTCACCACCACTTGTTATCTCTTGTCTTTTTCATAATAGACATCTTAACAGGTGTGAGATGATATTTTCTTGTGGTTTTAATTTGCATTTCCCTGATGATGTGATGTTGAGCACCTTTTCATGTACCTGTTGGTTGGCCATCTGTGTATCTTCTTTGGAAAACTATCTCTTCAGATCATTGCCAATTTTTTAATTGATTGATTGATTGATTCACTACTGAGTTGTATAAGTTCCTTGGATATTTTGGATATTAAGCCCTTTTCAGATACATGATTTGCAAATATTTTCTCCCATTCCACAGGTTGCCTTTTCATTTTCTTAAGGACTCTCTTTACTATGCTGAATCTTTTTAATGTGATGTAGCCCAACTTGTTTATTTTTGTATTTGTTGCCTTTGCTTTCAATGTGAGATACAAAAATTCATCCAAGACCAATGTCAAGGAATTTACCCCCAATGCTTTCTTCTAGAATTTTATGGTTTCAGGTCTTATGTTCATACATTATGTTAATCCACTTTGAGTTTATTTTTGTGTATGGTGTAAAATAAGGTCCAGTTTCATTCTTTTGCATGTGACTACCAGTTTCCCCAATATCATTTATTTAAGAGACCATTTTTCCCCATTGTATATTCTTGGCTTCTTTATTCCTAAAAAATTACAATGCATGATTTCTAAATTAGTGTTAAAAGAAGGATATGGAGAAATATAGTTTAATCCAGTTTTAAATGCAAGAGATAACCAGGTTGGCTTTATTTTTTTTTAATTAAGGTAATTGAGGTAAATTATGTATAAGCTCCATTCCTGGAAATACCCAAAAAATGTTTAAAAGGAGGAAAAATGCTACACTCAAATAAAAAAGAGAACTATTGCAATTTATTTTGACTCATGTTAATATAACTTTAAAGTAAAAATAATTTACAGGGCAAAAAGGTATAATACATAATAATAATTTTGAATTTCTTTGCCATTAATAATATAGATTAAAATATGTAAAGCAAAATTGACATGATTACAAGCAAACATTTTCAACTCTTTAGTCATAGTGAGATATCTTAGTATACTTACTTTAGTAATTGATAGATAAAGCAAACAAAATATTAGTAAGGTTATAAAAAATTTAATTGGCCATATGAAGATTAACTTGGGAGGGGAGAGCTAGATGTATATGTTGAAATTTCTCATGCTAAAATTGACCCTAACTCCCTGAATTCAGACTATAATACAAGCTATAGTACTCAAAACAGTATGGTACTGGAACAAAAATAGAAATATAGATCAATGAAATAGGACAGAAAGTTCAGAATAAACTCATGAACCTGTGGTCACTGGTCACCTAATCTATGACAAAGGAGGCAAGAATATACAATGGAGAAAAGACAGCCTCTTCAATAAATGGTGCTGGGAAAACTGGACAGCTACATGTAAAAGAATGAAATGAACACTCCCTAACACCATACACAAAAATAAACTCAAAATGGATTAAAGACCTAAATGTAAGGCCAGACACTATAAAACTCTTAGAGGAAAACATAGGTATAACACTCTCTGACATAAATTGCAGCAAGATCTTTTTGGATCCACCTCCTAGAGTAATGAAAATAAACCAAAAATAAACAAATATGACCTAATTAAACTTAAAAGCTTTTGCACAGCAAAGGAGACCATAAACAAGACAAAAAGGCAACCCTCAAAATGGGAGAAAGTATTGCAAATGAAGCAGCTGACAAAGGATTAATCCCCAAAATACACAAACAGCTCATGCAGCTCAATATCAAAAAAACAAACAACCCAATCAAAAAACAGGCTGAAGATCTAAATAAACATTTCTCCAAAAAAGACATACAGATGGCCAAAAAAGCACATGAAAATCTCCTCAACATCACTAATTATTAGAGAAATGTAAATCAAAACTACAATGAGGTATCACCTCACACTAGTCAGAATGGCTATCATCAAAAAATCCACAAACGGTAAATGCTGGAGAGGGTGTGGAGAAAAAGGAACTAACACTGTTAGTAGGAATGTAAATTGATACAATCACTATGGAGAACAGTATGGAGGTTCCTTAAAAACTAAAAATAGAGTTATCATATAATCCAGCCATTCCACTCCTGGGAATATATCTGGAGAAAACCATAATTTGAAGAGATACATACATCCCAATGTTCATTGCAGCCCTATTTACAATAGCCAGGACATGGAAGCAACCTAAATGTCCATCAACAGATGAATGGATAAATATGTGGTACACATATACAATGGAATATTACTCAGCCATAAAAAGAGTGAAATAATGTAATTTGCAGCAACATGGAGGGACCTAGAGATTGTCACACTGAGTGAACTAAGTCAGACAGAGAAAGGCAAATATAATATGATATCACTTATAAATGGAATCTAAAAAAATGGTATAAATGATCTTATTTACAAAAGAGAAATAGAGCCACAGATGTAGAAAAATAACTTATGGTTACCAGGGTGGAAAGGAGAGGGAGGGATAAATTAGGAGATTTGGATTGACATATACACACTACTTTATATAAAATAGATAACTAATAAGGACCTACTGTATAGCACAGGGAACACTACTCAATACTCTGTAATGACCTATATGGGAAAAGAATCCAAAAAAAAGTGGCTATATATGTATGGGTAACAGATTCACTTTGCTGTACAGCAGAAACCAGCACAACATTGTAAATGAAGTATACTCCAATAAAAATTAAAAATATAATAATAATAAAATTGTGCCCTGGGGCTTCCCTGGTGGCGCAGTGGTTGAGAGTCTGCCTGCCGATTCAGGGGACACGGGTTCGTGCTGCTGTCCGGGAAGATCCCACATGCCATGGAGCGGCTGGGGCCGTGAGCCATGGTCGCTGGGCCTGCGCGTCTGAAACCTGTGCTCCGCAACAGGAGAGGCCACAACAGTGAGGCCCGCGTACTGAAAAAAAAAAAAAAAAAAAAAATTGTGCCCTAAACAGAACATATATATTATTGAACAAAAACTTCTGTAATTCACCACTCCAATGAAAATATTTATGGTATCAATGAAAAACAATTCTTTTTCTTCTTAATCAGAGGACATCTCCATCTAACTATTCATGAACATTTAATTGAAATATATGATAAAATGCTTGGTTTATTATAGTAAAATGAGGTAATTATCTTTAATAGCTTTCTATAAAATAATAGTTCACCATTTATAACTAACACTTAGCAATAATTTTAAATATGGACTAATTAAAAATGCATTCCTATGATGTATAATAGATTCATTATAATTAAAAATATACCTACTTATATAAGTATCTATGGAAAATATCTAACAACCTACTCAAAACTATCCTTTTGAATCAAATATCATCTGAAAAAATCAGAGACATTGTTTCTTTGTGTAATTGTGGAAAGTCTGTTTTATACTCTAATATAAGTGGAAACATGGTTATCACAAAGTTTAATATAATGATACCTACTATTTTTGGAAAAGGAGAAAACAGTTGATATATGTATCATGTAATACTTGTATAATATACTTAATCTGAGATTATTTGAGTTTTCATGCTTATACTGTATCTTATAGAGAATATTTAAATTCAAATATAGTAAGGCATATTTTTTTTTAAATCTGATGGTAGACTTAAATCAAAAGTCTTCTTACCAGACAATTATGTGTTTTAAAAGTCCTTTAAATGATTATGCAACATTTGTCCCCAAATAACTGTATTGTATTATTTCAATTTCTTTTTTCATTTAAAATTTTGATCCTATAGCAATGATACTTCAAAATATTAAAAATCAAAGAGATTTCTATTCAAATAATTTATGGAAAACAAATATTGTATTCTTTTCTGGTATTAAAGTCTTAGACTTATTTGGTTTGCAGTAAAATTTGAAGTAAGTCAAAACAATACCCAAAATATTTTGAAACTTAAAAGGGCAAAAAATCTTTTAAGAGTATACTCCTGAAATTTGGTTATCCTACTTTTATAAAGCATTGATGAATAAACAAAATTAAGTAGTAGCCCAGGATTTTCAGAGTAAAACATGTGACACTTCCTTTATTAAAAGGAGGGATTTTCTTGTTAACATTCAGCATTCTGAGAAAAATAATAGAATATTTGTTCATTTTGCAAGAAACTAAACAATATAAAATAATCATCACGTATATTTTCCAAATTAATATCCTCTCTTAAAGGATGTTTTATTATTTATTTGAAGACTCATGTATGCACATTCTACATATTTTCAAAGTGGCATCAATACACTTCCACATAAAACTTAAATTGTCAGAAAAAAATTTGTTTATTTCAATTTGAAAATTATTTATAATACAAATATACAGACATTTCCTTAACATTTATCATATGGAAAAACTAGTGTAGGAATCAAGTATAACTTAATCTCAAAGCAAGAAGCCATTAATAAGAATACTCCACATTATTGTAGAAGTCACAAGGAGCATAACCACTAAAAAGATGTGCTTTTTATGTTCGAGGATTATACAATCTACTTAAGAAGAAAAAGTATATGAAACAGTGAGAGACAAAGTTATGTGTCATTTTATTTACACATTTCAGGTTACAGTAAGAAGTTAGATGCTACTTCTGAGCTGGGACTACTAAAGTTTAGCTCTCAATAATAGCCTACCACTTTGCTCCTCTGTATAACTAGGCTGGATAACTCCACATTTACAGGTTTTATAGCCCACCAAGAAGATTTGTACATTCTTTATCTTTCATAGCCCAGGACTAAGAGTTCTTGTCAACTCATGCTTAGACTTTTCTTAGGTAAAACAGATTAGGTGACAGCACTAACCTTACTTAATACCAAATTCAAGATCAGTGTACAATTAAGTACAGAGGACAACAATTAGATATGAGTAACAATATTAGCAGGAAAAAACCCTAAGTATAGAAGTTTAAACATCTGCATTCTGAAGTGAAGAGGGCTGTCTTTGGGTAAGAGTAAAACTACAACACACTGAAGAAAAATTGTTTTTAGGGAGCAAACAGTGGGAGAAGATATCAATAAAAAAATATTACCTTTCATTTTTTTTTAGATCTTATCTATTTAATGAGCTTAAATAAAAGCCTAAGGATATCTTAAGACCAAGAAAAGTGTCAATTTCTTTCTAATTCAGTCTACCTACAACTTTAGAGTCAATGTGGAATATTTCCAGTTTCTAAAGTTACAGTGATTATCATTCATAGCTTGTTGTTGTAAGCTTCTACCATTATCTTTGCCTCATTGGTATTTTATTGAGAGGTGGTAGTGAAAAGTGGTAATAATAACTACTGGTCAAACATGATTGCAATCATGTTTTCAATCATAATGATACTTCAAAAGACTCATTAGATCCTAAAATATTTGTGTAGACAAATAAAAAGGTGAAATTCAGATGAATTGATTTGAGTACTAATGCTCATTATAACTTTCTTCACTGTTATAACACTGTGCCAGTGAGGTAAGAGTAAACATACACATGAAAAAGAAATTTCTACTTCAGAAGGTCTTCAGTTTCTTAGGCACTAAAGTATATATTTTATTTTATACTTTATCTTCTGAAAATTATATAATGACTGTTTGCTTTTGAAGCATTGATAAAATCTTCATCTAGCAAATCATTAAAAATGTTCTATGAATACCTATTATTACTCATTGGTGCATTTATTCACTTATACTGACTTATTGCTTACCTAGTATGTAGCAATCATTGTCATGGCTATTGAGAACCCAACATTGAAGAAGAAAAAGAGAGATTATTCTTGCTTTTATCAAATTTAAGGTCCACCCAGAATCTATATAAATAATTGCACAATATTTTGTTTATTTACTGTTGTAAGACAAAGAATATACACATTCTGTCTCCAGGAAACACATATTTTAATTAAATGGATAAAACATACATACACAAATATTAACTAACCATGTAAATCAGCATTATAAGTGGAAAGTTGTGGTGGACACAAAGATGTACAAAGAATGCCCAAATCCTCCTTTCCCAAGCAAGGTCTTGCTGTCCCAACCATCAATCAAGACTTCTTTTATCAGCATTTACATGGTTTGGTGCAGCTACTGAAAGCCATGCTATGCAAGGGAATGCTCTTTCTGTAATGACTCAAATCTAATGACTGATCAAGGCAGAGGTAAGAAAGCCCAGCCCTCACCAGAACTGAGGGACAATTCTAGTGGTTCATATATGCTTCATAACTCCATATGATGATGGTTAAAACTTTGTTGATTTTTCTTTGCAATTTGACTTCTTCCTATGACCAATACTTTATCTTTCCACCTCTCTTTTCTACAGTTTTTAACCCCTAATAAATATCCCTCACACAAATCTCCGCCTCAGTGTCTGGTCTGCTTCTGAAGAAAGCAACCTTCCTTTGTTCTATGGTAGTGGGAGTCATCCTAGAAATCAGGTGATAAGGTGTAATTTTGGGGGTTGTATCACACACTACCCAGCTGGAAATGAGGACCCTCATACTGGCAGTATGCAGAGCACAGACAACTCCTGGCACAAAATGTTGATCCAATAATTAAAACCCTCACTGGCAGTGAATTGAGATGGTTTATTCATAGAAGGGAATGCACCAACTGTTGTGATTTGTCAGGCAGTTGAGTTTGGAAGGAAACAGTAAGTCTACTGATAATGGGATTGGAAGTCTATAATTAAGTGCCATTGAGATTCCCTACAGAAATACAAGTACAAGATGCCAGTGGTTAATAGGCATTTGAAAACCAGATGACTTCCCTAGAAATTTACAAAGAAGCTCTCATCTCATTCATCAGGAATACAGAAGACAGGGAAAGGCGAAGATCAGGCCTAGACCATAATCATCAGAGCCTTCCAGAGATTTCCAGAGAAGGATAAATGCCCAGCCAAGGCCGATCTGTTATGCCAAGTCCAGGGCCCTGGTTGGAAATAAACAGGACACTGTCAGTTGAGATGGGGACATCTGGTTGAATATGAATGAAAACGTTCAACCCACAGAATTTTCTGAAAACTTTGAGTGTGTAAAAAGGGTACATTTCTTCCTCTTAAGAGTTAATACTCCACACTTGAACAAAATTGTAGATGATTTTTTGTGCAAGACATCATCTGCTGATGTCTTTCTCTAGATTTATAAATAGGGTTCAGTCATGGCATAAATTAGTTGGAGGTATGCTGGGTCTATATATATATAATCTCCCCAAAGCAGTAAGATTTAGCCAACACACACCAGCCATACCAGCAGGAGCCAGGAGAGAGTGTATGGGACTAGATTCTTAGGACACTTAATCTAAGAAACTGAAACATAAGATTGGATCAAAGATTATTTATTTATTTGAAAGAATTTTCCCAAGACATAGATATAAATGCTTTAGCAATGACCCTATGAGATGTTGGGAACTTACTACTAGTAGAACTTCTAGGAACAAGGAAAAAGCAATGACCCATGATAATTGAAATTAAAATGCCAGAACTGTATGGCAGACTATGGAAAATAGGATTAAAAGACTCAAGAACATGAACATGTTGGAGTGAATAAACGATGTAAGGTAGGAATACTCACCATGGAGGACACAGTGGATATGCCATTACCAAGGCCTTAAGGAATGCACTAGTGAGCAGTATTTAAAATTTGGTGGTGATTCCCCTCTATAAAGAGAACTGGCAGTAGGAGAGACTCACTAATAGCAAGGACAATGATAGGACCTTGAAACAATAGAGGCCAGGCAGCTGAATTTAAACACTAGCAGCTAAGAGGATGCAATTTTCATAATGAGCTGCAGGGTCAGAGTGATAGCCAAGGGTTTTTGACCCACACATTCATGGAGATTGTTAATAGAACATGGCACTCCTGGGAACAAACTAGATGGGCAGGTCAAAACGGTAATATTCAACTTGTTCCATCAGAAGAAACCAAGGGTAGGTGGCATGATGTAGGCACTCATTCCAATAAAAGTCACAGTCCTTTCCTCAGATTCCAGAATTAAGTGAGTTTTCAGATCTAGAACCTAGAGTCTTAAGAGGAGGCCAGGTCTACAAGAGGAAAGACTCTATGACAATTATACACAATAATGATCTCCTAGTCCTTCCTCAAAGGGACTTAAAGTCATTTTCTTCGGTAATTGTACACTGGGTAAAGGGAAGCATTTTGAGGAACATTTTTGGATATAGGGATGGAGGCAACTTTGATAGCTGTAGTTTAATGCTTTTGTTAGAGTGGGACATATATATGTCAGGTAATAAATTGATTCTAGTCTTCTGTATGTATGTCTATTGGGTCTTGTCCCTGAATGTTTAATTGGGATTGGCATACTTTGTAGTTAAGTGCATTGAGAAGTCCTTGACTTTTGGAAAAGGGAAATTATAATTACTCAGGGTTCTCCAGAGAAACAGAACCAACAAGTTCATATATATATATATATATATATATATATGTATGTATATATGTATATATATGTATGTATATATGTATATATACATATGTATGTATATATGTATACGTATATATATCTATATGTATATATACATATATATACATATATGTATACATATATACACATATACACATATATACATATATGTATGTGTATATATGTATATATACATATACATGTATATACATATGTATATACATATATACACATATATACATATACATGTATATACACGTATATACATATACATGTATATACATATGTATATACATATATATACACATATGTATATACATACATGTATATATACATATATACATATAAATATATATGTATATGTATATACATATGTGTATATATGTATATGTATATACATATGTATATATATGTGTACATATGTATATATACATATACATATATATGCATATATATGCATATACATATATACACATATACATATGTATACATATGTATACATATGTATACATATGTATACATATGTATACATATATGTATATGTATATACATGTGTATATATGTATATATGTATATATACATACACATATACATGTATATACATACATATGTATATACATATACATATACACATGCATACATACATGTATATACATATATATACATATACATACATGTATATATGTATATATACATATACATATATGTGTATACATATGTGTATATGTGTATACATATGTATACATATGTATACATATGTATACATATGTATACATATATACATATGTATAAATATATATGCATATATGTATAAAAGTTATCAGTGTATAAGCTGTATATACATATAAAGATATATACTTACATATATACATATATGGAATAGTATATTATATATACATGAGATTTATTATAAAGGGTTCTCTTGGTGTGAATCTGGTCTGACTCTGAAGTCATGACAATCAGGTATAAGTTCGAGAACAAAAGCTGGCAGGCTTGAGCCCCAGGAAGATTTGATGTTTCAGTTTGAGTCTGAAGGTAAGAATATATATATCCCAGCTCAGGCAGGAGGAGGTCCCTCAGTCAGGGAAGCTCATCCTTTTTGTTCTATGCTGGCTTTCATCTGACTGGATGAAGTCCACCATCTTAGGGAGGGAAATCTACTCAGTCTGCTAATTTAAATGTTAATCTCATTTAAAAACACCCTCACAGATATACTCAGAGTAAGATTTGACCGACTATCTGGGTACCCTGTGCCCAGAAAAATTGACACATAAAATTAACCATTACAGTGGAGAAGGCCAGTGGAATCTTTTAAAACCGATCCTCCTCTGAAATAGTAAGAAAAAGAAAGCAAAAAACCAATATTGCATTCTAGGAATGGCCAAAAATTAGTGCTGTCCTTAAAGGTCTAAAGGATGCAGAGATAGCAGTCCCCATCATATTTTCATTTGTCAATCTGGCCTTGTAGAAACCAGATGAATTCTAGAAGATGACAGTAGATGATCACAAACTCATAAATGTGGTAACCTCAATTTTAGCCACTGTGACAGATGTAGTAGTTTTACTAGAGTGAATTAATATGGACCCAGCTACATGAAGTGCACCCACCCATTTACCAAAAATATTTGGTAAATATTTTATAAATTAGTCATAAAAGAGAATCAGAACAGTCTGAATTCAAATAAAATGGACAACTTTACAACAAAGAAGGTGTGGTTGCAAACCCATGTCCATAAACCCACTGGCTATATTCCACATCATACCATATAAAATCCCCTGTTTAGATGGAGAATTGAAATGGCCTGCTGAAGTGCAGTTGAAGCATTAGGGGGAGGTAATAAGAGAATTGAGCATTATCTTCTAGGTTGCAGGACACACATTGTGTCAAGCACCTTTACATGTCACTGTGCTTCTATAAGGAAGAATATATACGTATGGAAACAAAGGATTAAAACAGAAAAATCTTACCGACCATCATTCCCAATGACCCACTAGAACCGTTTGTCTTCCCATCTGCACAGCTCTGCAAGATTAGAGGCCTTCACACCTCTATTAGTCAAGATTCTCCAGAGAAATGCAACAAACACAGAGATTTATTTAAAGTAATTAGTACATGTGACTATGGAGGCTGGTGAGTACAAAATCTTCAGTGTAGGCCCACAGGCTGGAGATTCAGGAGAACAGTTGTTATAGTTCCAGTCCCAAGACTGGTAGATAGACACCCAAGAGAGCCAATGGTGGAGGTGGAGTCCAAGGCAGGATTTGATATACTCCGAGGTAAGACATTGAAGATGTATTGCTGGTCTTGCCAACTGAAAGCAAACTTCTTCTGGTAGTCTTCATTAACAGGTATGGAGAAAAATGTGTTTGCTAGATCAATAGCTGCATACAAGGTACCAGGGGATGGGTTAATTTGCTCAATCAATGAAACCACACCTGGTACAGCAGCTACAATTTGAGTCACTACCTGGTTAGGCTTGTGATAATCCAATGTCATTCTTCAAGATACATCTGTTTTCTGCACAGGACAAATAGATGAGTTGAATGTGATGTGTCTTTTAATTCCTTCATGCTAGCAATAATCTCTGAAATCCTTCCATGAATGTGGTATAGTTTTGGGGTAACTATTTTTTCCTAGGTAGATGCAGTTTTAGTGTCTTCCATTTGGCTTTTCCCACAGGTCAGAGAACCAGTATGGTGATTCTGCCAGTTGCTGAGTATATCTATTCCAGTTATGTATTCTGGAATTAGACAAATAATCATAGGATGGGTTCAAGGATCCACTGAGTCACTTTGAGATGGACTAAGCTAAAACTCTCTTTCAGGGTTGACTCAGTTTCAGAAAGCTACCTTGTTCAAAGGTGACCCAAATCCTGACTCAGGTCTCCTGGCCCAATGTGCTTAAGTTCTGAAAGGCCATATGTGTCCCAAAGCTTCCACTGGGCTTGGCCAAGGATTTTTTAGGCTTACAATTTAGTTTAATTCTTCTTATGCACAATCCTTCAATTCTATCTCCCTTCTATAAGGGATGATTCCTAATAAATAACCTGTATGCCAAACTGTCTCAGTGTCTGCATCTGGATCAACCTGCAACAGATCCAAAAGGACAGTATTTAGGAATAGAAAATGCACAATGCATACAATGACCATCAAATGTTTAATAGATTGAGAGAGTGATTGAGAAGTATATTTGTTTTGTCAGATTTTATTGAGGAAGGCAGCTTATAGTTTGTTCTTTGATTAGGCCAAGATAAAGGAAAAAAGGAATTTCAAATGTCACAATGACATAAACATATCAGGGTATCTGGAAATTTATATGCATAGAAAAGATTTTTTTTAATTTTTACATTATTGATATTTGGAACTGGATAATGTTTTGTGTGTATTGTGAGGGCTGTCCTGTGTATTGTAGGATGTTTACCAGCATCTCTGACCTCTGCTCACTAGATGTTAGTGGCACCCTTCCCCAGTGATGACAAAAAATGTTTCCAACATTGCCAAATATCCCTTGGCTAGGAAATCTCACAGAGTTGAAATTAAAAAACTGGTATAGGCAAAGCACTCTACGTGATTCAGAAGGCATGTGTAAGAAAGTTACTAATAAAGGCATTTGATGTTCTCCTTTCAATGATAAAATAAAAGCATTTCTTATTTGCAAAGCAGAAGTAGAGATACAGGCATAGAGAACAAATACATGGATACAAAGAGGGAAAATGGGGGTGGGAGGAATTGGTAGATTGGGATTGACATATATAAACTATTGATACTATGTATAAAATAGGTAACTAATGAGAACATATTATGTGGCACAGGGAACTCTACTTAATGCACTGTGGTGACCTAAATGGAAAGGAAATCCAAAAAGAGGGGATATATGTATATGCATAACTAATTCATTTTGCTGACAGTAGAAACTAACACAACATTGTAAAGCAACTATACTCCAAAAAAAATTAATTTAAAAAGATACTTAAAAATAAAAAATAAAAAAATAAAATGAGAGAAATAAAATAAAATGTGAAAGAAAGCAATGCTTTTAAATGATTTAAAAAAAGCAGTTCTAATTTGGGGGAATAAATTCATATTATGATTGTATATGATTTTATAATAAAATGTAAATGTAGGTGGGGGTGAGTTGGGAAGAACTGGTAGAAAGGCAAACTTTATAGGTTTGGTGTGTGTCATTAATTTTGAGAAATTTTCAGTCATCAGTGCTTCAAAGATTTCTTGGTTTTTTGTCTTTTTTTTTTTCTCCTTCTGGTATACCATTACTCATCTGTTACACCTTTTATAATTGTCCCACATTTCTTAAATATTCTATTCAGTTTTTTTCTTCTTCTTCTTTCTTTTTTTTTTTTTTTTTCTATTTGTATTTGAGTTTTGAAAGTTTTTACTGACATCTCTTCAGGATCAGTTGTTAGTTCCTCCTCTGTGTCTGGTCTCCTGATGAGTTACAATGTTCTTGATTTCTAACATTTCCTTTTGATTCTTTCTCAGAGTTTCCATCTCTCTGCTTATATTATCCATCTGTTCTTACATGTTGTTCACTTTTTCCATTAAAGCCCATGGTATATTTATCCTAGTTTTTAATGCCCCATTTGATAATTCCAACATCTCTGCCATATCTGTGTCTGGTTCTGATTGTTTACTCTGTCTCTTCAAATTGTGATTTTTTGTCTTTTAGTGTGCCTTGTAATATTTGGTTGAAAGCAGGTTGTAATGTACTAGGGAAAAGGAACTGAGGTAAATAGTCATTTAGTGTGAGGATTTATGGTTATCTGACTAGGAGCTAGGCTGTATCTATTACTTGATGTAGCTGTAACTGTCAGAAACTAAAATTTCTTCCTGTACCCTTGTTTTGGTCTTCTTTGTTGATTTTGGATTTCTCTAGAGATTTCTTCTTAAATAAGGTCTGAAGCTTGCAGGTTTTTTTTTTTTTTTTTCCTTGTAATCCCCTGCTTTTATATAGGCACTCTATTCATGTTGTTGTAAGGTATGGGGGAAGAAAGAGAAGCATTCTCTAATCTTATGATTAGGTCTCAGTCTTTTAGTGAGCCTGTGCCCTGGGCTGTGACCTTCTCAAGTGCTTCTCAAGCTATTTCCTCATCCACCTTAGGTGTGAAGGAAAGGCCAGAGTGGACTGGAGTTGTGTATTTCTCTTCCCTCAGTTTACAAAGAGTCTGGTTAAACCCAGCTCAGCTAGACTCTGGTAAAACAGTTTCTCTTGAAAGTAGGCATTGTTAAGAAGAACAGACTTCTCTGGATATATTTTTAAATGCCTACTTTACCCCTCCTCCTGTGAGAAGCTTCAGGGTTTTTTCTCCAGTTTTTAATGTGAGAACCTAATAAGGTTCTTAGAGGCAAACAATTCCCAAAAGTTTGGGAGCCCCTTTATGACTGGGACCGATAGGATTTTTATCTCTCAAATTTGTCCACTCTGAGCCTCCAGCAATTTATCAATTATCGTATAGATTTTCCTACTCCAGCACTGGTTCCCATGGAAGTTCTACTCCTGGGCTCTGCCCTGGTAAGTTGTGATTATCTGTCTGAAACCTGTTTGTCTCTCCAATTTTGGGGTGGAAGGCAACAGTTTGCCTGTCACCTTAAATTCCGTGATGTATCTAAGAAGAGATATTAAATTTCAGATTTGTCAGCATTTATTTTACTGTGAGGTCGGGAGCAGTGGCTTCTATGCTCCATTTACAGGATTTTTGGAGATCGAACAACTGGATTTGTGTTCGAGGCAGTTCTTACAATGCTGGTGCCATCAACACAGCTTAATCAGATAATATTCCCATTTCTCTTCTCCCCCAAAATGTGTCAGTAATTACCTATAATTGTTACTGTCTCTGTAGATGCTAAAAATTTATTTGATTGAATTCAGTCTTCACTTATGAAGACAACTATTAGAATAGGAATAGGATAATTTCCTAATATAGTAAGGGATATCTATATAAAAATATTAACAAACATTATGTATAATACTAAAACTGTGAGTAATTCCACTATAATGGGTTCCAAAACAATGATATCTACTCTTGTATCCATAATTCAATTCTGTTTTGCAAGTTTATCCAAAGAAATCAGAAGATAAAATATGAGTTATAAATATTGGAAGGGAGGAAAATGAATTTTCATTAGTTGAATGCTCTCTTGGGGGAGAAAACAAGAGAAGCAACTTTAAAAAATATTAAAACCCTCATAAGGATTCAGAAAACATGTCTTTTATTAAATAAATATGCAGAATTAAATTGCATTACAGAGTATCTGCAAAAATCAGTCTGAAAGCAATTTAAAGGATACAATTTATAATAAAAATAATAATAAAACACCATAGTACAAACTTAATAAGACCTGTTTTATTAAAATAGCAAAAAAATTATAGGAGAGTAGAAAATAAAACAAGAATAAATGAAGATCCATAGCATTATTCTAGATGCAAACTCTAATATTGTAAAGGTTTTCATTCTCTCCCAGGTAATCTGTAAAATTAATCTAGTTTTAATAAAAATTTTAGTGTTCACACATTGGATAATTAAAGCCATCTAAATATTAATCTTCTTACACATTCCCCCCAAAGCCATTTAATCCAACAAGGAGAACATATAAAATCACTCAAATCCCAAAGGAACAAGAACCCTAAAAATGTCAATGACATACATGTAAGGAGATAAACTTTCCGAAACCATTTTAACCAGTTCTAGAATACATAACAGAACTGAGTATCTGAGCAAATAAAAAGGGAGAAGGCAGTGGCATAGTACCAGTAGCTAAAGACAGGCAAAATGGCAGTCTCACTGGCTGATTTGCAAGCATTTTAAATTTCTGGTTCTTCACAATACCTATGTTCTTCACTCACTCTCCATGGCAATAGGGAAGTTTTAAACTAAGAATATATTTTTTGATAATGCTGGTCCTGAAAGATTGAGACATTTGAATAACAACTGAAATAGGAAGGAAAAGTTCATAAAAGCTTCTGTAAGAATATATTTTAACAGAAAATCTGAGTTAAATATATTATCAATGAGCAACCACTAATCAAGAGAACTTTGTAAAGCAAAACTCCTTCTGATAAAAGGCACCATCAGAAATTTAAAGCTCATGATGTAAACAGACAAAAAAAAGAAATAGATGGAATTTAGAAAATGAAGAAAAATACAAAATTATTGCCAAACAAAACTTAAATGTAAAGTGCTCACAAGATAGTAAATTTGTCTGAAAACTTAAAAAAGAGTTGACAAAAGTAATGAAAATTGTTAAGTAAATTGTCAAGGGAGAGATCTTAAATAGAGAGATAATTATGTACATATATAAGATAATCAACCCTGAATTTTAAAGAGCTGAGTAAAATAAAGTGATATCCTATAGTTAACTTAGCTTTAGCTAAACATTTTCTATTCAATAAAAAAAGTACAATATTTGAATAAACTTAATCAATTTCCTTCACAGGTTGTGTTTACCAGACTTTGAGAATTTAGACCTATTTGCATGTGTGAGTTTACTAGGGAATGTCTTTTGTAACAGCACCTGTGGAAGGGAGTGGAAGCTCTTGGATTGGAAATGGCCAGTCAGAATTGTCCCAGTTTGGGCCAAAATGGCTAGAACATTATATTCTCCACTTCCATCAGTCACTGGATTGCCTGGGGAGGGTATGAGTTTGGGTGAGGAAGCACTATGGAGCTGAGGCAATTCTTAAGGGTCTAACAGCTGAAGGCTGTGCCTTTCAAGCAATTACATTCCAGACAAGTGAGAAAGTAAGCCTTTCACTGAAGAGAGATACGGGTCATGCATCACTATGTCTACAAATCAACAAATGTTTATTTTCTGAATAAAAGGTTTTTTCCAATATTTTTAATAAAATTTCTCAAATATAGAGAAAAATTGAAAGAATTTTACAGTTGTTCATATATCCACTACACAAATTTTACCATTAATATTTTTATTATACTGTTTTATCATATATGTATTTGTTCATCTCTTTATCCATCTATCACCAGTATGCTTCAACCAAAATGATGCAGATACATATCATTAACCATGATATCATTACTTATTTAAAGTTTTATGTAAAATTTACATAAATTAAATATACAAACCTTGAGTGTATACTTGCTGAGTTTTGACAAATGTATACATTTATGAAACCCAAACCTCTATCAAAACATAGAGGATTGCTATTAACCATGAAAGTTCCTTCATTTCCCTTCCTAGTTAATTATTGCACCCACCAAGAAGAAACCACTGCCCTGATATTTTTCGACCATAGTGAAATTTTTCCTGTTCTAAAATTTTATTTGTTTTTTCTTTAATTTCTCTCAGCAAGGTTTTGTTTCAGTGTAGAAGTCTTATGTTACTATTTATTTTTGACAAATAGAAATGATATATTTTGAAGGTGTACAGAATGATGTTTTGATATATGTATACACTGTGAAATAATTACCACAGTCAAACTAATTAGCATAACTGCCACGTCCCATAGTTACTTTTTTTTTTTTTCTTTCCTTAATCCATCTATCTCACTCTGGGTATATAAGCAAAGGAATTAAAATCACTATATTGAAGAGATATCTTCACTCTCAAGTTCATTGCAGCATTATTCATAGTAGCCAAGATATGTTAAAAACCTGAGTCTAGACTGAGATCAAGATTGTGGAGTAGGAAGACCCTTAGGTCACCTCCCCCCATGAACACATCAAAACTACAACTCTATATAGAATGACTTGCTGAAAATGACCAGAAGACTACCAGAATGTCTCTTCTACAACTAAGACTATAAAGAAAGAACACCACAGAGTCTGGTAGAAGGGCAGGAGAAACAATCTAGTTGGGACACACAGCCCTAGCAAGTGACCCAGAGAGGAGGGGAATATCACAGGATTGGAGACACTCACTAAGGAGCAAAGGGCTTGAGCCCTATATTAGACACTTCAGCACTGTGGGCTGAGACTGGGTAGATAAGCCCCCTTAGGTGGTTTGAAAACCAATGATGCTCACTGAAGAGCAGTAAGAAACAGAGACTTCCCTTTTGAAGAACACAAGTGCAGACTTGCTTGCTCTCAGTCCCAGCACAGAGGTAACCTAGTACTCCAGCCAGTCTGCCAGGACCATTACAGGGTACCCCCAGCCTGCACCAGGCTCCTGCTCCTGCTCCTGCACCTTCTGCTCTGGCACTTCTCCCTGCTAATGCAGAGACTGCTGTCATCAATGCACGCACAAGCAATGACAAAGGAGTGGAGCCAGCTGGAGTCCTATCCCTATCTTTAGCCAGGGCAGAGACTGTACACCTGGGAAAATATAGTCAGCTCAAAAGTGCAGCTACTACCTCTCAGATCCAACTCTTACACCAATGTCACTGAGTACCCCCAGATTGTATATGGACACCCCCACACAAGGACATAGCTTCAAGACTGCGACAGGTAACTGTTTCACTCAACTTTATAGAGACAAACAGAGAAAGTCAAAAAGAGAAGACAGAGGAATATGTTTCAAGTGAAAAAACAAGATAAAACCCCATAAAGAAACCCTACTGAAACAGAGACAAATAATTTACCTGATAAAGAGTTCAAAGCAATAGCAATAAAAAATGCTTACTGAACTGGGGAAAGGAATAGATGAACACAGTGAGAACTTCAACACAGAATGAGATAATATAAAAAAGAATCAGTCAGAGCTGAAGAATACAATAACTAAAATGAAAAATATACTAGAAGGAATTAACAGCAAATTAGGTGATATAGAAGAACACATATGACCTGGAAGATAGAATAGAGGAAAATCACCTAATCAGAATAGCAAAAAGAAAAAAAAAAGTAAAATTTTAAATGAGGATTAGTTAAAGAACCACTGGGACAACATCAAACATACTAACATTCACAATATAGGGGTCCCAGAAGGAAAAGAAAAAGAGAAAAAGGCAGGAAAATTACTTGATAAAATTATGGTTGAAAACTTCCCTAACCTGGAGAAAGAAACAGATATACAGGTACAGGAAGCACAGAAAGTCCCAAATAAGATGAATCCAAAGAGATCCACACAAAGGCATATTAAAACTAAAATAGCAAAATTTCAAGACAAAAAAGACAATATTAAAGGCAACAAATGAAAAACAAAGAGTCACATACAAGGGAACTCTCAGACTATCAGCTGATTTTTCAGCAAAAACTTTGCAGGCATGAGATATATATATATATAAAATATATAATATATATTATATATGAGATATATATTATATTTCATATATAATATATTATTATAAATGGTATATAATATATATATATGGAAAAAAACTACAACTTGGATAACTCTATCCAGCAAAATTATCATTCAGAATTGAAGGAGAGATAGAGTTTCCCAGACAAGCAAAAACTAAAGGAGTTTATCACCACTAAATCAACCTTACAAGAAATGTTAAAGAATCTTCTCTGAGTGAAAAAGAAAAGGCTATAACAAGAAATAAAAAATATAGGAAGGAGGGCTTCCCTGGTGGCGCAGTGGTTGAGAGTCCGCCTGCCAATTCAGGGGACACGGGTTTGTGCCCCCATCCAGGAAGATCCCACATGTCATGGAGTGGCTAGGCCCATGAGTCATGGCTGCTGAGCCTGCGTGTCTAGAGCCTGTGCTCCACAATGTGAGAGGACACAGCAGTGAGAGGCCCGTGTACCGCAAAAAAAAAAAAAAAAAACATATATATATATATATATATATATATATATATATATATATATGAAGGAAAAAAATCCCATTTGTAAAGGCAAATATATAGTAAAGACAAGTGGATCAACCACTTGAATAAACCAATACAAAGGTTGAAAGACAAAAATTGTAAAATTAACTATAAACTACAATAAACACTGAAGGGATAGACATGAAGATGTCAAATATAACATTAAAAAAGCAAAACTTGGGAGGGGAATAAACAATGAAGGGCTTTTAGAATGGGTTTAAAATTAAATTATTATCAGTTTTAAACAAGCAGATATATTTAAAGATCAACAAATATGAACTTAATGCTAACTATAAATCAAAAACCTATAATAGATATATTAAAAGCTAAGCAAAAGGAACAAAAATATAACACTAAAGTCATCAGACAACAAGGGAAGAGACTAAAAGATGAAAAAAAACAGAAAAGAACTACAAAAACAACACCAAAACAAGTAACAAAATGGCAATAAGCATGTACCTATCAGTAATCATTTTTAAGGTCAATGGACTAAATGTGCCAATCAGAAGACATAGGATGGATGATTGGTTAAAAATTCAAGCCCATATATAAGCTGCCTACTAAAGACTCACTTCAGAACTAAGGACAGACATAGACTGAAAGTAAGGGATGGAAAAAGTTATTCCATGCAAATGGAAACAGAAAGAAAGCTGGGGTAGAAATACTCATATCAAACAAAATAAACTTCAAAAATTCTATAACAAAATATATCATGATATAATGTATCATGATATAATATATTATATCATGATATAATGCATGATAAATGGGTCAACCAAAGAAGACGATATAACATTCATAAATATTTGTGTACCTAATGTAGGAACATGTAAATATATAAAGCAAATATTAATAGACATAAAGGGAGAAATTCACAGTAACACAATAAGAATAGGGCACTAACACCCTACTTACAATAATGTATAGATCATGAAAAAAGAAAATCAATAAGAAAAGAGCAGTGTTAAATGACACTTTAGATCAGATAGACTTAATAGTTATGTACAGGACATTCCATTCTAAGAAAGCATCATATACACTCATTTCAAGTGCATATGGAACATTCTCCAGGATAAATCACATGCTAGGCCCCAAAACGTGTCAATAAATTTAAGAAAATTGAAATTATATCAAGCATATTTTCTGACCATAAAGGTATGAGACTAGAAATCAAGTAAAGGAAGAAAAATGGAAAAAACACAAACATTTGGGGACTAAATAACTTGCAACTAAGAAACCAGCAGGTCAACAAAGGAAATCAAAAAATACTCTCAGACCAATGAAAATATGATAAAAACACAAATTTTCAAAATCTATGGACACAGCAAAATTAGTTATAAGAGGGAAATTTATGGTGATATAGGCATACATGATGAAACAAAAAATTTTTAAATAAACAACCAAATCTACTATCTAAAGGAATTAGAAAAAGAAGAACAAAGAAAGTCCAAGGTCAGCAGAAGGCATGATATAATAAAGATCAGACCAGCAATATATAAACTAGAGAAAAATATAGAAAAGATTAATAAAACCAAGAAGAAGTTTTAAGAAGTAGGAAGTAACACTGTCACTATTTGCAGATGATAATTCTGGATGAAGAAAACCCTAAAGACTCCACTAAAAAACTTAGAGAACTAGTACATGAATTGAGTAAAACTGCAGGATAGAAGATTAAATACTCTGAAATCTGTTCTATTTCTATATAGTAATAATGAACTACCAGAAAGAAATCAGAGATTTACTATTGCATAAAAAAAGAATAAAATACCTAGGAACACACTTAACCAAGTAGGTGAATGACATATACTCTGAAACTATAAGACATTGATGTAGGAAATTGAAGACAATACAAATAAACAGAAATATCCAGTGTTCATTGATTTGAAGAATTAATATTGTTAAAATGTCCATACAATGCAAAGCAATCTACATATTTAATGTAATTCCTATCAAATTACCAATGGCATTTTTCACAGAACTAGAAAAAATAACACTAAAATTTGTGTGGAATCACAAAAGACCTGGAATAGCCAAAGCAATCTTGAGAAAAATGAACAAACTTGGAGTTATCACACTCCCTGACTTCAGGCTATACTACAAAGCTACAGAAATGAAAACAGTATGATACTGGCACAAAAACATGTACATATATCAATAAAACAAAATAGAGAGCCAAGAACTAAACCCATGCACCCATATGGTCAATTAATCTATCCAAAGGAAGCATGAATATACAATAAGGAAAAGACATTATCTTCAATAAGTGGTGTTATGAATCCTGGACAACTACATGTAAAAGAATAAATTTAGAACATAGTGTCACACCATATACAAAAATAAACACAAAATGGATTAAAGATCTAAATGTAAGATCAAAAATCATAAAAGCCCTAGAAAAAACCAGACAGTATGACCTTTGGCAATATTTTTTATTGGATCTGTCTCATCAGGCAAGGAAAACAAAAGCAAAAATAACAAATGGAACATAATACAACTTTAGCATAGCAAATGAATCCATCAACGAAACAAAAAGGCAACCTACAGAATGTGAGAAGTCATTTGCAACTGATATGTCTGATAAGGGGTTAATATCCAAAATATGTTAAAAACTCATACAACTCAATATCAAAAAATCCCAAACAACCTAATTAAAAAATGGGCAGAAGACCTGAATAGGGCTTTTTGCAAAAGAAACCTACAGAGTGCCATTAGACACATGGAAAGATGTTCAATATTACTAATCATGAAGAATATAACATAATCTCATTTATATGAGTAGTGAAAAAAATTGAACCCATAGTAACAGAGAATAAGTGGTAGTTAGCAGAGTCTGGGAGTCAAGAAAAAAGGGAGATATCAAGTAGTATAAACTTTCAGCTCTAAGATGAATAAGTTCTGGAGACCTAATGTGCAGAATGATGACTGCAGTTAATAGCAATGTACTGTATAATTGAAAGTTGCTAAAAGAGTAAATATCAAATGTTCTTACCCCCAAAAATAAATACTTTTAATGTATTGCTAAATATTTTATGTTTTTGATGTCATGATAAATTTTTTCCTGCTAGTAGAGAATAATATAATTTCTAATTTTTTCCTGCTAGTACAGAATAATATAATTGATTCTCATACATTAACTGTGTATTACACAAACTTACTAAATTCAATTTTTAGCTTTTGTCTACTTTTTTTTAATAGATTCTTTAAACTAGTTTTTTAAATAGAGTCTTTAGGATTTTAATGTATCTATTAAAATGTTCCTTACAATATCTTCTTTCATTCATGAATTATTTAGAAGTATATTGTTACTTTCCAAATATGTGTTTTCCCTATATGCCTTATCATTATTTATTTCTGTTTAAATTTAATTTTGCTCAGATAATATACTAAGATTTCAATACTTTTTAAATTTATTAAGGACTTTTATGGCTAGTATATGGCATGTCTTGGTAATCATACAATGTACACATGAAAAAACATGAGTATTCTATTTGGTTGTTTCAAACTAAAATTTGGTCAAAATGTTTGATAGTGTTGATTATGTATTTTACATCTTTAGTAATCTGTGTTATTTGTTAGTTGCCAAGGGCAGGGTGTTAAAGTTTCTATTTTTAATTATGGAATTTTCTATGTTAATAGAAATTTTCTGTTTCTGTTTGATATTCTATCAACTATTGGTTCATCTGTTTTGCTGCTCTAATATAATGTTCATAAAGATTTGTAAATATTGTCTTTCTGATGAATTTTTTTTTTTGAATTCTGAAATGCCCTCTTCATCATTGACAATACTCTTTTTTAAACTATACTTCTATCTACTATATCACATCTAGGCACTAAACAGCTGTGTATCTTTTTCTTAAAATCCATTATAGCTGTCTCTGCATTTTTATAGAATGGTTTAGCACACAAAAATTTACCATATTTATGAATATGGTTGTATTTAGGATCATTATGTTAATAATCTTTGTTTTTCTGTTCCTTGTCTGTTGTTGTTTATTTGTTTCAGCTTTTCTTCCTTCATTTGGACCATTTGTGATATATTTTTGAGGAATGGAATTATACTTCTTCACATTTTTGGTTGTTATAGAGTTCACATTATGCTTTTTATTTATTTATTTTAAAGATTGATTGATTGATTGGGCTGCATTGGGTCTTCATCGCTGTGCATGGGCTTTCTCTAGTGGTGGCGAGCAGGGGCTACTCTTCGTTGCAGTGCATGGGTTTCTCATTGCAGTGGCTTCTCATTGCACAGCATGGGCTCTAGGCACATGGGCTTCAGTAGTTGCAGCATGCAGGCTCAGTAGTTGTGGCACATGGGCTTAGCTGCTCTGCTGCATGTGGGATCTTCCTAGAGCAGGGATTGAATCCATGTCCCCTGCATTGGCAGCCAGATTCTTTACCACTACACCACCAGGGAAGTCCCCACATTATGCATTTTTAATGTTCACACTCTATTTTGAGTTAATATTGTACCACTTAATTTTATTTATTTTTTGCACCACTTAACTTTAAAAAGAACACATTATTCTCCTTCATTATGGTCTGAAGAGATAGAACATAGACAATTGAGGAGAGGTCATCTTTCAAACTTTGTGTGTGTGTGTGTTGGAAACGTTCTTTCAAATCAAATCTTATGATGTTCACTTTAAAAAACAGATTAACTTGACATCTCACTGAAGTGGGAACAGATGTGGGGTTACCTCAGGCACTTCTGGAGAACCACCTCTGGGCTCCATTGAATCATTTGAGATCCACTAATGTAGAGATAGGATTTAGTAGGCTATAAGAGCCCCTTTCAATTCTGAAATTATTTTACATTGTCATTTGTATATGTAGAGTCTGACATGGTGTTATGCAAGTTTTAGGAACAAGAGTGTGGGCATTTGGAGGTCATGGTTGAGTGGTCATGTAATCCTGCTATCAGTCCCTTCAGAATTATTGCCCTTATCAGTGCCTGGGGGTTATCAGGCCCCACAAAAGTACAAACCATGATTAAGATACTCATGGCTCTAAATTTATTAATTTTCAGTAAGGCATCGTTTCCATGGAAACTGTAAAACTTGATGTTTAAGTGATGAAAGACATTCTCTCTTATAAGAGAGATGAACAAGGAGCCAAATTGTAGTCTGACAATTTACTACTCTGGTGAGTGTAGAATTAAAGTAGAAGAGCCATTGTATAGCAATTATACCCCAATAAAAATGTTTAAAAAATAAATAAATAAATAAAAGTAGAAGAGATATAAACATTCTAACAAAAAGTCCTCAGGCTAAGATTGCTTGAGACTCTGTTTCCTAACACAGTGAAAATCTTTTCAAGAGAATGATTTTTTGAAATCTGATTCAGGCTCCTACTCGGTCAGTGTTAAATGCACCCTAACCAATTTCTGTCTTTAATCTAAAAGGTTGTGTCATCTTTAGGTGGTAAGTTCATTTATTTTTTTCTGTATCTTCATATGTGCTGTATTAATTTCCTAGGGGTTCTGGAACAAATTATCATAAACTTGGTTACTTAAAACAACAGAAATTCTCCACAGTACTGGAGGCTAGAAGTCCCAAATCAAAGTGTTGGCTGGGTTGTCCTCTCTCTGAAGGCCATAAGAAAGTCTTCATTCTTCCTCTTCCTAGGTTGTGGAGATTGCTGGCAATCTTTGCCATTCCTTTGCTTGAAACTGCATCACTCCAATTTCTGCCTCCATCTTCACATGGTGTTCTACCCGGTGTGTGTCTCTGTGTCTTCAAATAGGCTTTTCCTCTCTATGCATGTGTCTCCAGCTCTAAATTGCCCTCATATTATAAAGACACCAATCATACTGTATTTAAGGTCCACCTTAATCCAGTATGACCTCATCTTAACTTGATTACATTTGAAATACCCTATTGCCAAATAAGGTCACATTTAGAGGTTTCAAGTGAACATGAACTTGAGGGTGACACAATTCAAGCCAGTGCATATACCTATCATATTGTCTAGTTAAGCTTTAATGCATTATAAATAATTTTAGTTTGCCTTATTCTCAGGCAACTTTTCAGCTACCAATTTACAAGTTATTTTGAGTGTGTATATCTTCCATTTTAAATTCTTTCTTTTCTATGTTCTACCTTATACTTGACATTCCTCCTCACTCAAATCCTGTGCCCTCATGCTTCTTATTAGCTGTCTTGTTTCTCAAATGCTTATAAATTTCTAAAGTTTCTCATTCTGCCTGAGACATATCTCTCTCCTCTTTCTTCCCTCAACTTCTTTCTAAATTGGGGCTAATTTATTTTAAATGTTTAATTTTAACTGGTTTTACATACTCAAATGGAGAAGATGAATAGCAGCCATGAAACAAGGAGATGGTCCCATGAAAGGTCAAGTACATATTTCCAGAAGTTCAGATAATTTGAACAAACATGGTATGAAATGATTATTGTTTTGAGTTTGCTTTTTAGTAGCCATGTGGTATAATTTATTAGAAGGTTCCAAATTAATATAAAGATGAATATGAAAAACATCTAACAAAAGTAAGTGCATATTTAAAAAGATTGAGAAGCACAGTATGTTTTTCCTTTCAGATATATTTTCCCCTGAAATGGCTGTTGAACTTTTTCTTAAAGTATAAAGTTAACCAACTTTAAGAGATGACTGAAATAAAAGCAGTGACTACAAAACCTATCATACTCTTACAAAAATGTGCGACTTATCCAAATCAAATATGTAAACTTAAATATAGCTATTTTCAAGTTTACAATTGTTTTTTGATGTTTGTACATATCAAATAATCTGCTCATATTCTTAATAAATAAATTCAGTAGCTTTTGCAAAGTGGTGATATGATAGCTGAGATTTCCAGCAATTTATAGCCCATGATGCACTTCATATACTACTCTATATATTCAGTCACAGGAACTCTTTTTGTGATTCACTGAGACTGAGCAGTAGTGGCTTGAGACTTTAATTTTTCTGCTGGTCTTCAACTGATCTCTGACAGAGTCAAAAAACTCTTGGTGGGACTTCCCTGGTGGTGCAGTGGTTGAGAGTCCGCCTGCCAATACAGGGGACATGGGTTCGTGCCCCGGTCCGGGAAGATCCCACATGCTGCAGAGCGGCTAATCCCGTGAGCCATGGCCGCTGAGCCTGTGAATCCGGAGCCCGTGCTCCGCAACGGGAGAGGCCACAACAGTGAGAGGCCCGCGTACCACAAAAAAAACAAAACAAACAAACAAAAAACAACTCTTGGCATTTGCATTTTGATATCAGTGATTTCAACTCTTTGATGGTGTAGTATAAATTTTAATTTTGTTCTCCTTAGCCTGGGCTGTCTTCAATAACAAAGAGAACTAGAGAGCTACCAAGTATTCACATATGAACATACCTTTGTTTTTCTCCACTCATCATCTTAAAGGCATCATTGTCATCAAATATTGATAGTTATAGAACATGTTTCCATTACTTTTTAAATGAATAATATACTTTTATAGGGTTCATGATACGGAGAATTGATAAACATCTCAAAAGTATCTCTTGAGAAGGTCAAATATCTATGGTCTTTGCCTATGTTTACTCCACATTAAAAAAAAAAAATAGGCTCTCATGAGCAATAAGGAGTTAATATCCAAAATATATAAACAGCTTATACAACTCAATATAAAAAAAATAAAAATGGGCAGAAGAACTGAATTGATATTTTCTCAAAGAAAATACACAGATGGCCAACAGGCACATGAAAAGATGCTCAACATTGCTAATCATTAGAGAAATGCAAATCAAAACCACAATGAGATATCACCTCACACCTGTCAGAATAGGTATTATCAAAAAGACCACAAATAACAAATGTTGGCAAGGATATGGAGAAAAAAGAACCCTAGTACACTCTTGGTGGGGATGTATTGATAAATTAGTGCAGTCACTGTGGAAAACAGATGGAGGGTCCTCAAAAACTAAAAATACAACTACCATATGATCCAGGAATTCCACTCCTGGCTATGTATCCAAAAAAAAACAAAAACACTAACTCAAAAAGATACATGCACCCCAATGTTCATAGCAGCATTTTTTACAATAGCCAAGATACAGAAGCAACCTAAATATCCATCAACAAGTAAACGGATAAATAAGAAGTGGTATATATATATATATATATATATATATATATATATATACACACACACACATATATATACATATATATATACATATATATATAAAATAGAATATTACTCAATCATAAAAAATAATGAAAATTTTGCCATTTGCCACAACATGGATGGACCTGGAGAATATTATTCTTAGTGAAACAAGTCAGAGAGAGAAAAGTAAATACTGTATGTTATCACTTGTATGTGGAATCTAAAAAAAATGAAATGAATGAATATAACAAAACAGAAACAGACTTGCAGATATAGAGAACAAACTAGTTGTTATTGGTGGGAAGAGGGAAGAGGGAAAGGCAAGATGAAGTAGGTGGTTAAGATGTACAAAATTTATATATAAAATAAATAAGCTACAAGCATATACTGCACAGCACAGGGAATTATAAGAAATATTTTATAATAACTTTAAGTGGAGTATAATCTATAAAAAATATTGAACCACTATGTTATACACTAGTATAACAAAGAATTGTTTTCAGAAAATAATGAAACAATTTGGAAGTCGCAAAAAAAAAGAAAGAAAGAGAAAGAAAATAGACTCTCTCGGTGGACTAATACAAATTACTCCTCAAGAAACATACCTCACATGAGACTCTGAAGGCAAAGGGGGGCTCTGTTTATCATCTCTGCTCTCCTCACTTCCCCTTTGTCAAACCTCACCAGATTCTAGATGAAAACAATCCAGAACAGGAGAGTGTGTGGTATTGTGGTAAAGATTAATCAATGTTGCATCAGTGTTGGTAGGCTGCTTGCTAGGCTATCTTGGGCAATTTCCCTGGCTTTTTTTTTTTTTTTTTTCGGTACATGGGGCTCTCACTGTTGTGGCCTCTCCCGCTGCAGAGCACAGGCTCCAGATGTGCAGGCTTAGCGTCCATGGCTCACAGGCCCAGCCACTCCGCGGCATGTGGGACCTTTCCGAACCGGGGCATGAACCCTTGTTCCCTGCATCGGCAGGCTGACTCTCAACCACTGCACCACCAGGGAAGCCCTTTCCTGGCTTTTTGAAGCTTCAGTTTTGGTAGCTGTATATCAGTAATAATGACAGTACCATCTCATAGGTTTATATTAAAAATGAAAATGAAATATTGCATTCATATCTTTCAGTACCCTCAAGAAAAGTTAGATATCACTTAAAATTTCCCTCTTTTTCTAAAAAAAAAAATATTCTTCTGATATATAAAATTCAAAAGATTCATTAGTAAAGATTGGAGAAAAAGTAATTCTACTTACACTTGTGCTGTTATGTTATGATTCTTGCAAAAATGTAAGCATAGTCAAAGACAACATGTAGCAATCACAGCCCAAGTGGATCCACAAAGAATTAAGCAACTCTTTGATGACATAAAAGTTGTTTATGGTAGATGACAGTAGTGATGGTAGTGGTGGTTGGTGGTAGGAATAATGATGTGGTATCTAAGAAGAACAAAGTATACAATTTATCTGAACAATATTGTATCTCCAAATAAAGTCTTGAGAGATTTCAGTGAGACACAGCAAACATTTCTGGAACTTGCTGTGAGAAAATTCTCATGTTGAGAGTTTAGCTAAGTTATTCCATGGCATTGCTGCCTTGGCATTCATTTTGTTTGTCCAAGTGATGTGGGAACCTTAAACTGACACTAGTCCCCTCATGCAACTGTATGGCCTAGATAACAGCCCTCAGACTTACAAGCAAGTATAAATTCCTAATAAGACTTCCCCAACAGCCTGTGTGATCAACAATCTCCCCCACCTCCCAGGGTCTTCTCCTTGAGCTCCCCTTAGATAAAAACCCCTGTATAACTAACCAAAGCCCCACTATTTTTGGTTTGAATTGACTAATCCAACCTTACCCCAAAAACCCCAAAACATTTCACCCATGGACCCTAATAAAGATATGTGCCCCACCCCTAGTCCTACCTTTCTTTCTGCCTGCCCTCTGCCTTGAGCTCCCCATATGGCCCCGGAGCCATGCCATGTACTTCCTCCAGGACTTGTGAATAATAAACATCTGTATTTCAGCTTCTCTTGTCTGTTGTTGACCTGTTCAACTGTGGCTCACCACCCACCACCCTATGCTCTAATTAACAAATGTTAACAAAGTCATAAACCTTAACAAAATTATGATACCAACTACATTTCGGTTCACTACGAAAGAGTGGGAAAAACAAAACCTTGAAGCATAAAACCATCCAGCATCAGAGACAGCTTGAAAAAAATGGTGGATAAAGGTTTATAGATGAGAATTTGACAATTTTAAAATGTTACCTCCTGATTATATATGAATTATTTGGTTTTATGTAAATATCAACACATTTTCTAAATTGAGTGTTCCCATTTTAAAGAAAAGATAGCTGAGAGACACAAGGGATCCTGACTTAACTAAAAAAGTCATTTCTGTATTTGAGGCTGCAATTGCTTTTCCTCTAACTTCTCTTGGGTGTTTTCTGTAATATTACAATATGAACCACAAAGAAGATTAAAATGAGGAAGAGCCAAATAACTGCTAGAAAACAACTAAAGGAGAAAATAATAGGGGAAAAAGACAAAGATTCTTCAGAGATGACACTGTATATATTAAAAACAAACAAACAAACAAAAAATCACAAGTCTCAGGGCTTCTCAGAGATAGTGGTTTGATTTTTAATGCTTTTGCCATAAAACTGTAACTTCCCCTAAGAAACTATTCTTATCCTATTGATATTAAAACAATATAATACTTAGCTTAAAATTATTCAGCTGGGTCCTGTACTCTATATCTTGAAAGGGATTGAATACTTACTTCTTTTGTTGAACAGAAATAAAAATAGAGAATACAATTCAGGCCACGGAGTAGTGTCTAAAGAGTTTGCAGCATCTTTTTTTTTCTTCAATTATTCACGTACGATTTGTGACATAGGTTATAATTATTTTTTTAAAATTATATTCAAAGGTGCTATTATGCCATTTAGAATGACATGAGCGTGTTTTCAGCTTACCCCAATATTAGTAAACTATGGGGAGGGAAAGAGATTTATAGTCCTATGATTAGGTCTCAGCCTTTTGGTGAGCCTGGATCCCTGAACAGTGACCATCACCAAGTGCTTCGCAATGACTTCCCCCTCCTAATTAGATGAGACAGGATGGTTAGAGGAGTCTGAAGTTGGGTATTTCCCTCCCCTCAGGTAGGTTAAGTTCTGATACTACCTCAGCAATTTAGGCTCTGGTTAAATAGCTTCGCCTGAGAGCAAGTCTTGTTAAGAACAGAATGCTCATAAGTATTTCAAAATGGTTCCTTCTCCCATCCCACTGCCATAAATCTGTGGAAAATTTTTGTCTGATATTTACTGTGAGAATCTAGTAGAATTTCTGGATGTAAAATTCACAAAAGTGTGGGAGGTCACACATAGATAACTGGGTCCTCCTGGAGTTTTTAACTTTCCAAGTTGTTCACACTGAGCCTTCAGCAATTGGGCAGTTATGGTGTAGGTTTTCCTACCCTGGCTCTTGTTGCTGTGGAGATTTCTGCTCATGGCCTCCTGCTCCAGTAAGTTGTGATTCTCTGAATTTGTCTGCCCCTCCAACTTTTTGGGTTGCATGTTGCTGTGTGACCAAATTTCTCCAATGATCTGAGAAGAGTTGTTGAATTTTTAGTTTTGCTCAGGTTTTTTACTTGTGTTAGGACAGAGGAGTGACCTCTAAAATCCTTATAGGCTAGACAGGAAAATTAAAGTAGAGGTTGGAAGAATTTTGAGAGGCATAAGAGAAAGTCTAAATTGCCTTAACCAGATCTAACGTTTTAAGCCACTGCTAGTGAGGGCTCAGAAGGACATGAGGAAAATGTTCTTGGAAAGTAGAAGAAAGGGGATGGTTGTCAGGTAGTAACAGATAGCTTAGCAAAATTGCCTCCTGCAGTCATGTGGAAAACAGAAAGCATAAGTGATGAACTTGGCAAAAGAGTGAAGGAGAATCTCAAGCAAGTATAAAAGTTCTGCCTGGTTTCTTCTTCCTGCTCTTAGGGATGATTTTTGGAATCTATGGCAGGACTGTATAGGTAAATGAGAGCACATACCCTTAGAATGTTGGGGTAAAACTATAGGTTCTCTGGAGACAACACTTCTCCCTTTAGAAAGAGATTTTGCCTTGTGATAGGACCTTAGCAGAGATTGCTTTCTTGACTGTAGACCATGTTACCATGTAACCTGAACTCCCTGTCATGAACTGGATGTCTGACCCACCCTGGCAGAAGATTGGAAGTACACGGCAACACTCCATCATCAGATATAAGTGGTGTATATGATATCAGACTCAAATAAACCCTGAATGCACAAATAAGTTGCATGGAAGTAGCTATCCATGGCCCCTGCTCCTAATATATTGCCTTTTCTTTCTCTCAGTAAACACATATGGTCCCATGAGACATTTCCTATGACCAGTTTACTGAGGAAGTGAAAACTTGAGCCTGTTTAACTGATGGTCCTGGTACCACCTAAGAGTCAACAGTTTCAGTACTTCATTCCCACTCTGAGAGAACTCTGAATAGCTTTCTGAAAGGAAGTTATCAAAGTGGGCAGAACTTCAAACAGCTTATTAGTTATTCATTTTGCCTGGGAAAAGAGATGGACCGTGATAGAAATCTACATCAATTCATAGACTGTGGGCAATTTTTTGACTGGATGGTTAGGGACTTAGAACATGATTGGAAAACTGATGGCAAGGAGATCTGGGATAGACCGCTCTGAATGAGTATAGAATGTCAGGATATTTGTGCCCCATGTGAATCCTCCCTAAAAATTGACCTAGAAAGTAAAAAATGTAAATAATCCCACAAAAGGATAACTCAGTCTGTGGATGCCAGTCAGACTGTATCTCAAGCCTTTCCTGTCATTGCCCAATGGGTACATAAAAAAAGTGGCCATAGAGATTAGGCATAAGCTCAGCAATATGGTCTTTCACTCACCACGGCTGACCTAGATATAGTCACACCTGGGTGCCCAATCTGCCAGCATCAGAGGCAAACACTGACTACTGTTCCCCAAGATGATCAGCCAGCCACTTGGTACAGGCTGATTACATTGGACCACTTCCATCATGGAAGGGGTAGCACTGTGTTCTTACTGAAATAGACATGTATTCTGGGTATGGAGTTGTATTTCCTGCTTGCTATGATTCTGCCAAAACCACCATCCATGGACTTAGAGAATGCCATATTCACCACTATGGTACTCTATGAAGTATTGCTTATGACCAAGGAATCCATTTCACAGCAAATGAAGTGTGGCAATTGGCCCATGCTCAAGGAATTTACTGATCTTACCATGGTGTCCAAAATTCTGTAGCAGCTGGATTGATAGAAAGGTGTAATAGCCTTTTGAAGTCTCAATTACAGTACCAAAAACATGCCAATACCTTATAGTGCTGAACTGATGTCCTTCAGGATGTGGTATATGCTCTAAATATGTCTCACGTATGGTGCTATTTCTTCCATAGTCAAGAAAAAAGGAGGGGAAGTAGACATGGATTCTCTAACTATTCCTTCTTATTATCTACTGTAAAACATTTCTTCCTGTGCCCAAGACTTTAGGCTCTGCTGGCTTGGAGGTCTTAGTTTCAATGGGAGCAACTTCCACCAGGAGACACATTGATTCTATTAAACTGGAAATTTAGACTGCTACCTGGACACTTTGTTCTTCTTATGCCTCTGAATAAACAGGTAAAGAAAGGAGTTACTGTACTGCCTGGGTTGATTGATCCTGACTATGAAGGGGAAATTGAGTTGCTATGATACAAGGGGAGTAAAGAGAAGTTCATCTGGAATACAGGTGATATTGTCTTGTGACTAAAGTAAGTGGAAAAACTAAAGTCCAATTTGCAAGAGTGTGGCCCATACTTTTCAAAAATGAAGGTGTGGATAAATCCACGGGGCAAAGAAACATGATCAACTGGAGTATTTACTAAGACCAAAGGGAATGCAGAAAGGATAGTAGAAAAAGTAGTTATACATACCAGCTCTACTCACATGACCGGTTGCAGAAACAAGGACTTTTGTAAGAATCATAATTCTATGTTTTTCATTTGGATTTGCTCTGCATATATTGATATATTAGCCAACTATTTTTATCTTTCTCATCTCTTCCCCTTATCCTCTATCATAATGTGTGTTAATAAAATAATATATTTATTTTTCTGTATTGAAGTTATAGAATATCAAAGAAAGGGAGAGTGTGAATCAGCTATGAAAAGAGAGGGTGAATATTTATGTTCAAGGATTTCTCATCTCTTCTGCAGATAAGTTTAATGTGTTTTTGGTGTATGTGGGACAGTTGTGTTATGTTAAGTGAAAATATTACTTTGTTATTGTCTTTATTTGAAGATGCAGTATGGTTTAAAGATATGTGTGCATATACCAGATTGACAAAAGGTGGCTTCTGATGGCTTAGTGATGTGTCTAAATGGGTGGGCTGAACTGCCTTTCTGAGAATTCCCTTTCTGGTAGGTTTCCAGTTAGGGTAGAATACAAGAGAGTTTCTTTAGTGAGAATTGAAGAATGTAGGGAGAAAGTAGCCACTGACAGCCTACATGTACCTCTCAATGTTATTCCATCCAACATTAATCTACATGTTGCTGCAAGGGAATTTTGCCAATGTAATTACAGTTCCAAATTAGTTGACTTTGAACTGACCAAAAGGGAGATTATGTTTGGGCCTCAATAAATCAGGTGTGAGCCTTTTAAAATGGAATAGATCCTTCTTGAAAATTAGGTACTCGAAAAAACAGGAGGGACTGTAATTTCTGTCCCTTGGGTTCCCTGGATCTTCCCATCCAGACTGTTTACTTGTGGAATTGGGCTTCTTTAACTTGCAACTCTGTAATAAACATGTACACACACACACACACACACACACACACACACACAAACATAGGTATGTATATACACGCACACATATATCTCCTACTGGTTCTGCTCCTCTGGTTAAACCCTTTATTGATATACTATATATTCATTTTTTTAGGCTTCCTTGCAAATATTTCATATGGGTGTGATAAGAAGGACCAGCCATCCAAGGCATCAGAATCAGAGCAGTGATGTAAAGAAACAGAAGCAGTGGAGCTCCTTCTCTGACAAGGACACTATCAACACCCAATTTTAGCAGTACCAGAGCACAAATCCAGCATCCAGTGTCTGTTCAATTGATGACATATGCTGAAGCTTCAAGGATCTGGAAGGGATAGCAGAGAGTCGTCAGTGGAATAGCTCCGTGGTATGATTATATCTGCATAGCTTTCTTTGTTCCTAACCATTTTCTACCCCAGTACTCTAGTGTTCCCAAGGCATCTATGAATTGCACAATATACTTTCAACACATTTCTTGTCTTATTTAATAAGCCACTTGTTTCTGTTGGTTACAACTAAGAACATTGACAGGTGTTTCTGACACCTAGACTCAACTCCCCAAGATCAGGAACTGTTTATTCTGCTTCTTTTCTCTCCTTTTCTAGTGTTACTTAAGAAATGCTTCTTGCATTCATCTATGAATATATGAATCTGGTTCCTGCAATTGTGTCCATATTTCCAACTAATTTGGCTTAGTTGTTTGCTGATCTTTCTGTTTTGTTGTTTATTCTTCCTTCTTTCTTTCTTTTTTTTTTTCAGTAGACTGTTAAATTTGAAGTCTCTAAGTCAGAATAAATGGATTTGAATACTGATTTTAAATTATACTAGCTCTTGACCTTAGGCACAGCACTAAAACTCCACATGGCTAAGCTTTTTCATATTAAAAATTGGCATAATTGTGGTATCTAACACAAAGGGTAACTAGTTATTAAATTTTAATCTGATAATACAAATAAATGACTTATTTTTTTTATCTTTGTTGCTGTTCCTAGAATCATTTATTGAGCAGCTGCTGGTAATTGTATTTTTATATTTTCATAATAAAATTTTTCTTGAATATTTTATTTACATATATTCTCTCTCACATACATAAACAACATTAATATAAAATTTTCTCAGTGTTCCTCTAGACATTTATTTTTTTAACATCTTTATTGGAGTATAATTGCTTTACAATGTTGTGTTAGTTTCTGCTTTATAAAAAGTGAATCAGTTATACATATACATATATCCCCATATCTCCTCCCTCTTGCGTCTTGCTCCCACCCACCCAATCCCACCCCTCTAATTGGTAACAAAGCACCAAGCTAATCTCCCTGTGCTATGTGGCTGCTTCCCACTAGCTGTCTATTTTACATTTGGTAGTATACATAAGTCCATGCCACTCTCTCACTTCGCCCCAGCTTACACTTCCCCCTCCCGTGTCCTCGAGTCCATTCTCTACATCTGCATCTTTATTCCTCTCCTGCCCCTAGGTTCTTCATAACCATTATTTATTTCTTTTAGATTCCCTACATATGTGTTAGCATATGGTATGTGTTTTTCTCTTTCTGACTTCCCTCACTCTGTATGACAGACTCTAGGTCCATCCACCTCACTACAAATAACTCAATTTCATTTCTTTCTATGACTAATATTCCATTATATATGTGTGCCACATCTTCTTTATCCATTCATCTGTCAATGGAAACTTAGGTTGCTTCCATGTCCCGGCTATTGTCAAAAGAGCTGCAATGAACATTGTGCTACATGACTCTTTTTGAAGAGGTGTGAGGTGATACCTCACTGTAGTTTTTATTTGCATTTCTCTAATGATTAGAGATGTTGATCATTCTTTCATGTGTTTGCTGGCAATCTGTAGGTCTTCTTTGGAGAAATGTCTATTTAGGTCTTCTGCCCATTTTTGGATTGGGTTGTTTGTTTTTTTTTGATATGGAGCTGCATGAGCTGCTTGTAAATTTTGGAGATTAATCCTTTGTCAGTTGCTTCATTTGCGAATATTCTCTTCCATTCTGAGGGTTTTCTTCTCGTCTTGTTTATGGTTTTCTTTGCTCTACAAAAGCTTTTAATTTTCATTAGGTTCTATTTGTTTATTTTTGGTTTTATTTCTATTTTTCTAGGAGGTGGGTCAAAAAGGATCTTGCTGTGATTTATGTCATAGAGTGTTCTACCTATGGTTTCCTCTAATAGTTTGATAGTGTCTGGCCTTACATTTAGGTCTTTAATCCATTTTGAGCTTATTTTTGTGTATGGTGTTAGGGAGTGTTCTAATTTCATTCTTTTACATGTAGCTGTCCAGTTTTCCCAGCACCACTTATTGAAGAGGCTGTCTTTTCTCCATTGTATATTCTTGCCTCCTTTATCAAAAATAGGGTTTATCACTGGGCTTTATATCCTGTTCCATTGATCTATATTTCTGTTTTTGTGCCAGTACCATACTCTCTTGATTACTGTAGATTTGTGGTATAGTCTGAAGACAGGGAGCCTGATTCCTCCAGCTCGCTTTTTCTTTCTGAAGATTTCTTTGGCTATTCGGGGTCTTTTGTCTTTCCATATAAATTGTGGAATTTTTTGTTCTAGTTCTGTGAAAAATGCCATTGGTAGTTTGATAGGGATTGCATTGAATCTGTAGATTGCATTGGGTAGTATAGTCATTTTCACAATGTTGATTCTTCCAATCCAAGAACATGGTATATCTCTCCATCTATTTGTATCATCTTTAATTCCTTTCATCAGTGTCTTCTAGTTTTCCACATACAGGTCTTTTGTCTCCTTAGGTAGGTTTATTCCTAGGTATTTTATTCTTTTTGTTGCAGTAGTAAATGGGAGTGTTTCCTTAATTTCTCTTTCAGATTTTTCACCATTAGTGTATAGGAATGCAAGAGATTACTATGTATTAATTTTCTTTCCAGCTACGTTACTGAATTCATTGATTAGCTCTAGTAGTTTTCTGGTAGCATCTTTAGGATTCTCTATGTATAATATCATGTCATCTGCAAACAGTGACAGCTTTACTTCTTCTTTTCCAATTTGGATTCATTTTATTTCTTTTTTTTTCTCTGATAGCTGTGGCTAAAACTTCCGAAACTATGTTGAATAATAGTGGTGAGTGGGCAACTTTGTCTTGTGTCTGATCTTAGTGGAAATGTTTTCAGTTTTTCACCATTGAGAATGATGTTGGCTGTGGGTGTTTCATATATGGACTTTATTATGTTGAGGTAAGTTACATCTATGCCTACTTTCTGGTGCGTTTTTATCATAAATGGCAGTTGAATTTTGTCAAAACCTTTTTTGCATCTATTGAGATGATCATATGGTTTTACTCCTTCCATTTATTAATATGGTGCATCACATTGATTGATTTGCATATATTGAAGAATCCTTGCATTCCTAGGATAAACCCCACTTGATCATGGTGTATGATCCTTTTAATGTGCTATTGGATTCTGTTTGCTAGTATTTCGTGGAGCACTTTTCCATCTATGTTCATCAGTGATATTGATCTGTAGTTTTCTTTCCTTCTGATATCTTTGTCTGGTTTTGCTATCAGGGTAATGGTGGTCTTGCAGTATGTGTTTGGGAGTGTTCCTCCCTCTGCTATATTTTGAAGAGTTTGAGAAAGATAGGTGTTAGCTCTTCTCTAAATGTTTGATAGAATTCACCTGTGAAGCCATCTGGTCCTGGTCTTTTGTTTCTTGGAAGATTTTTAATCACAGTCTCAATTTCAGTGCTTGTGATTGGTCTGTTTATATTTTATATTTCTTCCTGGTTCAGTCTCAGAAGGTTGTGCTTTTCTAAGAATTTGTTCATTTCTTCCAGGTTGTCCATTTTATTGGCATATAGTTGCTTATAGTAATCTGTTATGATCCTTTGTATTTCTGCAGTGTCAGTTGTTACTTCTCCTTTTTTCATTTCTAATCCTATTGATTCGGATCTTCACCAGTTTTTTCTTGATGAGTCTAGCTAATGGATTATTAAATTTGTTTATTTTCTCAAAGAACCAGCTTTTAGTTTTATTGATCTCTGCTATTGTTTGCTTCATTTCTTTTTCCTTTATTTCTGATCCAATCTTTATGACTTCTTTCCTTCTGCTAAATTAGTTTTTTCTTGTTCTCTTTCTCTAATTACTTTAGGTGTAACATTAGGTTGTTTATTTGAGATGTTTCTTGTTTCTTGAGGTAGGATGGTATTGCTATAAACTTCCCTCTAAGAACAGCTTTTGCTGCATCCCATAGGTTTTAGGGCATTGTGTTTTCATTGTCAATTGTTTCTAGGTTTTTTTTTTTATTTCCTTTTTGATTTCTTCAGTTATCTCTTGATTATTAAGTTGTGTAATGTTTAGCCTCCATGTGTTTGTATCTTTTACATATTTTTTCCTGTAATTGATATCTAGTCTCATAGCATTGTCCTCGGAAAAGATACTTGATATGATTTCAATATTCTTAAATTTACAAAGGCTTTGCTTGTGACCCAAGATATGATGTATCCTGGAGAATGTTCCATGAGCACTTGAGAAGAAAGTGTATTGTTTTTGGATGGAATGTCCTATAAATATCAATTAAGTCTATCTTGTTTAATGTATCATTTAAAGCTTGTGTTTCCTTATCTATTTTCATTTTGGATGATCTGTCTGTTGGTGAATATGGGGTGTTAAAGTCCCTTACTAGATTTGTGTTACTGCCAATTTCCCCTTTTATGCCTGTGAGCATTTGCTTTATGTATTGAGGTGCTCCTATGTTGGGTGCATAAATATGTACAATTGTTATATCTTCTTGGATTGATCCCTTGATCATTATGTAGTGTCTTTCTTTGTCTCTTGAAATAGTCTTTACTTTAAAGTCTATTTTCTCTGATATGAGATTTGCTACTCCAACTTTCTTTTGATTTCCATTTGCATGGAATATCTTTTTCCATCCCCTCACTTTCAATCTGTATGTGTCCCTATGTCTGAAGTGGGTCTCTTGTAGACAGCATACATACAGGTCTTGCTTTTGTATCCATTCAGCTAGTCTATGTCCTTTGTTTGGAGCATTTAATCCATTTACATTTAGGGTAATTATAGATATGTATGTTCCTATTACCATTTTCTTAACTGATTTTGGTTTGCTATTGTAGGTGTTTTCCTTCTCTTGTGTATCCTGCCTAGAGAAGTTCCTTTAGGATTTGTTGTAAAACTGGTTTGGTGGTGTTGAATTCTCTTAGCTTTTTCTTGTCTGTAAAGGTTTTAATTTCTCTGTTGAATCTAAATGAGATCCTTGCTGGGTAAGTAATCTTAGTTGTAGTTTTTTCCCCTTCATCCCTTTAAATATGTCCTGCCACTCCCTTCTGGCTTGCAGAGTTTCTGCTGAAAGGTCAGCTGTTAACCTTATGGGAATTCCCTTGTATGTTATTTGTTCTTTTTCCTTTGCTGGTTTTAATATTTTTTCTTTGTATTTAATTTTTGATAGTTTGATTAATATGTGTCTTGGTGTGTTTTTCTTTGGATTTTTCCTGCATGGGACTCTCTGCACTTCCTGGACTTGATTAACTGTTTCCATTCTCATATTAGGGAAGTTTTCAACTATATTCTCTTCAAATACTTTCTCAGTCCCTTTCATTTTCTCTTCTTCTTCTGGGACCCCTATAATTCGAATGTTGGAGCGTTTATTGTCATCCTAGAAGTATCTGAGACTGTCCTCTATTCTTTTAACTCTTCTTTCTTTATTCTGCTCTGCAGTAGTTATTTCCACTATTTTATTTTCCAGATCACTTATCCATTTTTCTGCCTCAGTTATTCTGTTATTGATTCTTTCTAGAGAATTTTTAATTTCATTTATTGTGTTATTTATCATTGTTTGTTTGCTCACAGTTCTTCTAAGTCCTTCTTCAATGTTTCTTGTATTTTCTCCATTCTATTTCCAAGATTTTGGATCATCTTTACTATCATTGCTCTGAGTTCTTTTCATGTAGACTGCCAATTTCCTCTTCATTTGTTTGTTGAGATGGGTTTTTACCTGCTCCTTCATCTGCCGTGTGTTTCTCTGTCTTCTCATTCTTAATTTACTGTGTTTGGGGTCTCATTTTCACAGGCTGCAGGTTCATTGCTCCCGTTGTTTTTGGTATCTGCCCCCAGTGGCTAAGGTTGGTTCAGTGGGTTGTGTAGGCCCCCTGGTGGAGGGGACTAGTGCTTGTGTTCTGGTGGTTGAGGCTTGATCTTGTCTTTCTGATAGGCCAGACCACATCTGGTGGTGTGTTTTGGGGTGCCTGTGACATTATGATTTTAGGCAGCCTCTCTGCTAATGGATGTGGTTATATTCCTTTCTTGCTAGTTGTTTGGCATAGGGTGTCCAGTACTGTACCTTTCTCATCATTGAGTGGAGCTGGGTCTTAGCATTGAGATGGAGATCTCTGGGAGAGCTTTTGCCATTTGATATTACTTAGAGCAGGGAGGTCTCTGGTGGACCAATGTCCTGAACTCGGCCCTCCCACCTCAGAGGCACAGTCCTGACACCCGGCCAGAGCACCAAGACCCTGTCAGGCACACAATTCAGAAGAAAAGGGAGAAAAAAATAGTGCTAACAAGAGAAAAATGAACAAATAAAGATAATCTAATAAAAAATAATTATTAAAAGTAAAAAAAAATTAAAAGTAATAAAAAAAGAAAAAAAAAAAAAAGAAAGAAGAGAGCAACCAAACCATAAAACAAATCCACCAATGATAAGAAGCCCTAAAACTATACTAAAAAAAAATTAATTAATTAAAAATATAAATAAAAACGGACAGACAGAACCCTAGGAAAAATGGTAAAAGCAAAGCTATACAGACAAAATCACACAACAAAGCATACACATACACACTCACAAAAAGAGAAAAAGAAAAGAAAAAAATATATATATATATATCTCATTGCTCCCAAAGTCCACCTCCTCAATTTGGGATGATTCGTTGTCTATTCAGGTATTCCACAGATGCAGGTACATCAGGTTGATTGTGGAGATTTAATCCACTGTTCTTGAGGCTGCAGGGAGAAATTTCCCTTTCTCTTCTTTGTTCGCACAGCTCCGGGAGTTCAGCTTCGGATTTGGCCCTGCCTCTGTATGTAGGTCGCCTGACGGGGTCTCTTCCTCACTCAGACAAGAGGGGGTTAAAGTAGAAGCTGATAAGGGGGCTCTGGCTCACTCAGGCCGTGGGGAGGAGAGGTACAGAATGCTGGGCGAGCCTGCGGCAGCAGAGGCCAGCATAATGTTGCACCAGCCTGAGGGGCACCGTGTGTTCTCCTGGGGAAGTTGTCCCTGGATCACGGGACCCTGGCAGTGGCGGGCTGCACAGGCTCCCGGGAGGGGAGGTGTGGAGAGCGACCTGTGCTTGCACACACGCTTCTTGGTGGTGGCAGCATCAGCTTTAGCGTCTCATGCCCATCTCTGGCGTCCGAGCTGATAGCCGTGGCTCACGCCTCTCTCTGGAGCTCATTTAGGTGGTGCTCTGAATCCCCCTCCTCGTGCACCCTGAAACAATGGTCTCTTTCCTCTTAGACAGGTCCAGACTTTTTGCAGGACATCCTCCTGGCTAGTTGTGGTGCACTAGCCCCCTTCAGGCTGTGTTCACGCAGCCAACCCCAGTCCTCTCCATGGGATCCGACCTCCGAAGCCGTAGCCTCAGCTCCCAGCCCCCACCCGCCCTGGCGGGTGAGCAGACAAGCTTCTCGGGCTGGTGAGTGTTGGTCAGCACTGATCCTCTGTGCGGGAATCTCTCCACTTTGCCTTCTGCACCCCTGTGGCTGTGCTCTCCTCCGTGGCTCCAAAGCTTCCCTCCGCCACCCCCATCTCCACCAGTGAAGGGGATTCTTAGTGTGTGGAAAGTTTTCCTCCTTCACAGCTCCTTCCCCGAGGTGCAGGTCCCGTCCCTATTCTTTTGTCTCTGTTTTTTCTTTTTCTTTTGCCCTACCCAGGTACATGGGGAGTTTCTTGCCTTTTGGTAAGTCTGAGGTCTTCTGCCAGTGTTCAGTAGGTGTTCTATAGGAGTTGTTCCACATGTAGATGTATTTCTGATGTATTTGTGGGGAGGAAGGTGAACTCCACGTCTTATTCCTCCACCATCTTGAAGCTATTCCCCATAATAAAATTTTATAAGAGAAGTTTTATCATGTAATTACACTAAACCCAATTGTCCAATATGCTATAATACAACCATAAAGTAAATTTTGTTTATATAGTATTTTTAAATCCTAAAAATAAACACATTTGTGTAAAATCTACAAATAAGGGATTATTTCCATTTCCTTTTTTGGGGTGGACTTTTTCCTATTTGGGGACAGTATGGTATAATTATATGGAGACACTTACTAGAGGATTTAATGATATTAATATGTAAGTTTGTCTTCACCACTCTTTGCAGTAGTTGTTCACAGGTTTGAGTTTATCCACAAAATATTTTGATGGGAAGCAATAAAATAATTCATGCAAACAAATATAACATTGCAGAAAGCCTAAAATTAAGTATGGCCACTACTTAAAAAATGTAATGCAGAAGCATAAAATATTTATGAAATTATGTAAATAGGCTGGATAAAGTATTACAACTAAACTTGACTACTAGTTTTCTGAAGGCTTGCCAAACTCCAAATAAAAGCTGCATTGAGTAGAATGTTTAGACATCTGGGTACTTTTTCTTTAAATTCCAGGAAAATATTCTGCATTTGGTTTGAAATGTGGCTACCTAAGTCGCTATTTCCACTACAGTCAAAATAGTTATTCTTTGTAATTTCCTGTTTGTCATATTACTTCTTTTCAACCAGCTGATGATCAAAGATACTCACAATATTTTTTTAAACTGTTTTTCCTGCCCAATTTTCTAGTTAGTGTTTTAACAGGCTTGCATTGGCAAGACAACTTTTCCTTTGACCTATTCAGGCTTTCAATCTTTAGACTTCACTCTGCTGCCAGAGCTATGCAATTTATTAAAATTAAATTGAACACTGCAAAAAATATTAACAAAGTTCAGCAGTTCACCAGATTTAACGTTGAAAATTATTTTTCCAGTCATGTTCATGTTGCAGGAAATTCTTTGAATACTGAATTTATCTTAGGCAATTTCAATCTATAATAAAACCAGGAAGTAGGCCTTATACTGTTATGTGACTTTCCTCAAAATCCTGTAAGTTAACCTCTGGAAAACTGTGTTTAGTTTAGTTCTGTTACATAAACCACATTTGGTGTCCTTATTATTTCACTAAGAATCTCCCAGTCTGAGTCCTAGCTCAGTCAACATTTACTAAATCACATATTAATAAAATGCAGACAGTTAGGGTGGTATTTGAGACATAGCTTTACACATTTAATCCAACTTCTGAATAAAGAAATTGGAATTCACACAAGTTAAACATATGTTTGGTGGAAAATAATGTCTTCAAAACATGTTCAATCTACTTTAATGTTATTTCTCACTTGCTTCTAAATAGCAATCAACGTGTGCACAAAAACAAAATGGTAGATATAGAATGATGCTCCACCTGGAAAGAGAAATATTTTTGTTCATCTTTAAAAACTATTCAAAACTTGGACTTACAAATTACCTATGTCTGGTGGCACATAAAGTATGTGTTTATCCTACATTACATCACATTGTGTTTTCTGAGTGTAGTCTCTGTGGGAAATATTAAGCCCCATATGTTGTTTTTTGTCACAATAACATGTCATCACATGCCATCATCAAAGAATTGAGCTATCTTCTTATTTTTTATTTATGGGTATTTAGAAACCATAGTTATTTGAGGAGTTTATTATAATAGCAGAGAACTAGTTCTACATTTAAGAGAAAACTAAGTATATCCATAAAGTAAATGACATAAACATTTTGGCCTGGTACCCAGACCATTTCTGTGGGTACACTTGCCATAGAAATGAGTTCCTTGTTCATTATAGGATATGTCTGTTAATTTTATTTGAATTAATTTGTTTTCCATATATAGGAAAAAAATAATTAGAATAAAGATTTTTTTATAGAATGTTAAAAACCAAAGGATGGGGTTTAATATAGATAGATCATAGTATTAAAAAAAATTATTAAAACCCTTCAATGAACACTTCATCAGATAGCTTATTATGACCATAATCTATGAAAATTAAACTTGCATAGGTAATCATTGACTATAAGAATTTCAAGATTGGAGACTTTCAAACTAATAATCTCTTATTTTGAGCTCTGAATGCTAATTAAAACTCTTAATACCTACTTAAATAGATACTTTATTGTGAAAAAAATATTGGTAGACTAGATTCTTTATAATGCTTTAGAGTGTTATTAAAATATAAAAATTCTGAAGTCAACAGAATGATCCTTGGAGCCCAATTTAAATACATATCTCTGTCTTCTCTGTCTTACAATTACTCATGTATGTGATCATGTCCACTTTGGGATATCTTTGTGTCCCACTTTGTCAAATAAAACCTGAATAAAATGAAAGTGGAATTTAAAAAGCAAAATGTTTTCTGTGCATAATGCCAATGCCAATGTATAGAGGGGACATGTGAAGCAATTAAAAGACTGTGTCTAAGATATTTTATTTATAATAATAGCCAATAAAAATACTTCAGAGGAAGTATAAGAAAAGAAAGGCTTTAAAATGTAGGCCAGGAGTGTATTAGAACCCTTTATTCTCTAAAGAACAATTCTCCAAGATTTTTTATTTTAATAATGATTTAAGCATTAATTCCATGGACTGGGGATGAATATAGTTAAAGAAAGCAGAAAAATGGTTGTATGTTTGTTTGATGTTAGACTCTTGTAAGTTGGAGGTTGAGAAAGAGATAAGTATTGTAAAACTGGACAAACTGCTCATCTAAACAAGAGGTTTTTTTTCAGTCTGTTTTTGTTCTGTAAATTTTTACCACCACAATAGAATTTAATAATTCTTTTTCAGAAACTAATTTTTTGGGGAAATTTTTGATTTGGGCTATGATTTATCTTGTAACAGACCAATGCTCCAGTCAAGAATACTTAGGAAATACAGGTACAGTTAAAAAATTATATATTTGAAGATATTGGTGAGATGCCAGTAAATCAGGACATAAGGGACTAAGACATTGGAAAGTAGGAAATGTAGACAGAGGAGAACTTACATTTCAGAAGTGAATTTTCTCTTGGGATAGTTGCTAATTATTGGCATTATGCTGAATTCCAAGCAGTGAAACAGAAGAGAAGCTTTTAACAAAAGTAGAAATTTTGACAATTGTATAGGCACTGGAGAAGCATAAAACAAAGTCAAGGCTATCAAAGTGCTAAGACTTGGGGAACCAAGTGTTAATTGAAAAGTGAAGTTTAAAGCAGTGAACTTGATATTTAACAATTTTGTTTCTCAGTATTAGAAAAATTCTTAAATTGCACAGAAAAAGAGCCTCAAAATCTAAGTAAAAATCTTCTGAAATGCAGAGTGGAAGTTTATACAATCTCATGTTCCCGAAGACAAAAAAAAAAAAAAAAAAATTAGTTCAGAACCTGCTAAAAGAGAAAGTCCTCAGTAAACACCACAGCTCTCATTTGGGATCCCTGGAGAGCTGTGTTCTCAGAGCCAGAGTAAACCAGATATGAATGGAACATTACAAAAAGTCTGATCTGACTTTTAATCAGATGATTACCCAATGAAAGAAGGAAATTTCCCTTAACTTTATTAGCCCATCAGAGGAAAGAATAAATCCTCTCTAGAGTAAGACCACATCATCATATACCTCCATCATGTATTATACAGAAAGCATGACATTCAATCAGAAATTAATAGATAAACCAATAAACAGGTATACACACACATAGCACATACATATACAACACAAACACAAATAAACAACAGTAGCGAAAATGCCAGAAAATAGAAACAGGTTTAGAGATGGCAGTCAGTCATAAAATTTAAAATAGCTGTGAAAAATATGTTCAAAACTTGATGAAAAATGTCACCAACAACTATTTTTTGAAAAATAAATTATGAGACATTTGGTAGAAGATTGGACATAGCAGAAGAGAAAATTAGTGAACTGAAAGATAGATGGGGTGAAAGTACCTGGGCCAATGCTCAGAGAGCACAAAGAAAAGAAAATACATAAAAAAGCATAAGAAGCAATGTGTGTAATTGAAGGCTTAGAATAGAAGGAGAGAGAAACTAAGGCAAAACTATATTTGAATAGATACTGGCTGAGAATTTGAAAAATAATGAAAAATATAAAACCACATATTAAAAAAATCTGTGTGAACCTAAAAAAGAAAACCAAAAACACATTTAAAAAGCAGATAGAGGGCTTCCCTGGTGGCGCTGTTGTTGAGAGTCCACCTGCCGATGCAGGGGACACGGGTTCGTGCCCCAGTCCAAGAAGATCCCACATGCCACGGAGCGGCTGTGCCCGTGAGCCATGGCCACTGAGCCTGTGCATCCGAAGCCTGTTGCTCCACAACGGGAGAGGCCACAACAGTGAGAGGCCCGCGTACCGCAAAAGAAAAAAAAAAAAGCAGATAGAGTGATAAAATTACATAACTTTGAAAGCAGCAGCAATAAATATCTCACTTCTTAAGAGTAATAATATAAAGATAGTACACAGCATTATATTGCCTTTTAAGTGCTTTTAAAAAAAAAAAAAAGACAACCGAGAATTATATGCTCAGCAAGAGTTTCTCTCAAAATTGAGGAAGAAATGAAAAAAAAGTCCATAATAACAACAACAAACAACATCAAAAGGAAAAATAAGGGGTGTGCTTCAGGCAGAAGGAAAATGATCTTAGAAACATGAAATTGTTGAAAGGAATGAAGAGCAATGGAGATGGTAACTTCATGGATTGATCTAAATAAACACTGACTACATTATATAATAATAATAACAATAGTTATAATGTCTTTGGGGTATAAATTGTAGAATTAAAATTAATGACATAATAATATAAAAGGCAGAAAAGAGAAAACAAGCAATTAAAAGTGTCCAAATACTAGCATTGCTTATGAACAATAGACTGTAATATGGTAAAGTTGCATTTCTGTAATCTCCAGAAGAGTATACAATAATGGTAAAAAATATAATTTATAAGTTAATAGAAGTGGGAAATAGGCTAATACAAATATCTGAAAAAAAATATAAAAGGTGAGACAAATAGAAAAACAAATGATAAGCTGATATATTTGTATAGACCCATACATGTCATTATCTATATTAAATATAAATAGAATAAATGTTCTATTTAAAACACCAGCAGAATAGATAAAAAATAAAATTAAATACTTCTTGCAAGAGATACATCTTAAATATAGGGACATAGAAAGTGGAAAATAAAAAGACCCCCCCGCCCCAAAATAATGACATGTATGCAAACACAATGCAAATAAATCTAGTGTAGTTTAACCCATATCAGACAATGTGGAGTTATGGACACAATGCATGATGCCTGATACCTGCCTAAACAAAGTTAAGTTATTGCATTTAGGAAAATAGAACTGGTCTTCAGATTATCAAATCAAGCTTGACAGAATTGAATAATACTGAAAGCAACTGGTTAAACTTTGACAGAATCTAATCAGCTTCTGAGCCAAGGTAGTGGTAGATATCTAGAAGATAGTACTTAAGGACTGATATACCAGAAAAATTGAGAAATTTAGAATGATAATTATATTTTTTCTTAGTTCTTAAAATTATGACATAACTTTTCTAGATAACAGGATCATGTAAACTGTTAATTCTGCACAGAAAGTACATAAGAACACAAATTATAAAATTAGGCCCAGATTTAGAGTCCAGACCACTACTTGTCTTTGTGGCCTTGGCAAATTAGCTATCCACTGGAAGTTACAGATAAATTCAGGGATCTGGGCTGTCTAGAAGAGGGTTCTGATGTCTGGGTGAGCATGTCCCATTAGCTGGCTAAAGCTTTGTCCCCATAGGGAGAGGTGATGCTAGAAAACACACTAGAGGGTTTTACTAAAGCAAAATAATCAAGGCAGGGTCTTCCCAGGTCTAAGGAAGTCCTATTCATTTAGAACATGTCAAGTTTTAGTATTTAATGCTTACCATGTTTATCATCTCCCTTTTATTTCTTATAGCCTGAGGACAACCCATGACCATTTATAAATTATTACACTGGCACTAACAAGGAGCAGATAAAGATACAGGTGAATTTCTGAAATGCTAAGAAAATACTTTTCATTTCTTTTATTTCATTTGCTTCAAGCACTGCTGTCATATCATCTCTCTAAAAATTTGATTTGATTGTTTAGTGCCCTATGGAAATAATTTCAATAGTAGTATTAATAAGGGCTTCCCTGGTGGCGCAGTGGTTGAGAATCCACCTTCCAATTCAGGGGACATGGGTTCGTGCCCTGGTCCGGGAAGATCCCAGATGCCGCAGAGCGGCTGGGCCTGTGAGCCATGGCCGCTGAGCCTGCGTGTCCGGAGCCTGTGCTCCGCAACAGAAGAGGCCACAACAGTGAGAGGCCCGTGTACCGCAAAAAAAAAAAAAAAAAAAAAAAGTAGTATTAATAACAAAGTTATATATAGCTGTTTTATCACTATATTATTATTTTCGGGCTCAGCACATTCATGCTCACATAGAGTTTCCCTTAAATTAATCCAGGACGATGACAAGTTTACAATTCTAGGAGCTTTTTAGGCTAAAACAATATGACATTAACATAAGAATACATACAAAGAAATATTTTATTCAAACCTAAATGGAAATGGTAAGATTATTTTGTCAATGCCTTTATTTTGCCAGCATTTGATTATACGGTCAACACTTGATTATCTGCAGTCAACTTTTTATCATCCCAATTAATCTGAACTACATCTTGTTGTCACTTTCTTCTTTGTCATTGTTACTGAGTTTTATTGAAATCCCTAGTTACTTTTCTCCAGCTTTTACTCTCATGAACACTTTTAGCCCTGCATTAAGGAAATACTATTGCACAATTTAAAGACTCAAGAAAAAAATTATTTTCCCCTTAAACTTTCTTCCTCTAACCTTACCAAGGATAAATGTAAAGGAGAAACAGGAATCTCAGTGAGAATTCACACTGAGGCTTACAACCATTTTGGGAAGAGACAACAAAGAAAGAAAGAGTTAAACAAATGATTAGTGTAAGGAAATTACAAAACTTTCCCACCTTTCTGATTCAATTCTTGTAGTTTATTACAATGCTTAGTGGAGGGCCAGTGCATAGTAGGAACTCAATATTTTTATGTATATCTATATCATCTATATCTAACTGTATCTATATCTATTACTGCATCTATATCTATATCTGAAATGAAACTCTCAGTAGTGGCAGTTTTTGCTAATTTTCATTGCTATTGTACCAGTTCTTTCCAATTTCAAAAATTTTTTTCCACTCAAGCAACTAGTGAACTAGACTGGAGAAACAAGTCATCGGTGATATATAGAACATGAAAAGGTGTGTCTGATTGCAATGACAAGGTTGCCTTAGTAGTTTATCATTTAGTGAAGTGAAACTCCTGTCTCAAGAATACAGATTATATCTGTTTTATGACTACATAACATTTGACCACTCTACGCAATGGGGAATAACATCTACTTTAACTTTTAATTTTATTAACATTGTATAATAGTACAATATGAATGAGTCTTGAATATGTCTATCTGCCTTTCTATCTATCTATCTATCACTGTCTATCCGTCTACCTCTATCTCTATAGATGTATACATATATATGCAAATATATACATTTGTATATATGTATAGGCATACATGTATGTACACATGTGTGGATATGTGTGTGTGTGTGTGTATACCTATATATATTCATATTCAGGAGAGTAGTAAGCACATATAGAATTAAAAAGATGAGTCCAATTGAAAGGATTATAGGTTATTTTACATAAGCTATTCATTTTTTGAAGCTTATGAAACACTTTCTAGAAGACGTGGATTTATAATTATCAAAACATGACAAAGAAAGGCCTGGGTTTTGGTAAATAAATCCTGCTAGATTAAAAGATATCAAAAATAATATAATAAAAACAAGATAAAAATTCAGAAACCTCAAAAAGAATTTAAGATAAATTAAATTATGTAAAGTGTTCTCCTTCACTTAGCTGAATATACTTTAGTTACTATGTCTTAAAATTTCAATTCTAAATAAAGAATACTAAACTGTTTTACATATTAAAAACTACTTTTTCTTTAAGTAAATCCAAAATTGAGCTAGAGACTGAACTATACTATAACTTATCTCTTAAAATGAAAACAAGGAAGTCTGTCATAGAAGCAGGTACTAAGTAAACAATGGGACAAAAATGTTCATTCCAGCAAACTATTTCCTTCACTTGCTTCTGGAAGCATTACTTTTTCTTCTCTGTGTGCAGGCATTTTTGTGTGCTTTAAATTTGGACTCTGTGATTGTACAAAAAAAACATGTTCTAGATATCAGTTGAAGCAAATGGAAATTATATTGTTTTCGTTATTATATCTGCAGTCTGATAAATTAACTTTACTTAGTCTCTAGGAAACCACTTAGCACCATAGGAGAGGTTACTTGTACATAAGACCTATTGTTCATAAACAGTTAATCTAGTTTTTGTGATGAAACACTTTACTCTCAGAAAGCTCTTTCTCTTCACTCCTGTTCATCATAGGAACAGGCCAATTGATAATAATATACACCTTTGTAACTGCTGTGATGAATAAACATCTCTCCAAATTACTTGAATTAATTTCAGCAGGTTGCAAAAGTTTCTACTATGGATTTGTTTTAGTTCATCTTTGTTCAAATGAGAGATTTTCACAGACAAAACAGTTTCCTTAGGCTTGCATGCCAAAACTTGGGCAAAAGCTGTGGCATTTAAACATCATGAAATGGGCCATTGAGCATGCACAAAAATTTTGGCTAGTAGCCTTCACCTACAGTCTCCACTATTAAACATTCCTATTTCCATTTTAACCCTCTATTCACAATAAGTATCATAATTAAATGCCACTGATTTTCTTCCTGTTGATCTTTGATACATGTAAACAGGGTCCTGGTAAGAAAGATTTTTTCTTGTAATTCTGAGAACTGTCATTGTTATTATTACCTTTTCCACCCATTTTTTCAATGTTCTAAAACTTTCTTAAAATATCCTGGATACGTAATAGTGAACAAGACATGAGATTCTTGAAACTGGAGGTGCATTATATACTGCTAGAGTATCAGAAACACAGATATGCATAAAGAAAGGAAGAGCAGAAGAGAAGAAATAAGTGAAGTTAAAATAAGAACTTTTATTTTTCTTATTCTTAATTGATCTAACAGATAATTGTTTGCTCCAAATAATAATAGAAACACTGTTGTTGACTACATATGCTTATTTACGTGTTTATATATATTCATACACACACACACACACACACACACACACACACACACACATATATGCTTATGTATGCTAATGTACAAGTGAAATTAACAATAGCAGTGATATAAAGGACAGGAGGGATGAATTAGGTTTATTTTGTTATTATAAAGTACTCATATTACCCATGACTTGTATAGTGCTATTGAAGTGAACTTGGATTTATTGTAAATGTGCACTGCAAATGCTAGGGCAACTGCTAAAAAAGAGTCAAAAAAGGAGTATAACTGATATGTTAAGAAAGGAGAGACAATGGAATTGTATAACATGCTAAATTAAAATCACAAAAGGCAGAAAAAGTGGAAGAGATAAAGAAAAACAAAGAACAGGGGCAACAAATAGAAAAGAGTAACAAATATGGTAGATATTAATCCAAATATATCATTAATAACTTTGAACATCAATGTTTTAATGTGCCAATTAGAAGATAGAGATTGCCAGAGTAGATCAAAAAACAGGAACTAATTCTGTGCTGTTTTCAAGAAACTCACTTTAAGTATAAAGACACATATAAACTAAAGTAAATGGATGAAGAAAGATATACCATACTAAAACTAACCAAAAGAAACACTATCAATCAACTTGATCTAATGGATATCTATAAACTACTTCATCCAACAAGAGCAGAATACATATTTTTTTCAAAGCTAACATGGAATATTCAATAAGATAAATCACATTCTTAACAAATTTTGAAACTATTAAAATTATAAAAATCTAACAATGTCTGCTGTCAAAAATAAATAACAGAAAGATAACTGGAGATTTAAAAACAAACTTCTAAGTACCACATGGATCCAAATGAAATCTCAAGAAAAAATTTAAAATATATTGAACTAAATGAAAATTAAAACACAACTTATCCAACTTTGTGGGAATACAAGAGCAGTGCTTAGAAGAAAATTAATAGCATTGAATACATATATTTGAAAAGAAGAAAGATCCAAAGAAATAACCTTAACTTCTACCATAGGAAACTAGAAAAAGGAGAATAAATTAAATACAAAGTAAGCAGAAGAAAAGAAATAATAAAAATTAGAGCAGAAATCAATGAAATTGAAAACTAGAAATCAATAAAATCAACTAAAAAAAAGCTTATTTGAAAAGGTGAATAAAATTGATCAGCCTCTAGGCAGGCTAACTAAGAAAAAAAGAGGGAGAATACAAATTACTAATATCAGAAATGAAAGAGGGGACATCACTACAGATACCATGGACATTAAAAAAAATAATGGAATACTATGAACAACTCTATGCTCACAAATTTCATAACCTAGCTAAAATGTCCCAGTTCTTTGAAAGACACAGTCTGCTAAAACTCACATGAGAAGAAATAAACAATCTGAATAGGTCTGTATCTACTAAAGAAATTAAATGAAACATTAATAACTCTCTAAAATAGAAAGATCAGGCCCAGACGGATTCCCTGGGTTCTACCAAACACTTAGGGAAGAAATTATTCCCTACAATGTCTTTCAGGAAATAAAAGCAGAGGGAATACTTCCTAGCTCATTCTATTAGGCTAGCACTACCCTATACCAAAACCAGACAAAGATAATATAAGAAAAGAAAGCTACAGATCAATGTCTTTCCAGAACAAAGTAGCAAAGCTTCTCAATAAAATATAAGCAAATCCAGGGCTTCCCTGATGGTGCAGTGGTTGAGAGTCCACCTGCTGATGCAGGGGACACGGGTTCATGCCCCGGTCTGGGAAGATCCCACATGCAGCGGAGCGGCTGGGCCCGTGAGCCATGGCTGCTGAGCCTGCGCGTCCGGAGCCTGTGCTGCACAACGGTAGAGGCCACAACAGTGAGAGGCCTGTGTACCACAAAAAAAAAAGCAAATCCAATGCAACAATGTATAAAATAATTGGACACCATGACTAAGCGGGATTTATCCCAAATATTCATCCTGGTTCAACTTTTAAAAATCAATTAATGTAATCCATGACATTAACAGGCAAAAAAAAAATGATCATATCAATAAATGTAGAAAAAGCATTTTACAAAATCCAATTCCATTCATGATTTAAAAAAAAAAATCTCAATAGACTAGGAAAGAGGGGAACTTCCTCAACTTGATAAACAATATCTACAATTTACAGTGAATATCAGACTTAATAGTGAAAATCTCAAAGTTTACTCTTTAAGATCAGAAACACTACAAGGTTATCCCCTCTTATCACTGTTTTCAGCATTGTAGTGGGAGTCTTGGCAAATGAATAAACAAGAAAAAGAAATAGAAGGTATATTGATTGGGAAGGAAGAAATAAAACTGCTTTTGTTCACAGATGACATTACTGTGTAGAAAATCTAAAAGAATTAGCAACAACAAAAAAACCCTCCTAGAACTAATAAGTGACTATAGCAATGTTGCAGGACATATTGTTATATACAAAAGTCACTCACTTTCAGCAATGAACACATAAATTTGAAGGAAAAAACTCTGTACCATTTACATTAGCACTACAAAAAATGAAATAATATATACATCTAACAAATTATGTATAGATCTATAGAAAGAAAACTATAAAACTCTAATGAGAGATATCAAGCAGAACTAAATAAATGGAGAGATATGCCATGTTCAAGGATAGACTCATCATTGTCAAGATATTGATCCTCCCCAACTTGATCTATAGATTTATGCAATACCAATTCAAATTACAGAAACCAATCTTGTAAATATCAAAAAACTGATTCTAAAGTTTATATAAAGAAATAAAAGACCCAGAATAATCAATCTCATGATGAAGGAGATCAAATTTGTAAGACTGACATTACCTGACTCAAGACTTACGATAAAACTACACTAATCAAGTGGTGTAGTTGAAAAAAATAGACAAATAGATCAATGTCACAGAGCAGGGAGCCCAGAAATAGACCCCACATAAATATATTCAACTGATCTTTGACAGAGGAGCAAAGGCAATGCAATGAAGCAAACTTTTCACCAAATCGTGCTGGAACAATTAAATATTCACACCCACAAAAATAAATCTAGACATAAAACTTACACTTTTCACAAAATTAATTCAAAATGAATCATATACCCAATATAACACAAGACTATACACTTTTAGAAAATAGCATAGGAGAAAATCAAGATGACTTTGTATATTATGATGACTTTTCAGACAGAACTCTAAAGGCAAGATCCATGAAAGAAATAATTGACAAGCTGGGTTTCATTAAAATTAAAAACTTTTGCTCTGCAAAAGATAATACCAAGAGAATGTTAAGACAAACCACAGACAAGGAAAAAATACTTGCAGTATGCACATCTGATAAAGGACTGTTATCCAAAATATACAAAACCTTAAAATACAACAATAAGAAAACAAACAACCCAATTAGAAAATGGGCCAAAGACCTTAACAGACACCTCACAAAAAAGATATACAGATGACAAATAAGCACATGAAAAGACAAGCCACATCATATGACATCATAGAAATGCAAATTAAAACAACGATGAGATAGTATTTACTATACATTTATTAGAATGGCAAAAAATCCAGAACATTGACAATACCAAATGCTGGTGAGGAAGTGAAACAGCAGGAAATCTCAATAACTGCTGGTGAGAATGCAAAATAATATGGACAATTTGGAAAATAGTTTGACAGTTTCTTTAAAAACTAAACATACTGTTACCATACAATACAACATGTTCCTTGGTACTTACCCAAATAAATTGAAAGTTTATTTCCACACAAAAAAACTGCACACAGATGTTTATAGCTTGATTCATAATCACCAAAACTTGGAATCAGCCAAGGTGTCCTTTGTTAGGTAAATGTATAAATAAACTGTAATACATCCAGACAATGATATACCATTCAGTGTAGACAGTCATGATGCTAAAAGGAGGAAGCCAATTGAAAAGAATGTAGTGGAAGTCTCCAACTGTATGACATTCTGGAAAATGAAAAAAATACAGAGAGACAGTAAAAAGATCAGAGGTCTTTTTAGGGCTTAAGAAGAAGGAAGGGATGAGTAGACAGCACAGAGGATTTTTGAGTGAAACTGCTCTGTATGAAACTATAATGACGGATACATGTGAAAACTCATGGAACTTTCCACACCAAGAATTCACTCTAATGAAAACTATGGACTTTGAACGATTACCATGGGTCAATATAGGTTCATCAATTGTAACAAATGTAACACTCTGGTGGGAGATGTTAATACTAAGGGAAACTATACATGTGTGGGGGCAGGAGGTATATGGGAAATCTCTTACTTTCTGCTCAATATTTTTTTTACAGCTTAACACATTAATTTTACAGCTTAATATTGTTGTAAAACATTGTCTATTTAAAAATAGAAGATAAAGAAAGGAATTTATAGGTATAGAAAGAACAGAGACTCAACTTTAAATAATACCCAAAATATTTGTAGGAGAAAATTTGCAGTATGAAAGAGCTCACCCTTTTCCATGAAAATGGTACCCTGAGATCATGGAGTCACCATAAACTTAGCATCCTTCAAAAAGTGCTTACTTCACTGCAGACAAGCAGATATTTGCTACCTCGTAGACAAGTAGCAGTGATCTTATTGTACAGTACCATTCTAGTGTTCATCAGCAACATCTCATGACAACAAAGAGCAGTGTCAGTAATAGCAGCTGAAGAATATTATAAACAAGAGCCTTACTCTTCTAACTATAGTCAGATAGTCCTTCTGGCTGGAATTTGTACATGCCTCTCATTGCTTGGGAAAAAAAAATAAATAAAACGATAAAGAAGAGAGAAAGGAAGAGAGTGAAACCACCTGTAAGGCAAGTAGGCACTTGAACAGATGTAAGTTTAATTTGAAGACTCCAAAAAAGACATAATCCTTCCTGAAACATGATTTTCATAGAACAGTCCATAACTGTCCATAATATTACATTGGTGTGGAATCAGATCATTGCTTTTTGTTTTGTTTTGTCATTGAGTTTTAGATATATGAGAATTTAAGTATGTCTTGAGTACATAGAAAAGTACTTGCCAGTAGGTAGAGCTACTAATCGCATATTTAACTTTAATGTACTACAAGAAGCAAAAATTAAATAAATCCAGAAAACAAAGGAAATATTAAGGAAGCATTTAAAATGAAAACATAGAACAAAAGCATGAAAAATGAAAGAGATATAGCACAATCCATAATGTATGGTAGAAAGTGTAATCAGTCAAAATCTAAACATATGCTGATTTAAGCAACACCTAAAATAAAATACAATGACTTACAAGGGTTAAAAAAGCAATAGTAAGAGATATGTCAAACAAATGTAAACAAAATAACAACAAGGTTACCAGTGATAGTGAAATTTCAGGTCAAAAGGATTAATAGAACAAGATTACTTTCTACCGATAAGCAATTTAATCCATATAATTTATACAGAATATAAGAGTATTGAATTTATATGTGCTAAATACCACTGCATCGCTGTTATAAAATAGAGAAATACTAGGAGAAATTAGCATAAGTAAAAATTTTATGGGAGGATTTTAACATCATACACTCACGCTCTAGTAGACTTACTGGATAAAATATAATTAAAGACATAAAGGTGAATCATGTAATTGTTAAGATACCACACATATTTATCAAACTTTGTATCTGCCAAACCTTGTTTCTGAGTGTTCATAAAGTTTTGCAAAAGCAATCACATACTGTACCATAGGAAAAATTTCAATTATTTTCAAAAGTTATAAATGCACGGGTCACATTTTCTGCAAACAAAACAAAACAAAAATAAGATTTACTTAATCTCTAAATATTTTTAATAAAGGAGTGCCCTTGGTACATATTAGCATATGCAACTTATTTGGGTGAGTAGCTCAAAAATGTTTTAAATTGAGAAAGGTCATTGCTTACATGTATTTACTAAATATCTGAAAGTCAAATCCTTATGGTTAAATTCTACACTTTTGTTTTTATCCCTATCAAATATAGTTGCTAGCACCTTTCCTTATTTATTTCCAATGCTTGTTTTCTAGCATAATATATATTCCCTTCAATCTTAGGTAATTAAACTTGTATTATCAGAACTATTTTATATGTTTTTCATATATCCCTGTCTAGATTTATTCACCAAATGTGTACTGAGTGCCCATTTCTGTCAGGCACAGGGCTAAATATTTTGTTAAAAAATAAATGAGGGCTTCCCTGGTGGCGCAGTGGTTGAGAGTCCGCCTGCCGATGCAGGGGACACGGGTTCGTGCCCCGGTCCGGGAAGGTCCCACATGCCGTGAGCCATGGCCGCTGAGCCTGCGCGTCAGGAGCCTGTGCTCCGCAACGGGAGAGGCCACAACAGTGAGAGGCCCGCGTGCCAGAAAAAAAATTAAAATAAAATGAAATAAAATAAATGAAACATGGAGTAATTCAAGAGTTGCAGAGTGAAATGGACTGCTGCAATATCATCCTGAAAATATTATCACAAAAGCATAGACACGGAGTCTTGTGGGATTGGGGAGGTTGTCTAAGTACTGGGAACCAGTGATCAAGGGCTGGAGAGAGATAAGGATAATGTCAACCAAGAGACAATGGCAGGGACTGAATGTCAAAAGAAAGAAGAAATATGGCTTGGGAAAAGAAATTAGACACAGAGGGAACTTTATGTTTAAAAGCAGGGCTGCTGGATTGCACCACACCATTAAGACACTCAACTATGGGGTGCCTTCAATGGAGGAAACTTGATTAATACTCTTTGGGAGCACTCTTGTTTACACTCCACCTAACACACTTTTGGGTGTAAAGTAGACACCTAATAAGTCCTTCCTTTTTAAACTAACTATATGGTCAGATAATTATAGAACCTTTTGTTTTTAATAATAATAGCAAAAATTTTTTAATATCCTTCAATATTTATCATGAGTCCAAGTTCAATTTTAACTTTATTTTACTTTTTTGCCATTGCACATTCAAATTTCTAGGTTTCACCCATTTGTGTATTTATTAATTTCCTCATTCATTTATTAAACAATGTATGAAGAGTTTCCCATGAAAAAATAATTGAGTTAGACTTTGATTTTTCTAAAGGTGAATACAAAATGACACTTCTCTAGCCTTCTCTTTACAATTTTCATCAGTCTTTCATTGTCTGCATGATTCCAAAATAATTGCAAATACTGTAGAGTTAGTAACAAAGTAACTGCTGTACAATTAGTGAAAAAAAATAAATTCTAAATAAAATATTATTAGGGCATGTGAGGAAAAAAATACTAGCTGAGTTTTTCCTATTTCTTGCTAGTTTAAGTATCACTAGACTAGGCCAAAATATCCATGTCAATAAAATGTCTTTCTTCTCTTCATATTGGTTTTTAGATATTATTATCCAATGACTCTGTTTACTTACATTATATAAGCAACAGAATGTATTTACGTCAAAAAGGACTTTTTGCTATTGCTTCTGAGGCTATATATTCAAACATTTAACACTCCCCTCCTGACCCAATGTATTCATTCCTTATGGGATATAGGATAGCATCTAAGCAAAGCCTCCTTACATCTGGTGAAGCATAGAGGCAGCACTGTGGAGACTAATAGCTGCTTCTGTAGACAGACTTCAGCATATTGAGAAGACAAAGGACCAGAGCTCAGGAAAACTTTTATTCTCCCACCACAATAGTACATACAAGGAAGCTAATAGCAATATCATCATAAACAAAACAATACACATATTTAGAATTTGATTTTTTGCTCATAAACATTAGCTTGCATCCCCAAATTAACCTCGTTATTGGAACAGAGACTACCCCAATGCTTTTTCACAATAATTACTTTTGTATATGTATTTAGCTTTTACAAGGCAAACAGAATGATCTTTTTAATCTCCAAATATCCAGTGTCTTCTAACGTTCTAGGAAGAAAACAACAACAACACTTTTCTGTATCTTACTCAGAGAAGGTTTGCCCTGCGATTAATTGTAGGGGCAGTATACTGAAATTGCTTCACCAGATGACTAGGCACATCTTGCTTTTCATTTGGAGGGTACACATGCCAGATGCAGTTAAACTTTGTCCACAAAACACGGCATTGCAAATTACAAACGTACCCAAAAGAAAATATTGAAGCCCAATTTATAATTAAACCTTACAGAATACTGTTGTTTATTTCCTCTCTCCTTCCTCTATGTTTTTCATAAGTATTTTAAAGATTAAACTTCTCAATATTTTCCCAAAAGGCATAGGATTATTTGAGGTTATTATTTTATCATGGATGATGTATCATGCAGGGTCTAAAGTGTGTACCTTTCCTGGGAAAGGATTTTTTTTTTTTTTTTGTCTAAGATTTAGCCAGTGTGCTGCATATCTACAAATAACACGGTCAAAAAGTCTCACTCTCAGTGGAAAGGCGGGGAGGGGGGAGGGAGAGAGAGGTTACTAAATCATTCCCAATCAAACATTGCTAAATTTGTCTACCTAGGGATTGTCAAGACTATGTTACAATGACCAGTTAGATACAAAAAGCATCTTTATCCTACTTCATGTATTAGAGTTTTATAGTTTTGAACTCATCATTTTTTATTGCTGTTGTTACACTGTCAAATATCCATTTTTGCTTAAGATGGCATTAACAATACTCTCAGAAGTTGAAGATAGTTAAATAAAATGTATATGTAAATTGAAAGTAGAAAATATTCAAACCAAGATCTTAGTCTGGGTATTGTGGAAATGGCTTTATCTGAGTATGTGCAGTCAATATTCACTAAACTGTAACATTAGTGTACAACTCTGATTAACATTTCCTAAAAACATAATCCCATTAGAAATCTTGGGGTGGGGGACACTTAGTTGTCTACTGAAGGTCTTGTACCTTTCACCTGCACATAGGGCTGCCATGATGATTTTCTTTTAAAACAGCAAGAGGGAGAGAAAAAGAAAATCAGCCAGAAATATTTGTCGGCAAGATTCCTTAACGTCCGTTTCAAGTCACAGATTACAGTTTAAAATGGAAGCCCTCTTTTGAACAAAGAAAGAAAGGTTAAGAGAAAATACAGTTTGCCATTATTGATGTACAAAGCCAGCTCTGATTGCGTCTGTCCTGTAGCTCCCCCATATGCACCTCTTGGATATTGCCTCAATCTTGGAAATGGAATAAAGAGGAGCTTCAGTCATAGCTCTTCCTGCTGCTGCTATGAGAACCCAGTTTGACGAGCATCACATCCAACCTCTGTTTTTCTCATTTAACTTATTTTATGGACTGCTTGTCAGGTGGTCTCTGTGTGGTTTGCTCAGCTAATCCTAGAAACATGTAAAAGTCATACAAATTATTATTTAAGAAAAGGAAATAAAGTCAATTGACCATCGATTGTTCTTTCCTCTTATCCCAGTACCTGGCAAGAGCATCCAAGTGTAATGATTGTAAACTCAAAGAATTTCTGTTTCACTGCACTTTATTTTTACTGGTAATGAAGTTAGTGGTTTCAGCTTTAGTCTCTCTTTCTCTCTCTCTCTCCCCCCTCTCTTTTCAAAGGCCACTTCCATGACAGACAAATAGTCATTATACTGCTTTAGCACTATGGTCTGTCTTCAGTTCTGAACCCTTAATAATGATAGGAAGAATTAGATAAATAAAAGCAGACTTCTTACAGCACAAAATATATAATTTTATTTGAAATAGTGCCAATATAAAAAACAGAGTAGACCTGAGTTTTATAATCATTTTCTGACTAGCTATTGCCAATAACACAGTAGTGTTTATATTTTATATTCTAGCTTTTCCCAGTTGGTGGCTTAAGTCCTTCCCACACCCACACCCTTCTCAGTTTGGGTAGCAGAAGAGTATTAACTTGTTTGAAATTCCTTGCTTTTAGAGTAAGGGACGTGGCAAGCTTCCACTAATGTTCTGTGCTGGACAGTGGCAAAGGACTGAAAAACCTTTGTATTTATACAGACTTCTTCATCCCCTTTTTCTCTGTATGTCACTATTCATTCCTAAGCATATTTATCTACATTTTGTTAATTGTAATTTAAAATTCCACCTTAAAAGATATATATTTATACTATAGAAATTTTGAAGGTGAGCAGTTATTTCATTGGGTTGTCACTTTTTCCAGAAATCAAACCCTCCCTGTCACATATAAATAGACTGCTTGATATACATGCAATATCCTGTCGGTGTCATGCACTCTTTTCTTTAATTTGGCTGACATAGCACATAATAAAATGCTCACTTCAATATATGTCTGTTGCATTTTGCCTAATTCTGGGCTTAGTTTAATATTAGTCATGAATATTTCCTCCAACTAGACATGAATTTGAATATATATAAGGCACAGTTTATGTTCATACTAAAGCGCAAGCTTCAACCTTATTTTTTATTGCTTATCCTGTTTGTGATGAATTAAGTCATCTCAAGAAAAGAACTGAAAGCAATAGGGACCAGAACTGTTATCTTTATCCACAAGTCAGGTAGAGTGTGAGGGGGTGAAATTCAACTGCTGTGCTTTACTTTCCCTGAGCATCAGAGCCTAGAGTTAGAGAGGTCTCCTCAGTGGTAGAAAAATAACAGTGGATGAAACCATATTACATTTCTGAATTTCTTTTAAGCTAAAAAGCCACAGAAGTTTTTAGTGCCTCACTAAATAATGTTATATTTATTGCATATTCCTTTTTGTCATAGGTATGGATGAGTTCATTATCATTGCTTATTTTTATTTTAAATATTTTCAAATTAAATTAACAAAAGAAGCAAAAGTTACTAGAGTATGTGAGGGTACATGTGAATGTACATTTGTACACAAACCCAAAGCATTCACATATACATGTTTATATACACCCCCACACACACACCCACACCCACACCCACACACACACACACACACATATATATATATATATATATATATATGGGCACATGTATAATTTCGTAAATTCAAGTCCTAATGACTTGAGTACATTTTTCTCCCAGATTAAAATAATAGCAAGATATTTGGGAAATTTACATGACCGACTCAAATTTAACAAAGAATAATAATCCATGCTCCTTTTCTCTGTTACCTTCTATTATATTTTTTATGTGCATCACATTTTGAGAACTATAATAGTGGATTAACACTCCTTATTTTTAGGCATCTTATAATGTCTTCTATGTCAAGATGCCATTACCCCAATATCATATTTAAAATGAGAACCCACATGTTGGTTGGCTTGTGTATATTTCTATGATAATCTTACCTAGGATTCTAAACAGAAATATATGCAGCAAAAATCCAGTTACAAGATGGCTTTCCATCCTGTATGTTTAAACATGTTACAGGGCAAGACATATTCCTCATGAACATGGTAATATATGTTAAATATACCTCTGCAAATAAAAAAGAGAGATTAAGGTATTGCTATTCATAACTTTCTAAAATTATAATGGCTTTTTTGTTTGTGTAAATATGTCTGATATTTGTGTGTGTGTGTGTGTGTGTGTGTGTGTGTGTGTGTGTGTGTGTGTGCTTTGTCTTTGGATACCCCTTTCCTTAGAGATTTATCTGTGGTACATTTATTTCATGTGAAATATTTTATTTCATATTTCATCTTTTTTTTTTTTTTTCTTTCTGCGGTACGCGGGCCTCCCACTGCTGTGGCCTCCCCCGTTGCAGAGCACAGGCTCCGGACGCGCAGGCCCAGCGGCCATGGCCCACGGGCCCAGCCGCTCCGCGGCATGCGGGATCCCCCCAGACCGGGACACGAACCCGCGTCCCCTGCACCGGCAGGCGGACGCTCAACCACTGCGCCACCAGGGAAGCCCCATATTTCATCTTTGAAACAAAATTTTATACCATTTCTACAAAGAAATAAGAGCACGCATTGTTTATATGATGGGCAGCTTGGACTCCCAATGGTTGCAGACAATGGATAAAATGAACTACTGGCTAAAAGAGAATAGATGCCAAACTCAGTTATTCCTTGCCTAATTCTATAAGAGTATGTCAGTTAGGGACTTACTTGACCTAAGGAAAAAATAAATCTCGGAACAATATCCGAGCTGATTACTTATTCAAACTGATTATGCCCCAGCTACTGCTCTCTTGGAACAAAATACAGTAATGCAAACTTAGTCCATTCCCTTGGCCAGTCTGCATAGAGAAACTGCCATTACAAAGTATTTTCTTCAATGACACCTACAACATAGAGCAGATTAATTACAAAACAGAATAGTGAAACATATTATTTCCTAGTTACACACATTTCTATAAGAGTTTTACATTATTCTTGTTGAATGCTTCGGATATGCTTGAAGACTTTTGTGACAAATTGTTCTGAAAATCTTAGGATCATCTCTAGCTATTAGCTTAATACCATGGGTTTTATTAGATAACTATTTATGACATCTAAGTGCTAGGAGACTTAGCAGAACTAAAAAGTCAAATATTTTGGAATAAATGGAAAACATATATCCACTAATCTGAGTAGCTAAGTCCTTGTGCAAGAAACCATTGGACACGCGTGCTGGAATCACTGTTTTGTGGGTGGATGCTGTAAAACTCCAATTAGATGATCCAAAGGATATGAGAAAGGGGTTTAGAATTGGAAACGGTACTTCAAAAAATGATGCTGGGTCAAGTATTATGTGAGCACTAACGTGATTATGGAGTATAATATAGCAACTTGTTTTTTGAAAAGCTAGGCACAGTCTCAGGTAAGCCTATTTGTCCCCAAAGGCCATTCGCAGTTACTGTTAACACACTTCCTTGCTTTCACCAGAGCCTTCAGGAGCTGTGACAGTGCTTGCAAATGTGATGCTCATGACAAGTCTGTCTGCTTCGAAAGCATGTCAAGAAAGCTGAACACTATTAATAATACTAATGGAGAGATTATCTTTAGCTCTGATTTTTTTTTTTATCCTTTGAAAATAAAAGTGGGAGGTTTGTTTTAACACCCTGCCCTTTTCATAAAGGCTGCAGGAAGCAATTGAGCCTCTCTGCAGAAACCCTTCTTTGCAAGTTTTCTGCTTAATTAAAACATGGCATTTACTTGGTTAAAAGTGAACTCTTCACAAGTATATTTTAAAGATATAAAACATCATAGTAATAAAAATCACGGTAATCCTTTGTCAGAAGAGCATATTTGTTAGGCATATGGACAAAGGGACAATTATATACTTTTAAAGTGTCCATTAAAGAGGCAACGCTGTGTCAGAGCTTCCTTCCTACAGCTGTCTCTTCTGCCAGGAGACCATAAAGGCTGTGTAGTCACCAATTAGATAGAATTAATGTACAAATTTCTGCAGAAAAATATGTAAGCAACATTTTTAAAGACATTCAGGAATGGAAAAAATAAAATTGTTAAGATAAAATGAATGTGCTGTAGCTTTGATATGCCTGCGTGTACCACTTCTAAGCTGAATAGGTGGTATTTAACATAAACATGTTAAATATGTGACAAAAAAAGATACTTCAACTAAGGTCCTTATAAAAATCAGTTCCCAAAGTATTCCACACCAGTTTCAATTAACTCTCCAAAGTGAAAATATTTTTCATACTTTCATGAAATATGGCATTACACAGAATACATATTTCAAGAATTTCATAATTCTTTGGCAGAACTGCCTCCCTGAGAACTTAGAATAAAACTCACATTCCCCATTGCAGGAGAGCCATTTTATGCTCTTTCTCCCTTTTATGCTTTATAAAGCTAAAAGTTAAACAAATTATTTCATAAGACAGAAGTAGGAAGGTCAAATTGTTTTCCTTTATCTGGAATCGTTACTGAACCCTGGTGTTTGTCTTCTATACACGTTGGCATTCTGCCTGCCTTTCTCTTTTGTCATGGATTTCAGCTATAAAGTGTGTTCATCTTTAAAACTAAGCCTCACCGTGTCATATGTTCAACCCCGCTCTGTACAACCCAACACAACTTATCACACTCTGACAGCTAATATTTAAAAGAGAACACACACGTATTTTGAGGTTTGATAACTGCTATCAATCTCGGTAATGGGTATCCAATCCAAAATTGTGACAGATATCTAGTGGATTAAGCATCTACCATGAGCAGCTAATGCTGAAGTAAATGAATCAGTGAGGCAGCTACTTCACACCTTTAATTAAAAATAAAACAAATAAATGCCACACAAATAATGGAAGTGTGAGAAATCTGTCATAGTTGCAAAATGCACCAAAGGATGAAATTTACAGGCATCAATTTCTAATTTAGTTTTCTTCTTTTTGATTTTCTTTTTACAATAGAAGATTATGAAATTTTCTTAAAGTTTTTTTTTTTTTTAATGGTTAACTTTTCAGGATTTCCAGTTCAATTTGTCATCACACCTTGTTTTTACAGAAGCTGCCAGCAGAGATACAGTGGGCCCTGAAACTGCATGGCTTCGATGCTTAGAAAATGTTCTCTTTTAACAAAGTAAATCAAGGTACAGTGACCTACAAAAGCCAAATTGCAGAACAGAGCATAATGGATAATGCTATGTAAATTGCCATGCATGCAATTGGGATATTATTACAGCAAGACCAAATGTGGTACTAATGACCTTGACATTTGATTTCTAGGTGAATTTTACTTTATTATTTTTCTGATTTGAAAATATATCTATCTGAGAGTGTAGATTTACCACACTGATGAGCCTGAATAAAAAGTGTGAATTTCTCTATAGTGACTACTGTACCTTGCGTCAACCAAATTTGAAGACAGTAGCTGAGTAGCCACCAAATCACTCTAATGGAGATGTACACATGCACACATGTATACTGTACGTGTATGTATGTGTGTGTGTGTGTGTGTATATATGTATATATACAATCAGTATAATATTAAATTCTAATTTTCAATTTAGAGGTAAATTTCCTTATAAAATTATGCCCCTAAGGAAAATGTGCTGCATAAATATGTTTGTTCTGGCCTTAGAGTGTCCATCCCACATTTAGTAGTAAATTATTTGGGAATTGAAAGGACTGCACTGTGTATTCTTAATAGTTACTTGTTCTAGGAAGTTCAGTTATTGAATATTGTGGCATCATTTTTGTACTTGAAATGAGTTTCACTACATAGCTGGTGCATTTTTGTTGAGGTGAAAATAAAATAAAAATGTTTCCCTATGAAATCTTCCCATAACTCTAGTTAGGATTTTTAAAATAAATCATAACAAGAGCGCCAAGAAAATATTTATTGCTCTTCCCAAGCATTAGGAAAAATGCTTGCTCTAGACCTGTCACTCAGAGCGAATCAAGATACCACTGTTCAGACATTGTTAGAAGAATTGCTAAAGCATTGTCAAGAATAACATAACTGGAGAAAAGATTCAATTGTCTCTTAATTTATTAACAATTGAGAGTATTTAGAACTGATTGATACATGCAAGCATGAAATATTTTTTATTGTGCTGAATACTAAGGGGGTTCAAAATAGCTTTAAATTATTTTTCTTGCATGTTATATGATTTCTTAAATTATCGGATTACTTATGTCACACTGGACCATCTCTCTAAAAATGGCATTTGAATTTGTGTTGATTGCTCAAAAATCTGTATTTCTGCCACATAACTTCTTCATAAACTGATGTCATATATATATATATATACACAGATATGTGTGTGTATATGTTTATATATACTCCATTTAAATATTCTTGCTTTCATTTTATCACAAGATAATCCAATTGCTTATGATGTCAACAAAAATACTACTTAAGGTTTTCGTATTGTTCAACTGCCATTAGAGCAAAATGTTACTATTTTAATAATTGTAATCCATAGGTAAAATTTTACAGATGGAAAGAATATCCTCTTCCTATACCGACTTCTATGCCTCATGTATGCTCACTTGGATTTATTTTATATCCCATTATTGGTTTAGTTCAAGACAAAATAAATTAAACAATGAATAGGCTACAGATATTTCCCATGGGGTAAGGACACTTGATTTTATTTTCCCCTCTTCCTACATAATATTACAATAAACGGCTTTTGAAACTTCTAGCAAGCAGTCTATACTGCTGCTGTCTTTTATTCCAAAATACAGCCTATGCATAAGTCTTGTTGGACATGAAGACTTATTCATTAAACATGTTTGCACATTAAAATTACTTGGGTAAAATTTTAAACACATTTTGGTTAACATAGCCCATGTGTATTCCTGCAACACAGATAATCCCCCTGCACACATTCTCAGAGAGACTGTAACAAAGGAGCAGCAGTACAAACCAGAGAACAATTCTGCTTGATTTTGCTTTGCAGTCATTTTATCAGGGACAAGGAATATTCCACAGTGGTGCCCAGATGAAGGCTGCATGCATTCCCCAGCATTGCATTGTAGAAGAAAATGAAAAACCTAATAGCATTTTGATGTATTCCAGTTAGGTTTTCCATTAAGAGAAAAAGGTGATATGTTCACACCATTTGTCAGGAAAAGAAGAAATGAAGAAAATGTTGACAATTTCATTACACTCTGGTTATGGGGTGATCTGAACTTACCTATTACAAGATAAAAAAACTATTCCAGATATTATTAGTTGAAAACATTATTGTTTATAGTTACTTTAACTTGTGCTACAACTATAGAGTTGATATAGCTGTATGTACTCAGATTTAAAAGGAGATATTTTATATCATTTACAACCTTGCTCAAAATTTTGTACCCTTTTGAATGCTGTAACATCACACCAAGTCATGCATTGCTGGACATTTCCCTGTTAAATCCAGCCTTGAAAAGAGGATATATAGACACCATAAAAATGCTTCTAAGTATATCATTCTTTTCTTGACTTATGCATTTATTCAGAAGATCCTTTTTTCCCATTTCTCATATTTTTTCCCTTTATTATTGACTATAGGACTCTCAGATTTTCTGCAGAGAATATTTCCCTCGGGAGAACAGTTGCTGTCCATTTAAAATCAAAGTTAAAAAACTGAACATTTTTTCCAGGGTGCCAGAGAGGCAAGTGGTAGGGTCAACCTGTTCAACTGGAAATTGAGATTATACATCTAGCTTTCTTATGTTTCCTTTACTAATTATTATTAATTGTGATAATAGAGCTTTTCATATTGAAGCCTATTTGTTATATATATGCTAAAGTATATTTACTAAAACATTATTTGATTCTGTGGTTTTGGAAAGAGCATTTATTAAGAGTGTATCGGGGATCTACTTGAAAATAGCAGGAGTACGTAAAGCCGCATAAACATGAGAGCTTTTTAACTGATTTTTAGTAAAATGACTAGTTAATGTTCAAAAATCACAAAATAGTGAGTTAATCAAGCGCTTGGTACCTGAGGATGGCCATGCATATTAATCATTGTCCACAAAAAATGTCCTAACACATATTGCTGTCTAGATGGGTGAGGTCTGGAGCACTAACCAATACAGAGAGCACAGCATGGTCTACTTGGATGACAATTAGGGAAAAGCTGGTGAGTAAGTGAGAAACAGAGGGTATCAATACAAGCAGCAGAGAAGGAAGAGTGGCAGGGGAACTAAGTTGACTGCAAACTAATTACCATATCAGTATATAGCGTCATGTTCTATCTGATATTAAGTTCTTTCAGCTTCATAATTATTTGGGCAGCGAATCATGTTAGTATAGTTAAATTGTATTTGGTACTTATTTTCTAAGAGCAATTATCAGACTCAGAGATTTCTAATCAAGAGGGGAAGTCAGAAGGCCATCTAGTTTATCCACAGCATTTAGGTGGGTTTTACGAGCCCTGATGAAAAATCAAGTACTGTGCCTGAAGAGGCTGCTATGAACAAAACCATCAGTTTGTTTCCTAACCAGTTGTGTAATGAATGTTAAAAATATTGACTTTGTCATAAAGTAAAATGTCATCATTTCAAGGAAAAACTCAATTAACAGCATTATACTCTATTAGTTTAAAAACATATGAGCTAAATACAAAATAGGAATTTTTTTTTGGGGGGGGGGTTGAACCTGTGATAGTAATAGTATGCACCACATATATAAGTTAAATCATTTGCTCAACATCATAAAGGTGGTAAGTGTTGACCCAAGACTTGTTTTCAAGTCAGTCTGACTAGATTTCTGATCATAACCAGTACATTTTATTTCCTTCCACAATACAATCTAGATTCCTGTAAATTTTAAATTTCTGTAAGAATTTTAAAAAGCTTATAGAAAAAAGTATTTTTTCTAATAAGCAATTATAATGAAGCATCTATGGCAAAACTTAAACATTTTTAAAATGTATTCATTTGATGTTTGTAACATTTTTGTTTTTGTTTTCCTTTCTCTCTTTGGCCAAGTGAGTTTGAGTGGGAATCAAGTGAAGCTTGATTTTATGTTTTTAGGAGAAAACATAAAAAGAGGAAAGTAGGCAGATTAGAGAAGGTTGGCCTAAAGAAGGTCAAAGACCAAATATTTATCACATATTAGCAAAACTGATATTGTGCAAGACAGACTCAGACTATGTGACCTGAAGAAGATTTTAATGTATTCCTTTTCCCAAAACCGTCAGCTAAAGGAACTAAAATGGTGCACAGTCAGGACAAAATTCTATCTTCGTGACAACCTCTCCAATGTCCTGGTTTCTCAGTTGGATCTTCAGGGTTCTTATCATTTTAAAAGTTAGCCTGTGCTAATTTGAGCATCTATTTAATTTATAGCACTTTTAGTTGAATTTTCTATGGTGAAATTCTACACTTGAAGGTAGAGACTTGGAAATAAATTTTAAATCCAATGCTATTGCAAATAGCTTGCTTTCAAAGTATTCTCTCTCTTGAAGCAAATAAAGCAAAGACAAGCTAATGAAAGAGCTATTTTCATAATGTTCTGTTCATTTCAAAAATAAATTTGTCATTGTTCTAATCTCATAGAGTAAGAGAGAGAGACAAGGAAAGAGAAAGAGAGAAAGGACACACCCTAGAAAGTCTTTCAGTTTTTTCTGTAAAGAAGAGATATAAGCACATACACAAAGATGAGCACATGTGGCTCTCAAAGTTTTAAATTAATCTACATAATCTGTTCTTGTGCTTCACAGGTAAGGAGGCCATAGATCCAGTTTGCACTAATTGTTCTAGTGTCCCATCAGTTAATGGCCTCTCTCTTTCTCAAAAAAGTCATAGGTCAGACAAAATAATACATAGGAATTAAGGAAACTAATTTAGTAGTTGGAGCTTAAAGAGCCATTTATCAACTTTACTGCAAAGGTTTTTGAAATAGAACATCGGGACTAGTACAAATAATTGGTGAATCAAGTCAGGATAGAAACAAACTCTAAATAAAAGGTGAGATTTCAGATGTAATCAAGTAGAGCACTGATGCTTGAATTCCTTGGGTATCTGAATAGAACAGGCCACTCATCCCAGGGAGGAGCTTCAAGTTGTAACCCTGTGCAGAAATTTTCAAGGCAAGAAGATGAATCTAGGAGTATAACTTTTTGTGAGGTTGTGAAATGTTTGACTAAACCAATAGATACTGGCCAGATTTCCTCCAGCTGATGACCAGAACATCTAAGAGAACTGTGTGGGTCAGTGGCTTAGATCAGCAATTCACTCGTTTGCAAGTATGTTTCACTGAGCGAACAGTAAACAGACATTTCAGAAACATATACGTATTTGGAAATATAAATAATAAATCATTTCAACAGCTAAATTGATTTTCACACATATTTGGACAGTGTCAACCTGGTATTGAGATTTATAACAGTTGTCTATTTGTGTAATATGCACCAATGCATCTTTGAAGTAAACTTATTGTAATCTCGATACCAAGGAGTCATCTTGTCAGCGCATAAGGGCAGATCACCAATTATGTTCTGAGGAAACAAGAAGGTTGAACTGATGAGACACAGGTCGCCTAAAAAAGTTCATCAAGATAAAAGGAAAATAAAATTTAAATGTAGCCTGCAGGTCTGTGGTCTCGAAAACAACTACCCATTTAAAACAGGGCCACAGTCTCTACCCACAAGGGTTTGATTAGTTGATCTGGGGAGCTCTCAAAATCTCTTTGCAGTTATATTTGGTGACTTTGTTCCTCCTCTCCTGCTCCATCTCCTATTTGTCTGCATACTCTTGAGGAAAGCCAGTTGGAGAGCCCAGATGCTGCCACCACATATCTTCGGATCATTAATGTGTACACCTGTTATATTCTGATATTCCCAGAGTCCCCAATCTTGGGCAAAACAGGAAGGTACAGTCCTCTGTTTCCAAGGATGCAAAACCCAGGTTTCATATGTATGCATGTGACTGTAGTCATAATACTAAGCCATTTTATACAAGGCACATGAGCATCTGAGGACTTTGGTATCTGTGGAGTTGCCTGGAACCAATCTCCCATGGATACTGAGGGATAGATGTCCTAAGTTCTGGAGAGAAAAGGAAAACTAATGTTTTGTCTTCCAAATCCTCTTAACTAGTTCCATATGCATCTTCCCCTAACTTCTCAACTCTACAGTGTTGTTTTTTTTTTTTTTTTTCTGTATGCGGGCCTCTCACTGTTATGGCCTCTCCCATTGTGGAGCACAGGTTCCAGATGCGCAGGCTCAGTGACCATGGCTCACAGGCCCAGCCACTCCACGGCATGTGGGATCTTCCTAGACCGGGGCACAAACCCATATCCACTGCATCAGCAGGCAGACTCTCAACCACTGCACCACCAGGGAAGCCCTCTACAGTGTATTTAAATTCACCCCAAGACACTTAGCATGCTATAGAAGACTTTCTACTCTAGTTTATGCTTCTCATTTTCTTTTTTCACCCCAATACCTCACTGTTATCATGAGAGAACATCATCTGTCTTCATCTAGCTGCCAAACTAGTCTTCCCTGCATATATGAATATATAGAAACAATTTCTGGCACTTGTTTGAAAGGAAAAGGAGGTGGTATAGTGTAAACTAGTGAACAGGAAGTCAAAAATAACTTGTGATTCAAGAATAAGAGTATATCTTCAGTAAAGAATGATGTGGTCTATAGAAGTGAATTTTACAGATATGTTAAGACTCACAATTCAACCAAAATATCTGCAGCCTGAGAAAGGACTCCCTAATCTGTGTCATTTTCTGCTTTGATAACATTAAAAAAAATAAACTACTCACTTAACTGATTTATACAAATATGACAATAAACTATTTAAATTTTGGCTGATTATAAAATAACATTATTCCATTCTTATTACCGTAATGAAGAGATAGTATTAGGAAACTCTCTATATCAGTAGTTTTTTATCAAATGGTGTTCAGTTAATACCATAGACTTTCAGTACATGAGCTTATGTAAGCAATTACAAGTTGTTTCTCTTTCTGTAGCTATATGCTGCCCATAGATATGTTTTGTTTGAAACACACTGGAAAATTCAGAATAAATAATAGAATATTCAACATTTCAAAATGAGAGAATTGGGAAGAACTTCTGGAATGACAGAGTAATGACTTCCAAAAAGTTCACTCCTCCATTGAAGCAAAAAGAACAGTGGAAAAAATGTCAAAATTAACTTCTTTAGAACCTTGGAAATTAACCAAAATCTTGCAACAATTCTAACAATGTTTTTCCAAGAAAAACAGCTGACTCTGTAAGAGTGAGCACTGGGACATTTTAACTTGTCCTATTTTCACCTTTTTCTCCCCAACTCCATGGGGCTCTTGAAAACCAAGCCCTACAACCAAGATAGATTTGAAAGTGAGCACCCGGCAGTCACTGCAGAAGGAAGTAGGATTAGAAACCTCCCCCAAACCCCATCCTCAGAGAATTATCAATACTTGACATTTCTATAGCTTCTTGGAAAAGATCCATTCATAGGACCTATCTTTATCAGATCTAATGCAGAACTTGTTAAAGAGGGCAAAGCTCTTCCTACAGAGTTAGTCAAAACAAACAAAACAAAAACCAAAACAAAACAGGGCAATTGTTTAACATCACAATGCTTGAGTTGGCAATATGAGATAGGGAAAATAAGAGGCTGACCAAAACATTTAAAAGGAATTTCTAGGGAATGAGATACCCACAAGTGTCTTTGGAACACTCTGACATACTTCTGTAGATATAGAATTGCATGCACTGTGTAAGGCTATTTTCATGTCCAGGAAAGACCTGAGAAGGCCCTAATCTTTCATCTCTGGCTAAGCCTCAAGACTCTATCCAAGCAGGAAATGAGGCTACAGAGAGATTTAAACTGCTGGAGTGCTGGAGGTATGCCCCAACACACACATACACAGAGGTTCTTGGTGAAAGGTTGGAAGTCTTTAAGTTTCAAGGTATTAAGAAAATCTCAGTCAAACAAGAGGTCACTACTAAGCTAACTAAGCAGACTTCAGTGGCTGCACATGGCAAACATATAGGCTTGTAATCAGTTTAGAGTAGTCACTAAATAAACAAATGGGAATAAAAACATCAAGAACAAAGAGCAACAGAAACAAACTCTGAAGGGGGAGAGGAAACCTGACCTCCAGAGTTGTCACATTATATTATTTAAAAGTCCAGTTTCAACAACAACTAAAATGATACATACAAATACAAAGGAAAGTACAGACCATACCCAGGTTGGGGGAGGGGGAGATCAACAGAAATAGGCTTTGAGGGAGCCCAGATCATGACCTTACTACACAAGACTTTAAATTGGCTATTATAAATATAATCAGGAAACCATGGCTAAAGGATTAAAGGAAAGTACAAGTACAATACAGTGTCTCACCAAAAGTGTACTATCAATCAAGAAATAGAAATTATTAAAAAATAATTCTGAAGAAATTTTGTAAAACAAAAATTATGAAGTAGAAAATAAAAATAATTGATGTGAACAATTTGTTATAGCAGCTCAACAACATATTTGGGCTGTCAGAGAAAGAATCAGCAAACTTGAATATAAGACAATTGAAATTATCCAGTCTGAGGAACAGGAAAAAGGAAAGAAAGAAAAAAATTTAAAGAACCTCAGAGATATATAGTGGATCATCTAGCATACTAACATATGCATAATAGCATTCCCAGAAGGAGAGGAGAAAAATTAAGAAGCAGAAAGAATATAAAGAAATAATAACCAAATATTCCCAACTGTTGCAAAGAACATCCAAGAAGCTCCATGTACTTCAACTAAGGTAAACTCAAAGAGATCCACACTTAGGCAAGTAACTGTCAAAGTACTGAAAGAAAAAGACAAATAGAAAATCTTCAAAGCAGCATAAGAAAAGTTATTTATAATGCACAATAATTACAATTGATTTAACATCAGTAATCATGGAGGCCAGAAGGAAGTGGAATAACATATTCAAAGTGCTAAATAAAAATGTCAAAAAAGAGTCTTATTTTCATTAAAACTATTCTTCAATAATAAAGAAAAGTTTAGATATTCCAGATAACTTTTCACAAACCGGCCTGCTCAACAAGAAATGTTAAAGAAAATCCTTCAGGCAGAAATGAAAGAGCATTAAACAGTAACTAAATCCATACAAATATGTAAAGATCATCAGCAAAAATATCTACATAGGCAAATATAAAACATAGTATAAATGTATGTTTATTTACAATACATTTATTCTTCCATAGAATCTAAATGACAACTACATTAAAAAATGATTATATATCTGTGCGATGGGTTTAAAGTGAACAAAGATGTATTTTATGTGACAAAAATAACAAAAAGTGGTAAATGAAATGGAGGTAAATTGGATCAATTTTCTTTGTATATTTTCAATTTAATAGCTGTCAAGTCAAGCTAGACAAATTTTTTAAAAGACACTAACTTCTGAAACTGACTCAAAAACAAGAAGAAAATCTGAATAATGAGTGACTGTATTAGTAATCAAAATGCTTTCCACAAAATCATCCCCATGGCTTCACTGGTAAACTCTATCAAAGATTCACAGAATTAAAAATACCAATCATTTTAAAATTCTTCCAAAAATAGAAGAAGAGGAAACAATTTGTAAACTCATTCTATGAGGCCAGGATTACTCTGACACCAAAACCAGACCTTGACATTGCAAGAAACAAAACAAGACAAAAACAAACTAAGACCAATATTTTATGAATATAGAAGCAAAAATTCTCAATAAAATACCCAGAAACAAAATGAAGCAATATATGAAAAGAATTATACATTATGACAAACTGTGATCTACTCCTAGAATCCAAGATTCGTTTAACATCTGAAAAATCAATGCATATAATATACTATATTAATAGAATAAAGGGCAAAATGTGATTATCTCAGCAGATGCAGAAAACGTAATTGGCAAAATCCAAAATATTTTCATGACAAAAATCACTTAACAAACTAAGAATCAGCCTTATTCCTCATAAAAAAGCAAACAACAACAAAAAACTATTAGAACTATGACAATAACAAGCATTGGCAAGATATGGAGAAATAGTACATTGCTGGTGGGATTGTAAAATGAAGCAGCCATTTTGGAAGAGAGTTTGGCAGTTCCTCAAAATGTTAAACATAGAGTTACCATATTACACAGAAATTCTACTCCTAGGTATATAACCAAGAAAAATTCTACTCCTAGGTATATAACATAGGAGTATAAAAACTTGTATAAGAATATACATACTAGTATAGTAGTCCAGAGTGGAAACAATCCAAATGTCCATCAACTGATGAATGTATAAACAAAATGTGGTATATCCATAAATAATATATTATTTAACAATTGAAAAATGAAGTATTGATATATGCTACAGTATGAATGAACCTTGAAAACATTGTGTTAAGCTGTAGTGATTTTGAAGAATTTCAAAGCTGGTCAAGAAAAATACATATAACCATGAGGTGATAGTAGCACATAATGAGCTTTATGTGGGCAACACTTTGGCAGGTTTGCATTTGGAGGTGAGATGGGGAAGAGAACCCCTCATAGTATGAAACTTTTCAGAGGTTATGGTATGAGGACCACAACACAAAAGAGGAGAAGGGCAAGGGTACTCACAGAGGAGCAGAGTGAGGAACCCACAGAGAAAAGGAGAAGAATCAGAGAGGAGAGTTTATGTGTCTAGGTGATGTTGCTGCACAACACCATGGGGAGAGTCTGGATCAGAGATCTGTGAAGGGCAACAATGGCTTGGGTCACTATAGCCTTGGAGTTGATCTTATCTATAGCTAGTAGATGTTGAGTGCAGTTTCTCTAGACCAGAAATATATGAAGGGCAGCAGTGGCTGCTTTATGGCTAAAAATCTGCTTATTGGGGCTTTATTTAAAAACAACAGGATGTGTAACAATTTGAGTTTGATGTCAGTGAGCTTTTGAGCTAACAGGTGCTAGTCTGCTATGAAGAAGCCAACAACATAAGACTAATATAGAGAAGCCATCTTTGGCTCATGTATATCACATAAGCAGAAAAAAACACGGAAAAAGGACTACATGTTATATAATCCCATTTATATAAAATATCCGTAATAGGCAAGTTCATAGAGACAGAAATTAGATTAGTGGTTGACATTACCATGAACTGTGTGGAGAGAGAAATTGGAATTGATTGCTAACGGGTACAGGGTTTCTTTTTGGTGTGATGAAAATGTTCTAAAATTGGATAGCGGTGATGGTTGTACAACCGAATATACTGCAAAACAGTGTATTTTTCACTTTAAAAGGATGCATTTTATTGTATGTTAATTACATAGCAATAAAGCTGTTACATAAAAAGAGTTCCCCTAAAAGTTCACATTTCTAGTTTCTTTTTATTAGTACGAGAATAGTTATTTCAAAAATTAGCATGGGCTTCATATTCACTGCCCTCTTTAAGTGTGGCATCTTCTCAGTTTTCTACAATGTCCACCTAGCCTTGCTTTACCCATTTATGTTACCTGCCTGTTCCCTGTACATATTTGAGTTTGTAACTCTTAATCTATGTTCTCAAATTTTCCTCCCTTTCTTTCTTCTTGTCATTTTTTAAAAAAAAAGTATTCAACATTTTCTACTCTCTTAATGCCAACTATCGCTTTCATATTCTCTACCATATTTTATCATTTAGTAATATAATTTTACTTTAACAACATTACAACAAAAGGTCAGAAAGTTATATGAATTTTACAAGTAATATCTTTATTTTAAAAAAAATTAATGTTTCTTAGCAAAATAGCATAGAATTGTAGTGCAAAATAAGACTTTAATGACATCGTTGTAATGAACTAATAGTGAGATACCTTAGCTTTCTCCCTTTTGATTCAGTGTCAGTTCACCTGAACATTTGTGATTATGAATTGAAAAAAAAAATAAAGTAGAAAAGCAGAAAGAAGAATGAAACTAATTATAAATGGGTTGAAATAATTAGATTTGATGAAAGAAGACTGAAAGTAACAGACAATTTGATATGAGTAAAATTAATATAGCAAATAGTCTATCACCATTATTAATCAGTCAAAATACACAAAGTAAAAAACAGGTGGTTTTTCTCCCTTTTGAATTGAGGTAGAAGGACCTTTTCATTTCTTGTTATAGCTCAAGTGCATATTAAATACCTTCTCTCCTATCACATATTCTCTGGTAACAAGGCACCATGATGGTCCTCAATATTTCTGCCTACACTTGGCTGGTACATTCCACAAGAAAAAGGACTGATGTGTGTGATGAAAAGGACCTGATGAAGTGATGGTATGTGACTTTTAAGTCATAAAAAAATGTGGCTGCTTACACCTTGCTCTTTCGGAAAAGTCAGATACCAGATTTCAAAGAGTCCCATGGAGTGGCCCACATGGAAAAATTGAGTTCTTCTGCTGACACCAGTACCAACTTGCTATGTAAATGAGCTACATTGAAAGTAAATCTTCTAGTCCCAGTCAAACTTTCAAATGACTGTGATTCCAGCCAATATCTTGAAATCTCATGAAAATCCCTGAGGCAGAACAACTTCAATTAAATCTTTTCACACAGTGTCTCTAATTCAGTCTCTGCTGGATTCCTTTGGAAAGAGTCACTTGTACTAAACATTCATAGCTTTCAGCCAGTTAGAAACAACAGAAAACAGAATCAAAACTGCTGGGGCCATTTTCATTAAGATTTATATTCAGAAACATAGGGGTTAGAAGCTTTCCATGGTTACCTTTAAATTAAAATATTAACAGAAAAAATGACAATGTAAGTATGACAGAAAACAATACAACTGAAAATAGCGATAAGTGAATAGCAAGTTGCCACACATTGTGTCAAGTAATTAAAAGTTCAGAAATACTAAAACATAGTAATAATAATACTTAGGCTAGAGTTAGCTTAATCACATGCCAGCTATTAACACCACAGAAACGAAATCACTATATGCATTTTTCATCTGTTCTCCTGATTTTTCATATTTGTTTTAAGCTTAGATTTTTTAAAATTTATGTATAGTAGGCACATTATTAAATGTGGACATTGGAAAAAGGCTTTGTGTTAGCCGAACAGAAAACATAATTTGACACTAAGTGGTAGGTAGCCATATTGGATTGTTACTATTGTGAGACTGGCAAGATTTTTATGACATTTATTTTTCCCTGAGGAGTTAAATGTGTCAGGATGAGATGGCATATAATGTTTTGTGACAATAGCTTTCTTTAGGTTGTATTGGGCATAATGTCTTATATTTTAGATATGGAAATCTTTCCATCCATAGAAATTGAGAGCATTGTAGAGAAGGGTATGAAAGCAACATTTCATTAACACAGATATTTCTGCACAGAATGTATAATTAAAATAATTCCAAGGCGTATGTTTTCATCCTACATATTCTTACATACACGTATCCTGAGAGGTCTTTAAATCAGAGGTTTTGAAGGTAACTAAAATAATGTTAATGAAAACTCTCTCTCTCTGGATTTATACCATATTGATGTCATCTTTCAACATTTATTTTCACTGTCTGTAATTGTGTATTTTTGTATCCATGGAAGTAAATCATAGTCCACTGCACATTTTCTTGCTTTTTAAATATATATATATATATATATATAGGATGGAGAACACAATGTAACTTTATGATTGCTGATACTGATACTATAATTAAAGAAAATTTTGGGATTAGATAGTTCCTGCCTACATTACTTAGAAAAGGTGTTGCACTTGACTGGACAAAAACCTAGTGTATTTGGAAATATTTGTCATACTCAATATATCAGTTCCCTATTAAATTGCCAGTATCACACCTGCTTTCATCACTTTGAATGCCTTAGGAATTTTCTCCAATAGATATTTTAAAATTATTATTGTAAATTTCTGGTGTTATTTGCAAGATTCTTTAGCACATTTCCTACTTGAAGGAAATACTCAAATATTTGTAGGAATAGATACATGTAATCTTTATATGGGGTCTAAAAGGGGCAGGGCAAGATTCAGTTTCCATCTTAAAAGTATTGATCAATTTACTTATTTATTTATTTATTTGGTGAGGATATGAAAAGAGAAGACAAGCAGAGTGGTATCTGCCTCTCATTCTTGCATGAAGGCCCATTTGCATCAAACAAAAAGAGGAGTTTTGGTGTGCAAAATACTTTGTGAGAACATTGCACTGATCAACTAAAAGTGTTTTAGAGAGTGGAGATCAAGATGGTGGTGTAGGAGAATGCTGAGCTCAACTTCCCTAATAAAACAAACCAAAAAATGCAACTACATGTGGAACAACTCTTGCTGAAAATGACCTGGAATCTGGCAGAACAGCTCTTCTACAACAAAGGCTATAAAGAAAGATACACACAGAGTTTGGTAGGATGGAAGGAAAAATGATCAGGTTGGGACCCACACCCCTTGTGGGTGTACCCAGAAGAGGAGGAGGATATCATGGGCTCTGGGATCTTCTCTGGGGAGGGAGGGGTTTGTGTCACATATTAGACACCCCAGCCCTTGGGATCTGACACCAGGGAGAAAAGCCCTCTTAGCTTGTTTGAAACCCAGTGGAGTTTACAAAAGGGCCATAAGAAACAAAGATTCTTCTCCTGAAGAGTGTTCACACAGTCTTGCTTACTCTTGGTCTCAGTGTGGAGGCAGCAGATTGAAAACTGCTGGGGGCTCTGGTTGGCTTGCAAGACCACCCCAGCTTGCCTGACAGCCTGTACCAGGCTCCTGCTCCAGCTCTTATTTCTGCTCCTCACTAAGGTGGAGGCTGCTGTTGCCAAGGAGAATATGCACAGTTAGACATTATTGGGTCCTGATCCTGCCTCTAACCAGGGCAGAGGCAGCCATTTCCAGCAGGCATGTCTCTACCCACATTTAAGCAAAGTGAAACTACTTCCAAGGAACATACAGCCATTGTCTATGGTAACAAAACTAGCTAAGTATTGTGTCATCAACTGCTCCAGCCCCAACTCAGACTTTAACCAAGGAGCTCACATCAGGAAAAAAGTGCAACCAGCACAGAAGTGTAGGCCCAAGCCTTCAGGCCTCGGCCATGACCTGAACCAAAGTGGAGGCTACCATGACACTCAGGAGAAACCCAACTCCCTCAGGGATAATTACCATAGGGCAGTATGACCATTGAGCATAGAAGCAGCCCTAGCCTGCACATGAACTTAGCTCTAGTCCCTCCAACTCCGACTTCCCGACCAAGGTTGTGGCTGCCAGCACTCCCTGAAGAAGATATGGGCGATACTCTCTTCAGATCCAACTCTCACCAAACCTACTGGCAGCCACAGAATGCATATGGACACTCCCACACAAGGGCACACCTTTAGGACCAGAATAGGTAACTGTTTCACCTAATTTCCCAGAGATGGAGAAAGTTAAGCAAAATGAGAGGACAGAGGGAATGTGTTTCAAAAAAATGAGAGAAAAAAACAAAAAAACAAAACCCTGAAACAAGGCCTGATGAAACAGAGGTAAATAATTTACTTGATAGAAAGTTCAAAGCAATAGTAATAAAAATGCTAACTGAACAGGAGGAAATAATAGACAAAAGAATGAGAATTTCAACAAAGGACTAGAATATATTAAAAAAGAACCAGTCAGAGCTGAAGAATACAATAACTGAAAGGAAAAACACACTAGAAAGAATTAACAACAGATTAGGTGATACAGAAGAACAATAAGTTATCTGGAAGATAGAATAATGAAAATGACTAAATCAGAAAAGCAAAAAGTATAACAAATTTTTAAAAATGAGGATACTCTAAGGGACCTCTGGGAAAAAATCAAACATGCTAACATTTTGCATTTTAGGGGTCTCAGAGGAGAATAGAGAAAGGGATATAAAATATAATTGATAAAATTATGGTTGAACACATCCCTAACCTGAAAAAAGGAAACAAAATCCAACAACATATAAAAGGCATCATAAAACATGATCAAGTTGGATTTATTCCTGGGGCTCAAGGATGATTCAATATTCACAAATCAATCAAAATGATTAATTTTACATTAGTAAAATGAAGGATAAAAATCATATGATCATCTCCACAGATGCAGAAAAAGCACTTGACCAAATTCAACATCTGATCATGACAAAAACTCTTATCAAAGTTGGTATAGAGGGAACATTTCTCAACATAATAAAGGTTATTTATGATAATCCCACAGCTAACATCATATTCAATGGTGAAAAGCTGAAAACTTTTCCTCTAAAATCAAGAACAGGATAAGGATGCCCAGTTTTGCCACTTCCATTTAACATAATATTGGAAGTCCTAACCACAGCAGTTAGACAAGAAAAAATAAAAAGCATCCAGATTGGAAGGGAAGAAGTAAAACTAACAGTATTTGCAAATAACATGATACTCTATGTAGAAAACCCTAAAGTCTCTACCAAAAAACTAGCAAATGAATTCAGCAAAGTTGCAGGATACAAGATTACTACACATAAATCTGTTGCTTTTCTGTACACTAATAATGAACTATCAGAAAGAGAAAGTTTAAAAAAGTCTTATTTAAAATTGCATCAGAAAGAATAAAATACCTGGGATAAATTTAACCAAGGAGGGGAAATACTTATATTCTGAAAACTATGAAATATTGATGAAGGAAATTTAAGATGATGCAAAGAAATCAAAACATATCCTGTGCTCTTGGATTGGAAGTATTAATAATGTTAAAATGGCCATGCTATCAAAAACAATCTGCAGATTTAATGTAATCCCTATCAAAACACTCATGATATTTTTCATAGAACTAGAAAAATCATGCACAAGTCCATATGGAACCACAAACGTCTTTGAATTGCCAAAACAATCTTGAGAAAAAGAACAAAGCTGGAAGTATCATGCTCCCTAACTTCATATTAAACTACAAAGCTAGATTCCACATAGAAGTAATACCATATGACATTCATCTTTCCCTGTCTGGCTTATTTCACTTAGTATGATTAATTTTTATGTCCATCCATACTGCTGAAAATGGCAAATGAATTTATGTACAAACAAAAATAGACCCTCAGACATAGAAAACAAATTTATGGTTACCAAAGGGGAAAGTGGGGGAGGAACAACTTAGGAGTTTGGGATTAACATATACACACTACTATATATAAAATAGATGACCAATAAGGAACTACTGTATAGCATAGGGAGCTATACTCAATATTTTGTAATAACCTATAAGGGAAAAAATCTGAAAAAAAATATATGTAAGTATAACTTAATAACTGTATGTATAACTGAATCACTTTGCTGTACACCTGAAACTAACACAACATTGTAAATCAACTATAAGCCAATGAAATAAAATAAAATGTAAAAAATAAACACAAAGCTCCAGTAATCAAAACAGTATGGTACTGGCAGAGAAACAGGCACATAGATTAACACGACAGAAGAGAGAGGCCAGAAATAAACTCACACACCTATGGTCAATTAATTTACAACAAAGGAAGCAAGAAAATATAGAGAAGAAAAGACAGTCTCTTCCATAAGTGGCGCTGGGAAAACTGGACAGTTACATGTAAAAGAATGAAATTAGAACACTTTCTCACCAATATAAACAAATAAACTCAAAATGTATTAAAGACTTTAATACAAGACCTGAGACCGTAAAACTCCTAGAAGAGAACATAAGCAGAACACTCTTTGACATGTAACAATAATTCTTTGATCTGTCTCCTAAGACAAAGGAAACAAAAGCAAAAATAAACAAATGGGACCTAATTAAACTTAAAATCTTTTGCAAAGTATAGGAAATCATTGACAAAATGAAAAGACAACCTACAGAATAGGAGAAAACATCTCCAAATGATCTGACCTACAGGGGTTTAATATCCAAAATATATAAACAGCTCATACAACTCAATATCAAATAAACAAAAACGAGAATAAAATTTTAAATGGGCAGACCTATATAGAGACAGTTTTCAAAGTTGACTTACTGATGGCTAACAGGCACATGAAAACATCCTCAACATCACTAATCTTTAGAGAAATGCAAATCAAAAAACAATGAAATATCATCTCATACCTGACAGAATATTATCACAAATAACAAATGTTGTTGAGGATGTAGAGAAGAGGGAATACTTGTACACTGTTGGTAAGAGTGTAAATTGGTGCAGACATTATGGAAAACAGTATGGAAGTTCCGCACAAAACTAAAAATAGAACTATTAATACCATATGATCCAGCAATTGCACTCCTGGGTATATATCTAGAAAAAAAATGAAAACACTAATTTGAAGAGATATATGCACTTCAATGTTCATAGCAGCACTATTTACAGTAGCCAAGATACTGAAGTAACCCAAGTGCCCATCAACAGATGAATGGATAAAGAAGATGTTGTATATATATATATATATATATATATATATATATATATATATATATATATATATATATATATATACTTAGTGGAAAAGAATAGAGAATGACAAATACCATATGATTCCACTTATATGTGCAACCTAAAAAGTAAAACAAACAAATGTATATAGCAAAACAGAAACAGACACACAGTTAGAGAAAACAAACTAGTGTTTACCAGTGGGGAGAAAGGGACAGGAGTAAGATAGAGGTATAGGATTAAGAGATATAAATTACTAAGTATAAAATTGATATGTAACAGGATATATTGTACAACACAGGGAATCCTAGACATTATCTTATAATAACTTTTAATGGAATACAATCTGTAAAAATACTTAATCACTATGTCGTATACCTGAAACTAATATAATATTGTAAATCAACTATACTTCCATTTAAAAGACACAGGGCACAAAATACTGAAGGTGTCACTAGACAGACAAGTCCCCCCTCCGCCCCCGATTCTGACCCTGTGCTTTGGGGATTGCCAAGCTGTACAATATTCTGAGTGAGAAGTTTCTTCCATACCTACAAGTAGGACCTTTCTGGGGGATGTGTAATTTGGCCACTGGAAGGAAGGCCACTGCCAGGCAACTCAGAAAGAGCTCTTAAGGTTGATTTTCAGAGAACATATTGATCTCTCTGTACTCCATTAATTTTTCTAGTCTTAAGTATTTATTCCAGAAATGGACTGTCTCTGTGACCTATCTGAATTCTAAATTAAAAGTCATCAGATTTAACATTATAGCACATTTATTTCATTGTATTCATCATGGGACTTGTCATCCCATGTGGTCAGGGACCATATCTAATTGGTTTATACATGTTTATTTATTGACAAGCCCATCTTGCTAATTAGAAGTTCATCTTAGATGCTCAAAACTTTTCCCTACACACTAATTGACTAAGTAAATGAATTAATAAAATGGCCCCCATGTTTCCTCCACTTAACAAAACTTGTAAGGATCTTCAAAATCCTGGTTTAAGTTCCCTGTGTACACTCCAATCCCAAATTAATTAATCAATTCAAAACACTTTATCATATAACAGTAGGAAAGGTACTAGGTAAAATACACTGTACTTATTTATCTCGCTTATCTTTTTAATCACTTATTTATATTATTAACTCCTTATATATGGTTTATATCTGTACTAAATCATTAAGTGCTGGAGTATATCGTCTGAATCTCACAAGAAACTAAATGCTTACAGATTGACTATCGTTATTTAATGAAAATCTTTTTCCCCATAGAATATGTCACTAGTTTAACTTTTATTCAATACTTCATATTAATTACCACAACGTCCCCTTTGCACTGTGTGTGAGGGTCCTTTATTTTCAGTCATATATCTTCTTGCATGTAAATATTTCTGTGTTGAGGAGGATGTGGCTAGGGAATTTAGGGAGACAAAAGAAATGATACAAATATAACCAATTTTGCTCTATTTTATTGACAGCAAATAAGAGTCAAATGTGTCAGCTTGGGCTTCCTTGGTGGCGCAGTGGTTAAGAATCCACCTGCAAATGAGGGGGACACGGGTTCAAGCCCTGGTCTGGGAAGATCGCACATCCCGCAGAGCAACTAAGCCCATGCGCCACAACTACTAAGTCTGCGCTCTAGAGCCCGTGAGCCACAACTACTGAGCCCACGTGCCACAACTACTGAAGCCCGCGAGCCTAGAGCCTGTGCTCCACAATAAGAGAAGCCACTGCAATTAGAAGCCCGTGCACTGCAACCAAGAGTAGCCCCCGCTCGCCGCAACAAGAGAAGCCACTGCAATGAGAAGCCTGCACACTGCAACTAAGAGTAGCCCCTGCTTGCCACAACTAGAGAGAGCCTGTGCACAGCAACAAAGGCACAATGCAGCCAAAAATAAAAATAATTTTTTTTAAAAAGGTGTCAGCTTGTAAATAAAATGTTTTTATTTCAAAAGCATGTTTATTCTATCAAATTTTGCCTTTCTAAGAGAGAACCTAATCTCACAAACTTCTATATTTTTTATATCATTAAGCAAGGCAACAATCTTCATTTAGACAAATTACTATCTGCAAAGAGCCACCTCATGGCACAACCAAGAGAATCCTTTTCACTTGTCGTTTTGTGTAATTAGCAGCAATTCCACTCTTCCCCAGCCCATCCCTGCACAGATAATCGTATGAATGGGATCCAACGTGGAATGCAAAAGCCTTGCTTTTGAGAAAGAAATTCATGTAAATCACAATCTATGAGTTTTCACAATTTTTTCTTCCTTCTATAACTTTGTACACAGATATATTAACACATAATTTGTAATTCACAATATTGTAATCATTTGATTACGAATCATCCTCAAAGTAATTAATTTGTAATGATTTCTTCTCAAAGTCTATCCCAGCTCTTTGTACTTAGTAGGTATTAAATAATTGTCTAAATATCTTACCCATCATAGGAATTACCTGGCAGCATTACGTGTCTGTCTATCTTGGGTATAAACATATATACCCCTATACCCTTTTTAATTCTAACTATAACTAAAATCCAGCAAGAGAAGCAGTCCTTGTAACCAATTAAATATTTGAAGGGATTATAAAGACTTATTTAAACTAAACGATTTGCAATTAGCGCAATGTAATATATCTCTCTGTATATCAGATTGGAAAACTAATAGGGTGAAAATATATCTACCTATGACACATACTTGCACTTCTGTCAATGTCTAAATATTTTGTTTTACTAAGAGAAATGTTTATTGCATTTTGCTGTTATCCAATATAGTGTTACATATTGTGAATTACAGGGATCTTATCTATGAACAATATATCTGGTATATATTTAGAAGTGGTAGGGATAATATTCAATGAAAAGGTCTTCTAGAATAATTTCATAGCTTGTAGTACTGAGTCAGTAATTTTCTAATAAAAAGTTACCAACGTTACCCAGCTTCATTAAAATTTCTAGAATATTTGCATCTGTACATATTTTATATTTTATCAAAATAGTTCAAACATGTAGAAAATAATGTGGTATAATATTCACTCATGCATTTATCTTTCTATATTTAGAGTTCACTTCTCCCTCTTCTTCTCTGTGTAAAAGAGCTAAAGACACCTTCCCTATCATGTTCTCCAAACTTTTTTCTTAAGGTAACCAAAGTTTTGAAATATAGTGCACTTGTTATATACTTTTACTATTGAGAGATAATAGAACATACATATACTGGTCTCTGCCCTCAGTCCCTGGCACAGAACTCCTAAAACCTTTGTAATTTCCAAGTGATAATAGCACCAGAAGCATCTTGTGTTCTATTGAGGTAATTCTGGATGGACCCCTGGATGGCTCTTAGATGAGGGCTGGTCACCAGAAAGACTGAACCATGATTAGAAGCTGCTAATTTTCAGTCTGGCCCCCACATGCCTCTAGAGAGGGGAAAGGACCTGGAAACAGAGTTCATGATTGATCATGCCTACATGAGGAAACCTTCATAAAATCCCAATGGGATTTTCCATAAAAAGAATGGGGGTTCAGAGAGCTTTCAGGCTGGCAAACACATCTCTCATCAGGGACAGAAGCTCTGTGCTCAGGACCAACCTAGACCTCGCCCTTTGTATCTCTTCATCCTGCTGTTTATCTGTATCCTTTATCATCTGAAGTGGGGTGGGAGCAGTCTTGTGAGACTGAGTCCTTACCCATGGGACCTGACACTATCTCCAGGTAGATAATGTTAGAATTGAGTTAAATTATAGGACACCCAGTTGATGTCTCAGAGAATTGTTTGTTGTGGGGAAAACAACCGCCCACATTTGTTGACCAGATGTGTCACAAGTGAAGTATTTTCTGTGAACAGTAAAGGAGATACACATTATCCCCCATTCACTATAGACTGAACTGAGGTTTTCCCTACAACAGGAGAAAAAAGACTGAGTTTTTCAGCTTAACTACATATATGTGTGTGAAAATATATGTATTCTTACAATATATACTATTTTTTATCACTTAAGAATGACATAAAATATCAAATTCCATAAGTCCTTTGATATCTTGGACAAATATATAATCCAGGTAGATTGTAAAATAAATAAACATACTGTACATACATGTAACTGGGCAAGTCCCTCCCTCCTCAGGAAAGACAAGTAGTATAATAAGAGCTCATTTATGAACATTTATTCCATTCTAAGCAATATTCTAAATGTATTACATGAGTTTTTTCTTTATTCCTCACAATAAACGTAAGAGGTAAGTGCTATAAGTTTCTCATTTTCCAAATAAGTTAAAGGAGACAAGGAGAGATATTTGTCTGTGGTCACTTGGTCAGTATGTGGCAGACCTGAGATTTGAACCTTGGCAGACAGATTCCAGGATCTTCTTTTTTTAGCTACTTTCTTGTACATGAAGTTTGATTTTGTGAACCATCAAATAGTTACTACTCTTTACACATTGACATAATAAAACTGTGGTACTTATGAGAGACAAACAAACCTATGAAAATTGAATGCTAAATCCTTAATCCTTAATGTTAGATACTAGATCCCTTTGAAAATCTGATGAATACTATGGACTTTCCCCTCAGAGATTTGGGTGTACATACATGTGTACACATATAAGTGTACATTACATTGTTTTGTGTTGTATTTTAGAGTTTCGTTGGCCAGATTAAATACTAATTAATGAAAGTAAAGATAAATAAACACTCTATTGTTCTTTTCCCTAATACTTTTAAAAATTATTTTAACCAATTTTTTCTTTTAGCTATAAAATATTTTAGATAGATTTGTTTATTTTTTAGTAACTTTTAAAAACACAGGGCATAATGGTCTACTAGCATGTTTTATAATCAGTGTTTAGGTAACTCTCAAAGGCTATTCAACATTCCATGTAGTTTAACTCTGATATAAATATCTCTAAGAGCATAGAAAGGCAGACAATTATTTTGGGGTTGAGGATATTTTGTGGGCTGGCTTGAAAATGTTGCTATTTTCAACAACATTCTTTTTTGGAAGGGGGCTGATCACATTAAATCAATATGCTATACTTGTCACCCTTACCTTGATTATGATAGCTACCAGCTCCTTAATAATAAAAATAAATGGAACAGATTCTTGTAGGAAACTTTTTAATTTTCTCCACCCAAGGCTCATCAATGAACATTTATAGAAATAATATGTTGAGTGTGAGAAGTTAGAGTAATAATGTTCATATCAAAGTGGAGAAAAAAATCTGTAAATATCTTTTTTAAAGATTTGGTAACTATTAGCCAGACCATTTTAAGTGGCAAGTAGTAAAAAAATCCAATGCAAATGAAATAGGTTAGTTAAACACAACTAAAAGTCTAAAACTGAACTGTCCCCAAGCACGGCTTGACCAGTGATACTAAACAATTTTTCAGCAGTTTGTTCTACACTCCTCTGTATTGCAGCTTCACCTGCAAGCTAGGTCTCCTCATGGTGGACATAAATGTTTGCTACAACCTGGATTACATAACTTGCTTTTTCAATACAGGAAGAGGCTGCTTCCCAAAACCAATGAATAAATTGCTTCACTATGATTGGAGCATCCTGAATCAATCATTGCCACCAGGGGATTACCATATACTAAGTAATGTATTAGAGTTACATAAAGCAATGTCATACATTTCTAGTGCCAAAAGAAATTAATGGTATATGCATTTTTGTTGTTGTGTTTATTGAAAGACATACATATTTGAGTGGTATTAGTGTGACAGTTATGGATCCTGGGCTTCACTAATCTACCTCAGATTCTATATTACCAAGTTTATCTGTAATTCTCTGGATTCAGTTCTGAAATGTAAATCTTCTACTTGTCCCCCATTCAGTATTATGTTCATTATGAGAATGGAGTGCATGTCAAGGGTAATATGATAATGGCCAGTTGGCTTTATATTTGTCATATGTGATCCCTGTGAGAATAACCTACAAACATCATTTGTTGATTATCTTTTAGAAATGGCATTTTAACATAGACAACCTTTTGGGAATCCCTTTGAAGACTTCAATTTCTACTGTATGAAGGAAATTGAAATCAACATAATGGAATTAAAAAACCAAAACCCCCAAAACCACACTCTTAATTTTTTTAAATTATGTTTTAACAATAGTCACTTCTTAAAGTTTTGTCATGTTTTCACAAAGTAAGACACTGCATTTATCAGGATCAGTCTCTCTTACTTACCAACACTTTGAAACTTTTAGCAGCTGGACAATTCCTGATAGTAGATTTGAAAGTGAGGGTTGTCATAACTAGTCATCACATCAATCAATAAATCATTCAATCTCTTTTTAACCAAAGTTATATTTTTGTGCCAGTAATAGAAGGAATGTATTATTTCCCCAAAACATATTCTATTTACCGGCCACATTTTGGAAATAAAGTTATTTCATTGATATTCATGCACTTCTAGTATAAATGTTTATATAGTTCAATTAAGAAAGTTTCTATGTCTGTAAATTGACAAGAGATATACAATGTATACTTTTTAAAAACTACTAGAAAGTAGTGACTTTCCAGAGTTTTTGTGAGAAAGTACCTGGTTCAGAATCTGGCACTAACTCAGTATGCAATAAAATAGACCCTTATTTTGTTGCTATTATAATGATTGCCTTTCAATTTTATGCTTTTATGGCATAATCAATTTTTAAAATTTTATTGAGATACAATTGTCATAGAGCACTGTGTAAGTTTAAGGTGTATAGCATAATGATTTGACTTACATATATCATGAAGCGATTACTACAAGTTTAACATCATTATCTCATACAGATCTGTCATCTCATATAGATACGAAAAAAAGAAAAAGAAAATAATATTTTTTCCTTGTGATGAGAAGGATCAATTCTCAAAAACTTTCACACATACCAAATATATGGAATGCTTCACAAATTTGCATGTTATCCTCTACAGGGTCATGCTAATCTTCTCTGTATCATATTAATTTCAGTATATATGCTGCCAAAGCTAGCACAATCTATTTTTTTAAATGCCTATTTCAGTAGACCTTCCATGTTTACCAGACAAAACAATTCTTTTTAAAAAATTCTATATTTCTTTACAGTGAATTAAGTAATGAGGAAGTGATATTCTGTGGTGTATTTTACTAACCAACAAAAGATGAGAGTCTTTCTGAAATATTTATTTTAAGCCTCAGAATTTAAACATTGGACATTTGCTTCTCTGGATCATTCTCAAGATCAAACAATAAACAGTTTGATTTGACGTATTTCCTTTTTGGTGTTTGCTACATCTGTTATAACATAACAAACAATGGTAGAACTTGATGAGAATTTGGAGGAGGATGTATATAAATAAACTGAATTTCAACTTGAAAGTTATTAATTTTACCTTGCTATTAAAATAGAGGTAACATTTATTATAGTATCTATCGGCCAAACAGCATATTTCAAATAATGGCTTCATGATCAAAATAATATCTTAAGTGGGTTAGGTACATAACCAATGTAATCTCAAGGTCACTGTTTTACTAAAAACTCATCTAGCAATTTAAATGTCCTAACTCTTCAAATTTTTGAAGACTAAATTTAATCACCCATAGAGGCAAAATTTCCCCCCAATAATATTACTTTTGAAGTACTTAACCTTTAACATAGGGTCAGCTGCCTCTTAGCTTAAAGGCTTTATCATATTTCTTTTCAGTGTACTTTATATCTAGCTATTTTCCATTCAAATAAGTGCACTCAGGCAGATATACTGGTTTTCCAGCCTGTAATAGAGATAGTAGTCATCCACTCCTCTTAATTTGCTAACTGAAAAAAGAACTTTCAGGATTATATTTGACAGATTTTAATACACAAAGGGCTCATATTGACCCCTAAAATAGCAGATGGAAACAGAATGATCTACTAAAGTAGCCACCTTAGTTATAAACTGTATTTTAATTGCCTTCATCAGAGTTGTTATTGACTCTAGCTTTAAATGGGATTGCTGGTCAGAGTTGGTAATAAAGTTTTTTTTTTTTCTTTTCTGATTATTTCCTAAGCTATTCAAGGTTTGGAATCCAAACACTCCTACTTGGAGTAAATAGAAAATAAATAAAGTCTAATGAGGACAAAGCCAGGCCCTCCCCCCAAATTATTTTGAATGGTATATTGCTATGGATGTCCTGATTTCCACTTTTAGAAAGTTTTTATAAAGCAAGATTCAAATGTTGTGGTCATTTCTTTTTCTTCTTCTTTTTTTTTTTTTTCGGTACGCGGGCCTCTCACTGTTGTGGCCTCTCCCGTTGCGGAGCATGGGCTTCAGACGCACAGGCTCAGCGGCCATGGCTCACAGGCCTAGCCGCTCTGCGGCATGTGGGATCTTCCCGGACCGGGGCACGAACCCGTGTCCCCTGCATCGGCAGGCAGACTCTCATCCACTGCGCCACCAGGGAAGTCCTGTGGTCATTTCTTAAACTAAATCAGTCATGTAGTCAATAAATATTTATTGAGGAACGACTCGGTGTCAGACACTTTTCTGAGGCAAGCAGTGGACAAGAGAGGCAAAGACTTTCCTTTCTGGAGCTCACATTGTAGAGAGACGGATAGGTGGATTTTAGATCGAGTAGTTAGCAAAATGAGGAAGAAAACAAATATTTTTATTTTACATGATAAGTGTTATTAAAAAGAAAAAAAACATATTCTGACATACTGAGGGGATACATTTTAGATTTGGTGGTTCAGAAAACCCTTCTCTAGAAGAAATATTAGAGATGTTTTCTGATGAGTACTGTCCGTATGACCAGCTGCAGGTAGAACATTCCAGGCAAAGGGAATAAAAAAATAAAATAAAGTAGCTCATGGGAATATTTATATTTGATCAAAATGTGAACCACGGAGGTTTGATGATATTTAAATTTTTGAAATGTCCTAAAAATATATGAATGTAGTGTTTTAAGGTGGGTTATCTAAGGGATAAAAGAGTTTCCAGTGACTTCAGAAAAAGACGTAGGAGAGCCATCTTGAACCTAATTTTCTTGTTCAATCCCATTGTAACGAAATTTATTAATCCGAGTGTTCAGTTATCACTAACTATCTCTTTCTTCATAGGACAGAAGCTCAATTATTTCAGCTGTCACATTTTAAGTGATCCTCTAAACTACTATTACAAACTATTTAAAAATATTTTTGATTTTCTCAACCCACAGTAAGAAACAGTCTTTATCTTGCAACCTAGTACACACACACACACACACACACACACACACACACACACACACACACACACAAGAGGCACGTGCACATATAGCTGAAAAATGTTTCACAAAACAATGCTTTCGGTTTCCATGGGTGATGAGCTCTAGTATTTTTTATCATTTCATTTTAAAAATTGCTTCTTGCAACTTACTGAACTGATTTCCTGAGCCACCAATAGGTCTCAATTGAAAGAGTGTTCTAAATGTTATTCAGCAATATGAGCACTCTGATCTATATATTAAAAACAAAAGACAAAGAGCTAGACCAATTACTATAGGCTAATTAAAGTTATTTATACTTTCAGGGAAAAAATTAGCACAGTTCTTCAATATTTTGACAAACACCAAATTCAGAAGAAAAAACAAAACTGAATTAACTTTTTCTTTGCCCAGCAACATTGTAACTTTGTATTTGCTAGGCAAGAAATGCTTATATTTAATGAAGTAATATAAAGAATTCCCTTACTTGTAAGAGAACTGATTTTCTTTGTCCTGGCCCCAGGTATTAGTCTCATTTAGGATGAGAAAGAAGTATTTAAGAATTTAGCAGGAGTGAACTCTAAATTATAGTAAAAGAACAAAAGATACCGGTTCTGAAATTTTATAACAGTGAATCTAACATTTAAAATAAACTTTTAACAGTAATATTTGAAATGTTTACTTAAATTTATTCTCAAATTTTTGACCACCTCAAGTTACAGTGTAACATAATAGAATATGCCAAAAGGAAGTCTCATACAAACAAATTTTGGCTTCAGAATACATATTGACACAGAAAACACTGGATGTTATGGAATTTACCCACAACCTACAATAAAAGAGTCAAGTCATTTTTGGAATGTATGGCTTTCAACCAACTGAAAGCCAGCCCTTGTGGTTCCTTCCCCATTTTCAACTCTGACATCTTAGAACCTTTTTAAAAAATTTGTTACATTGAGAAAAAATTCTTAAATTGTTATGCATATACTGTAAAATCAAGATTGTATAAATGTGTAACCAGAAAGTCAAGTGAGTTCCACAGATTTAGGTAGGAAGTACTCAGACATTGTACATAGGCAAACCAGGGGCCTTGCAAGATGTCTTCTAATTTTTAGGGAGTAGTCCAACTCCTGCAATTTTGCTGGCTCCTTTTCTACTCTGGGTTACCCCAGGGTCAAGCCACCAACGCTGCTGCAAACATTTACAGACTCTATTGTAGATGTGGAAGGTTATGTGGCAGGGTTTCATCATGAATCCCACAAACTTCCCCATCTACTGACTCTGACCACTTGGCCTACTACATTCATGCTTACAAATTCCTTCCCAGGGCAATTAACACACTCCTGCCTTTGGCTCATGTAGGATAGTTCTACCACGTTCAGGCCTCTTGAATGGAAGACATCCCCAGCACCTGGTTTATCTTGAAGTTTCCTGACAACAGAAGGTCTCTCCCCTAAGAAATTCTTAAACACAACACAATATATATGCATGTTTTGAAAGCACCTTATGCAAATCTGAAAAGATGCTTGATCAGCTGTCCCTTCACTTTTCTCCAAGGCAACCTCTGCATTAAGCTCTGGTTGAACTGCAGGCTGCAGATACTTTTGTACTTAGGGAGGAGAAATTTTCAACAAATTCACAAATTTTATCTTGGTGTTTTAAAGAAGAGGTGTCCACATATTTTCATGGTGGACCACATGATCAGAGATCCACATATATAAGCTTTTTTGTTTTGTATGTTTTTTTTCTTAAAACAACTTTACTGAGGTGTAATTTACATAGAATAAACTGCACCAATTTCGAATATACAGTTACATGTGTTTTAACACATTTACACACCTGTGTAACCATCAACATAATCAAGATCATGCTCTAGACACTCACATAAATGAAATCATACAGTGTATACTCTTCTATGTCTAGCCTCTTTCACTCAGCTATTCTTGTTTAGGTTCACACATGTTGTTGTGTTAAACTACTAAGTTTATTCCTTTTCTTCAGCAAGTAGTACTCCATTATACTTATATAACACAATTTGCTTACCCATCACCTGCTGATAGACATTTTTGGTTTGTAGATATATAAACTTTGTGGCTCTTCTAAAATTTAGTATACTATGTAGAAACTAGTTCAAATGCATACATTACAGGAAATATATGTTAATTCCATAACAATTCTACCACATAAATTCTGAAAACATCTGAAGGGTTTTTTTTTTTTAATTGTATAACATTAAGATAAGTTAGAAGGAAAACAGACAAGAGGACTTAACTATAGTTATCAAATTCTCCAAAATTTCTTCTCAAATTCTTTATTTCTCAGCAAACAATTCTGAAATTTTTAAAAGTAAGAGATTCCATTTAACTCATTCAGTCATGGCGAATGAGTGTGGGTCTCATATTCTCATGAAATCAGTGCATTTTAAAACTGGAATTCTTACTCCTCCTTGAACAATCTACAATGCCCCTGTTTTTTTCTTCACAGATTATAATTCAGCTTGTTTAAGCATTTTGTTACATGAGCAAGAAAGTATAAAGCCCTTGATGTGAGGAAGCAGCTAAGTAAATAACAGTTGGTTTCCAGGAACTAGTCATCTGACATATTTAAATAAACCAAATGCCCATCCTCTGGTTCATCTTAATTCAAATATTGGTAACAGTTAAAAGCACAGTTACCAAAAAAATTCAGAAGCTTTAAAACTTTTCATATTACCTCTTGCAGTGAACCTGACTTGCAAACTTCTCAGCACAGAGTCCATTGACAGAAACTTGCCTTTTGAATTGAATAAAGTTTTAAAAACTCACTTCTACATTATTTCATTACAGGAGTCTATTTGTGGCAAATGAGCTCAATGTTTAGACCAAATATGTCACATTCCTTCTGGCCAAGAAGTTAGATCCTACTAGGAGAAAAATTAATCTAAAAAGTGGAGACACTGCAGTCAGTATGTTGGGTGACTCTGTCTTCCAGGATAGAATTAAATCAGAGGAGAGAAACAGGAAGTGATTGGAAATATGAACCTAAAAAGAATCAGGATAAAGGGCGGAAGACCTAAATAGACATTTGTCCAAAGAAGATAAACAGATTGCCAATAAACACATAAAAGAATGCTCAACATCACTAACCATTAGAGAAATGCAAATCAAAACCACAATGAGGTATCACCTCACACCAGTCAGAATTGTCATCATCAAAAATTCTACAAACAATAAATGTTGGAGAGGGTGTGGAGAAAAGGGAACGCTCTTGCACTGTTGGTGGGAATGTAAATTGATACAGACACTATGGAGAACAATATGGAGGTTCCTTAAAAAACTAAAAATAGAACTACCATATGACCCAGCAATCCCACTACTGGGCATATACCCTGAGAAAACCATAATTCAAAAAGAGTCATGTACCACAATGTTCATTGCAGCACTATTTACAATAACAAGACATGGAAGCAACCTAAGTGTCCATCGACAGATGAATGGATAAAGAAGATGTGGCACATATATACAATGGAATATTACTCAGCCATAAAAAAGAAACAAAATTGAATTATTTGTAGTGAGGTGGATGGACCACCTCTATCATACAGAGTGAAGTAAGTCAGAAAGAGAAAAACAAATACTGTATGCTAACGCATGTATATGGAATCTAAAAAAAAAAAATGGTTCTGATGAACCCAGGACAGGAATAAAGACACAGACATAGAGAATGGACTTGAGGACACAGGAAGGGGGAAAGGTAAGTTGGGATGAAGTGAGAGAGTGGCATTGACATATATCAACTACCAAATGTAAAATAGATAGCTAGTGGGAAGCAGCCACATAGCACAGGGAGATCAGTTTGGTGCTTTGTGTCCATTTAGAGGGGTGGGATAGGGAGGGTGGGAGGGAGATGAAAGAGGGAGGAGATATGGTGATATATGTGTATGTATAGCTGATTCACTTTGTTATACAGCAGAAACTAACACAACATTGTAAAGCAATTTTACTCCAAAAGATGTTAAAAAAAAAAAAGGCATCAGGATAGAAAGAAAGGCAGAGACAAGGAGACCTTCTTCCTTAGGTAGAAGGGAACTAATGTTGATCATATCTTCCCACCTTCAATCACTTTAAGAACTAGATAGATACCATCGCCCTGCACTCTTACTCATTCAGAACTTTTATCCAGTTCCATCCCAAACCTAGTTTTATTTAAATCATGGATTTCATTTCAATCTTTACAGCTTTTCAAAGAAAAGGAAACACAGCATATTAAGGACTTCAAGAATCAAGCACATGCTTCTGCTTGCCATGATTCAAAAAAAAAAAAAAATCTGCATGCAAATTATCCATTCTCCTTCCCGTCTTCAAGTTACCCAACAATCTGACAAAAGTGTCTTGCTTTTTTTCACCCTAATTATTTATACATTGTGAGGAAATTGTAGGAGTAGAGAGCCCTGTGACTCACAACCAGATTCTTCCTTCTAGGTTGCTTAATGGTTGGCATCTTTGGGCAAAATCATTTTTAGTACTTCCAGTCTATCAAATTTATAAGCATGGAGTCAAGGTTTTTCATCACAAGAGAACTTGTCAAATGTTATTATTATACCCTAATATTCTCATCTAATAACACTGTCTAGAAAGAAAGAAAAATTTCCCCACATTGTTATTCTTAGTGAAACCATGCTGGTTTCTAGTTATCATCATTTCCTTTTCTAGATGCATAGCATAACACTAATTTCTCCAGGTCATTTTACAATAAACCCTGAAATCTGAATTCCTTCTGAAAAATTTCCTTTAACTCGTGTCACTCATCAAAAATACATCATTAAAGGAGAATTCCCTATTTGTTTTACTATCTGTTTCTATACATCTTTTTCTCATTACAACGGAGGGAGTACAATTCTTACCTTAAAAGCCAACTTTTTCATTCTTGCTTCTAGACCCCATCAACTTCTTTATTACCATGGAATCCAGAGTGGTGAAGCAGAGTAAGATAGGAGAGTGGTGGGGAATAAACTTGGAGAGAGAAGCAGAGGCCAAACCCCAAAAGAGGCATATGTTTTAAGCTTCATAAGAGGACATGTGAAGAATTTAAGCAAATGATGATATAGTCTGATTTTATTTGAATGAGTGAGAAAAGCAAATTCACTTGATTTGGGGATTGCATCTTCCTACACATATGACTTGTTTTCACGAGGTTTCCTGAATGCAGAAGGTTTCAGGAGAAATGTGGAATCCAGGAGACCTACGATGGCCTTTACCAATGCTTGTGCATGAAGCTCAGTCAGTGGGAGTTTTAATATTCATGTCGCAGCCTGCCCCCTCTTTATTTTAAATGTGCTTTTTGTCCTGTAGGATATTGAATATGTGCATTGCTTTCACAGAAAGGGAAACAAATAGCAAACAAACTTAGACTAGAGAAGCTATTCCCAGCATCCTCCTAATGCAACCGTCTGTCTCATCTGACCCCAAGAGAGAATTCTAATAATGTTATCATTTCATTCCCATTTCAGGCACTTTGCATTTTTATATATGCTAAAGAATTCAGCAAGTCATCCAACTGGCATAAGCAATGGGAAAACTTCCTTTAAAGCACAGGTGTACAAGCAAACAAATTCTTTCTGTGCTTGAAAATTGATCCTTCAATATAGCAAACTTCTCAGCAGTGTGCTGGGCTGGCAGGAAGAGGTGCAGGAGTGCACAGCTGTCAGGTAGAGGAAACAGATGTGATCGCCTCCTTTCACCTTCCAGCAGAGTCGGGAATAGATACTGTCACCCTGAACGGTATTTTCCCAACCACACTACCAATATGGATTTATTACAAGCAGAGATAAGTCACTCTGTGTGTGTGTTTTTATGACAGAAAAGAAAGAAGGAAGGAAGGAAGGAAGGAAGGAAAGAAGGAAGGAAGGAAGGAAGGAAGGAAGGAAGGAAGGAAGGGAGGGAGGGAGGAAGGAAGGGAGGGAGGGAGGAAGGAAGGGAGGGAGGGAGGAAGAAAGCAAGGAAGAAAGCAAGGAAATCAAGCAGTGGAGTATTAAACTCTGATGTGAGGTATAAACAGGTGTGATTAGCTGGTTAGCTCTGGATTCCTTGGAGAGATAACCTCATGTCACTGAGGCTATGTTTGGGGCAGTGGGTTGTAAACATCTTTGAAAAGCAAAACAGTGCCAGGAATATATCAGAGTAGCATTAAAGTGAATAGTTAAACATAATGCAGTGGTAAACTTTAGGCTCCAAATTTATCACTGGCACCTGGATATACTAAAAGCCCTAGAATCCTGGAAGGACTCCCTTTGTGACCAGCTCCAGTGGTGGGTAGGCTTTGTTCTGCTGCTAAGTCACAAAAGCTATGATTCCAAATTAAGAAATTAAATCATTATCTCCCAAAGCTTACATTTTTCAAGTAATGTCAAAACCTGAAGCACAACTGAGTAACATCAAATGGAGTTTAATAAAACAGTTTTGTTTAAGAGGAATAGATTTATTTGGCATCTAAGCCACTTCAACCCACTGTTCTTTATAGTATATCTCTGCTTCTTATGAACCTGAAAAAAATCCCACGGTAGACAGACAATCACTTTGATATTGCTACGTCAAGCTTTTTCAACATTTACTGCTTTCTTCAGTCAAATATCAGAGCCACAAAACTGTAACCGGATGCCATGTAACTACTTTGCTTTTCTTTCAAATATTGCTATTACATAGCCTAAGCCAAGCAAACAAGCCTGCACAGCTCTCTAGCTTGTATGTTTCGCAGACACCTCTGAGTGCTTCTGTTGTATTCCCTGTATTCCTATGTACTTTCTAAGCGTGGACAATCAAAGGACTGTTTCCACCTCCAGCCTCCATCCCGCCAATTCTTTCAAGCTAAGGCGTCTTTAGGGTTTGATGGTGATAAATTTAAGGCATCCCAAGTTTAATCAACATTCTTCTTTAATCCTTCAGCTAAGGGTCCCAGGTGTTAAACACCATTTCAAATCAGGCATGTGTTAGCTCCAAAACTGGTCTTGAAAACTGAATTACAAAGTTTGTTCTGACAACACATCCAAATTAAATTTTACCTTGACAAGAGCTAACATGTCATCATCTTTAAAGCTTCTTCGTTGCCTACGTTTCTATCTAAACGTTTGTTGCCGGCGGAGCTAAAATGCCGGCCAAGTCCAGTTTTACCTAATCCCGCAACATTCAGGAAACACAGCTGGTGCGTTGTCGTTATGTTTATCCACGTGAATCTTCTATTCTCTCCTTCTCTGGGTTGTTTCTTATTTATTTTTATTTTTTTCATTTAAAGAAGAAATAAATGTTTTAAGGTAAATTTTGGCTAAGCAGTAGTTTTCGGGTGTAAATAGAAATTGTTTCTTTTACAGGCATCGTACATTAAAGTAAATTCTACTGCATTTGAAAACCCGTCAGCTGTATTTTGTACTGGTATTCAGAATCCTCTCCTTTTTGACCAATATTATATATAAAGTTCCTCTGGGAAGATAATGTGCATGATTGCAGGCTTGCCTTGTTAAAATCCATAGCTTTTTATGCAGTCGTGTTTTCACCTATGAATTATGCATGAAAGAGGATCTCATTACATTTCATTTTCTTTACAGCGGCATCCTCTCTTCTAGACAGACTGGGGTTCCCATCAGCCGAGCTCCCCTCACCCTGCAGCTTGGCTCCATCTTGATGCCTTCATAGCGTTTTAGACAAAATAGGCGTGTTTAACTTGTCACCTCCTGCCTGGTATAAATTATTCACCGGAGCTTTGCACAGATTTGTGAGATAACCAGCCTGGACTCGGGGAAACTTCACAGGCTGTGTATGGGAATCCGACAGATACATGGAAGGCCCTTTCTCTACCAGTTGTCCAAGGTAGAGGAGAAACACTGCCTTGACTCCAAAAAATAGCCTCCTTGTAAAACTTAAAAATGTCTCACTCTCCTTCATAAAATAGAAATTATCTATAAACGTTTGCCACTTAGATGGGTGTGTTTCAGTGTTTTTCTTTTTTCCTCAGAACTAAAGGTCAAGGAATAAAGTGCTGTGGGCTTTTTTTTTTTTTTTCTTTTTCTTTTTTGAAATGAAGCCATTGGTCTTCCATACCTGACAAGATGAATTAAATGTGGAGAAAAGATCACAGAATTTAATCAGCACAGTCATTCAGTGTATGTGGTCAGGAACAATCACTCAAAGAAGCATATGGAAAACTAGGTTAGTATGTTTGTGTGTGTGTGTGTGTGTGTGTGTGTGTGTGTGTGTATTATGAGGATTTTTAACTAAGCCACTATCTCTGTTGTCAAATATAAGAAAATCCAGTTAGAAAAAAAGATTAGTTTTACCTATGTCAAATTATGCCATTCACTCTACCAGAGTCACATTATGAAAAGGGGTCACATAGAAGTAGCAAAAGAAATAACCCCTGAAGAATCAAAGTTAATAGCAAAAGATGTGATGAACAAATTAGCTTCTTATTTTTCCTATCCAATTAAATATTTCTTGGAATCAATGGAAATTATGCAGATAACTGAGGGCAATTTTCTATCGGGCTAGAAAGGTGAAAGGCACACTGAAGTTTATTTCTAGACTAAGAAGACTTGCTCAACTTTCTTTACTTTTTTCTTGCAAGAATGTGGTCATGGTGACAAAAACTTTCATATCCCAACTGTCATATATTCTTTCCTTCTTAAAATGAAACCCAATGAAATGACTCATAAGCTCGTTGCTGTAAGAGTAATGACAGTAAGGTTTATGGTTCTGACAATACGCTTTCGATGTGTGGAAATTTCTGATATGTGAGTTCATTATAAAAGTTTTACACTTTTAAAGCAAGCATTTTGCTCTTTTATTTCCATTTTCTTCTTAATAATTATAGGTGTAATATATTTTCTAAACATGTGTGTGTGTATATATACGTATACATACAAACTATATTTCTATAGCTTTTGTGTGTATATAACACACACACATGTACACAAACAGCCGTACCCTCAGTGCTCAAATATGTCACTGAAAGATGGTGACGTGACGTATGAAGAATATAAGTAATACATCAAAAACCTCTGGTCCAATTACATTATCAGTTGTTAAACTCTGGGAAGTCATGGGTTTTTGCATCAGTTCCCCTTTTTCCTCTCCTGACTTAAAAGGAATCTTCATCCTGATCATGGAATAGTAATATGGAGCAATATGTTTACACCTGCAAAGTAGTATTTATTTAAACAAACACATGTTTTTGTGATAAGTATAGCATTTCTTCCTAACGTTACTGCTATTTGTTCCTGTGGTGGACATGCAACCATTAATAAGATATAGATTTAATGGGTCTGAACCTCAGTCTGTTGCAATGCAAATACAAAGAAAGGAATTGATGTTTGCAGTGGATTGCAGTTTTCTTTGAAAGCTTATCATTTGGCATAGCGATTGGCATTAAAAGAATGCTATTTAACTCTTGGCTGAATGAGTGAATGACCCATTATTATAGGTGGCTCTATAACACATTGGAAATACAGAGAATATATGAACATGGTTCAATATCAATATAGGTGAGGTTGGGTGGCTCAGGTTCTGATTTTTCATCAACAATTGTTCTGTTGTTTCCCAGGAACAAATACAGATTAAGCTCCTGGGAAAGCATTTGTTATACCCAGTTTGATTTCCAGGAAACTCATCCAGTGAAATGATTTGAATAGGGCAAAAGACATAATTATTGGTATGTAGTCATTTGATTGAGCAGTGGCACCAGACTATTAGCATTAAATACTATCAACTGTAGTCTAGGTTTAAATTTCTTCCAGTTTCTCTGCACTCTTTCTCATTTTGAGTGTTATTAAAAATATTGAGGATAATTTAGTGGAAATAAAATTTTATCTAAAGATTAACGTCATATTTGCTTGTTTATGTTTTCTCTTGTGTAAATGGTTGGTTTATATTCTTCGGTGTTCGCAAGAGAGGTACTACTTCCTCTGGGGATAAAGTATATCAGCACATAATGATTATGTGCTGTGAGTATGAAGTACATAAGATTCACTACTCTGTATGGCTTTGTTTTACTTGTTCTCTGTTCCATACTCAGATCTCCTCCCTCTTTGCGAGGTGCAATAAACATGAAGGAAAGTTTGGGTAGAGAAGGCCGTTTTTCACTCTTTCACTCTCATGTATTCATATCCTGACAGAAAATCTCCAACAATATGTTTACCTAGGAAGGAGTGCTACAGAAGATTTGGTTGTGTTATTACCTACTGATAATTATATATTATAACAGCGACTTGGAGTAGTAGAAAAAAGAATAGGCATTTTGTATCTACCAGTCATGAACACAATGGCATACATTACTGAGTCCATATGCATTTCATCACTGGAGAAGAAAATCCCTTCTAATTATTTCAAGGGTATTTCAGGTTTGTGTGTGTTGCATTTTAGCTTATAACTAAAACAGTGTTTTTCTTTTACACTGTAGTCTTTAATATCTGCCTTCTACCCCAAATATATTATTTCTATTCCTGATACAACAATATGTATATTCAGAAATTTAGGCTGCAAGAAAAAAACAAATCAAAAAGAACATTCTATCTAATATTTTGTAGTCTAGAAATAGAACTAACTAAAGGAATGATTTATCAATTACAGGGCAAAGTAAAATAATACGGCCCAGGAAAAGTATACATTGCATATACTCTGTGCTTTTGTTTGGGTAAAATATGAGATATGACGTGACTATACTCTTATCTTGATTAATTCCAAAATGCCTCTCTCACTTACTCCAGTGCCTCACCCTCTTTTCTAATCACATTGACACATGAACTTTTTTGTTCCCACCAAGTGAGTTATTTGCAATGGCAATATTAATTTATTTGAGCAGAATTGAATAAAGCTGCTTTCAAAAAAAGATATAGTAATGGGGTCAGAGTACATATTATTTCAAGAAAATATTGTGTATATTTGAGGTGACAAAGGCCTACCTGGACTCAAATAAGACCAGACTGATTTGGAAGTAATAAGAGGTGATGACATGGATTTAACTATGCTGTATGTACATGGGGAATAGGATATAAGCTTTCCACTAGTTGAGAGTTTGATATATCATGAAAATTGACTTAAAGCATAATTATCAATAATTATAGATTATTTAACAGATACTCAGCTGAACCCTAGAGGAAAAGTTTCATAGACAGATAAGAAGTTATGGGTAATGTTGCAAATATAAAGACTTAAAAAAAAAGAAGCCAACTTGTAACTTGCCAGTTCTGGTGATCACAAAAGACTAAGTCAAAAAAAATTGCCTTTAGTTACAGCAAGAGAGAATTTCTATTGAATGGATGTATTTCTCCCTTCTCTGAACTCTACCAGTACATATTGCCTGAATCAATCATATGAGAATAAATCGAATGTCACTTTATGACGTCACTATTGCTTTACTAAAATTTTACATCTTGTATTGTGTTTTTCTTCGATCCTTTGATTGTGAGCTTGAGACCAAATGCAAATTATTTTATTCCTCACAGGAGATAACTCAATTTCTGTTACGTATCTGCTTCCAAGGAAATACACTTTTTTTTTTCATTTGACTGATTTGATCTTCACACCTAGTATCTTGAAAAATTAGAGAAGTAAGTGTAGTTTTGCATGATCTAAGGTTGTCATGCTCAGAATCAGAGGAATGGACCACATGATGTCTTTTATGACACAAGTGTTGTTTATAATATATAAGGTATGATTACCAGCCCCTATAATAGCCTCTAAAAGATTAAAAACTGAGGGTTAAAAGAGTAATGAAATGCAAGTTAAACTGTCCTGGCAACAGAACTGCATATTTTATTTGTTTCTTACAGAATCTAGGGCATAGAGAGTGTCAATAATAAATACTATCAACAGTATTCTAGTTTTAAAATAATGGCAGAAATAGTTCATAGTCGAATTGCAGTTACTAGTTTAAAATAAATGTTATCAAATATTTTGGAAACCAAATGTGGTTCCATCAATTCTACATTAAGAAGGGTTCTAAATATTTCATGTTGTCTTTCTATTCGCTATACTTGCCAGCTTTGTCAACTTATTGAGTAAAATTTAAGTTTATAGTTAACTTCATATAGTTGCTGCATACCCAATTTAAAATCAAATATAATTAAGGTTCAAGATTTATACTGAACACTCTTACCTAAGAGAGCTCTCTCTCGCTCGCTCCTTTTTTCCCATTTAATGAAGTTAAGTAAAAGACTTTAAAAACTTATGACTTATAAAGTTCTTTTGACATTTAGTCCATTTCAGGTAGATGCTGTTTTAAATAACTTTTTAAAACAATGCATATTTTGGGTTGCGCTTAATTAAACAAAAGACAGAATGGTGCAGCCTAAATATCACTGGACTTGAGGAGCTCTGATTTTGCTGTATCCACTCATTCTCTATGGGACCTTGCACAAGCCACTTAACCTAGTTGGACTGAGATTTCCTCAACTGTAAATGAAACTGCTGGATTAGAACATCTTTAAGGTCTTTGTCAATGCTAAATTCGTATAATTGTATGAGCTCCATAATTACTTTCAACCTCAGTTTCCTCCTTCAAGTGATGTACTTTACGATAACATCTTTGCTTTCTTTTGGATTGTTTTGAGAATCAGAGTAATCAAATTATTTAACTTTTTGGAAACCATACGTTACCACTGAAAATTGTTGTTATTATCATCAGTCACAATGATATTAGCAACTTTAGGAGGATTCAACCTTGTCTTGAGAGTATAGAGGAATTCAAAAGAGCAGTGACACATCATGTGACCTGCCCCTTTAAAAAATCCTTTTCAGATGAATTTGTCCTTCAACCAAAGAAGCCTGCAGTGCAATGGAGTCTTGTTTCATTAGATGTTTTTCCATTAACTAAAACTGTTTGAATGTGAAATTAGCAAGAACTACTGGTTGAGCTTCCACTATATATAAAGCATCTTGCTAAGCACTCTCAGGAGATATTTACTAGATCCTGCCCTCAACAAGCTTACAATTTAATTCAGGAGAGAAAATAAATTTTGGAAAAATTGTCTCAGTCAGAAAGATGGTAGAGAAGATGCTGCAAAGCTATTCATTATAATCAGGCTGGGAAATATTATAGAAAATTGGTGTAGAATTTCAGAGGAGAGAAAGATTGCTTTAGGCTGAGGTGGAGGGTTAAGCTTCTACAGTAGAAATGGATGGTGTCCGTGTTAATAGAATTGACTAAAACAAATATTCCATGTGTTCTCCTATTTTTTCTAGCCTGCTATTCAGTTAGGTTGAAACCATGTAACCATGCCAGAAGGCTGTAAAAGGAAGTGAACTGTATCTTTTCTAGGTGACGGCAATTAGGTGTTGTCAGTGAAGAAAAATTTGTCCTCCACCCTTCTAGATTCTTCTGGCTAGTCTAAGAATTAAATTGACAGGAGACAGATTAACAGGAGAAAATTGAATTTAATTACATACATGTGGGGCCTCATAAGAAAAAATGAGATTCAAGGACAAGTTAGGCAATTGGAGCTTATATACCATCTGAGAGAAAGAAAAGGGGGTAAGAATTTGGGACTTCAAAAGGGAGGAAAACAATTTACAGAAAGATGGGAAAAACAAATGTTTAGTAAATAAAGGTTTTCCATGCTATGCAGATACAATGAGATGCAGAGAAGTCTTTATTCAAACAGGTCTTGCTAAATTTCCCCTAGTCTACCTCCCCTTTGTAGTTAGTGCTGGTGATAGAACTCTTCCTGGGATAGGTCACAGTCTAAATTCTTTTAGGCAGTTAAGAGGGAGGAAGTAAAAGCTCTTACTGAGCGTTTTTTTTTTTTTTTTTTCCCTTAATAACAACCAACCTAAAATAATCCTCATGTACATTTTTGGGTGGCAGATTTTGCTCTCCTGCGATGTCAATGAATCTCCTCCCTTATTCTCTTCTGCCTCGTAGCCTTGGAAGTCACACATTCCTCCAAATGGCACAGCTACAAGACAGAAGAGAGTTACCTGAGCCACCTGACCCAGTGAACTTTACCTGAGGGATAGGAGTTACTTTGACTAACACAAGGGATTAATAGAATTTAATTAGATAAAGAGAAAAAGGAAGACATTGCAAACATTTGGGATCATGTAAACAATGTGATGGACTGAAAAATGCAAAACTGTTATCCAGGAATGATTAAAACACACACTCACACACATACACACACACACACACACACACACACACACACACACACTTACTTGAAATAGAAGGTGTAAAAGATATAATACTTTAATCTAGACAATAAATTATGACAAATTGATAGAAATTTTATCGACAAATTAAGGAGTATGGGTTTTATTGTTTTGATTCCAGGCAAACAATGAAGATTCCTGAGAGCATAGAGAAGTTGTCAAAGAAGGACAGAGACTAAAAAAGAGAGAGGAGAGTGAGAAAGTGAGAGAAAGAAATTAAACTTTTGAATAGTTCATTAAAGAGGTAATAGTCTAGCATGTTGGAAATAGCAGTGTATACAAAGGGCGAGATACAGAATATGTATATGAAAATATTCAAACTGCTGTTCCACATTTTCTTACTACTAAGTTTATGTGATATTTATTGATCACTGTACTTAATTATAACATTTCTGCATAATAAAGTGGAAAGTGTTATAGCAAAATGAAATATAACAAAAACAACAAAAATGTGTTCACGGAAGTTTAAGACTCACTTACAATTAAGGTGTATACTGTTGTGGAAGTAAGTGAATTAGTTAAGAAAAACTTGTCGATATTTTGCATAATCTTTAGAAATAAAATAATATTTAATATCTACACTATTTCTCTGAATCTAATGGCTTCAGCACTAAGATTTGACATCCAACTCTTCCTCATTACAATATTAAACACACACACACACACACACACACATACAGCAAATACATCACACTTATATTTACCCAAATCAATCAGAATTTTGATTGAATTGATCTTAAAAATTCTCTGTCAGTTTGAACATAATATCAGTCAATTAAAATGGGAAGACTTGTTTAGAATTTGGACTGTAAGAGTCTTTTTAAATCTCAGTGAAAAGAAAAGAAGAGGCAAAATTTACTTAATTCTTTTTGGAGTGACCATTTATGAAAACTTTGATTGTTTTTCCATGAACACATGTCATTTACTTTAGGCTTACCTATATGAGACTTTGCTTTTGTTTTGACTAACATAAATATATCACATATCTTATATTATGTTTCTTATATAAAAACTTAATAAACAGAAACCTTAATTATATAGAGTTTGGAGTCCAGAAGAGGACACTCTCACACCCTGCAAAGATGGCAGAGCCCAACAGGAAAAAGAGACATTTTTTTTCCTGGCAAGGACTCAACCAATGAAAAGTCATGGACTCTTTGTTTACTCCAGCCCTCCCCAACTTCCTTTCCCCCACTATAAAAGTGCTCTTCTTCCCTTGCCATGTGGGGGCTTGCACAGGACTGCAGACTCAAATTGCAATTCTCTGCTCATCCCAAATAAACTCATTATTGCTGGAGAATTACCTGGTAGTCTACTTGTTTTACATCAAATTTTTAGTGGCTCAGATGGGAAGCAGAGAAGACCCCTGAAATCTCCAGGGCTGCTGCACAAATAGGTGCTATACCCAAAACTGAGCCCACTGAGCTCACTGTTTTTCTGGTCAATCCTGGATATTGAAGGTACACCTTTCTCCTGGATCTGATCTCAGACCCTTTTTGCATTTGAAGCCTTCTAGGCTTTATTCAGAATCTATTTTAAGGTTTTATCTTTCTGGTTAAGGCCTGGTTCTGTATGTGAATACTCTTTTGGCACTTTGGTCTGATTTTGAGATCAGACTATTTCAACTGAAGCTGGCTGAGAATCTATCAACCCATTCCTTCAGTAACAGGGGTTGCTTCACTGAAACTGTACCAGCTCAGAAGCTGGCCCTTCCTGTGGACTAGGACCTGTTCTCTGGAAACTGGTTTAAAAGGCTTTAGCCTGGATCTACTGGGACAAAGCTGTTTCCTTAGAAGTAGCTGGAATTAGCTTGCAAGCTGTTTGAATTGAGCTGTTTGAGTTGCTTGAAAATTATATTTTTACTCTAAGGAAAAATCTCTAAGAAATGAGATCCCAGTTATCTAAATATTTTGATGGTGCCCCATCACAGGAACTCTAGCCAATTTTATGTTTAAGAATTATGAAACTTCCTTATGTGCATTTCTATCTAAATGGACCAACCTGACCAAAGGCAATTTAGAGTATCAATGACTGTGGTGAGGAACTTTTAAAATCCCCAAACTTAATTTCCTTAAAACCAAGTTGTATTACAATAGCTCAAATATTTCCAAAACTGAGTGGGATACCTATTTCAATTGATATTTTGAGGCTTCCCAACATTATTAGTTTAAAGTTGCCTCTCTTCAAAATAAGATTTTAAGATTAACTGAGGCAAACAAACAATTAAATAAAAGGTAAAATGGCTCCCGAAGCTTCAGGCTACTTTTCCTTGGCTTCTTTGTCTCATACTTCACGTCTGGTGTCCTCTTGTCTCTCTCCCTTAGCTCCTCGTGGCCAGATCCCAACTCCACTTCCATCTTCCTCCTTACCATCTATTTTGCCTATGCCCCCTCTATACTCTCAGATACTAGTTCCCACATACTAATTCTCTCACCAAACTTCCCTTTTTCTCTGAAACTTTCCCCACTTCCTTTTCCTCTGAACTTGTCAGAATCTCTCCCTTTAAATTAAGTCTTCTGATGATCCAGATGCTAAACCCTTAATTCCTTATACTCCCTGAACTAAAGCTGAACTATGAGTCATAGTCAAAGATTTTACAAAAGTAACCGAAGATTCTTACAGATTTGCTGAGGAATTAAATATAGTCATTCAATCTTATCAACCTGATTACTCTGACTTATATCAGCTAGTTAATATGCTTTTCAGTGAAGACAAGGCCCAGTATAGAATGAAAACTACTAATTAGGAAAATCCTGAAAGGTCTCCAGAATTACATCCAGGAGGCCAGCCTGCTAACTTATATGATCAGGCTAGAGCAATCACTATATGACTCCATCAAGCAATTCCTAGGACTATTCTAAAGCCTGTTGATTGGGCAAGATTCAGGCTTGCCTACAAAAACCTGATGCACCTGTTCATGAATATTATAATAGACATCAGATTATTTTTAAAGAAGATTTTAGTCTTCCTTCAGATATTGATTCTTCCCAGGTAACTTTTAACTGTGTTTATTATTTGACTGAACCAGGACAGTTCCCTTCTGGTAAAAAGGACCAGGATGGAATAGAAAACTATGTTCACTTCAGATTTTAATTAATCTGGCAAACCACCTCACTTGCACTCTAGATGAGTAACCTCAAGAAAGACCACCAAAATCCTAATCTTAATCTTCAACTCTAGCAAATGAAGGCTCCTAAATGAAACCAAAATCCTCCTATTTTATGCTATTATTGCAAAGAACCAGTACCTTGCAAAACAGATCATTGCAAATGTAAGCACTTAAGATGCCTTAAGCCCTCTAATCAGCCTTCCCAACATCCTCCTGATTCTCAATGACAAGGTTCCAAGAAATTACAGGGGCCCTTCCCAAACCGCAAAGCACTTTTGTCCTCAAAGCCATGGCTACCTTCAAGAAAAGTGTGAGAAAAGAATCATGTCCTTGTTTTGATGCACACCCATCTATGGAGCTTTAATGTATTTGACATAGTACTGTGTATTAATCTGAGATAAGTAAAGTTTCCAAAATTGCCAAGTTAGTCTCAGGATTCTCAGAATGAAAATCTGTGATTCTAGAAGTCAGGATATGGAGCTACTGGGATGCTCAGTTTATTGATTGAAAGGCTGAAGAAGGCTAAAATTGAGTTTACTGGGAAACCAGAAAAATCTCAAATATAATTTTATCATGGAATGTAAAGGAGTATAGTAAATAATGAAGAAATCTACTACTAGGATGAATGAACAGGATTGTAACATTCTCTAGAGAATCTGATTAACTGAATACATTAAATATTTTCAGAAGCAGTTAGAGCTGGTACCTGCTGTTTAGTAGAGTGGAATGGTTTGAAGATTTTTACCTCTTTTCAGTAAGCTGAAGAAGAACAATATCTAATTAAATTAGAAGCATTTACAATATTCAACCAGGCAGTTTGAAGACTTATAATGTATAAGCTTGGCTATTTTTTTTTATCTATTCAAAAATAGGTAATCAAATATTTCTAGGCTCCTATATAGGCTTAAAAATATTTCATCTTCTAAAGGTATCTTGTTTGTATTTAAAATCTGACTAATATACTCACTGAATTTAATACCTGGAGAGACTGTTTCATTAAACTTGTTCATGGCTTAGACCTTTTTCTCCCAGAATAAATGAGACAAGAATGAGAAAATTTAATGATACTAGTGTTTCAGAGAAAAAATATATATATGCATATACACAAATGAATACATAAGATATTAAGATTTGTAGATCATAGAGTGACAAAGTAATAAAAACAATAATATAATAACAATAATAAACACAAATGGTTGAGGAAAGAAATCTAAAAGAATTTCAAATTTTTGTCAAGAAATCAAACTTGGGTTTACCACTTGGTAAAACATATATCTTTGGAAAAGCAGAGACTATACTTATGAACTAAAATTTTAATTTTCTCTCAATAAAGTATGTCATTCACCTACTGTTAATAAATTTCAAAAAAGGAAAAAAAATCTCACATAGTGCTTTTCCTTCTCAAAATGTTTTCTCCATTTGGCTTCTTACCTTTAGACAATAAACTATAAGTAAATATATAATAATATGTTAGCAACAATAAGTGCTACTAAATAATAAAATAAAAAGGAGATCAAGGAAAGGGAAGGCATGAATGAAAATGTGAAATTTGAGCAAAGACTTAGAGAAGGCAAGGGAGGTAAAAGAAGTGAGATTATTCCAGGAAGAGAGTGTGACCAGTATAAAGGCCTTGAAGGTGGCTGTGTACCTGGTGAAGGAGTGCAAGAAGCAAGTGTGGCTTGAGTAAAACAAGGGGGAGGGATTTAAGGGAATAAGAAGTGATGGTGGTGAGCAATGGTGGTGTACCGACAGCCATGGTAGGGACTGACTCAATGTGAGGAAGCAAAACAGTATTTTGAGCAAAGAGTAACAGGATCTGATTCATGTTTAAAAGAATTATTCTTGGTACTTCTATAATAATAGACAGTTTGGCAACAACCATGTAAGCTTGGGGCAGGGGGAGTTAAGAGGTTACTACAATAATTTAGTCTATATATCCTGGTGGCTCAGACCAAGGTAAGAGGAATGAAGGAAGTAGAAATTCATTGGATTCTGGATGTATTTTCAAGTTAGAACTTGTAAGATTTCCTGATGAATTGGATGTGGGATATGATGGAAATGGAAGAGTCAAGAGTTACTCCAAGCTTTTTGAACTGATCAATTGGTAGAATGGATTCGCCATCAAACTGAGTTGGTAAAACGCTGGAAAAACAGATTAAAGGATGAACAATGTTTATTATTTTAATTTAAAATCTTTATTAGACATCCAAGTTAAGACATCAAAAGAGTAGTTGAACATCAGAGGCTAGATGATGAAGGAGAAGTCTGCACTAGAGCAATAAATTAGTAAATCATTAACATATATATAATAATCTCACTATAAACAGTCTGGGCAAATAGTTGGAAGGCAGTGAAACTATTCTGTCTGATGGTGTAATGGTGGTTATATGTCCTTATACATTTGTCAAAACCCTAGAAGATGCAGCATAAAAAGTCAACCTTAATGTAATCTATGGACTTCTGTTACTGATATTATCAATATATAAACATTGACTCATCAGTTCAAAGAAATTTACCCCACTAATGCAAAAATGTTAATAATAAGAGAAATAGAGAGGAGGCCACATAAAGAAACTGTACTTTTTGCTCAATTTTTCTGTAAACCTGAGACAAAAAGTACATTTGTGTGTATTTACTTAGATATATATGTACATATATCTGAATTTTAAGCCAAATAGATTTGTTACACATAAAAATTAAAATAATTTAAAAAAATAATTTGTTATTCATAAAAATAAAAATATTTTATTATTATTAGCATTGCACATAACAATACTTCTATAATTAGAGGGAATGGGGAGATGTTGATCCAAGAGTACAGATTACAGGTAATAAGATGAATAAGTCCTGGGGATCTAATGTACAACACGGTGACTATTATTAACAATATTATATTATACACTTGAAAGTTGCTAAAAGAGTAGATCTTAAATGTTCTCACACACCCCTAAAAAAGGCTAAACTTCACAGACAGAGAAGTAACTGAAACCCTCACACCACTATATAAACAAAGTGTGACGCCAAAGGAAATGGATGAAATATTATTGTGTTTTGAATTTTGCCATCACATATTTACTCTGACTCCTCACAGGAGAATTATAGCTTTGCACAACCACAAAGTAATTCTCATTATTTCAAAGAAAGAATTTCATCGGATTTGTTTAAAGAGGAAGTTCAGCCTAAATTAGTCTTATTCACAGTAGTCACTCTTTCTTAACAACAACCTTCAGTGTCCATTCAAAGTACATCAAAGTTCTATTTTATCCACAATAAAAACAATTAAAAATAGTTGAGACATTTGTCTTTAATACAAAGTTTAATTTGGATTGTTTTTCTAACAGCTTTATCCAAAGTATCCAAAAGTAATCCAAAAAAGGAACAGACAGTTTGGGAAGATTAAAAAAATCTGTTATGCTAAATGCAGCTATAAATTCTTTATAGATTACTGGTTAATTTTAATGTTATTAGTTTTAGACAGGTATTCCTGTAATTACTCCAAATAGACTGAGTCCTTTTCCTGTTTATAACATTTATACAAAAAAAACATGCTGGTGATTTTAAGGTTCTGTTTATGTTGTTATAATATGTTAAATTGTTCAGTTTTTTAAACTTTGATTCTTTTACTAGGTATACTTTGTTAAGCATTATAATAGATATTTTATTAACTGCTATATAATATATCTATAGAAAGAAATGTTTTCTTCTGGGGAATATTGGAGGAAATTCCATGGAGGTATCTCCACTGAAGATTTGTTGCTAGTGGAAAAACAAACAAAAAAAAAACAGAAAAAAAAACATGATTTTGCAACTCTAATGTTATTTTCCAGTCACATTTAACACATCAGAGCTGTCTTTCTTACTTATTTTCCCAAAATTTTCTTTTTAGTATTTAGTATGGGATAAAATTTACTTCTCTTACTGATACAGACTTAAGATTTATTTACTTGCGTATTTTGGCCATTATTCTTACCTCCATTCTTTGTAGATATGATAAAGTCATTTGTTATATTGGGGAATTTCATGATAAGTTTTCCTTCCTTTCCCTTAAATTAGATAAGTCACGTTAGAAGTGTAGTATGTTATATGTAAAACACGTTACAGCTATGTGTTCTAATTTTTTGTTCTTATGTTGAAGAGCCTCTATGAGTCATGAGATAGGAAGCCAATTCTAGAGGGGTAGACTGTGCAAAAAATATCTCATTGTGGTAGGAGGGTATTTCAATAGACAAGGCCTTGTGCTCATCATGAGTAATATCGAAATAACTCATGAAACTTGAGATATAAATTAACATACTGCATCAAACCAGAAGGAAAAGTCAGTTCTGAAAAATGGAGGATTCTCAAGACCATAAATTCTACCTTTGATATTTTAAAACTTATAATGTCTCTTCTCTAATTTTTAGGCATCTTGAGTTATAAATGTGTTGATAGCCAGCTCTCAGGTTCTGTCTACTACATGGTTAGCATGAGGGCTGTATGATAAAGTATTATAAGAAATATAAAGTAAGAAAATAATGTTTATGGAGAAGGCTATTCAAAAGAACATATGTAATACTAATAATAGTAAATGTATATTTACTGTTTGACAGGCCCACTCACATAAATTATTTTATTCAGTATTGCTCACCCACTCACCCCAGAAACCTCTGAGTATCATGGGATAGGTATTATTGTTACTTAGTTTGTCACATATATGAGTTATTTTAAAGATCAAAATAAAATGAGATTATAAAGGATATTATTTTTGAAGTAGTTATTAAACTTAGGAGCTTCCAAATTTATCTTCATTTTACCTCTTCCTAGATTGTGTGTTTTATCTTTCTTTTCTTTGGTGTTTATATTTATCACATAATGAATAACACCATGAATTTTAAAGCTACCTCAAGTACTTTATTGAATGAAATAAAATAAATATAAATAACATGGCACTATTTTCTTTATTCTACAAAGAAACTGAGGATTTGAGAGAGTAAAGGACCATTACAATAACTCATTATGAATTATAATTTACATAGTAAAAAACTACTCTTCCCTTGAAACCATGGTACCTCTCAAGATAGTAGTAATCATGAACAGTATTCATTCAGTCAGCAAAATTTATTGAAGAGCTACTATGTGCTAGACATTGTGCTAGGTACTGAGAAGCCAATGGTGAATAAGACATAAATGTTCTTTCTCTCATGAAGCTTATATTCTACTTAAGGGAGTGTATTAGTCTGGATTCTAATAGAACCGATAGAATTTTTTTAAGTTGATATTATCACATAATTAAAGACCTAAGGAGCTTCTTTTTACAATACACTACATGTGACTTTTAAATAGAATAAAATAGACATCATGGGGTCAAATGTATATACCATTGCTGAACTCTTACTGTAACAGGGAACTGTGAAGCAGAATTTCCTTTCCTGGCATTGAGATTGTAATGCATTTTTATATGCAATATGTTCCTTGATAGACTTATTCATTCTATGGAAGTACAGAATTTCCAAAGGAAAGAAGTAGTAAAGCATTTCATTTAAAATTTGAGCATAGTGCTTATCACCATAAGCTATTTATACAGACTTCAGAAAAAAAAAAATCCTAGTAAACATTTAAAATATTGACTCAAAACTTACCAGTTAACTTTTGTAAGTTCAGGCCCACACAAAAAAATGTAAAGGAAATAAAGTAGGGATCAAGACAGTGATGTAGGAAGATGCTGAGCTACCCTCCCCTCACAAACACATCAAAACTGCAATTACATACAGAACAACTCTCACTAAAATTAGCCTAAAGTCTAGCAGGATGGCTTTTCTACAACTAAGGCTGTAAAGAAGGAGCCACACAGAGATCTGTTAGGAAAGGAAGAGAAGCAACCTAGTCAGGACCACACAAGCATGTGGAGACTAAACAACATGTTACTTAAAAACCGATGGGTCAATGAATAACTCAAAGAGGAAATCAGAAAATACATTGAGGCAAATTAAACACACAACTTTCCAAAATCTATAGGATTCAACAAAAGCAGTTCTAAGAGGGAAGTTTTAGCATTGCAGGCCTACCTCAAGAAACAATAAAAATTCAAATAAACAACCTAACCTACCATCTAAAGGAATTAGAAAAGAAGAATGAGCAAAGCCCAAAGTCAGCAGAAGGAAATAATAAAGCTCAGAGAGGAAATAAATAAAATAGAGACCACACAAAAAATAAAAAAGATTAATAAAACCAAGAGATGATTTTGTGAAAAAATAAACAAAATTGACAAGCCTGTAGCCAGGCTCATTAAGAAAAAAAAGAGAAGGGGCCCAAATAAACAAAATAAGAAATGAAAGGAGAAATTGCAACCAATATCACAGGAATACAAACAATCATAAGAGAATGTTACAAATGTTTCTATTCCAACAAATTAGACAACCCAGAAGGAATGGATAAATTTCTAAAAAAACAGAAAAAAATAGATACTCTGAACAAACTGATTGCTAGTATTGAAATTGAATCAGTAATAAAGAAAAAAATCTCCAAACAAATAAAAGTCCAGGACTAGATTTTTTCACAAGGGAGGGAATTCTACCAATCATTCAAAGAAGAGTTAATGCCTATCCTTCTCAAACTATTCCAAAAAAAAAAAAAAAAAAAAAATTGAAGAGAATGGAACACTCCCAAATTCCCAAATTCATTCTATGAGGACACCATTACTCTGATACCCAAACCAGACAAAGACAGTACATAAAAAGAAAATTACAGGCTAGTGTCTTTGATAAATATAGATGCAAAAACCCTCAGCAAATCTAATTCAACAATATATCAAAAGGATCATACTTCGTGATCATGTGGGGTTTAGTCCAGGGATGTAAGCATGATTCAATACCTGTAAATCAACAAATGTGATACACCACGTTAACAAAATGAAGATAAAAATCACATGATCATCTCAATAATTCAGAATAAGCCTTTGACAAAACTCAACATCCATTCATGATAAAAACTCTCAGAATAGTTGATATGGAGGGAACATATCTCAACATAATGAAGACCATTTATGACAAACCCACAGCTACTCAATGGCAAAAAGCTAAAAGCTTTTCCTTTAAAACCAGGAGCAAGACAAGGATGGCCACACTTGCCACTTCTATTTAACATATTATTGGAAGTCCTAGCCACAGCAATTAGACAAGAAAAAGAAATAAAAGGCATCTAAACCAAAAGGAAAAAAGAAAAACTCCTTATTTGCAGATGACAGGATACTATATGTAGAAAACCCTAGTCTCCACCAAAAATCTATTAGGAGTAATAAATAAATTCAGTACAGTTTCAAGATATAAGATTAATATAAAGAAATCTGTTGCATTTCTATAAACTAATAGTGAACCATCAAAAAGATAAAGCAAGAAACAATATCATTTATAATTGCATTAAAAAGAATGAAATACCTAGGGACAAACTTAATCAATAAAATACTTATACTCCAAAAACTATAAGAGATTGATGAACAAAACTGAAGATAATACAGATAAATGGAAAGTTATTCTGTGTTCATGGATTGCAAGATTTAATATTGTTAAAATGTCCCTATTACCCAAAGCAATCTACAGATTTAATGCAATGCTTATCAAAATACCCATGACTTTTTTTTTTTTTTTTTACAGAATTAGAACAAATAATCCTAAAATTTGTATGGAACTACAAAATATCCTAAATGGCTGGGATAAAACAATCTTGAAAAAAAAAAAAAGAAAAAGAAAAAACAAAGCTGGGAATATCACACTACCTGACTTCAGACAATATTACAAAGCTATAGTAATCAAAACAGTATGGCACTGGCACAAACACAAATCAATGGAAGAGAATAGAGAGCACAGAAATAAACCCACATACATATGGTCAATTAATCTGTGACAAAGAAAGCAAAAATATACAATGGAGAAAAGACATCTCTTCCATTAAGTGGTGTTGGGAAAACCGGAAAGCTATATGTAAAAGAATGAGATTAGAACATTTTATCACAACATACACAAAAATAAACTCAAAGTAGATTAAAGACTAAAGTTAAGACTAGAAACCATAAAACAATTAAAGAAAACATAGGCAGTACACTCTTTAACATAAGTCTTAACAATACTTTATAAGATCTATCTCCTCAGGCAAGGGAAAAAAAAAGCAAAAACAAAAAATGAGACCTAATCAAACCTAAAAGCTTTTGCACAGTTAAGGAATCCATCAATAAAATGAAAAGGTAACCTACTAAATAGTAGAAAATATTTGCAAAAGTTATTTCTGATAAGGGGTTGATATCCAAAATATATAAAGAACTCATATATCAACAGCAATAGAACAACCTGATTAAAAAATGGGCTGAATACCTGAATAGGCATTTTTCCAAAGAAGACATACAGATGGTTAACAGGCACATTAAAAATGTTCAATATCAATAATCATCAGGAAAATGCAAATGAAAAGCACAATAAAATGTCACCTCACACCTGTCAGAATGGCTTTCATCAAAAAGAACACAAATAACTAATGTTGGTGAGCATGTGGAGAAAAGGGAACCCTCATACACTGTTGGTGGGAATGTAAACTGGTGCAGCCAGTTTGAAGGTTCAGAATCTACAGGATTCAACCAACCTCATATTGTGTAATACTATAGTATGTATTTATTGAAAATAATCCGTGTATAAAGTGGACCCACAATAGTTCAAACTCAGTGTTGTTCAGTAGTCAACTGTATATGCTATTGGTTCTGTACACCAGTTCATATAGAGATATTACATAATTATGAAGCCTGAAAAGTCCAAGATCTACAGTTAACAAGCTGGAGATCCAGGAAAGCCAATGGTGTGTGTAAGTTCTAGTCAGAGTCCGAGTCCAAAAGTAGGGGAAGACTGGTGTGCCAGCCAACCCACACTGGGGAGGGAAATCTACTTTACTCAGTTTACCAGTTCAAATGTTAATCTCTTCCCAAGACACTCTTGCAGACATGCTCAGAAATAACGTTTAAACAAATATCTGAACACTCTATGGCCTAGTCAAGTTGACACACACACAACTAACCACCACAGGGAATTAGAAAATAAACCAAAAAGGAAATGAGTCAATACATTAATTTCAAATACTAACAATTCTATTATAAAAAGTAGACAGATAATGTGATAGTGACTAGTTGTGTGATGGGAAGGAAAGAAGTCATTGAGGATGCAGTATTTGAATGAGAAATCCCAATATATTAAACAGTGGTTAAAGAGAGTTTTCACAAGATAGAAGAACACATTTAAGGGCTAGAAATAAACAAAAAAAAATGCTTGAAGTATCTAAGGAAAAAGAAAAAAGCTTAAATTTGTGGAGTCTGGTGACCAAAGTAAGAGTCCTATTAGAAGAGGCCTGAGAGACAAACAGGGGTCTGATCATCCAGAGCTTTGGAAACTACAATGAGGAGCACAAATTTCCTTTTAAGCTCAATGGGAAGCCATTTATGGGGTTTTATGCATTGCAAAGGCAAAGCATGATTGAACAGTAGATCAGCCAGTTTAGGATCTACAGGAAACATCTCTGAAATTTTAAGGTAATGGACAAATAGTTGATTACATAGATAGATAAATGATAGAGGATATAGATTTGCATATATTAGCATATATATGTAGACATATATACAATATATAAAGTGTATATATTTGCATGTAGATAAAAGGGCTGTTTTGATTTGCTGCTTAGGTGAGAGGTTAGGCACCCATGGGGATATATGAGAAACAATAGATATTAGCTAAACTACATTCTGGTGAGAATGAATCAGTGAACTAAAGACCTTTAGTTTTGTGAGTAGAGTCTGCAAGCAGAGTGAATACACATTCCTCAACCTCCCTGCAAGCTGTGTTCAGCCTCTCCTCTAGGTACCTAAAGAATACCAGTCTTAACAGTGTCAAATTATTGGCTTCTGATATACTTTCAAATCTAGGACCAGTTCCGATGTTGTTGTAACATTTTCCTTACAAATGTATAATAATAAATTATTAAAATTCAATAATATGTCATTGGTCTTACTACTATATTCATATCTGAATCCCAGCTTCTCTGATGCCTGGAACACCCACACACTTTTAAAGATAAAGGAAGAGATTTTCAAGTATTCATTCAGTGCCATTCAATGTACTGCTTGTTTAGAAATAGGAATGTATATATATTTTTTATTCTCTAACATTTAGGTGGACTTATGTATATGGTTGATAACAGGGCAATACTAAAATAACACAGCCTTTGTAGCCCTATATTAAGTCAATAACGAAGCAACTCACTTGAAGCAAGACATAGAAAAGCAAGTATAATTATATTATAATACATGAATTGTCAAAATTTTTGTGGGCTCTTCTGAATAGTTCGAGCAATTATGAGATTCTTTTTCGCACTGAGAAGAGTAAAACATTACACAAGATGGGACTGTTAGTACTCCCATCATACAGAAATACAGTGGAGGGCCGAGAAGTTTAAATGTCTTATCCAAGGTCACAAAACAAGCAAATGACCTCTTGAGGAGTTGAAGGAGTTGGAACCCAGATACTATCGATGTTGCCTGTCTGAGGGGATATACACGTTTGTGTGTGTGTGTGTGTGTGTGTGTATTAATTCTGATGAGAATTTAACATATTTATTTCAAAACTTTTAGTTTTCCTTTAATACTAATAGTCCCTACATTGTAGAACTAAAAAAAAAAAAAAAAAAATAGTAGATGTAAATCACCTAGAACAGTGCCTATCACATAATAAATACTCCGTGTATGTTCACTATCCTAATGACTTTTTTCCAAATGGGAACTATCAGTAGATCATCCCTTAATTGATTCCTTAGTAAATAAATAATTTACACTAAAACTAAACCTAAATAATATATATAAAGAAATGGCATTTGCATAATGTTATTTAAATGTCAAAGGACATATAAATATATGGCTTTTTGAAGTATGGAATATTATTAAGTATATTTACCAAGTATAGGTTCCTAAAGGGATTTTTTTTTTTTTTTGTATGTAGCTTATTACTGTAGAGCAAATGTGAGGTAAGGAGATAGAAAGCTTCTTAGACTTTGTTAGAATTACTCCCACATCTATGTAGGAAGGGATGAATTAAAATAAATTATAATCATTTATAATTTCAAGTGAAGTTCATGATGTAGAAAGAAAAAGTGGACAATAATTTACTTATAAGAAAGGGTCAGAAGTATAGATAACTTGTCTATTTTTAATTATATTTCTTCAATTTAGAGAAAAGTTAAATTTATTATCTTCTCCTGACAACTTCACAAACTAACCTATCAGGATTAGGATAACATTCTGCCCTCTGAGTCCACACAGAGATCCACAATCTATCTCTCAAAACCTCTTTCTTTCACCCTCTCGAATTAACAGAATGAGGAATTATGGGAGTCCTAGAGGTGCAAACAGAGGCTGAAACCATCAAAAGAGGATGGAGCTGATATTTTTTAAATGCAGTAGTTAGACAAGTGAGAGAAAGAAACATGAAGAGTACTGCAGTTGAAAGAGCACAGAGAGAGAGATAAAACTGAAGTGGTGGTTACATGTGTGAGAGAGTCAGGAAATAAAGCTGGGGACTAAACAGTGCCCAGCTCCTAAAACCCCATGCATCCTAAGTTAAGGCACTGATATAGAATGTAAACACTTAGAAGTAGAAAGTCTTAGCTATTTTGTTTAGGAATGTGTTCTAAGGGCTTGGAACAATGTCTAGAACTGAGTAGGTGCTTAAGAGATGTATATATATATATATATATATATATATATATATATACACATATATATATATATTTAATTTTATTTTATTATTTTTTATACAGCAGGTTCTTATTAGTTATCTATTTTATACATATTAGTGCACATATGTCAATCCCAATCTCCCAATTCATCCCACCACCACCCCCCACCTCCCCCACCCCACTTTCCCCCCTTGGTGTCCATATGTTTGTTCTCTACACATGTGTCTCTGTATGTTGAGTGAATGAGTACTTTGTAAATCTTTCTGTGACCACTTAGTTGCCATTCATTCTTCAGTTTCAATCCCAACAGTGTCTAAACAGGGTCTAAAAGTACAGCTAGCCATGGAAAATAAAGGGAGTAGAAAAACAAGTTCCCCAAGCCCCCAGTAAACAGCTCATCTCTCCTGTCCTCTCACTCAGGATCCAGCACTTTTCTGTTGGTCCAGAAATTCAAAGTTTTGAAAGCATCCAGAGACAACACTCCTGATGTGCAATAGCAGCAACGGGGCATGTGAACAAGAAAAGAGCAGAGAAGGAAGAAAAACAAAGATGGCAGGATGACCTTGGCACACAGACTGGTTTGGGGGTCACAGGAGGTTTTCTTTAGAGAAAACTGTGAATAATTGGGGCACAAGGGTGGGAAACTGAAACCCCCCCCCCCCCCCCCCGCAAATACATGGGGTAGCATGGCTGGGAGCCTCACAAGATAGTAGAATATAAACATGTGAAAGAAAAACATCACAAGGCTTCCCTGGTGGCACAGTGGTTGAGAGTCCGCCTGCCGATGCAGGGGACACGGGTTCGTGCCCCGGTCCGGGAAGATCCCACATGCCGGGGAGCGGCTGGGCCCGTGAGCCATGGCCGCTGAGCCTACGCGTCCGGAGCCTGTGCTCCGCAAAGGGAGAGGCCACAACAGTGAGAGGCCCGCATACCGCAAAACAAAAAACACATCACAAATTCAACTTACATAATGCATGTACATTCCATCTTTTCATATGAAAAGAGAGGAAAAGACAGTGCTCACTTCAAATGGTGCTTGTGAGAATTAAGAGTCTTAATAGTGCCTGGCACTTAGAGAACATTCAATATGATTTTTAAACAACCCCGTGTGCTCTTATTAGACCTAAGGATTCTGCTTAGAGAGAGAGAAATCGAGAGGGAAAGAAAAATGGTTCTAGTCTTTATAGTGCATGAAGTCTGGTGAAATAGGCAGACTTGTGAAGCTGAGGATACCGTTGGATTTCATTTAGCTCCTGGAGAGAGAGCTTAAAGCACACCTTTGGCAGAAGAAAGAAGCCACACACTTTTTCTCTGCCTTTGAGCTTTAGGGTCTCTGCATATTTTCTAGTGCGACTCATAGTTCCATACCCTTGGCCCCAGTAATCCCTCCTGACTTGTCCTGACTTGTCCTTCCTTACTGATTCTGACAGCCTAGATTTTCTCTTATCTGGACTATACAGGGAAGCTTGGAGCCACTTTTCCTGTAATGGGGAGATTGCAGTTTCCCAGGGGATGAACAATGGCTGCTGACTTTTATATTGATGACGTTTCTTCATTCTTTGTATCTGTGACCCTGTGACAAATTTCACCATATTTCTTATGACCTGCCTTCGGAAGTAACATAATTTTCAGTAATGCTTAGTGGCCTGAAATAATTCACTTATCTTTTCAGTAGTCTATACAACCACCTATGCTAGACACAATTCTGGACACTGTAGATGTGAAGTTCTCCTTCCTCTGGAGAAACTCAGAGTCGATGTCAGCTCATCAATAAAGAATCACAATGCAGTGATGTCATATATAATACAGTGTGACATTCAAGGTTCTTTTGAACACTCAAGTCAGAGAGACAAGGTCATGGGAGGTCTCATAGAGGAGTTTATATAATAACTGACCCTTAAAGGCTAATTCAGAAAAAAAAAGTAAACAGAATAGGTTCTTCTATAAGAGCAAATGGCAGTTGCATAGACAATGTCATGGGATTAAAAAAGTATTGAACAGAATTCCTTTTTCTTCATGTGCTAAAAAATTCAATTAGTACTTTATAAGAGCAAAAGGATAGGACTATGTCTATATTTTAGACAGGTAATTCTGGGATTTGAATGGAGGATAGAGACAATTAAAAATATTGGAGGCCATTATTTTCAGCTTCCTGAATACAAAAGGTCTGAACTCTTCAATAATCAGCACAATTCTAGACTTTCTGAAAATATTAATTTATTGTTAATGATTTTGAGAGTTTGAAACAAGTGTTTTGCAACTTGTACTTGAAGGTAAGAAAAAGTATTACTGACATGAATTTTGGGCTTCAAAAATTCAAAGTCTATCTTTAAGGAAATATTTAGCTTATTTTAAGAAATATTTTAAGAAATATTTTAAGAAATATTTTAAGAAATATTTTAAGAAATATTACATGTCTAACACACACACACATATATATATATATATATATATATATATATATATATATATATATGTAAATATTAACTGAAAGCAAGGGCCCATGGAGGTAGTGGAAGAAGTCTAGAATTTATTCCATGGGTAGAGATATACATCATACCCTTTTAAAGATTAATAACATATTTTAGTAGGATCTACAGCATTTAACAAAATATAATTGACAGACTGACACACAGTATTCTTTTAGCTGAGTCTCACAAGGTTAAAATCTGTAGGAAATATCAATAAAAATATTATGTTCTCTAAGCAGATGAGTGAAGCAAAAGTTTATCGAGTTCATTGAATTTTAAGCCTGCCATTGTCAAGTTGCTTTAAGTAGGAAACTATTAGAGATGTGATGCATTTAGTGAGAGTTTCTAATTTTTTGACATTAATTATTTTGTTCTATCATTTTTTAATGCAACTAGCTATGAGACATATTATGCATAATATAATGCATGACAAGAGTTTTAAATATCTGAACATGGATTTGAGTAAATATGCTTAATCTAGAGAGTTTAATCAGTTTTATCAACACTATGCATGTCAGAGTTGGTGGGCACCATGATAATGTGACCTCATTAAATTAATACTTGTGATGAGGATGAAAATGACCATTGAATATCAGAATAAATAATGCATCATCTTGTATTCTTTTGCCACTGCTGCTTTAGGCATCTGGGGAAATTAATAAGGGTTATTGTGTCAGTCAGGCAAATCAGAAGTAAAAAGAAATCTTCAATTAATCGTGGTATTTTGCAACTATCCCTTTGGGGAAAAAAAGAGAACCCTATTAATAAAAAAGCATTATGCCTCTGTTGCAGTTGACAAACAGTGATAAGCTTCTCTGGGGACATCCTGTATGAGAGATTCATAATAAAGTTTTCCTTGTAAATTTCTCTAAAATCATTCCATCTACACAGTCTTACAGTTCTGAGGCATGAAACCCATTGGGGCTTCATCTAAAGAGGTTTTCCTTTTGGCCTTCACAGAGTGAGCTGCTGATTACTGCATAGGGCCTTTGTAGCATGCTGCCAGGGACTGACACAGTTAAAAAGCTGAAGCATGCCCCTTGCACCAACAAGTTTGGTTAATCAGGAAGCTTCTTAGGGACCATCCAGGGATTAACCAGTAACTCCCCCACATATTAGTAGCCTTGAGACACTCAGTGCAAACACGGTTCTACAGACTTTGTACAGCTTGTTAGGTGCAACTTCTCAGTCACTATTTTGGGGTTTATTCCTAGAAATTTCAGATGAACTGGTAATCAAGACACAGGGATATCAGCTTGGTGCTTTACGACTGCCTGGAGGGGTGGGATGGGGAGGGTTGGAGGGAGGGAGACGCAAGAGGGAGGAGATATGGGAACATGTGTATATGTATGGCTGATTCACTTTGTTGTAAAGCAGAAACTAACACACGATTGTAAAGCAATTATACCCCAATATAGATGTTTAAAAAAAAAAAAAGACTGAATTGGAATGAGGGATGGAGTTTCTAGGTGTGAACGTATTCTGACATAACACTTAGAGTGCCATTTCTTTTGGGATGTTAGCCTTAAGTCTTCTCATCATAAAAAGAACAATATTCATTTCTTGTTAGGATGAATTTTCCATGTCTTAGTCATCTCAGGAATTCTTTATTTCTCTATGATTTTTCTTTCATCATTAAGGGAGGAAACAAACTGTTGTTATACACTTTTTGTCTTAAAATTAAACATCAAATAATAGCAGACATTGGGCACTGAAATAATCATCAACTTTAAGACAAAAGACATAAACTAGGAGTGAGCAATACTTACAAACCATTTTGAATATTCTTGGAAAGAATCATTCAGAGTTCATATATATTTCATTTTACGTAAATACCGAGACCCGGACATAGTTCCTTTGCCCCATTTTTTACCAGGTTGTGGAAGATAGATAACACTTTTAAACCTCTAGTTTTGAACAGAATGGAGCCTTGACATTGAGAGTAGGACCATGTTTTAAAATATCAAGATATACTATGAAAACAATCATCAATTATCCCATTTAGTCACCTCCAGAATTGATGCCTGTCATACAAAGAATATACATATATTTATTTATGATTTCAAGTGAACAAATTAAATTTAGGTTTCTTATTATAGTATTTTTGTACTTTTCACAATAGCAGCTCTCAGGTAGTCTGTAGGTAATTTTATATGTGTTATGTATGTTTATATTAGAAAGGCAGAAATTTGTATATGGGTAAATAATAGAATTTTATAAAATTTCTTTCTATTAGTGGTGTTTTCAAACTTCTTGAAACAGAAAGATTCATATGTTCAAAAGTTTAATAATTTATCAAGATGCTTGAACAAAACATCCAGTTGTGAAAAAAGTAATATATATTATTGATGCAAGCATGCCTCTCAACATACATATACGATAATCACAACAGACTTTTGAAAATATATGAGGCATAAGTTAATATTTTATTGTCACAAAAAGGAATATATTATTACAAAAATAAAGTAAGAAGCCTGTGTATTATGTATATGTTTTTCATCACCATAAGGTTTTGACCTTGGAAATTCATTTAAAGCTTCCTTTTCATAAGTTACAAGATATAATCTTCAACGTAGTGACAAATCATATGACACAGTGCTATTATTTCTTTTATTTATCTATGGTGCTACCTATCTCTTTACTTATCTAAAGCAATTTGGAGCTTATAGTGAGATATAAAGGCAGACTGATTCATTATTAATAGAATTCTTTTGTATAAAATAGCTTTTAAAGATGCCAAGGAGAAAATACAACCGAGATCTGAATATAAGGACAGGAATTAAATGTGGATCTTGACCAAATTGTAAGTTTCCTACAGTGCCAAACAACAATAATGTTTATAAATCTATCTACTATGATTTTCCAGTAGTCAACACACAAGGGTATACATAGTAATAGCATTAGTCCTTGTCCTTTGTTAAATGTAATTGTTTCTCTTGAAGAAGTAGGTCTTTTAGAAGAATGGCTCCCCAGAGAGAAAGAGAAAACGGGATTAAGATAGTGAGTTCAGGTAGGAGCTTCTATAGAAAGTCATGAATAGACCATCAAACAGAAAATATTACTTTTCCTCATCAACAAATGTGGGATTTAAAAAAAATCATCTGTAAAAAAAAGCAATCTAAATTAACAGGATTGCATATTTAAAACTACTTTTAGTAGTTATGTGACTCCAGGAGTCACAATTTAAATTCAGAATTGAAAGGGAATATAAAAGCCATTTGTTTGTTTTTGCCTATGAAACAACGAATTCATTCATTCATTCGTTCTTGTTATGTATTCATGCCATGGATCAGTCAAAAGACATTTATTGAATGCTTTAGTGCATGGCACTACACTGTATTTTGATTTTCATTTTGAGTTATATTTAGGTAGATATTTCTGGCTACCAGATGATCTCAGACTGTTTTAGATTTAGGTTGTGAGGTGAGACATGAATCACCTCTGTTGATTACTTACTACGTGCCCCGCGATATCCCATATAAAACTAAATATTTATTATGTTCCAAAAAATTGCCCCCAGTCCTGCCTTGGCAGCCATCTCCCTGGTTTCTTCATCATTTAACAAAACTAACTGTATCAGACACTGTGCTAGGTCTGAGACTAAAGAGAGGAGAGGGGGGAATTGAAGAAGATGAGCCTGCTTATGCATGCTTAAATTCTACTGGGAATAAACATGCAAATAATTGTAATATAATAAAACTGTAGATTCACAAGGATGTGCATGGTGTGGAGTGAATGGGGGCCAGGAGGATGGGAGATTTAGTTACCCTGGTGAAGTCAGGGGAGGTTTCTGCAAAGAGACAGGCTTTGAGATGATATACCAGGATTATGCTGAAATATTTCAGAGAGAGGAATGAAGGATAATGAGACTTTAGATGTTAAGGAATTTTCTGGGAACCAGAAACAATTTAAAACTTTGGGATACAAAATATGATCAAGAAAGCTGGAGGGACAGGAAAGATGACAGATGATAAAAGATTTTGAAAGATATTTCTGAAATACTGTATAGCAGTTTCTTGAAAATTGTTAAGCTAATCAAGTTTTGGTTTCACTCATAAGAAGATACAGAAGTCCTTTGTCAAAAGAGTCTGGATCCAATTTGTACCTAAGCAATGTCATAAGTCTGTTCTGAGTCTTTTAGCAGTCACCACCATGGGACTGTGATGTTATTTCTTTTACTAGTTTCTTTTAAGCAATTGATACAGTCACCTAGCTAAATGGAAACAGAATTAGAAGTAGAAGCAAGTTCTATCTGGCTGCTGAGTCCATGAATGTTTTAATGACTATGCTGCTCTGTTTGACTTGGTTCTTCTGGGGAGAATTCTTTGTCTCCACATTATTACCAGTTTGAGAATTTTGGACTACCATGGACCAGGTGAGATAAATTGATACCACAAAGGAAAGAAAGAAATGAAGATAGACTGAAGTTTAAGGGCTTACATTTTAAGGGGAAAATGACCTTTCTCTTTTACTGTCAGATAATGACATTGAAACATGGAGTAGAGATCAAAAGATCAAACAGAAGACCAAACTGGGAGACCTTTAATCTGGATTCTATTCTTTGGACAACATCACAGGCTTCTTTGTCCAAACTCTGCTGACCTCAGAAAGACCGGCTCCTGTCACTTTTTTCTATTTATGACGATTCTTACATCAATTCTTCAACTAATTCTAGGTCAAAAAAAATCATACTCTGGAACATTGTGATTTATGAAGTAAAGGCTTTATGATAAATTGTTGTTTGGTTGGAAATCCTTACAAGTTATTTTATTCTGTTAATAAGTGTAATTTAACAAAATTCTAAAATTCTGAAACTAACATTGAACTAAAGATTAGTCTTGCAATCAACTGTCAACAATTTTGTTAATTAATTGTATTATTTCTGTTGTGAGTTATGGCTTATCTGACTAAAAGAAGAAGGATTGTTAAAAAATAAAATTAAAATAAGCATACTTAGCTTCCATAAAACCTGGCTCCATCCTGGTCAAAAACTATAAACATTTAAGATCTCCACTGCTTATCCTTCTAATGTTATTTTATCTCACTCACTTACAAGGGAATTTTGGTCAGACTCACTGTTTTAAATGTCATCTGGACATTGATGGCTCAAATGTATATGTCCAGTCTGGACCTTTCTACTGAGCTTCACACACAAATACCAACTTCCTATTCAACATTTTAAATATAACATCTCCAAAGCTAAACTTTGATTTTACATCCAACCCTATTCCTCTGATAATTTTCTCCACCCAGCAAGTAAGTAAAAACTTTCATTTTCAATATCTCAGGTCAAAGACTTTGGAATTATCATTAATTGATCCCTTTATTTTATACTCCACTTCTAATTTATGAATAGATATTAATAGATTCTGTCAATTCTAATGTCAAATTACATCCTTGAATCTGCCAATTCTTACCACCTGTGCCCTGCCACAGACTGCCTTTAGCTCACATCTAGATTATTAAAATCACTTCCTAATTGATCTTTTTCCTTCTTCTCTTTCCCCAGAGTTTATTTTAAAATCAACAGTTAGAGCTCTTCTCTCAAATCATAAATTAGATCATTTAGTGCCTTGCTCTTGGCCTGTTAATAGTTTTCCAATTTCCTTAGAGGAAAACCAAACTCTTTACAATAGTCTACATGGCTCTACATGTGCTTCTTATACTCTTCACCCTGTGTGATTTTATTGCTTACAGTGCTCACTCTTTGCTTTCTGAGCTTGCTGTTCCCTAAAAATCCAAGTAACTTTGACCCAAGGCTCATGTTATTCATTTTGCTTGGACATCCTTCCTCCCAAGGAAAACTCATGACTCAAAACCTTACCTTGCCCTGGTTTCTGCGTAAATTTCACATTATCATAGTATTTTTCCTTTTGACGTTTTTATATAAAATAAGTTGGAAAAAAATACTCCCACCACCAACACTTCTAGAACATTCCCATCCTTACCAAACTTTATTTTGCCATGGAAATAATCCCTACCTGAAATTACATATCTATGTTTTTAATTTATTTTTTGTATCCCATTACCAAATGTAAGTTCCATATGTCCAAATACTGAATTACAATCTCCTTACACCATATCTAGAGTGTAATATGCATGTATATGTATATAATTAATTAATTAATGGTATATTGAAAATGACAATTTAACGCACCTATTCCAAGAGCAACTACACTCAGCTATACAAGACCTTAAAATGGCAAATGGAGAAGAAATGAACAGAGACCTATTAAGCCTTCTACTTAATTTTAGAAAGAGATATTGGAAAGCTATTACCAGGTTACTAATTTTCAAAGATGCAAAATATGAAAATTCTATGCCTAGAAAATGGTCACTCTTTTGACATCTGCTATTCATATATCAGTTTGTCTATGTTTCATGAATAGGCATTTACTTCACCATGATATTTGATATAGTTATTCAAGGGAATAAAATGTCTTTATTATTCCTGAACTGTTGTTTTTGCTAAATAAATAAATAGATAATAAATCTATTGATGATGACTGATTTGAAATGATTCAGAAAGCACTGAGAAACTACATCTGGCTCTAAGCCTCAAAAAACAAGGGCTAATAAAAGTCTTGGTAAGCATGGCATAGTGTCTAATATTAAAAGTTTATTATTTCCATAATGGAGAGTTCCAAACTGTTACTTATTTCAAGTTATAAAAACTTAGCCTATTTAAAAGGTAAGTATATCTCTGGAGACTTTTATAAAAGGTATCCAAGAGGAATTTTCAAAATGGGCTTAGATTACTACTTTCTTTTTAATATTGCTCCAAATTATAATAAATTTATCTTACCTTTTTCACAACATATATAATATATCATACATTTTTATTTTGCTTATACTTTGTAATTATGTTTGTTATTCAGAACTAGAACACAGTTTTCCATAAATCACATTGTGATGTTTCTGAAAACAAACCCTGATTTTTGCTATAAAAATACTATTACTGAAAAAAAATATTATGTATTACCTTTGTTTTTAATTCCATTTTACTGATTAAAAATTGATATCTACTAACATTTAAGTTAAACATTATACTAATATCTACAATCTCTTTCAAAGATTAAAATGAAGAAAATAGTTCCTAACTCATTCTATGAGGCCAGCATTACCTAACACCAAAACCAAAAAAGACATTATAAGAAAAAAAAGCTATAGACCTATATCTCTCATGAACATAGACAGACAAAATCCTCAACAAAATCTTAGTGTACTGAATCTAGCAATGTATAAGAAGAATCATGCACCACACCAAGTGATATTTATCCCTGGTATGCAAGGTTGGTTTACGTCTAAAACTCAAATAATGTAAGCCATCAAATCAACATTCTTAAGAAGACAATTAATATGACCCTATCAGTAGATGAGAAGATTTGACAAAATTTATGGTACAAAATCTCAAAAATAAAATTAGAGTGAAACTTCATTAACTTGAGAAATATCATCCACCAAAATACTTCAGCTAACATCATATGAATGGACAGAAACTGAAAGCTTTCTCACTGGGATCAGGAATAAGATAAGGATGTCCCCTCTCACTATTCCTTTTAATATCAAACTGAAAGTCCAAGCTAATGCATTAAGTCAAGAAAAGGTGTATGGATTGGGAAGAAAAAATTAAACTATTTTTTGTTCACAGATAACATGATCATTAGTAGAAAATTCAAAAGATTTAATAAAAATAAACTCCTGGAACTAATAAGCAACTATAATAAAGTTGAAGGATAAAATGTTCATATACAAAAGTCGATCACTTTCTTATATACCAGCAATGAACAAATGAACACATAGAATTTGAAATTAAAAACATATTTACATTAGCACATCCCCCCAAGAGAAGTACTTGGTATAAATCTAACAAAATATGTCCAAGATACACATGAGGAAAACTACAAAACTTTGGTAAATGAAATCACAAGAGAACTAAATAAAGGGACAGATATTCCATGTTCATGTGTGGGAAGACTCAATATTGTCAAGATGTCAATTCTTCCCAACTTCATTTATAGATTTATACAATCTCAATTAAAATCCCAGCAAGTTATGTTCTGGATATTGACTAACTGATTCTAAAGTTTATTTGGAGATTCAGAAGATCCCAAATAGCCAACACAATATTGGATGAGAAGAACAAAGTTGGAAAACTGACACTACGTAAGACTTATAATGGAGCAAAGATACCATTACCAAAAAATAGTGCTAAGACAACTGGACATCTGCATGCAAAAAAGAAAAAAGAAAGAAAAATTACACACAAAATTAATTCAAAATGTACCATAGACCTAAAAATTAGAGAAAACTACAAAACTCCTAGAAATAACATAGGAGAAAATCAAGATGACCTTGGGTCTGGTGATGACTTTTTAGATAGAGCACCATAGCCATGATCCATGAAAGCAATAATTGACTTTATTGGACTTTATTAAAATGAAAAACTTCTGCTCTGAAAAAACAGTGTGAAGAGAATGAGAAGACAAGCCACAGAAAGACAGTGAATATTTGGGAAATACACATGTGATAAATAACTATTATCCATAATATATAAAGTATTCTTAAAGCTTAACAATAGAAAACAAATAACTTTATTTAAAAATAGGCAAAAGACCTAAACAGACACCTCACCAAAGAAGATATAAAGATGGCAAATAAACATGTGACAACATGCTCAGCATCATCTGTCCTTAGAGAATTGTAAATTAAAACACAATGAGATCCCACTACGTATCTATTAAAAAGACCAAAATACAAAACACTGATGATACCAAATGCTGACAAGGGTGCAGAGCCATAGGGACTCTCATTCACTGCTGGTAGGAATACACAATGATACAGCCTCTTTGGAACGTAGATTTGCAGTTTCTTACAATACTAAATGTACTTTTACCATACAATCCGGCAATTTTGTCTCCTTGGTATTTACACAAATGAGGTTAAAAACTTATGTCTACACAAAAACATGTACACAGATGTTTATAGCAGCTTTATTCATAATTATCAAAACTTGGAAGCAATCAAGATGAATGGATAAATAAGCTGTTGTATCCAGACAATGAAATATTATTCAGTGCTAAAATGAAATGAGCTATTGAGCCATGAAGAGACACAGAGAAAACTTACATATGTACTTCTAAATGAAAGAAGCCAATTGGAAAGGCTACATACTGTATGATTCCAATTATATGACATTCTGGAAAAGGTAAAACTATGGAGACAGTAAAAAAAAAAAAGCAGTGGTCATCAGGGGTTGGGAGAAGGGGCAGGGATGACTAGGTGGAGAACAGAGAAATTTTAGGGAGTGAAACTATGCTGTCTAATACTTTAATGGGGGGATACATGTCATTATACGTTTGTCTAAACCAATAGAATGTACAACACCAAGAGTAAACCCTAACGTAAACTATGAAATTTAGATAATGATATGTCAATGTAGACTAATGTATTATAAGAAATTTACCTCTCTGATGCAGATACCAATACACGGGTAGGCTGTGTACATGTGCGGAAGGGCATATATATGGAAACTCTGTATCTTCTGCTCAATTTCCTTGTGAACATAAAACTGCTCTTAAAATGTCTATTTTTAAAACTAGGGTAATCAGAAGTTAGGTGCCCCAGAGAAGGTTCCCTGCAGTCTAGTTTGCTTTCCATTCTTCTATGCTAGACAATTTATTATAAAGTTGGAGTTATTATTTCTTTGTTAATTTTGTTTTCATTTATAGATTTGGTCTGTTGTTTCCTGTGACACTTACGATGATGAAAACCGACTGTTTCTAATTTGCACATGGAAAGCTGTATGTGATACCTGAATGCTAGTATTATGAAAATTAGTGTATTAGTTTTCTAGGACTGCCATGAAGAATTACCACCAACTTGATAACTTAAAACAACAGAAATTTATTTTCTTACAGTTCTGGAAGTGAAAAATGCAAAGTGTCGACAGGGTTGGTTTCTTCTGGAGATGCTGAAGGAGGGCTTGTTCTTTCCCTCTCTCCCATCTTCTGGTGGCTGTCAGCAATCCTTGTTGTCAGTTGGCATGTGGATTCATTGCTCCAACCTCTGCTTTCAGCTTTTCATGGTCTTCTCTTCTATGTCATTAAGTTTCTCCTCTTACATTTGTCACTGAAATTGGGAGGCACTTGGTTGGTCCAGGACGTTCTCATTTTGAGATGCTTCATTTGATTATATCTGCAAAGATCCTTTCTTCAAATAAGGCTACATTTACAGACAAGAGGTTTTAGGACTTGAACATATCTTTTTTAAGAAGTCACCCTTCAACCCACTACAATTACTAGTATTAATACATTGTTTCACAGTATGACGTCAATATATTTGTGTCTCCAATCAGCTGTCTTATGGGAGAGGAAACAGAACAGTCAATTTAAAAAATATCTCCAAGATTTTTTCTTCCTGGATTTAAATTGAAAAAGTGTATAATTTACAATCAGAAATAACTAAAAACATATTAATGAACATGAGATTTTTAAAACATAGACAAAAATACCTAATCATTCATGTAGAATATTACATATTTTATTACGTGCTCTTCCCCAATTCTACAATTTAGCAAAGATTGTAGAGTTTTTCAGAACTGTAAACAAACTCAGTATTATAGGTTTACATAAATAATAAACTTTCAGACTAATCATTCAGGCTAAATAATCTACTTTTATTTGCTTCTCTTTGGTTTATGTTTTCAAAGTTTATACAGTTTTTAACAGTGGTGTATTGGGGGTACCCTAATGTCAGTGCTTATATCATACCCTATTATATTACACTAGGCTCCTAGGAGACCCCAAAAGGGATTCCTGTAAAAAAATTATTAACAGGAAAATAAAAGGAACGACTATCAAATGTTCTTTGGTTCTAACTGTGCTTTTAAAGGTTACATTGGTAGGTAAATATCCCAGCACAGACATACAGAAAAGAGTTACAATTTGTTTTTGGGTTTAAAAACTTCATTCCTATTTTTTTCTTTTTTTCCCTGCTTCTCCTTTTCAGCACTGTCACCATAATACAGAGCAGGAAAAGTATTAAATTCACTGTAGGAAAGGAGCCTTCATTTTTTCTTTTAAATAATGGGCTTATAACTATGCAGGACAAACCCTCCCTGACATTGACAACTTTAAAGCATGTCTCTCCATCTTCAGCTGAAGGAAGTAAAAGCCATTGTTATTGATGTGTGTGAAATTCTGGGAAAGAAGCAGAGCTGGGGAAAACATGTATTCTCCCTAATCCCAGTTAGGGGACTGATTTGCAGTTTACCAATTTCCATACAGATGGTTGTATTCATTCCTTTGCTTTGAGTATTTGCCCAGTTGCAAACCACCTCCCCTCCCCAAACACACACATTGCTTGGATTTAGCTGATGATGAGGTCTGAAGATTGTTGGGATGAAGAATAGAAGGGTGTTTGAATGCCACTATATTTGTGAGCGAGCTATTCAGGAGAACTAAGTTAGCTATTATTCCTCCTCCTTATCATCAAAAAACTACTCTGAATATGTAGGGGCTTCCCTGGTGGCGCAGTGGTTGAGAGTCCGCCTGTCGATGCAGGGGACACGGGTTCGTGCCCCGGTCCCACATGCCGTGGAGGGGCTGGGCCCGTGAGCCATGGCTGCTGAGCCTGCACGTCCGGAGCCTGTGCTCCGCAACGGGAACTCTGAATATGTCATCATGTAGTGGAATTGGGATACAAAATTAGAGCAGAGAATGATATTAGTGACTGAAGAATGATCTACTCCAAAAGAAGCAGCAACATGTTTTCATCTGTTTTAAAATACATTCTGATAGCACTGCAGTTATTCTTTGTAGAGGATCCAGTGTGGTGCAAGTTAGACTGAGGAAAGAGTCAAATGGCAAATAAGGGTGCAAAGAATGTCTAAATCACAAACTGAATTATCTTAGACTGTCTAAGTTTGAGATGAATCTCTCATAGTCAATGCAGGATTCTACAATTACATTTAATGAGCTTTTCAAAACTCATAAGATTCTTGATCAAATTAAAAATGAATTCCCTGGGACTTTTGTGGAGTGGTCATAGGTCTATTTTACTTGACTCAAAATCTAGTCACTATAGAAATGTGAGTATAGGCAACAAGAGGCCTTTGCTTGATAGTGATTGTCTAATATATACAACAGATTATGGGCCAAAAACTACATTTGTTTTGGAATATCAAAACTTTAATGCATAGTCTTCTATATACTAAAAGTTTTGATTCAGTCGTTATATTATTCAGTCCTCAAGAAAAAAAAAAGAAAACATCTTTTTTGTTTCCTCTTAAGGAAAAGTTCCCCTGACTTTCTTTTCCACTTCCATTAAATCAAGTCTCTCTTTTTTATTAAATCATCCAGAAGACTATTGTTGACAATTATGATTAAACAACATCGTTCTTTACTTGTTATTTCCATTAATGACTATAAGTTGCTTTAGGGTGAAGATAATGACTTAATGCATCAGTCTAAATTCAGCACTGTGCACGCTGAACATAATATGCGTGTTAAAACTAGATGATAGATAGATAGATAGATAGATAGATAGATAGATAGATAGATAGATAGATATGGTAGATAGAAGGAAAGAGAGGGAAAGAAGATTTGGATGTCATTTTTAAAAGAGTAATTGACAAGCTAGAGAACATGCAGAAGAAAAGGATGGAGAGGAGTCTTGAAACTGTATTTTATGGTAAAAACTGTGAAAAGATCCTATAGAGTAAGAGAATAAATTCACAATTATTTGATGTTTTCAAACAGAAGCTTAATTATTCTTTATCCAAAAAACTAAAGTCTGCAATTACCTTGTTTGAGAGGTGGATGGAAGGCGTTCAAGACCCTTCTAACCTTCTGACCTATGGACTCTATTTTCATGTGTCCATTATTCATTAAAATGTTTTTTCACTAATTTTCACTCCAAAATCAGTCATCCAAAACAATTCATTTTATTTGTGGATTTTAAGTTCTATGTAGTAAAAATTATAAGCCCTCAAAATTTTCAATAGTTATATATGTCCAAAATATTAAAAGAGGGGATGATAAATTTTGTTTTTATCATCTGTCATTTGAATTATAAAATTAGGAGATCAGAGATGACTTAAATGTGGTGGGAAAAAACAACAAGAGTAGAATTTTAGTGTGAGGCATTGGCATGGAAAAATTGGGATTTAACCTTTAACTATATAAACTGAATAGAAAGAAAATGTGCCTAAGAGTTTTTTGGAGGAAGAAGTGACGAGCAATTCTTTTATGTCGAAATTTTACTCAAGGTTTCTTAAATTCAAATTCTTCCAGAACATAAGTAAGTGGATGTGTTTTTAACACACACATACAATTTTTTTTTAATTTCATATGTTTTTTTTTTAATTTCATCATAGGTGATCTAGAATCCAAGGATCCAAGTGACTCAGAATTGTGTAGATAAAAATATAGTTGTTTTATTTTATTTTCTAGTATTAAAATATAACATGAGATTAATATAAGCCATTTGTGTTCAGTTTTAATAAGAAGCAAACAAGAACAATGGTACTCTAGAAAACACTTTCCTAAATCTATGAGAGCCTCTGGTTAATTGGTGAACATCATTTAATTCAGGAAGATAACTAATTTAACGGATCAGTTTTGCAAATTAGCAAATTCATCAACATTTTAGACAAAACTTAAGTTACATGGAATATCTCTATAAGCTACTTCAAATATTTGGGGAAAAATGACATCAGTATGATACCCCAAAAAATAAAAATGTGATTTTTTTTAAAGGTTTAAATCAGTCTCAATTTTCTGTCCATTTTCCCAAAAGTAACAGGTCTTATGTTTGATAACTTTTTTGGTGGTCAAGACTCATGAATGGCTGCATCCCATAATAAAATTAGTCCTCCAAAGTCCTATGGCCTTCTAGAGTCAGCCTTATGTAGAGAAGGGCACGGAATTCAACAAAAGTTAATATATCATCTCCTGTGCCTTTGAATCTGCATTCTCTCCTAACTAGAGACAGGCCCCACACAGGGACCCACATCCTTCCTACGTTAGAATCAAATTGGAACAGTTAGATTCACAAAGTCTTTGCCAAATGGAGTTACTTCTTCAGTGCAGTCAAAAAATATATTTTCCATGCTTTTAAGTTGAACAGCTAAATCATCTCTGAAAAGAGTGCATGTACAGATTAATTGATTTTAAAAGTTGATATTCATCTACCTGTGCTACCTCACCAAGGAGGTAAAATCAAATGAATCAGGCAAATGTATAAAGGTCAGACGATAAAAACAATGCTAAGAAATTAGTAGGACAAACTTAGTTTTGTCAGAGCTACATTTAATGGGGTAGCATTCATGGTATTATGTTTTTAAGCAAGGGCTAACGTGCAATTTTTTGTTTTAAAGTTACCTAGAGACATATTGTTTCTGGACTATTAACTTTTTCTTCTGTATTTAGATCACAACTCCTAAAGGCTTAGCTATATTTTGACAGGTACTGGCAAAGAGTGTCATGGAATTGTGATTCGATTGTCACCTTCAGAGTGTTCAAGCTGAAAAAGGATGAGTGCTAGGTACTAATTAGACCTGTTATATTAGGAAAGCAAATACAATGGTGTCTAACATTAAACAAAGCACAGTTCTCATCAAAACTGGTTTCTTTTGTGTGTGGGTTAGTCTATAAAACCACTTTGCATGTTAATGAACTACAAACAATTATTACCAGAGTAACTAGTTTCATGCAATTACAAAAATCACATAAAAGCCCTATTGTTTGTTGTCTTATGATTTTTTAATGCTAATTTTGCACTTGATAATTTCAGATTTCATTTGTACCACAGTGCACAATTAGGTTTTTATATCTGTGAAAGTGAAGGCTAGTATTGGGAAAAATAACTCCTCATGAAAAAAGTAAAAAAATAGACATTTCCAGAATGAGACTATTAGCCTGAAAAGATAGAGAAAAGTGATGAGGCGAATTTCCATCAAGTGAGAAGGCAACATTTATGTAGCTGAAAGAAGAGTATATCCTATAGAAATTGGAGAGAGAGAGAGAGAGAGAGATTGAGGAGAAAAGGGAAAAAAAATCCTAGAAACAATGGAACAGCATGAGAAAGAAACTAGAATAAAGACACAGGTGGGATCATCAGAGAGCTGCCACCTATTACATAGTAAATCATAGTTACAGCTGGTAGACTAGTATGATAACAGTGGGATGGATTCATAAGTAAAAAAGTAAAAGTACGTGGAGATAATTAGGTGCCAAAACTATTTAAGCAAAGAAATGCTACTGTCAAAACAGTGTGAGCACTAGATGAAATTTTAGGGAAAACTTTGAGTGGTTACTTCATTGATGAAGAACTCTTTGCATTAAGATCAGGTGGAAGTGGGAGATCTGTGTTTTGCTAAACTAGTTTTTCATTTTTGTTCACAAAAGTGCAAGGGAACTTACTTCTCACGTTTCACCGTTAGATAACAATCTAATCCTTTACTTCAATAATGCAGATAGTAAAGGATTAAACAGTTTTTCTGTTGGAAAAAATATGAGAAATTATCTGGTATGGTATATTAAATTTGTTTACTTTTTAAAATATTTTTTTGTAACTACAAACCATCTGGAATGACTTTGATCAGTGTTGACCTCCTGCAAAGTTTGTGAGAACTCTGGATTTTCTGGTTGCTGTTACTTCTTAGACAATGTGACATATATCTGGTACAAGCTTAGATTTACTGCGACCTTAGATGTTGTTGAATAGAGCACAATGTTTGAAAGGTCAGAATTCATTTTCCTGTTAGGATTCTGTTTCTTGTTTTTATTTACTGCAATCTAAGGCATGTAAATTTTTTGTAGGTCTTTCATAGGATTTAAAATACTGAAAATATACTTAAAATGAATGTGTTTGAACTATTAAAATAAAAACTTCAAAGCTCCAAACTTTTCCACAAAACTAGCTTAGCTTAGCCCCTTGTTTTTGCACCCTCATATTCTCACTTTATTTATTTATTTATTTGTTTGTTCTACTATTAAAAGCGTTCCTCAGAGCACTAGAGTTTTCCAGTGGTAAATTTTCCTATCACTTTTACAATTAATTTACAGCCTTGTTACTCATTCACTACGATTATTGCCTATATATAGAAAAGCACATCTTACTGCATGAAAATAGCATTAACATACCCTTGCAGTTATGTAACATTTTAGAAATACTGCAGAGTTTTAGGTAAATAATTGTTTCATGGTTTTCACAATTTGAAGGTGGCAGTGTACCCTCCTGTCTCTCTAACCTTTCTTCTCTACTGCTGTGTACTTAACGGAAGAAAAGAAGGAAGGAAGGAAGCAAGGAAGGAAGGAAGGAAGGAAGGAAGGAAGGAAAGAAGAAAGGAATGAGGGAAGGAAGGAAGGAAGGAAGGGAGGAAGGAAGTATGGGAGGGAGGGAGGGAGGGAGGAAGGGAGGAAGAGAGGGAGGGGGAAAAAGGAATTCTGGGGCTGTGTCTGAGTTGTTTCTGCTACTTAAAGCAAAGAAACACCCCCAGGGTTTTTCTTTTAGATATTGTTAGCACTGTTTAACTCTATGCAAACCTGATAGCACACATTCCTTAATAATGTGGAAATCTGTAACAAATATTTGCTGAATTAATCATGTACATTTTCAGTGTAAAGACTTTTTAAACTCTCTAAACAAATAATTAAATCTGTTTCATGCAAACATGTTTGAGGCAAAAGTAAGAACACACTTTATGTATTTAAATATGTAACAAAAATGTATCCACTTAGCATGAAAGATCATTTTTATATCACCTAAAAATTATTGGTGGATAGCTATAGTATAATGATCTCAGTCTCTGTCCATGGCTTATTTCTTTTGGTGTTTATGAACCCTCAAAAATAGATTTTACTTTTTTTAAATTTTTTTTAGTTTCTTCTTTTAATTTTCTTTAAATGTTTTTCATTTTTTAAATTTTTTTTCATAGAAAGGCATTTTATTTTAAATATAGCAGTGTGTTCATGTCAACCCCAAACTCCCAATCTATCCCTCCCTCCTACTCTTCCCCCCATCTATTCATCCTCAAGTGCAAGTCTATATCCCAGGCCTTAGTTCCTAGATGTTAAGAAAACTTAAATAGTATGAAACAATCATTCAGCAGTTCAACAGTGTTACTAATGAGTCTAAAATATAACTGAGCATTAAGGGTTAATGATTTGGAAAGCCAATAAGCATTTTGGAAAATGTACACCTTAATGGGCGTTACATAAAATAACTATTCTTAAAAAGGGATTAGATATATTTGATACATTAAATATTTCAAAATCATCTTTCTTGTCAATTTAAAGTAGGCAATACATTTTTCCATAACATTTTCTAAGACTTCAGACAAAACAGAGATGGTTAAACTGAAAGAATTCCTGTTTCTTATTCATAAGCCATAAAATGATTTCTCTGTCTCAAATTTAAGAATTGAAAATATCTCTGAAAGTAGAAATGCCACTTAAGAAAAAGAATGTCAAAGAATCTAAAAAAGAGTGGATATATGTATATGTATAGTAGATTCACTTTGCTGTACACCTGAAACTAGCACAACATTGTAAATCAACTATACCCCAATAAAAATTTTTACAAAAAGAAGAAAAAGAAAAAGAATGCTCCCCGTTTTCCCTCCAAATTTAGTCTTCTGCTCTAAGCATGGTTGCTTAAGGTAGCCTAGGAAAGCCACTACCAACCTAGCTAGAGAAATGGGAAGAAGTATGTTTCAGCATCCACCGTCTCTGTGGTGAATCCTTCCCTTCCACTACTTCTTAGACTTTCTGAATAGGGAGGGGTTCAGGAAACTTCTTTCAAACAATACTTCAGTTACTAAATTCCGGGGAAGGAAATGACATGTATAAGCTATCACCTCGACTTCCTTCTCTGTTTCTACCCCCCTTCTTCCATTTCCTCCTTTCCAATCTGCAGGCACACACACACCTTAGGGCATCCCCAATCTTTACCAGCCCAGATCCTGGGAAGAAAATGCCCTACCCTCACCCATCCATGCCTTTTGACTGCTATCTGATGCCTCCATTCCACAGCTGGGATGACTAGCCCTACTGTTTTATTTATGATGCAATCAGCTGCTGTAAGAAGGTGAACAGTAACTGCTATTCCATTGCATAAAAAAGCCTTTTTAGCCTTATGTTATAAACATTTAAAAGTCTCTCTTTTACCCTTCTAGAAAAAGCACAGCAGGAGGTAGATAGAGGTCACTGGGAGTATCTAATTCATCTACATTTCTAGTAGGTGTTGCAAGCTCTATTAGCAGAAAATGTATGACAGTCAGACCTAAGTTTAATGTTTCACTTAAAATATCTGCACCTCCAGCTAATGCCAGAAGCTGTGCCCATGATTGGTGGCATGTAGACACTTACTAACGAAACCTTCCCCTTTGGCAGAAAATATCAGTTGGAAAACTGCTGTTACAATAATATATTTGAGTATCAACCCAGAAAATCCTGCTTGAGAGATTTTTTTTTTTTTTGGCCCACACAAGCTAGCACTAAGAGCACATAAGACTCTCTGCCAATACAGACATTGATACACACTAAAATATTGAATGGTAACCTGATACACACTAAAATATTGAATGGTAACCAGACATGTATGTATATTATCTTGCAGCTCACCAGTGGAAATTGTTTTGAACTGGAGAAGCAACCCTCTTCTCCTTGTACCAGCAAAAGTGTCCTAAAAGTAGCTTCAGCAACAATACACCGACTTAGCAGTCTGAAAAAGCTTGTAAAGTGCTGCAAGCTGACTGACTTAATCCTGGAGTCATAATGGCTTCCTTCCTAGGCCCATTTCTTCTCCGGACACTGCCATCTTGTGAGTACTAAATACATCATCAGTGAGTCTCATTCTCATGTATTACACTAATACATCATTGGAATGACAACTGCTTCTGATGATCTATTAATGCAATACATCAGAGTGAGGTGTTTGAATGGGTATTACTCAGAAACCTGTGCTGTCTACATAAAGCCAGGTCCCAAATCCAATTCCATTTATTTACACAGAATTCTTAGCATGCTTGCAGCAGACTAACACTACCAAAATTCTAGCATCATCAAAGAAATTATTTGCATTCTCATTAAATTATCAACAAAATCTTTCCCTTTCCTGGAAATGGATCTGTCTGGTAAGTCAGTGATTCAGACTCCATCATCTCGCCATCCCCTACGACACACAAGAATTATTTTGCGATGGCCCATGAATAAAACAAATACTCTTTTCCCTATCGTTACTAGGTCACATTCTATAGTCATTAAAAACGACATCAGATTTTCTTATCTAAAATACAATTTCTTTGGTAAACATACATACTGCATTGAATGTTCTTTGTTTGTAGTTACTAGACACCTTCTAAACATTTGTACTTCTGTACATATTATACACAGAAAAAAAAAAGAGACCAGAAAAAAGCAACTGAATTTGTTTTAGAGTCAGTTATAGTGCACTCTGTGTATGTGTCATTTGTCACAAAGCTATCATAAAGAACACCCAATCCCTCTGCTCTTCATTTCTGTATAAGACATCTATTTGTGTTTGTATAGCTCACTGTGAAATTTAAATTGTGTAATCTATTGCTCTTTGGTTGGTGTTACAAATAAGGTTTTGAATTGCCTTTAATAATCAAATTTTAAAAATTGTATCCTGGCTTCATTACCATGAAATTTTTCAGAAATTCACTCTTTCACCTGCATTTTTTTGTTGTTGTTCAAGTTGGAATCCCTTGAGTGTTTTCCATGGTGTTTCATAACAATAATCCAATATAATTTAAATGAAACAGGTATCAAAATTTTATAGCATTAACCTCTAAATTTTAGGTTATTTTGCTTCCAATTAAAGTTAAGAACACACTAAAGTAATATGCCAGATTGGTGCACTGGTTTATGAAACAACTGAAATTCAATTGTATAACACCCTCCTACCTTTGTAACAGATTTTTCAAATAGACTATTTTGTTTAAAAAACATTTATCTATTGTTAATGTCTTTGGAGAATTCATCTTGGGGTTTAGACTGAAGATAAATGCAGGCATGTGAAGGTTTATGAAAAATGTCTCTGCAAGTGACATGCAGCCTGATATGAGTTACCACAGTCCGTTTCACATGTGGGGCAATCCACTACTTGCCTTGCATTCATTATATTTTCTGGCCATGTATTTTTTCTTCCTGTTATTGAGACCATTTGATATTATATACTCAAATATAAAATGCTGAAAGCAAATCTGAAAAGAATCATATATATATAATCATTATATTTTATATTCTATATATATAATGATATATACACAATGTAAAAAGTCACCTCAGTATCAATTGCATACCTCAATACTGATTGCATGCTTCAAATATGCATTTCATTTAAACTCAGGACGAGAATAACAGCAAATAGTCATTAGAAACTATTTCAAATAGAATAGACGCTTTACAAGGATTCTACCTACTTCTGGGGTAGGAAGATGTGTGTGTGTTTGTGTGTGTGTCTGTGTGTGTGAGAGAGACAAAAGGAACGAGAACAACATAAATAATGCATATCTTCTAGAAATATGGATTAATCAATCTAGTTTGAATCTGTGATAAAGCTCCCTGTCACTTAAAAAATGAATATAGTTGTTTTAAACATGTGACTCTTTTATTGAGTTTATAATTCCTCAGAACTTACAGCTCTGTTTTCCATTTCTTTGTCTCTCCTTTACTTTTAACTAAAGGTTACCTTGGTCTCAAGATTTCCTTTATGTATATTTCTTATAACAGTACTCAATTAAAGGAGTTTTCAGCTCTTGCTAATTAAAGAATTACCTTGAGATTTGGATACACATTGTATGTGAATAATATGTGGTTATGGAAAAGAAGCATGCTCATGATGTATTCAGTTATAGCTCTCTTTCTTTTTCTTGAAATGGTCTCTTACATCACATCATAATATTTTGCTGCCCTTGTACTCCTAGGTTGTCTATCTTATACCACCGTTCTGGACCAAGTTAAGCACACATGAAAAGCAATACCCCAGCCTGTTGGCTGCACTGGGTTAGTACAGGGAAAGTGCCTTCTGTGCTCTGAAGCAAGGTTGGAAGTGAGTTCATGGTGACAGAGATCTCCCCACCCCCTGAAGTTTCAGGATGTCAGGAGGAAGGGGAGAGATGGCTGGACTCCATCACTCTGGATGCACTCAGGGGCTGAATGAATTTGAAATATGACCAAGTCTGAATGGAAGAGTGGTCAGAAAGCCAAAAGCAATTACTTCAGCTTGCGAAATGTTTAAACGATTTACTTCACAGGACAAATGCAGAGTCTTCATGTGCTGGGAAACTCTTAAAACTATATTTGGACATAATTTGGTGAGGCTTTTTTCACAAGCTATTGGAAGAGGGGAAGGGAAATGATTTGAGATGCCAGCAGCATTTAGTCAGGGATTTGTGAAACCCAAACCCCTATTCTGTCATCTTTGTTTCAGAAAGTCTGATGTGTTCACGTTTTCCATCACCTTGGGAAGAAAGCTGAGGTAAGTAGCTTAATTTATAGATTGATGGGACAAACTTATTTAAAAATTCTCAGTATGGTATCATGAATCATGTAGGCCTATTAAACTAATTGCTAAGTAAATTTAAGCAGTATTACAGTAAAATTCAGCAGAATTTATCATCAATCTGAAGAGATCTTTGGTGGTCTCATGCTGCCCCCCACAGATATGTCTCAGAACATTCATTATGCCATAATTACAAAGTCTCTTTGAAGAGGCTAAAAATCCCTAGACTCTTCTCATCAATTATTTTCACCTGTTAATTCATTTTGTGTGAGGTAATAACCTCAGCATAATAATAAATGTGCAAGTACTCCGATTTTGCAATTAAAAGCAGCAGGGCTTCTATTTTGATCATACAGACTGTGACATCCATCATAGAAAACAATTTGGGCCTAGCAGGATGACAGATGCTGTACTGATGGCTCTACTAACTAACTGCCTGTCCTAGGGAAAAAAAAAAAATGGTCAGGCTTCAACCCGCAGCTGCAAGCTATCTGATAGCTTCTGACCAGTCAGCAGGAGAAAGCCTGCAGTGACTAAATTACTGAAAGGTAATTTTACTTCACAAAATGAGGATTTCTGAGCCATAAATGTATGCATTCCAGTGGCTGCTGTAATTTGGAAACAAATAACCCTTTTCATTTGAAAATGACTGGAATCACTGCCAGTGTTCAGGACGTTTTGTTTCTTGGGCTTTTACATGAAAAATACAATGTAATACTCATTATTTCTGCTCCCTTTCACATCTTATTAGACACAGAAAGCAAGGTGGTTATCTCTGCTCTCTTAGGCTAAATCTACACAGGGAAAAATTTTCCCCCAACCTCTGGACAGGTGCCTAAATAATAGAAGAGTGTCATTTTTGTATGGGGCCCAAGTGAGCTCTGTCTGAACCCCAGTTCATCTGAAAGACACCTAAACCTAACCTGATCCCACTACAAGGACAAAGTTGATTACCTGCACATCCTAAGCTGCAAGAAGTGAATTAGATGCTAATAAATGCAGATGAAATACTTCTGCCTTTATTTTTTAAGTTGCAATATTTCAAAAGAGTTCATAAAATACAATGTGCCTTCTCTTTTCACTTCAATAGTAAAGTATTTGGGATCTTACTCTAGTCTTCATGAGAATAACTATTTTCTTTTTTGAAACGTGTGCTATTATACTACTGCCAGTCTTGAAAAGAAAATCATACAATTGTGCAAATAAGTTCTGGCAAATTGAAAACATAAATATTTTTCATGATTACCTTCAATAGGAAAAGACCTCAATAGAAATTGAGGAGCTTTGTGTATTGTTGTTTCTCTAGCAAAACTAAATTCAGATAATTGATTGTGGAATATAGGCCACTGAGTACAGTAAAAGCCGATATGAAATGCAAACAAAAACCATATTATTGGAAGTTGTTATGTTTCCAGGATGATGTGTTCAGATTTCTTCCATGTGAATCAGGACAACAAAGGATGAGGGAAAGACAAAAGCTTAAGCACGGTATGAACTTTCTCAGCGGCCATGCACCTTGAGACAAGAAGACAGTCTTACTTATGATATTAACAGACAATATGATATTAACATTTTACACTTCGCTCCCACATTCCTTGCAGACAAACAAAGAAGAGCACTCTGTTTCTTGGGGGAAATCTACTGTTTCTTAGTCTATTGTACCAGACTCATAAACCCTGTCAGCAAGAAGGATGAATAGATGATAGAAGCTGGGATGTGCTGCTGGAGAAACACAGAGCGGGGAGGGAAGTGCTTCTTTTTTCAACGCTCCGATCGGGATCGTTCCTAAACATTTGAAGCAATCCAGGGTTGGACATGGGTCTCCTTTGACTTTTAGTAGGGTGATCCTTCCACGTTCACTGTTAATAAATCCTTTAAACTTGTGCAAAATGTCTCTGCATAAAGGCAAAAGTCTCTGTGAGCAGCCTGGGAAGTTGTAATACACAAGTTCTTTTCATCAGGTAGCACAATGAAATATCAAATGAAAGGGACACATTACAACAACAAAATTGCAATTACCCATCTGAGATCTCCTTTAATGGGATGCCAGGGGGACATGGCCTTTATGCACACACTCTGACTGTAACTAATGCTCAGTAGCCATCAACAAATTATGACTTGTGACACTTTTGCTGCCGCAGTATTCAGCCCAAAGTCCAATGGAGAAAATATATGGTTTTTATTACAAAATTGTTCTTGTTTACAATTCTAATATCCTCTTCATTATCTACTTTTCTAGACATTTTAGGCAGTTCTGAAGACCTGGGGCAGCACTAGTCCTGTCATAAAGAGAAATTAATGTTGTTAAGGTTGGCCTAGCTGCCCTCTGGTACAGCTGAAGACGTGGAAATATAAGGCTCTGTTTTTAAAATGAAAATGATTAAAGGCACAGACACCTTGCTTTTGGAGCGATCACTAAAACTTTTAATAAAATACGTGGGCACATACACACAAAAGCTTCTTTTCCTTTCCTTTCAATAAGTCATCATCTTCTCTCTCTCTCTCTCTCTCTCTCTCAAATCCAACTTTGTTCTATAAAGAAACAGCTTGCTTTAAAGACTAATAAGCGTAAAAATGACCTCATTGTTATAAAGAATACATTTATTTCATTCAGCAGCAGCTCATTCAATAACAACCAGGCACAGAGAAACCAGGAGAGCTTTCTCCCAATAAGCTAATTAGGAGCACTCTCTAATAGGTAGTCTTTACAACAACTGACCAGCTTAATTCAGCCTCTGGAACACACTTAAGAATGGCCTAGCAGTTGCCACTGTTGGAGGTATGTACCCCAGTTTGCATCTTCCAGGATGTCAGAGAGGGGTTTCATCAGGGGGAAGCAAGGAAGAAAGAGCAAGCTAGTGGAGGTTACTAGGAATCCTTTTAGAGAGAGCCTACCAGCAGTATCTTGAACAAAATGGCTCATATATCCCAAGAAAAATGACAGGAAATAACTCAAAGGAAAAGAGAATAACCTTTGCCATCCAAGGGCCAAAGAACAGCAGTCAAGATATCACCTCTCTGATCCTCCCAACCTTAGTCATTTCATCAGGTTAAGTGAATGCTCTCCATACAGAGCTTGAGAGTGAAGTAACATCCCCACTCTCTTAATGCTTTAATTTTATTATTTTATTTCAAGAAGCCTTGTGTTTCCACCATTTTTCTTTTCTTTTCTTCCTCTGTATCTTTCCTTTCTCCTTTCTTTCTTTCTTTCCTTCTTTCTTTCTTTCTTTCTTTCTTTCTTTCTTTCTTTCTTTCTTTCTTCTTTCTTTCTTTCTCTTTTTCTTTCTTTCTCTTTTAGTTTCTTTTTAATTTGTCCTACTTGCCAGCATTCAGCTCAGATACAAATGTGTAATTATAGATATATGGGAGGAATAAAATTTCTACCATAGCCTTAAATTGTTTTCATTTTCTTGCTGTTTGCTTGGTTGGTTATTCACGTGAATTAATGTAGCTTCCTTACAAATCTAAAGCTACTAGAGGATAGTCAAAGGTCACTGAGGTCCATCATCTATCTGCACACTTCTCTCATCCAGATAATTTCATCAAACATCTGCTCTGTAAACAGACTTAGCAGACTTGAGTTCCTCATTCTTATACATTTTAGTGAAGCCACGTGAAACCACAAATCAAGGTCATTTCAACAGCATTTGAAGAATGTCACAACTTATTCCATTAAGCAGCTTGAGTATCCAAAAGGCAGCCATACTGGCATGTAACTCTCCCCCTCTGTTCTTTCTTCAGTCTGCACCCATTTCCTCCCAGGAGTTTTGGTTTTGTTTCCTCTCATAATTCCTAGTTCTGGGCCTCCATTATAGACAGATGAAGAAAACAGTTGCCCACACACAGTAATTCAAGTGGTGCTAGCCCCTGCAAACTGCTAAAATGGCCACCCTTTTTCTCCTGGGCCTGATACAAAGTGTCTGAAATACCACAGTTAGATGTCCTATCCTTTGGTCTTTGAAGGTTTTCTAACATTAGGAGTCACCTAATTAGGTTTTAATACCCTTATGTACAAACACCTTAACTGAAACAGCTAATCCCTTGTTGGAGATTAGTTGGCAAATGGCTTTAAAGAAATCTAGCTTTGAGATAATCGTAGCAATAACATTAACATTATTGAGATCCTGCTCTGTACCAGTCACTGTTCTAACTTCTTTATGTGGTTGAACTCATTTAAGCACCACAGCAGCCCTTTGTAAATGAGAAAATCATGGCACAGAGAAGGTAAGTCACACAGCTGCTCAAGACTGAACCACAAATCACACCCACACATTCTGGCCACAATTATGACATTCTTAATGAGGCAATTAAACTCCACAATTAAACTCAGATCCACAATTAAAAAGGGAAGACGGATGCCATTTGAAAGAAAGAGCACTTAAAGGCAATGCTCCAAAATCATGCTGCTTTCTTCAATCCCTGCTAAAGGCCCATAGCATGACCTCAACACCCCTTAAACACTGATTGCAGAATAACAAACAATCACTATCTATTTCTGTCACCAGACATTTCTCCAGCAACTCATATAGCATTTTGCTTATTTGACCCTACTTTTTTGTAGCCCTTCCTGAGAAGCTATGCATCTATTCTCGTTAGATGCCAACACATGTTTGGAAGGGGACTGGCCAGGATGAAAAAGGCATCTGCAGCTGAGTCTGTGGTTTCCTCATATGCAATTTTTGTCTCATTCACCCCAACTTATAGTTAAGGTCTAAACTCTCATATACATGTGCTTAATTGTGAGGTAAATTACATAAACCAAAAGGTGGAAAGCAGTGCATATCTTTAGTAAATACAGTGTTCTCATTTTTCACATTGAAAACCAGCATGTATATATATATATATATGTATATATGTATATAATTATATATATTCAGAATATATCTATATTCAGTTGAATATATATTCTTAGTTACAATAAAGAAAGCAATTACTTCTTACTGAATTCAATTGATATAAGTTCATGATTATATATAACAAAAATCAGTGCCAGATATTGTCAGTAAAACCTGTCAGCTTGCTGAATGTTTCACTATATATATATATATATATATATATATATGTGTGTGTGTGTATATACACATATATGTGTAATTTTATTTTTTATCAAGTGAATACATTGCTATGCATCTGAACACTTAACAAATGTTAGGGAAGAATTACAAGTGGAGTGCTGTATTTGGTGAAGCAAGAGCAATGGAGAAAGACGTCCTTGGATTAAAAACCTGGCACAGCTTCATGCTAGCTTCCTGACCATGGTAAATGTTCTTTTATCAACCTGCACTTCTATTTTCCTTTTTTTCCCTTTTCAGTATAGTCATCATGCTGTTTATTGGATTCCCAGAATTTATTAATCTTATAACTGGAAGTTAGTAATTGTCGACCAACATCTCTCCATTTCCCTCACCCCGCCCCCCAGACCCTGGAAACCACTATTCTACTGTCTGTTTGTATAAGCTGGCTTTTTTTAGATTCTGCATATATTCATAGATATATATAGGTGCTCTTTTCATTGATTCTGCCTGGTACAGGTAATCACCTTAAATATGCAACTTCGTTTATTCTTTATTTCAGATAAGTTTGTTTTCTGTATTTAAGATCAGTGTTTTTTATGTTATTTTATTTCTGGAAAAGCAAATAATTAGGTATACATTTTATGCATTTTCCTTTGCTTCCATATCACTAATCTTAACCAGCTTATGAGTTTCTTTTGCTTTCCTCTGTATTAAAAGAGAGCTTTTAAACTTCATCCTTGTCCCACTAGTCAAATGTCTACAAGACTGATAAAGATAAAAAGAAAGAAGATACAAATTAGACAAATGAGGAATGAAAGTGGAGACTGACTTTACAGAAATTAACAGATTATAAGGGAATACTATGATCAATTGTATGCCAACATATTAGATAATTATTCCTTCCAAAAAATAAAGAGGAGGAAGGAATTCTCAACTCATTCTATGACGTCCATATTACCATGGTAATATTGGAAAAACCATCACAAGAAAAGAAAACTAGAGACTGATATTCCTTAAGGAAAAAATAAAAAACACCAAAATCCTCAATAACTACCAAACTGAATCTAGCAGTATATAAAAAGAATTATGCACCATGACCAAGTGGGATTTATTCTAAGAATGCCAGGTTTATTTAATGTATGAAAATCAATTCATATTCATGTTAATAGACAAAAGAGCAAAACCCAAATAATCGATTCATCTCAAAGGATGGAGAAAAAATTTAAACAGAATCTAACACCCTTTCATGAAAAAAAATATATCAACAAACTAGACATAGATATGATGTCTTCAACCTGATAAAGGGTGTCTATGAAAAGCCCATACTTAACACTGTACTTACTGGTAAAAAGCTGAAAACACTTCCCTTAAGATTAGGAGTAACACATTGATGTCCACTTTCATCGTTTCTATTCAACATTGTACTGGAGGTTCTACCCAGAGCAATTAGGTAAGATAAAGAAATAAAAGGCACCCAGATTGAAAATGAAGAAGTAAAGCTATCTCTATTTGCAAATAACATGACCTTGTAATACAGAAAGTCTTAAGTAATCCAAAAAATACTAATATAATTAATAAACAAGTTCAGCAAGTTTGCAGGATACCAGATTGATTTAGAATAGAATATATAGTACTATTTCTATATGCTAGAAATGAACAATCTATAAATGAAATCAAGGAAAAAATTCTATTTAACAATAGCAACAAAAAATAAAATTCTTACAAATAACTGTATCAAAATAAATATGACATGCACACTGAGAATAAGAAAACATCATTGAAGTAAATTAAAAAGACCTAACAACATGAAAAAACATTAACAGATTGGAAGACTTAATCTTGTTAAGATGGCAATACTCGCCAAATTGATATACAGATTCAACACAATCCCTATCAAAATTCCAATTGCCTTTTTTCTCAGAAGTTGACAAGCTGGTCCTAAAATTCTTAATGGAAATTTAAGAGCTTCAGAATAGTCAAAACAGCCTTGCAAAAGAGGAAGAAAGTTGAAGTACTCTTACTTTCTTATTTCGAATCTTATTAAAAAGCTACAATAAACAATATAGTGTGATACAGACAACAGTATAGAAATACAGATAAATGGAATAGATTTGAGAGTCCAGATATAAACTCAAATGTCTAAGGGCAATTGATCTTATACAAGGATGCCAAGAAAACATAATGGAGACAGAACAGTATTTTCAACAAACAGTTCTGTGATAACTGAATATCCACATGCAAAAGAATAAGAAAGTAAAGAGTAAGGGCACTTCTTTTCTCTTGCAATGTAGTTTGTATAAGTGGCAAATTCTAAACCTGGTTTTGTTTCCATAAGAAATTATTATCAATCTTCACCTCATAAAGAGAAAATTCATATGCAGAAGTAAAAACCTTTTCATTCTCTCTCCATTTTTCTGCACAATGGTCCCACGGGAGGAGGAGACCTGTAGCGTATATTGTAAAATATATGCTCTGTCATATGGCAGATTTTTGGAGTGGCACTGGTAATGTGACCATCAAGCACACACAGTCATCCTAAATATGTTTTTCTTTCTTAGACAGACATGACTACTTTGGTAAAATTATGACTTCACCACCTTTCTTCATAATTAGCATAATAACTTTGATTTCCTCAGGAATCCAACAAAAACATATTGTTCACCTGCTTTGGAGGAAAGCATAGTCATAAGATTCAGTTCTGGCCAGTATGATATAAGTGGAAACCACCTGAGACTTTTGCAACAAATGTGACTCTTTTACCCTTGTTTCTGACTGGAATGCAGAAATGAAGACCAGAGCATCAACATCCTTCTTGTGACCACAAAGCCACCATAAGGAAAAGGCTAAGGGAATCCTAAATCTTGCCCCTAAGATCCACGAGCCCCTGAACCAAAGTCAATAAGCAAAGTTTTCTGTTATGAGGAAAAAGTTAAACCCCAATTTCATTATGCTCTTATACTGAGGTCTCCATTCCATGCAGCTGTACTCCTTAAAATTATACAGTGCTGTATGTCAATTATATCTCAATAAAAGTGGAAGAAAAAATAAAGTATACAAGAAAAAACATCTAACTGGTAAATTTAATTATTTCTGCTTTTCCATTACACAGTATTTTTCCTCATATTAATTTTCCCACACACAGCATTTTTTAAAATCCTGATATTAAATTTGTTTTCACATTATTACAACTGTAGCAACTCTATTTCTGAAATAAGAGGTAATGGAAAGATGTCATACTGTTTCATAAAAGAGATATAAGTTAATAAAGGGAAATTTCATAGCAATGTTACTGAAATAAATTGTACTTAGTGGTTTAGCACACCGTCAAATGAAAAGTGAAATAAGCATAGTGACCCAAACTTCTTTGTGGTGGAAGTAATATAGACACATAAAAATGCTCAAAGAAAATCAGAATACATAACACCAACATCATAGGACCTTACTGATTTGACATAACTGCTATTTTTGTAGGAAGATAATACTGTGGTATAAGCATCAGACTCAGTCCTTATTACCCTAATGTCTAGCTTTCTAAGGGGCTAAAATATTTAAATGGGTGTAGCCTCTACATGTATTACTTTGAAGCACCAACCTATGCATCTATTCATTCAAAAAGTATTCATCAGGAGCCTACCATATGCTATAGACTCCCTGGCTTGGACCCAGGTAACAGAGGTAATTAAAACATACTTGCCTCTGCTCTCATCAGGATTACACTGTGGAGTGATATGATTAAAGGAACCGGAAATAAACAATAAAAATTACAAAAAGTGTCATGAAGTAAAAACAAAAAATGTTTTTGTCATAGAAAAAAATTGGGCGAGGGCCACTTCCTTGTCTATAATGATCAGATAAAGCATCTCTGAGAAGGGCCATTTAAACTGAGACCTGACTGGTTAGAAGGATAAGAAGACAATGGTACAATGAACTTGACAAGAACTGTTTTCCAAGAAGAAGAGAGAGAAAAACGGCAGTATATCTTAGTATAATGAGGAATGATGGGAAATGCAGTAGTCAGGGTCCTTTCATGGAAGACCTTACAATCTTACATGCCATGTTAATGATTGTTCTAATTAGGTAGGGAGCTATTTATATCAGTTGAGAATGATTTTGATTAAAAGTAACAGAAGACCAATGGTTTAAGTCATTTTTACCTTTGTCAGTAGAAATCTGGAAGTCAGTTGTTCCAGGATTAATTCAGTAACTCAAAGACATCATCAAAAGTCTAGCGCTGTCCAACCTTCCATTTGGTATCTTTGGAAAGTTGATATTTTGTCTACACCCTTTTTGTCTCATGGGCAAATTTGTTGTCGTCTAACTTGGATCCTATCAGGAGGGAAAGGGTCAGTTCAGAAGGCCTTCTCTCTTATCTTTGTCTTCCATAAATAACACATTCCTAGTGCCTATACAAATGTTCCAGTTGTGAAATTTAGATTTAGGTTAGGTTGCGGCCAGTGTTGATACAAGAGCCAAGTATGTCTGTAGAGATGGTCAAAGGTTTTCACCAAGATTCTTTCTGTGTGAAACAGAAGATTTTTAAGGATTAGGATAATTTTAGGAAAAAATTACAAGTGAAGCTGCTAAAATCCAGGAGAAAAGATCAAAGATGTGATCACAATAATTCCTCATTCTTTACAAAGATGACTAGAATTTCAGTGATGTCTCCTGGTCTTTTGCTAATGGAAATATAATAGGAATCTGACTGAATTTTTTCTTTGATATTCCTCTCCCATTCTTAATCTCAGTTCTATCCAGCTATCTCATGTGCTATAATGAATCTTTTTACCAGTATTATGCACAGCCCTAGATATGAATTATATAATTCAGAATACTGTCTGGAGTTTATTAAAATTCTTTATGATTACTGAGGCCAAAATACTGCTCTGAAATCTTTGGCACCTTTAATAATATTTTTGACACTACATTTTTAACAAATAGCATGATATTTTTGAAAACCAACAACCCATCTTAAGGTGTCAAGTTCCTCAAACTCTAATTTATCAAAAGTTTTGATTAATTTTTAATCTGTGTGCATTAAAGAAGCAGGATTTACTTGACTTGATTTTCTTTTCCCATCTAACAAGCACCCTTATTAAAGTAACTTTAAATTATCTACTTTGTCTCCTTTGCTGAATGGAATAACAGCCCTAGATTTCAAAAATTCAATTGTAGATACCATCACTTAATGTCAAAATCACTGCTTCAGAATATTCAGTGTTCTCCATGAAGTCTCATAGGTGGATTATAGTTCTGAGGTATATTGAAGTATATCAAAAGAAGGCTTTCTTCTGCATCATTTTTTTCCTTTGGTTTTAGAATATGGAATAATAGTTTGCACCTGATATTCCAGGATTTCCTCTGTAAGTTAGAATTGCATCTAGACTGATACTTCGAGTACATGATTCAGGGGCAGGACTTCCCCTCATTATTTAAATCATTGGAAATGGCTCATATGATGTCATCAGCTGTCAAGAGAACTTAGTATAAATAGATCTTCTATCTGCAGACATCTATCTGGTGTCTTCATTTTAATTACAGTGTCAACTCATTTGTAGCATATTGCCGAGGGGCAATAGACATTTAAACTTTGATTCTACCATTCTAAAGGGTGTGCTCCTGGCCAAGATGCATTGGAAAGGAAGATGACAAACTTAAAGGATAAATAAATATGAGCTTGAACCATACCTATCGTCCAAAGAGAAACAAGAGTTTGCCATCAGGAATAAAATGTTTCTGCTAAGACATTATGAAGGGCAAGGGCAAAGGAGAGGAAAGTTGTAATCTTCCTGTGGCTTTCGAGAAATGTAATTTCAAGTTAGCCAACCTGGCTAAGGGACTCAGAAGGGTGAATTGTCTCATGACTTTGAAATGCCAATAACTCTTTATAAATAGTGGGATTTTGCCTATGGCTTAACATCTGTCCAATTCCTCAGCCTGAGAGCTGTTACCACTTCTGAAAGAAAATATAAAAACAATGTCCCATCATCCTGAAAATTTAAGGGATACAGGATAAAAAATGTTCATTTACCCTTATGCTGTCTGGATTTGGAGTTGATTTCCATCAGCCTGGCTTTGATAGAATCCATGTGGATGTGGGGTCTTAATAGATTTTGTTTGGTGATGCTGGTGGTGGAGGTGGTTATTTCTGCAGTTGGTTTCGCGCTGAAGCCAAGAGTATAAAATCCTTTTAACTAGACTCCCAGCCCCCATTTGTGATAAATATAGTAGCCGGACTCACTAACACTAGCAACACGTAAAGTTCAGTTTCCTTCTGCAGGGAGATAAGAGGATCTTAACGGGTGGCTCTGAGCGGTGCATTTCCTATTTCACGCTCAGTGCATACGACTTAACGTTAACTCTCTTCATATGTCATGGATTCTTTAACAAGCCCACACTGCCCTTCCCAAGACACAACACTTCCCATTTCCCCCAAATGTGCAAAACTAATTGCCTTAAACCATATTGAATGTTTAAATTCACTAATCAAACTTGTGAATATTTAACTGGTTTTACCTACATGATTAAGGCCTGGTGTCTCTATGTAAATCATACTATACTCCAGCAGTTTCAGGCAATAGAATATCTATATTTGCCATTTAATTCTGAAAATCAAGTTACTGTTGTCAGTGTATTACTTAACAGGTATTGACGGTCCAGATAGAAACTAAGGTCCTATAATATAAGATGAAATTCCAGGCCCCAGTTTAAATTATGCAAGATAGTCTTCCTGCTAAGGATGCATTTTCCATGCATACCAAAGGCTCCCTGTCTCTTTAAGTCTAACAAGCAAAGGGGATGCCTTTTATTGATCAAAATTATGGAGGAAACATATTCACCCTATGTCACTAGATGCAATAATTGCAAAGTGACAAACCTTGCTCCTGAAGTTATCAACTCTGCATTTGTTTATGGACAAGAGCATTTACTTTTTATAAACAGTTGCATTTAATAAGAATGATTAACATATACAATTTTGATTTAAAAATCAAACCATGCAGTGGGATGTACAATATGAAATATAAAATTCTAACTCCTCTTCTTTGACTCTGAGAATCACTACCTGGAGGTAATACCGTGAACACTTCCTTGTGTATCTCCCAGATATCTTCATGCATTTGTGCACATCCTACACACACATATGTAGAAACAGGATTTTGCACACACAAGCACATGCATGCACACATTCTGCCTTTAATATACAAAAATTTCTGCCATGGGAATTTGTGACTTGTATCTTTGTGCTCACAGATAAATATATCCATAGCCTAAATTTCTAAAAATTTATTCTAAAAGTTGAAATGATTGATTGGGAATAGAATTATATATGGATGGTTTTAATTTCCTACAGATTATTTTCTTTATATTCTAAATTCATAATATACTGATTATCTAAACTTTGGAATTCATTGAGTTAGCTTGAATAAAAGAACAAAAAGAAATAATATTAGCTTGAGTAAAAAGACGCAGGAGTACTTTTTATTTTTTTAAATTCCCATATCATCACGATTTAACTTTTCCCATAGGCCACAAGGTTAAAATAAAGCATCATTCATAAATACTTTATACTCTAACATGTTATTTCTCAAATAGCAAGCTTCATTCTTATTTTTAAATTTGGGCTTTTTACTTTCTTGGATATAATGCGGTAATATTTTTTGAAGCCTGAGTTCTTCATAGTTCTCTTCCTTGGGTTCTCAACTAATTGAAAACTAAAGCTATATAGTTACAAAGTGTTTTCATTCCCCAACAATATCCGCAGAGTAATTTTGTGACTAAATTGCAGCCTTTTCCTTTGTGATTTTCCAGGAAGTGAAAATGAGAACAGGTTAACTATCCCTAGCATATATCAAGCCCTGCATCATTCATACCAGGCCAAAAAGTCTGGTTATGAGCGTAAAAGAAAAACTGCACTGGATCAGTGTAACAGTGCAGTAACAGTAACAATAAAAGAAGACTTTATTTAGTCAAGATTATTTTTTTTTTTAATTTTTTGCAGTACACGGGCCTCTCACTGTTGTGGCCTCTCCCATTGCGGAGCACAGGCTCCGGATGCGCAGGCTCAGCGGCCATGGCTCACGGGCCCAGCCGCTCCGCGGGATGTGGGATCTTCCCGGACCGGGGCACGAACCCGTGCCTCCTGCATTGGCAGGCGGACTCTCAACCACTGCACCACCAGGGAAGCCCAAGACTAGAGTTTACTGCAATTGGAGAGAGGGATTGAACTCAATTTTGCTGAAACAGAAGGTGGGAGGACTGTATTTAAGTACTGGGGTGAGCTAATAGGAATGTGCTGGAGGAATGGAGTGAGCAGGTCAATCAATATTTGCTAATTGCTGCCCACGGAAATTAGGTTCCTACCCGCCGACAGAGACTAGGAGACAGGGCCCTCTTTCTTGATGATTATATTTCAACAGACTGGTTCCCTGGTTCTTGAGAAAGACAATCCTGCATTGTAGACTTACACCTCCATCAGTGGTAGAAAATACCTACAAGGAACCAGACCTCAGCAAATTATATTCTGAATTTTTGCAAACTTCTGTAACTGGAAAGAATAGAGTCCCAGAAGGAAAGCTCTTTGAAGCAACTTAGGTATATCTGTTAACTTATGTCAGTGCAGAAAATATGTTGTGCTTTTCACCAAGATTGCATATTGATAAAATTATTTTCCTATGATTTAACATGAACCCCATAAACAATTCTGTATAGAAAACATTTTTGGTTTCTTGTAAAACTATACTATTAAAAGACACAATTGTGCCAGATTTATCCTATGTTTTATATAATTATAACTTTGAAAAATAATAGTGTGGGGTTTGTGAAACCTTGAAATAATTTTTAAAAATCTTGAACAATCTAGTCCATTTCCAGCAAAAATTCAATTTCTAAGGAAAATAAGGGAATAGTTAAAGCTTTCATTATGGGAAAAAATGCACTATTGAAATGTCTGTCTTGCCACAAATAAATGATCTAATGCATCACTCTTTTGGAATGGATGATTGCACTCCTTTGAAACCTTAAAACTCTTCCTGAATCCAGCTGCCCAAACAGGCTTACAAAACTTCATTTTATTAATTAGCTTCTCCTGCCCCTGAAAGCATAGTTATCAGGAAGGCTGGATCATGTAATGTCATAGAAAATAAAAGAATGGATTTACCATGAGTATAGGAAGTATATATACATCTTCTGCAATAGCTCTTAATGCCTATGTCACTATTTCTCTTTTGTTTTACCAGGTTATTTTATATTTTATCAAGTAATTCACCCAATTATGAATCTTGCTACTTGGTTTTAAAATGTCCAGTCTTTCACTGGACTCTGACAATATGAGTTGTAATAGCTGCTTGAAGTGTTTGGGGGAAAATAAACACAGTGCCAGTTGTCTATCAGGATTGTATTTAACATTCTGTATAAAGATCCTTGATCATATTCACACATTTTTTCCCAAGATGAATACATCTATTTGGGAAAACTTATGAGCACTGTTGAACCATTTTGTGTTTTGTTTTTATGTGAAAATATTGTACGCCTTATATGAAGAGATTATAAATTGCTCATAAAGAGTAAGTCACTTTGTTGAAACATAGGTTAAGTCCACTCAACAATGCCAAAACTTAAAGCAAAAGCCTCTTTTGTAAAAGTTTGGCACATAAATATTTTTTCAATTTGTTTATTCAATATTAGCCTTATTAAAATATTACATCAAGTCATCAAGAACAAATACTAGTCATGTGAATTGTAAATGGCCACGTTAAATAATACATTTTTTCATTGAATAATATATTTACAATGAGACTTCATGGCTTCAACAACTCTTAGTCATATTAGTGATAACCCCCTCATTTCCCACATTGGTTTTAGGAAAGGGTGTGTTTTAGCATACACTAAAACTCTGTACCTGTTAATATTAATTTATCAAAAAACTAACATACACATCATTCTCAAAGGTGACTTGTATGAGATTACGACTTCATATTTGAATATCATGAAAAATCTTTTCAGTCTTATTACTGTAATAATTTTCAAATTGAGTTTTCTCATCCTAACTACAAGGCACCCAGTTTCCTTTGTGAAAATGCAAGTTCTGATTATTCAAAACACTGTGTGCATATGTGTATGTAAGCTTCATTGGAAAGCCAGCTAGATCTTTGAAGGTTTTAAACCACATGGTTTCAAACTCAGGGATGTAATGTTTCATATCCATTTTCTTTTAAGTCATTACAGGTTTTTGTGATTTTCTTTTCAATTTCATTTTATCCATAATTTCCATAGGTAATTTTTAGCTCTAAGTCTGAATAAACCCCTAAACTGTGAAAAATCTAATTACATCTTCATTACATCTGTTGATAGTATTTATTTGCAATAATAACAATAATAACAACAATAATAAGAATTTTACTGCAGTCTACATCATGCTGCCTCTTATTTCCATGTGATATATTTTTTTTTTTCCATTTTGGGATTAACAGCATGATTTTCTATCTCTGCTACTTCATAATCAGTATATCTAATTAAAATGACCCTTTTAAAATTCAGATTCACAACTAATACTTGTAAAATGACAAATAAGTCATAAAATATGGGATGTTTTGCCCTTCATAAAATGACAAATGTTATAGAACTCCCAAATGCTTAGTGTTATAATTTTTAGTTACATATCAGGCTCCATATTTGATTTTTTTTTAATTAAAGCTATAGAAAAGGGAATGGAATTGATATTCATTAAAGATCTTTTGAATTCCATTCATTTATTCATGCCACAAATAATTATTAAGTACTTATTATGTGTCACTCACTTAACTAGGAGCTGGACATAGAAATGAATAAGAAATAAATAAATGAACCACTTTAACAATGAGATAAATTATATAGTAGAGGTATGGGCAAAGTCCTGTAAAATCACAGCGTGGAGATCATTGTAAGTACTGTACAAATGTCAACTTCCTGCTTTACCATCAGGACATTTTCTGGTGAAGGACATTAATTGATCTTCTCAGTCCTCAACTAACAAATCTCTCTCTGCCTGCAATTTGAGTTCATTACAAGAGACAAATGTATTATTATATGATACTACTATAAAGGCAAAATTCCTTTTTTGTTACTGAAAAATGCTAAATTTGAGTACATATCTTAAATGTGTAGAAACAAGTTGTGTTTTTTTGAATCCTGAAACTTAAAATTGGACCAATGTGTTCACTTAGGCCCAGGAAGAGGAAAACGCCCACGTTATTTGATGGTCTCACCTATAAAAACATACAGTGTGAATGAGCTCCCCGGCAAAAGTGGGGACAAAGAATTGAGCTACACATGCTAATTCCTCCCCCCAACTCATCAGTCAGATAATTTATTCCACCTCCTTGGAAGGAATAGAAATGCAACCAATGACCAAGAAATATCAGAGAACAGTCTTCTTCATGGAAAATATAGGGGTGGGGAAAACAATGTACCCTATTAAAAACAAGACAACAGGCCCAAAATGGAGTCACTTATGCTAAGTCCCATGTCACCAAACCTAGACTTAACTTTATTACATTTCAGCTCTCCCAGAAATGGAGTCTTAAACCAGTCAATCTGGAATCACCTCATCAGCACAAGTTAGGCCATCTGCCTGATCGACCCCTGATATCCCCTGAAGGAAAGTGACTTTGCCATGGCCAATCTGATTTTTTGTCTAGGATAACTTCCTTGTTCCTGCCCACGTCTGCCTTTAAAAGTCTTCTATTTTGTACAGCTCCTTGGAACTCATTTCTATCTGCTGTTTTGGAGGCCACCCGATTCATGAATTGTTGGATAAAGCCAATACAATCTTTAAACTTTACTCAGTTGAATTTTGTTTTTCAACAACCCCAATGTGTGTGTTGAAAATCCTAAAGTGTTAGTGTAATTATTTTATCTAGAAACCCCAGTATATCCCTACCAGCCTTTAAACATCGCTAGATAGAAGCACAGTTCCATTATACTTTTAGTGTCCTTCTGTAGTTCAGCACAGAAGTGTTCTCTTCACTGTGTTACCACTAAATCTGCATTATTAAATGCTTATAAAGCCCTGGGCAACCTTCTGCTGCCATCATTTATAAGTAAAAATTGGAGAAAACATGTTTTCTGCTCAAGTAAATAAAAATTAACCAGTCTTTTCTCAAAAGAGGAGAATTTGAAACTTTTCCTGACAGCTAAAATTTTTTATACTTGCTGAGCACTGTTTAAAACTCTTCTCCAACAAAAATAACTATCCATGATTTCGTTATCTGTGCTACTGTTTATAAAATAATAAAGTGGGGACTTAAATAAACAAAGATAAATAAAAAGCAGATGTTCGCATAAAGTCTTACATAACTCTGGAGAGCATAGAGATTTTCAGGGGTAAAGGCTGTGGCAACTCAGAAATAAAGATTTTCATTTTGTTCTTTATTAAAAGATAAAGATAGGTTAAAAAAGTAAAGTTAAAAACAACAACAGGGACTTCCTGGTGGTGCAGTGGTTAAGAATTCGCCTGCCAATGCAGGGGACATGGGTTCAATTCCTTGTCTGGGAAGATCCCACATGCCGTGGAGCAGCTAAGCCCATGTGCCACAACTACTGAGCCTGCATTCTAGAGCCCACGAGCCACAACTACTGAGCCCACGTGCCACAACTACTGAAGCCCTCATGCCTAGAGTCCATGCTCTGCAACAAGAGAAGCCACCGCAATGGGAAGCCTGCACACCACAATGATGAGTAACCTCTGCTCACCGCAACTAGAGAAAGCCTATGCACAGCAACAAAGACCCAACGCAGCCAAAAATAAATAAAATAAATAAATTAAAAAAAAAAAAACCTCAGGAAGTGCTATTAAAAAAAAAAAAAAACAGCAACAACAACAACAAAAAACCCAGTACACACTTATACAGTAATTGGTGAGCATGACTCTTTGGTAAATTGGATCCTCCTTTAAGTAACCTAGGGAGGCATCTAAGCCCTCAAGCTACCCCAAAATCATCACCCCCAATCTTAGATCCAGTTGATTGTCCCTTCCATTCTCCACCACAGCAATTGCAAGAGTTACCCCAAGCTTTCTTCTCATCCTTATGCCCTTTACACTTAGCAGATGACCCATTTCCTGCCACATCAAAAATAAACACAGATATCAGCATGAGTTTTCTCAAGTCTCCTCCTAATCACTTTCATCTCTTCACCTGGTCTTACATCTTTCTGGTCTCCCTACTTTTTTCCAAAATTAAAAATGTATATCTGAGCTCTCCTCCCACCTCCACACCTTTTCCTGTTTCAATGTTCGATTCATGTATTTTTTCTTCTTTCTCTTCCAGTGCCACTTTCTTTTTCTCCAGTAATTCCTGCCATTATGCCCAGGTCTTCTTGATCCTCCAAATATTTGTCATGTAGAAAGCATTTAGAACTTCTGACCATGTCTCCTTTGGGAATCTCCCTCAGCTTCTAAGATGTTATGCTCTTTTGGTTTTTTCGAATGTTCTTTTCCTCTTTCTTTCACTAGCTCCTTTTACTCTGAATCTCCCTTAATTGTAATTTTACTATTATTGACTCTTTGTAGTTGACCTATAAATGCTATTGAATAACCCTAGATCATCTACAATATGGTCATTACTTAATTACCAAATTGTGGTGAATTTACAAATTAATTCCTAATAAGTTGTTTCAATTCCTATCACTTTTGAGGTTCAGGTGAGCATTTCTAAGTGACTACTAAACATCTTCACTTCTTCTATAGATACCCAACAGAACAAGCTTTGAGAAGAATAAATATTTAAATAAATAAATAAATATTTACCCACTGTTCCTATTTCCAAATAGAGAAACATCAATTAGAAAAACACATTCCATGGAGAGGATAAACATCTTAATTAATTGGTGATTTTGATATAAATTCTCTGCCTTCAGCTTTTGCTTCTTTGGGAGCTGGCTGCCAATAAGGAGCATGTGTTCAGATCTGCTTCTCAATACTGTTAAGTTTTACAAGGGCAGACAATATGTTATGAGAGTTTGGCACAAAGTGTGCTGGGAACACGTATCTAAAATAAATAATCACACCTAGTAGAAAGGGGAGATCAGGGAGCACTAAAGGAGGTTTGGGAAGGATACCTAGAGATTTGAGGATGTAAATGAGGTCAATCAGAAGACTGAAGGCAGATTATGAAAGTCGTCCTACACCTGGTTAAGGAAATTATATCTTAACTTGTAAGAGCTATGGTGACATAGGAGACATTTAATCCATTATGTAACAAAACTTATTTTTTAATTTTAAAACAATAACTATTATATCAGTATGGAAGATTGACTGGAAGAATCACTGCTATATATCCAATGTCTGAAGCAGCATTTAGTTCACTGCCGGCCTTGCCAAACACAATTGTTGAGTGAATAAATTGTGTAAACGGGTGAAAGAAGCTAAGATACTATTCAGAATGGTTTAAATGGTGGTAATAAACAGAGAACAGGCATGGCAGAGATGATTGGAAGGCTAACTGATATCACTTTCAATAAGATAAGGGGGACTAACATGATTTAGCATTTGTTACATATCAGAAACTATTCTGACATGTACATTCATTTAGTTTTCACAATAATCCTGTGAGGAAATCAAGTTTCAGAGAGATTCAACTTGCTACAGTCACATTGCAGGGAAAGAGCAGAGAACAATTTAGCCGATATTTTGACTTTAAATCACACACTTCACTCCAGCATGACTCCAGCACTGTCAACATAGCTTTGTCCCTTAAAGAAAATACCTAGAGTCTCTGAAGCTTGCTAAAATATTCTTAAGAAAGATAGCTCAATGGATTAGCAGTTTGCAGAATGTGTGTTTTCTTACCTGTTTCTTACCATCCAGAAAGTCTTCATCCAAAAAGTCAACACACCCCAGGTAAAATCACAATCTCTCCTCACCACCCTTCTTAATACGTTCCATATTTTCTATCTCATTAATTACAGTGCCACTGCCCTGCCCAAGTCCTACTCCTAAAAGTAATGTTGGTTTCTCTAATTACTCACACTCTCTACATCCAATTAATCACCAAGTTACATCAACTTTTTCCTAAAAATTTTTCAATCCAGCTTCTCTTTTCCAGACGTCCATCTAAAGCCCTGGTTTAGACTTACCACCTGTCACATGTATTACTGTCAGTTCTTACACTCTTGTCTCCAGCCTTGCTTTGCTCCAATACATTTTCTATTCTACTGCATATGTATAGAATGTATGGATCTAATTTATTTAAACATTATTTAAGTGTTTTTAAATAAGTGGAAAATTATGTTGAATTTTTATTGTACAAGTTATTCTTACAGAAAGAAAGTTCCTGCCAATTTCCTTTTGATGCAAGTAAATAGATATAAACAAATGCTAATTAGAATACTTTATTTAAATCTACCAAAGTCTACATACCATTGCATATTGTTTCTTGTCATGGTTGAATATCAATTTCTGTTACAATTTTTTTTTATTGTTTTTAGTGTCTCTTATCAACACATTTCTGAAAGTAAAAAATAAAAATCTCCACTCTCCATCAGAATCTGCAACATTTAACCACCATCTCCACTGGAACTGTGCTCAAAACTTTGCCAGTTTTCTTGGATGCTTAAGCAATGCTCTATATCAGATGGAGGAATTTAGGAGGAGGAAGTTGGGGGAAAAGAGAGAGAAAAACATAGTCAGTCTAAAAACTCTCTTAAAAATAGTATTTCTGATCAAATTATTTTGGTCTCAATTCTGCTTTGTCAGAAGTTATAATTTTTTCATGAGGACTCAATTCTTGAAGTGACAGTTATTTATATACCTTATAAATTTAATATGTAAGATTTAAGGTAAATGAATTTTTTTTATTAAAGGCAAGATTTTTAAATGAAAAATTCAAGATACACAATCATTTAAAATTTTAAGTTAGCTTTATCAAACTCTAGTATATTTATCTGATTAAAGCATAACCACATTTTTTTTCTTATGGCATTCAAAATGTAGTTACCAGAAATTTTGACCTCTGTAGTAACTCATTTGCAAAATAATCATGGAAATAATTATTAAAAATATTTTATAACTCAAGTACCATTATTCATGACTGCAACCATAAATGCAATTCCACAAAGCATATGTTGTCATTTTTTCCAAATATAAAAACAATTATAAACACAGAATTTTTACACTATATATGAATATAGAAATGGTAACACTTGCCTTTTTACAGCTTCTTCCAACCCCATTATAGGACAGAGTTCTTTAGAGTACTAACATCATTGTCTGTTTCTTTGAATTTCCATGAACTTCATACATTTTTACCACCCAGACTCCAAGTCACAGTTTCTTCTTGTTTTGAATACCCATAAGTCTTTGGGCCAGAGTGGTTATATGACATGGTAAGAGAGACAAAAGACTTTCTTTCAAGGATAAATTATACAATACCAATAATTGCAGCTGAGAAAATTTACAAATACTTCAAATAAAGAAAAAATATAAAATGGTTATACCAAGAGCTGCCTTCAGTGACACAATAATATTATGGAAAACAAATAGGTTTATTATATTGGGTTTAGTAGGAAGCCCTTGATGTAGAGAACCTCATGGTGCTTATCACCAATAAGACATATATATAGGAGCAGAAAAGCATCACAGCAATGCTGGCTAAATTTCAGAAAAATAATAAAATGACTCAGTTGGGATTTCTAGAACATATTCCTTCCTGCATTTTCATACCTCTCATTTCCTTATAAAGATGCTTATGAAGAAGCATTTTTTCTGTAATCTTTTGTTTCTTTATGACAAGGAAATCAACTATCAGGCTAGAGGGCCAATACTTACCACTTTTAGAAAGAATTTTCTCTTATAGACAAGCACGTTATTAGAAAATTGACTAATGCATTCTGTTTGTCTACTAAATATCTCATGAGCTTTGTTCCAAAAGCACAGTGTATATACTGAGAAATTTATTAGACAAAATAGGGCAAATCTGGTCAAATTGTCTAATATTGGTGTTCTTGTGGCAAAACCGAGCCATTTAAATATTATGGCCTATCAGGACTAATATAAAAATGAGTAAGACCTTGTTACTATAAGCATAACTCTACTAGCAATTCTACACTGAAATAATTAATACAAACCCATGAAATTTTATTTTCTATTGCATTACTAAGAAACAAAAATGGCATATGTTAAATACAATTTTGAGTGTTATTTAAAGGTTTCACATTAGTGGATGGAGAAAAAGCATATATGGATAAATACTACACATGAGTAAATCTCTGAATGAGTATGAATAAACTCATTTTTATAAACATAAATGTTTGTATAGACATAGTGAGTAACTAAAAGATACGTGAAGATTATAAAAATGTTAAGGAAAAATATATCAAAAAAGGGTCCTGATTATAATATTAATTCCATATAGTGTCTTACTCTTTTGAGATAATTTAACAATTGTATAACTAAGGTTTTGTTTTATAACTTTTAAACATTTTCCTATATGTATAAATCTGAATCAAAAACCATAAAATAAGTTCATTATCATTCTTCCTATCTTAATTTGGAGTTTGTGATTATTAAACTCATTGACAATAATGGGAATCCAAACATAATTCATGTTTGAGTGAAATTTTGAGTTAAAATATTTTATTTTCCCATATTCCCTTTTGGTTGCCAAAAAATATAGACAATGGCTTAATTGAAGCATTTTCTATTATTCTAAAATTAAGTATGGCTTCGTGTACTTTCATTTTCCTTTTAATATTCAGAAAATGCTTTCTATCACAAGTTTATTTCAATTGACTTCACAGATATTGCCTTCTTCACAGCATCTTGAGAGATATTGGAGATTTATCTCTACCTACTTAGATATATTGGTTCATGAAGTATTCACTGACATAGTGAAGACTGACTACTTACTGTTATAACAACCATGAACAAAAATCTTGATTTATTCATAGCAATATAGTATAGATACTTTTGTTTTCAAAAGACTGTAAATATTTTAATTGCATATAATTTTGGACAGGTGGGTTAATGATTGTATGAAGTTTTTTTCTGAAAAATCAACTAAGAAATCTGGAAAAGAGAATGAAATTTCAACTGTAATATTAATAAAAAGGAATGTGATACCTTTACATGTTGAGGCTCACATGATATGTTTAGGCTTTTGGTACATTTTTGGCTGCACATGAATTCAGTTTTTGATAAAAAATTCATTCTGAGTCTTTGGTCACATTATTGACTGGTTCTTACTTACGTGCCAGTTTCCTCAACAATCATGATGTTCAGTGGACAGAAGACATGTAACCAAATTATTGCTAATAATTGCTAATATCTGCACAGAGCTTCACAGTTTTCAAGATGCTTGTGCCTGATCATTTCACTTGTCCCTCACACAAAATAATTTGGAATTTCAAATGAGCTTCAAATTCATGTTGACTCTATCATAAATAGCTCTCAAAAAATTTACTTCAATATATGAATGTGAGTGTATTTCACAAAAAGAAAAAAATGTCTGGAATTCAGTAAATTTGTTCTTTTTTTAATGAAGGAAGAACTCTATATCTTAAGGTTTTATATGTTCAGAGTATTGGTTGAACAGTCTTAATCCATGAATGGTTAAATTTGCAAGTTAATTCAGTTGGAATGATTGGACTAACATGCAGAGAGACAGTGTCTTCAGATATTATAAGGAGACTTCACATTTTGTCTTAACAACCTCTCTTTGTCAGCTCAGGCTGCTATAACAAAATACAATGGATCGGGCAGCTTAAACAATAAACATTTATTTCTCACAGTTCTGAAGTCTGGGAAGTCCAAGATCAAGGCACTGACAAATTTGGTGTCTGGTGAGATCTTTCTTCCTGGTTTGCACATGGCTGTCTTCTTACAGTAGCCTCACATAATGGAGAGAAAGATCATCTTTCTCGTATCTCTTTTTAGAAGGTCACTAATCTCACTGATGAGGGTTTCAACCTCATGACCTAATTACCTCCCAAGGATCCTACCTTCAAATAACATTACATTGAGGATTAGGGTTTAACATATGATTATGGGGATAGGGAAGCATTTAGTCCATAGCACAACCTACTCACAAATTTAATTTTTGCCTTAAAAGATATAAATGATTTTGAATTGTAAAATGTTGCCATCTTTTGGGGAGAACTCCTTTATAAACTTAAAAAAAATACAAAATTATCCTTTATTCTTCTCTGATTGAAAATAATTATTCTAATTATCACATTATTTTTCTTAAATTTCTTCTTGTCTAATAGTTCATGCATATCTCAGTGGTAGGCAGAAATTTAAGATGGCACTTGTGACCTTTACCCCATGGTATTATTCCTATGATAATGTGGTAGAAGTGAGATTATTCAGCTGGATTTAATCCAAACATGTGAGCCCTTTAAAAGCAGAGATTGTTCTCCAGATCATAGTAGAAAAAGAATTCAGGGGATTCAAACTGCTAGAAGGACTCAGTGCATCTTGCTTTGAAGATGGAAGGACCATGTGAGAAAGAATGCAGGTGGCATTTATGAGTGGAGAATGCTCCTGTCTGCCATCTAGGAAGGATCAGAAACCAGGACTTATGGCCACAAGAAATTGGATTCTACACTGAATGAGTGTGGAAGTCAATTCTTCCCCAGAGCATCAAGCTGACACCTTAATTGGAGTCTTGTCAAACTCTAAGCAGAATTCTGTTGAGCTCATGAGGTCTTCTCACCTACAGAACTGTGAGCTAATAAGTGGGTATTATTTGAAACTGGTAAATTTTTGTTAATTCATTTTTGCAACAACAAAAAACTAATACGCTAAGTCTGTGAATTTGACATCTCATTCAAGCTGTAATCCCAATGTTGCTAAGCCAACTAGGAACCTGGTCTACTAGTCTGAGACACCACAAGGACCAAAGCATTCATTATTTCCTATCAAAAACCATTAGTGAGCTCTCACTGTGTGCCAGGCACTGGACTAGACAGAGATATGAAGATGTGCGTATAGCCACTACCATGAGGACCTCGTGGCAGACAGAAAAGTAAAAACATAAATTTCTACATAGAGTGATGAATGCAAAATGTGAAACACTTCAAAATACAGAGATAGCACCAAGAAGGACATTTGTTTAATGGCTGGAGAGATATGAAGAGATACTTCTGAAATGATTTATTATTGAAATGCTTCCTTTTTTATTATTTGACATATATTACTAAAGCTCTCCATTTCCCTTATTTCTGTCTCTTTAAATTATACATTTTATGATGACTATGTCCCCTATAGTCTTCCAAAGTCAATTTATTATATAACTTATTGACTTTCATTTTCTATCATTTAATCTATATCAGAATAATTCACTCAAAATGTTCGCAATCCAGAGAGGGTTTATGCGTCATTTGGTTTATGGAGTGCAGAAGTACTTAACTGAATTCAGAAAGGTACTCAATAATTCTGAGACTACAGTTTTGAATTGGACCAGAGGTATTTGCTCCATGAAATCAAGATCACAAGGAGTTACAACATTTAAACACTGAGAAGAATAATGTATTTAAGAAAAAATAACACTTTAACAAAATATTACTTTTTAAAAGAAGGTGGTTCAAATATTAATATGTAGATATAATGCAGCTAATTATATGCCCCAAATAGCAGGTATATTACTCACCATAAATAAAACATGTAGAGTGTTTTCATTCTTTCAAAAAGGATCTTCCTGTATAATTGCTTGAGATATCATTAAAACCATTTCTGCATAATAGAAACAAAAAAGGTTCAGACCATCTGTACTTTAGAGATTTCTCTGTGGTATGTCACAAGTTACTGAAATCGAGACTGCTTGTAAATATTAACTAAAAAGGGATATTTTGTGAAATTAATAGCCTTTTCTATTCTATACATGTCAACAGAGCCTATTATTTTACTGTCGGTCCACTTGGTATATTTAACAATTAGTTTAATACTCAAAGTCCTTAAGGACAAAAGACAGAAGGGCTGCCAATTTCCAGTATGGTGAGAGATCGCTCATAGCCCCAGGCTAATGAGTTACAGTTTATTTCTTTGACCTCTTATTGAAATGACTGTAGGATCCTTTGAAGTGAAGGTTGAGCATTGCCATCTTCCATTCTGATTTCACATTTCTAATTAGGACATGTATTCTAATCAAAATATTATAAAAGAATATTAAAATACCCTAAAATGAGCAGATTTCACTATCATTGTACACTAACAACGTGATAGAACTAATGAATTTAAAAAGTTCCTCACTCAAATGACTTAATTCATACAGAAAGAAAACCATAAAGAATAAAAGTAAAAAAGAAAGTTGCCAGTGGCCCTGTGATGGCCAGTTAATACAAATCAGTAAAATGCCTCTTTCAAATAAAGTTAAAATGATTCAAAAAAAGAGAAAGAAGAGAGAAAAGAAAGGAGGAAGGAAAGTAGGAAAGAAAGAAAATTTTTATATAATAGCAGACATCTCTTATTGTTTAATGAGAAAGTACAAATTTCATCTTTTTAACAGATTTTTTTAAACTAGAAAATGGTCAAACAGTAAGCCCCTATTTATGATTCAATTGGAGGAACTGACATAATATTCCATAGAGATGATTTCTGTTGATATATTATTATTAAATAATTATTTTAAGTCAAATATATGACATAAAACTAAAAAATAAACATATCTAAAATTTTTAACTTATTAATAAGTAAGATGTTAAAGCAAGAAAAAAATAAAACTGAAGTCACCCATACACAATCAGGAAAGCTGAAATTAATTTACAAGTAGATGCACAATTGCTTAATATCCAAAAGGCAATGGAATGTAGTATTGTAATCATCTCTTGGGATGGAGAAGATGAAATCAAGGCCTTTTCGCATTTCTACCCCCCAAATTTACTTGCATCTTTATGAATAGGAACCATTTGTATAGGCCATAATATTTAAATGGCTTGGTTTTGCCACAATAACACCAATATTAGGCCATCAGGCCAACACAAGTTGATTTCTATCTCTAAATTTGCAAAATAAACATAATTAACCGACTCCTATAGAATCAGATAGCCTCAAGGGCCTGCTGGACAACATCAAGCATTCCTTATAAAGGTAGACTGTAATCTTTTTACCTGTTTCAAAGATTGCACCTTTTTCCCAACACTATGTCCCTGTCATACCCAGAAATGTATTCTATCATAAAAGAAAAAAAAAAAAAGATTGATTATGTACATTCAGTGGTGGTGGTAAAATTATTGAGCATGCAAAGTTGAATAAGATGGATCTATCTATCAAAAATATTTTGGTTAAAGATAAATAGAATCAAATAAATTATCACATTCAGTCCAGTGAGATAAATAATATAATAATAACATGTATATTATATTTTGATATGTATAATATCAATCAATATTATGCAAATGAAGCCCAGTGTGAATTAATACCATAGTAAAAAAGATAAACATATAAATAAGGTAGAATGCTAAAAAATGTTCTTAAAAGAAACAATACTTGTGCTCAGTTCTTAAGAACACAGAGGATAGCTAGTCGAATCATGCTTGTGCATCTGTCTCATGATTCTGGAGGCTAGAAGTCTGAGATCAAGGTGTCAGCAAAGTTGATTTCTTTGGAGATCTTCCTCCTTGGCTTGTAAATGGCCATCTTCTCCCCCTGTCTTCACATGATCTTTCTTCTGTACATGTTTCTGTCCTAATCTCCTCTTCTTATGAGGACACCAGTCACATTGGATTAAGGCCCACCTTAATGACCTTATTTTACCTTAATTACTTTTTTAAAAGGTCTTATCTCCAAATACAGTCACATCTTGAGGTACTTAGCTTTAGGACTTCAACATATGAATTTGAGGAGGACACAGTTCAGCCTTTGATTGTGCTCAATCTAAAAATTCATAAATGAAGACATTTACAAAATAGGAGGGGTTAGTTAGGAATATTACTACAGAGAAAATGATCCATAGGATGGTCGAACTTGAAGAGGTTACACCATGTAGTGAAAAAATAATTTTAGTGGGATAATGTTTTGAAATATCACCAACTTATTTTACTTTTTATATTTGCATGCATGTACAAATGTAGGTAGATATTTACTTCCTCCTTTAATCTTTTTACTATTAAGAGTAAAACCCATGACTAAAACTCATTTTCCCAGGGAAGGTAAGCAGACATGACTTAGAACAATGAAGGTCATTGCTTCATTTCTAAGCTCTGAGTTTCAAAATAAACTTTAAAAACTATACTGTGCATCAATTGTTTCAAAAGCTTGATTTTCCAGACAAGAATGAGAGTGTTTGTGGTCCTTTGAGATGGAGGAGGGAGTAGAAGGAGGGGGTGCATTCTGAAGGATAGAGGGAGGATTAAGAAATCATATGTGGGTCTGTTGGTGGGGGGAAAGGAATGACAGAAAAGCCTAAATGAGCAAGCATTGCTTTTTGCTTCTCAGGACAATATAGTGCTCTTGAGATGGCAGAATGGAATTAATTAAGAGAAGGCCTAATCGAATCAAGATGGGTTTGGGAAGCACCCCCTAGTACTCTGCTTATGTATGGTGTTTACAGCAAGGTTGATTCTTTGGTCTCATGACCACTTTATATTTTAAAAAATTATTGAGAACTCTCATAGTCACAGTATTTACTGTACTAGAAATCCAAAATCTAATACTTACTGTATCCAAAAAACAATTTTAAGGTTAACATGAAAAAAACCCAATAAATTTCAAAAAAAATAGTGATAAGAGGGAGAGGCTTTGATTTACATTTTTCCAAATTTTTAAAATTTGTGGCATGATAGAAGGCAGTTGGTTTCCAATATCTGCTTCTTCAGTTAACAACATATCTTTTGTGATATGTTGTTGTCATTGAAGAATATCCAACCACACCCTGACATTTGGATAAGAATGACAAGACTATTACTATTGAAATTACTTTTTTGTTAGATAATTGTGAATATCTTTCTATGGTACTATAACAAAACTCAACAAGTGGTAGTTTCTTAACCATACACTGTTACATCAAAATCCACTGGTCCATCTTGTACTTAGATTTGTGATTTTACCCATTCAGTCTGTAACTAGTCATTTGCAAAAGATTGGTTTGCTGTGGTGAAGATTAAATAAACTATTTTTACAGATTGGTACCACTTCTTTGATTTGTGCAGAGCAATTTTACTACCAATTGCTTTCTAATTTTTTTTAAACATCTTTATTGGAGTATAATTGCTTTACAGTGTTGTGTTAGTTTCTGCTGTATAACAAAGTGAATCAGCTATATGCATACCTATATCTCCATATCCCCTCCCTCTTGCATCTCCCTCCCACCCTCCTATCCCACCCCTCTAGGAGGTTGCAAAGCTGTAGAGAATGGACTTGAGGACATGCGGAGGGAGAAGGGTAAGCTGGGACGAAGTGAGAGAGTAGCATTGACATATATACACTATCAAATGTAAAATAACATGACACAGGGAGATCCCAATTGCTTTTACACCATCAAAATCACTGATCTAGATGATCCAAAGAGCCCCATGTGCCTTAGGAGATTTACAGAAACAGTGAAAAGAAACCTGGATTTTAGAAGTGAAGGTGGGAAAATATGGTCTCATGACTTGGGACTGTCAACTTCAGCAGTGTGTCAGCCTAGTGTCCAAAAGACCAGGTGGCTCCATCCATACTTTAGTGGATCCCAGTGAAGGAAGTTTAGGACTAAGGCTAGTTAAGAATAACCTGAGAATAAACTAGCGTAAGAACCTGACATCTCTTCCTATTGCCAAGGTGATATTTAAACTCACTAAAAATTACAGTGGCTGCCAGACAGTTGGACAGAAGATTGAAGATCAGAATTAATAAATAACTAAGCAGAAATTCATAATTGGATGAAATAACGTTACCTGAAAGAGACAGCTTTAAGTCTAGAAGACAGAGTTACTTTAAATTCACAACTTAGTCTTTAATGTTTTTTGCTTTGTTTGTCATTTGTATTTTCCTCAGGGTACAAGTGGAGAAAAAAATGTGTTCTTAAACAAATAATAAATACATAATTTAGGATTTATAATAAATGTTGTCAATCCCTCTTACAAATATAACATAAGAAAAATGAGAGATAGAGTATTTTATATCCATGGGTGGCTTAAAAAGAACAAAATTTAGGTGAATAAATATGTATAAACAAGTCATCCTGTCTATATACACTGCTCAAAAAAAGCCAAATGTGCAAAGTGAAATTCTGATATAAAATATCTGTGTTTTCAGGATACAAATACAATACTTCTTCATTTTTCTATGAAAAAAATATTGACCCACTTTTCATAAAATGTGTGTTTGTGACTTGAGGCTAGGAAACAAAAGTGTGTCATAAAGAGATTTGTTAATATGATGATATTTTGTCTAATGCAATTTTAAAAAATATAAAGAACAAAGTATTTTATCTTCAAATTCTCTGTAATTTGTTTCTCAGCTGTCTACAACAATTTTTATATAAAAATATTTATTTCATAAGAAAATCTGTTCCTTCCATAATCAGATTCCTTTTGATGTGAAAAATTCCATTCTTCGTCAACACTGAAAACTAAGTACCAAAAATGAATGTTTTGTGTATATACCAACCTATAAACACACATATACTTATATTTATATCTATATCCATATCAACATCTTTATCTATCTAAATAGGCTATAAGATCTCAAATTAAAATGATAATAAACATTAATTTATTTTATTGTGGTTCATTAAAACTCCTTAAAATGCTCCTAATTTATATCCTAGATGTATAAAATAGAATTAGAAGAAGCAGGTCCAGTAAATATATTAATTTATTTTAAAATCATTTTCAGAATATATGTATATGATTACTATCTTTGAACATGTACTTGAAATTAAGGCTTAACATGTAGTGAGTAAATAACCTGGAATTTGATAAACTCTGTCCGAAGGGTAATACACATCAGAAATGCTTAAGACAGCCATTCAGAAACTTCTATGAGAAAATAAGTTACCTTTATAAATACAAATCAAATAAATATACAAAAAGGTATGTAATCTGCTGAGTATTTTGAAACCATGATAAGCTTGTAGAATCTTGAAAAATCTCTAAATAATATTATAAGCGAAAGATCTCTAAGAAGTTCAGAAAATTTGAGACCAGTTTAGGAATAGATGAAGTTGGAAGTAAGACAAGCAGGATTTAAATTGTGAAGGTCCCAATATCCAATACAAAGAAATAGAATCATTGTAGGGTTTGAAACAGCATTGTAACATAAACAGTTGGGTTTAGAATTATTACTCAGGCAGCATTGCAATGAATGGACTGAAGACAATGGAATCTAAAAGAAGGGAGATAAGTTAGGAAGTTATGGATAAAATGCAGATAAGAAGCAAAGAAACTCAGTTGAAAGTAGTGGGAACTAAAGGAGGAAGATATATTCAAGAGCTATTTGAAGAAAATATTAATACAACTTAGGGCTTACCATATTTCATCAATGTTAATATGCACAATTTTACATTTAAAAAAATTTAAATCTTTCAATAAATGTTATTTATAATCACTGAGGCACAGCTGATGATCATGACTTAATTATGTGGAAGTATAATTTTCAAAAAGGTAATATCATGCCTCACATGCAAGTTTAAAATGAACATGTCTAAGATTAATTAAATTTATTAATTAGAAGAAATCAGTAAGATGCTAAAATCAGTTCAAAGGAAAATTCAAAGAAAAACATATATATGTAAGCAATTTGGAATGTTGAAATGAATTTGCTAATAGAAGAAAAACTGGTTCACATTGTATAAAGAAATAAAATACAATCAGTGGGCTCATCTTTTCAACTAGGCAGAAATTTTATTTCTATCAGACAAAACGCATTTTTATTTCTATAGATAAGAGTCACTTGCTTCTTACCCTTTTTAAACTACTGAATATCTACCTCAGTAGAGTTGTATAATAGCCTAAGTAACAGAAAGACAAACACATGTGCACACCTCCATAGAATCAGATAATAATACACAGTCTACTAGACAATGCCCAGACCTGAACTGGAAAGGACACCCAGACATCTCCTTTGGTATTTCCTAGTCTGGACAATGCTTTATGACCATTGTCATTGCCTGATCATACTCAACTATAAAAATCAGCAACACCAAAACTTTGTGATGAATAAGTTTCAAAGACTTGGAATGGACTCTCAGAGACCAAAGTAGAGTGCTCATAAAATCACAAGGAATCAAATGGTTGGTGGATCAAGTGTGTTTTGTAGCATTCCTGAACTTCACTTGGTAACTGAAAAGCTAGTTTAAGAACCCAACATCACCATTAATTAAAGATATAATTGACAACAATAGATTACTTCATCCAACAGCAGATAACAATTTTCTTAATCTCATTTGGAACGTTTACCAAGCAAGACCATATTCTGGGTCATAAAATGCACCTTAACAAGTTTAAAAGAAGAGAAATCATCCAATATCTGCTCTCATACCACAAAGGAGTAAAACTAGAAATCAATAAGAGAAAGATAGCTGGAAAATCTCCCAAATACTTGAAGATAAAACAACACACTTCTAAATACCACATGGATGAAAGAAGAAATCTTAAGAGAAATTAATAAATATTTTGAACTCAATAAAAATGAAAACACAACTTATCCAAATGTGCGGGGTACAACATAACAATGCCTGAAGAGAAATTCACAGCATTGAATACCTATATTAGAAAATAAGAAAGATCATAAATCAATAATCTAAGGTTCCACCTTAAGAAACTAGAAAATAAAAAGCAAATTAAATGCAAAGTAAGCAGAAGAAAGAAATAATAAGATTAGAGCAAAAATCAATAATAACAAAAACAAGAAACGAAAAGAAAAAAATCATTTCAACCAAAAGCTGGCCCTTTGAAAAGACTGTTAAAATCAATGACTTTCTAGCCAGACTAGGAAAAAATAAAAGAAGAAACAAATTATCAAGAATGAAAGGAGGCATCACTAGAGATCCTATGGACATTAAAAGGAATACTATGGAAAATTCTATGCCCACAAATTTGATAACCTAGGTAAATGAACCAATTCTTTGGAAAACAAAATCTGCCAAAAGTCACACAAAGAGATAATTTGAATAGGCCTTTATACATATTTTAAAAAATTGAATCAACTATAAAACATCTAGGTAAACTTGAGTATGGCAATGACATTTTAGAAACTGCACCAAAAGCATGATCCATAAAAGAAAGAATTGATAAGTCTGACTTCATTAAAATTTAAAATATCACCTCTGTAAAAGAAAAAAAAATGTAAATAGAATAAGAAGAGAAGCCACAGACTGGGAGAAAATATTTGTAAAAGACAAACTGATAAAGAACTGTTATCCAAAATGTACAAAGCACTTTTAAATCTAACAATAAGTAAAGGAATAGCTTTGAATTAAAAACTGGGCAAAATATCTGAACAGACACCTCACCAAAAAGTTATAAAGATGACAAACATATGCAAAAGTGTTCAGCATTAAATGTCACCTGGGAATTGCAAATTAAAACAGCAATGAAATTCTACTACACTTCTATCAGAATGGCCAAAATCTAAAACACAACACTACCAAATGACAGCAAGAATGTGGAGCAATAGGAATTCTCATTCATTGCTGGTAGAAATGCAAAATGATACAACCACTTTGGATGAAAGCCTAACAGTTGTTAAAAAAACTAAACATAGTCTTATCATACTATCTAGCAATCACACAGCTTAGTATTTACCCAAATGAGTCAAAAATGTGTGTCCACACAAAATCCTGAGCAGGGATGTTTATAGCGGCTTTATCCATAATTGCCAGAACATGGAAGCAACCAAGATGTCCTCCAGTAGGTGAATGAATAGATAAATTGTAGTATGGCATACTATTCAGTGCTAAAAAGAAATGAGCTATCAAGTCATGAAGACACATAATGGAAAGTAAAATGCATATTATTAACTGAAAGAAGCCAATCTGGAAAGGCTACATACTGTATGATTCCAACTATATGACATTTTAGAAAAGGCAAAACTATGGAGACAGTAAAAAGATCAGTGAATGCCAGGGGTTACAGGATAGAGAAGGATGAATAGGCAGAGCACAGAGGATTTTTAGAACAGGGAAAAGACTCTGTATAACACTATAATGATAGATATATGCCAGTACATTTGTTAAAATCCGTAAGATATACAACACCAAGAGTGAACCTTAATGCAAACAATGAACTTTCAGGGATAATGAAGTGTCAGTGCAGGTTCATTTTGAACCAGTGTGGGGCAGGATGTCTATAGTGGAGGAGGTTGTGCCTGTGTGAGAACACGGAGTAAATGAGAATGTCCTGTATGGTCTGTGCAATTTTTTTGTGAACATAAAACTTCTCTTAAAAATACAGTTTATTATTTTTTTTAAAAAATCTGACTTAAGAGCTCAGCCCCAGTGATTTAATTCTTTCATGGACACTACATCACAATCATTCTTGGACTCATTTGAGTGTTACAACACAAACATTATCAATCATCAACTCTAAAAGTAGTTCAGAAAAGTAGGACTTTGAAGGTTAACTAGTTTTAGAAGCATCTTAAACAAATTATTTTCCTCATATTTGCTTTTAATGTAAGTGCAAAAGCAATTAATGATAAAATCAGTGCCTATTTAAGTGTGAAAAAAGTTTAAGTGTAAAATAATATTAAAAGTGAGAACAAAGCATTTTCATTAATGCTTAATTGTAGGTTTTTGTGCAACTTAAAATTAAAACATGTTATAATCACTAGGATCTTATAATTAGATGAAATAAAGTAATGGCAGTGTAATGGTAAGGAGAGTGCTTTCTGTATAAGGATTTAGCTGTTGATGGTGATATCAATTATTTTTATGACTACAGAAAAAAGAATTTATGGGGAAAGTAAGTGAATTCCATTGGTAAGTAAAATATATAGAGGAAAAAACGGGTCAATCACCAGTTAGAAATATGTCTGTGGATTTGGGAGACATTAGTGTAGGTGTGGATAAAATTGTTTAGAAAAAGAAGGTAATGACAATGAATAGAACTAAAGGTAAGGTTTTGATGAAATAAGACATAGAAAATTAAGGGAACTATCTAGCATTAATTGATGAATATCTGGGATTGTCATATACTATCCAGATCCAAACTAAAACTAGTCTTTGTGAGTAAGTGATAGATCAGTAGGCAATGAAATATTCTAATTGGCTGTGAGAATTGGATGATTTTTTTTCAAAACATAATGATATTCCATTAAACTCACTATGTCCAATTAATATCCCAGTTAAAAATGAAAAAACGTGGTAAAATTTGAATCTTTCATAGGTTATTTTTACTAAGTACCCAGAATATATATTTGTATACAGTTTTGTATGTACGTGCATAATGCCTTTTAAAAAAATCATTATGGTTGTGTCCCTAACACCAAGTACATAACAACCCTTATTGAGATGAACTCTAATCTCCTGTTTACTTGTCAGTTTTTCTCATTAAAATTATCTGTTCCCAATTGTTCTAACAGTGCATTACTCATTGTTTTGCAACAAGAAATATAGCACAGTGTCTGACATGTAGTGGGTGCTCAATAAATCCTTTTTTTAAAAAATAAATAAATCAATGAACAATTTCTTAGGACTTAGGTAGATAAGGGCCATTGCCTGGGTTAGAGAAAAGAGCAGGGACTTTGGCACTACTTACGAGTCATATGACTTATTGAAAGTCACAAATGTTTTCCCAATTTCCCCATCTATAAAATACAGATAATAATATTACTGATATTGCAAGGTTGCTAAAAGGATTAAATTAAGTTTTATATGCAACTAGGTAACATAATCCCTGCACATAATAGCTACTCAATAGATGGTAACTATTATTGTTATTATTAATATGTCCTTTTTGCAAGGACCAAATTTTAACCACAGAGCTCCCTGTGGATTCCATTTCCTCTCCTTTGACATTAATTTAAGTAACACTTATGAGGAGTTGACTATATGAAAAATGATGTGATCCCTGTATGCAAAGGACACCACAGATTAAAAAGTCCTTAATCATTCTCAGCCATGGTCTATCTACTCACCAATAGTAATGAAGAAGAAATTATTTCATAATAAAAATGTCATCTCATCTAATTCCATATCTCTATTCTTATCCCACATTCTCAACTGATGAGCCCGTTGTTCCCACATAAATCCTAGGCTAAAGATAGAAAAACTTTAATCCAGTGTGGATACAGGGCTCTGAATTAAAGAGCTAATAATTCCTCTCTTTCACTTCTAGCTGATTGCAGGCCTGATTCCTCAACCTGAGTTACAGATAGCCTATCTCTGGTCACATTTTTGCTTCTATCTTGTTTACTGTTTAAGGTTTGAACTCTGCTAATCTTGAGACTTCTGAGTTCAGGTAGTAGCTTGGACAAGAAATCTTCCTTTGGCTGTTTCTAAGTGACCTCTAGGGGGTTCCTAGACATACAGAGATTGTAGTGCTCACTCTCCTCCTATACTGACAGCAGTACCCATGAATTCCATCTGTACAAAGATGGAGGCATGAAGTTAAAGTAGGAAGGGAATGAAAGCTCTGTGACTAACAGCATATGGGTAAAATCCTAAATCCTGAATCATATGGCACAACTAGATCAAGTACCTAAGAAAGCACCATAAGAGAGAAATAATTTAAGTAGAGCTAGGTGCAGAACTAAAGATAGTCAGTGAATAAGTTAAGATCAAAACCCCAAGAAGAGTTTGGAAAATAATACATGATCTTCTTAAGTAATATTGAGGATCTATGAGCTATTTTTAAGATTTTTTAAATTCAATAGCATTCAGTCACAATAAAAGAAATAGCATTCATTTCATTTAATGGTGTTAAATTAGTTAATTCTGAAAAAAAATCATTGAGGGAACTTAACCAAATAAGAACTAAAATATACAAGGTCATTCTCAAATGAGAATAGTATTAAGGAACTTAGACTTAACAATTTTAAACAAAAAGTTTTCCTAGGATGATCTTCCCATAGCTTTGGAAATTTATTTGTAGCCATTAGCACTGGACACTGATACTAAGTAGAGTTTTCATCAGAACTTTAATTCTACAGAAAGGACTGCTTTCAAGTTTTTATACCTTTTGACAGAATTGAAAGAGTTAGTCTATTCCAGCTGTCTGTAAAGTATTAGAACCTTGTCCTTGACACTGTCTTTGCTCTGCAACTCGCATTTTTTTCTTTCATTTGTTCAATGACTTCTTGGAGGAAGAGTATCATCTTCTTAGCTTTATTTATCTATGAAGATCTAAAATATATAAGAGCAAAGGTCAAGAAAAAGACCACAGATCAAAAATTCAATAAAAGGCCAAAATTTACTAAACCAAAAAAAATTGATGGAACCAAACTCAACTGAAGATCAGAGGTCAGGTGAAAGGCTAAACACAGATGAAAACAAAGAGGTCAACACAGTGAGCTGTGTCCCACCAATTCATTCAATTCCCATCCAAAGGACAAAGGAAGATAGTTGTGCCCATTCCTTGAAGTTGAGGCAGCAAGATCTCTAAGAAAAATGCCCTCATTTAATAAAGCAACATTACTGAAAAATACATTGGTGTCTCTAGCCTGTTGCTAATTCAGAATAGCAAGAATGAATAGCTAACAAATTCATAGATGTTGCTCCAGATTTTTAAGCTAAGACTAACTTAACTCCAAGAACGTTAAAAATTACTGTTGACCTATGCCTTTTCTGCAGTCCTCCAAAAATTCAGTCTCCAAGGCATTCTTAGGAGAAAAGTGTTGGGTATGATACACGTTTCTCTCTCCCAAGACATCAAACAAACTCTTTTGCTTGCAGAGCAGCCTCACAGTTGGGTCTTTATCTGTACCCTGGGAATAGTAATGCTTGATATATAGGATTAATTGGTATAATATTCATAAAATATTTTGAGCTTCTCAGATAGAGGACTCTATAAATATGACATATTAGCATTACCATGATAGTAAGTAAAGGTACAGTTCTTATACAACTGAAAAACTGGTGATCTTATCAATCCATGGATTATGATTATGGCTATGTTTAACTACTGTAAAATGCATAGAATATGTTATTGAAATGAGTCCTAAAAAGACTTTTCTCGGTTTATGTGCTAGTAGAATTCTTTTGTACCCCAAGCCAAGTATAAATCTTTATAAAAAACACTAAAACTGGGCTAATTTTCAGGAGTTTCTGAGCACATATTAGGCATATAACCTGGGGGATAAAGTGCTAGAAAGCTAAAAACCTCTTCTCTCTAAAAACTTCTGCTACTTACTTATAAAATATAGCCCAGTTGTTCCCCTGACTTTTTTTCTCTTAAGGATTCCTGCTTTTTGTCTGTTATGCATATAGCATATGTACTATGGAATTCTTCATCTACTACATGAACATTTGTTACATAATGATATCTTGTATTTTTTACTAATACATATGTGCTCATTGGTTCCTAATGAGTCAGAACTAATCAACATACATTTAAATGGAATTGTTATATTGATATTACAATAACTACTATAGGAGCATCAATACAAGAAAATTATTTCCTTACCAGTGCATCTCATTGTGAGTAAATATGCTTTTTTCTTGTTCTCACAGAATAAGGTAAATACCTGTATTAGCTAAAATACTCCTAAACTAGATGACCCCCATTTTGAAATCAAGGCTACAATGGCTACATTTGATGTCAGGAAGACAACTCATAAAGAACACTTTTCTTGAGACACTGTTCAGGCAACACAGGGCTTAAGGAGTGGCCAGCACTGTTTTAATTGTACAATGCCCTAATTTTCACAAGAGATAAACTATTATTATTCCCATTTTTACAGATAAGGAAACTGGGACACCCAAGGGTGAACTCACCCAGGTCATGAAATTAATAAGAAAAAGAGTCAAAATTCTTTGTATTCAAGAAGAATCCCAGTAGATGGGATTTACAACATACACTACTAACTACCATGCACACAGCCCTCTCAGAGAGATGTGTAAAATAGACAGAAGATGTAGCTAAATATAAGTTTAATAAGTGGGTGCTTAATAGTTGCAACTCCAATACACAAGAAATATTCTGAGATAGGTCAGAAACTTGGACTTATATAAAGAAGGGAGAGAATCAAAGAAGGAATAAATAAAGCAGTCTCTGCATGACAATTTAAAAAGAAATTCATATTAAAAAGAAAAAAAATGAGTAATGACTCCTACAGATATCCAGCTAGTATTCATTAAACATTCAAGTTGGGTGAGCTTCCATTTTCTTTTTGTGTATCTCCCATTGAGGAGGATAATGCATAAATTCTTCTTGAGGAAACTCAATGCCTTCCTTATGCCTCACTCACAAATCTTTCTCCAATCTATACCCAGTAATTATCAATACAAACTCAACTCCTTTCCTTCACCTGCACAAACTGTACTGTCAGCATTAACAAACTCACCTTGAGAAGATATCAGGATCAGTAGAAAGGAGTCTTTATAATTTTGATCAGGTGAAGACCATCCTTTTAGACACTTAAGTGTGTTGCTATTGTAACACTGTACTCTTGATACATTCATCCAGTTGTAAATTACCATGATGTGGCAGCCACATTAGAAAGCACTATGAGGGTGATGGGCAGTGGGAAGGAGATAATTAGAGCACACTCCTGATTTTAAGTATTCATGAACTATAATAAAAAAATATAAAGGAATATGAGTTTCCCTGGTGGCACAGTGGTTGAGAATCTGCCTGCTAATGCAGGGGACGCGGGTTCGAGCCCCGGTCTGGGAGGATCCCACATGCCGCGGAGCAACTAGGTCCGTGAGCCACAACTACTGAGCCTGCGCGTCTAGAGCCTGTGCTCTGCCACAAGAGAGGGCGTGATAGTGAGAGGCCCATGCACCAAGATGAAGAGTGGCCCCCGCTTGCCACAACTAGAGAAAGTCCTCGCACAGAAACGAAGACCCAACACAGCAAAAATAAATAAATTAATTAATAAACTCTTACCCCCAACATCTTCTTTAAAAAAAAAAAAATAAAGGAATATGAATGCAATGTTTCTTTTTTACTGCAGCGTTTCCTTGGATCGAGCTTGAGTACAATGGTCCACCCATAAGAGCAAAAAATGGCTCAAAACAGTTACAAATAAAGGCTGGCTGCATTATTTATAACCAACAAATCATAGCTTAAAGCAGCTATTGAAATATATTTTAAAAGAAACTTACTCTTCAACTCCAAGTATCAGAACTTTTGAGGAGAGGATATTTGGAAAACTCCATGACTTTCCTTCCTTTCTCTCTTTCTCTCTTCTCTCTCCCTCTCTCTTTCCCTTCCTCCATCCCCTGCATCATTTTTTTGAATTTTATTTATTTCTTGGAAAAGATTAGACTCACCACTGGAAATGTCTGAACAGCTACTGTCCTTTTAATAAAATATAATAATAATTCTATATATCCCAAATGTCATGTCTTCAATGTTCACGCAACAGAATTATTTTGTTGCCTCAGTTTTGTAATATGCTATAAGTACATGTATGAAGAAGTAAAGAAGCATTGGTTATTCTTTAAAATAAAAAGAAAATGTAGATTAAACATGGAAATCTAGAAATATTTTCCTTTTAGTTTTTGAACACCAGATCAAAATCAAGAAAAGCAATTTGTTGTCTTTTATAGAAACACCAAAACCCCTAGTATTCTATCAAAGCATATCTTTACTAACTATTATAAAATATATTTGATCCCTGGCATTTATTATGTCATATTTTATGTATTGAAATTATTTTAGAAATAAAATGCTACAAGCTTTGGTTAAGTTGGTAGTATATAGATTGCAATGTTAACTGAACAGACAATAGCAGTATGAAAAATAACAATAAATATCTTAGCATGAATTGTATGCATGACCCTAATTTACAATAATTATTTTCCAAACTCACCATACTATAAGGCAAGTACCATGGCTACCTTTGTGTGACTATTTTTCTGAAATGTGAAAAAGCAAATTATTATTCTCTCCTACATTCTCTGGGTTTTTATAGGCAAGTTCATTTTGTCTCCACTGTGAAATACCTTAAAAGGTAACATGGTGTTCTGACTCTAGTAGTAATTTATTATACCCGTTAATCTTTTAAAATTGCCCTCTGGATGTAATAATTTGTTATTCTTTTATTAGACCTTCTTCTGCATACTGTGTTTATCATAAAGATGTCACCATTGTGATGCCTAGCAACCATTACAATGTTCTGGAGGTGTTCGCATATATTTTCCTGGGGGAGAGAGCTGCATGGTCCCTGCATGGGAGAGCTGTCAGTGTATTCTGATGTATGAGGATAAAAGGAGCCCCTGCTGCAGACTCCAATAAGCTCAAGTCACTGCCTGAAAGCAGTGACTTGAGCATCACTATACTGTGTTAGAAAATATGTCAATTATCACATGGACCGCCTAAGGGTATTGCCTGGGTCCAGGTCATAAAACCATCGAGACTGAAGGGGAAAAAATTGATGAAGAAGTAAGTGGAATTAATTGATAACAAGGAAACCTGTGTATGGAAGGTTCATTGTAACTTGAGACCCCCAAATTTCTGTCTGAGAAGCTTTCCTGTGGACGATCCCATGCATAAAACTAAAGCTCTCTATGTTCTCTGATATAAAGTATGTATAACTGGCATTTCAGACATTTCCTAAAAGCTAGTAGGTAGTTGTCAAACTAGTCAAGAAGCCATAAAAATAAAAATAAAATTATACTAATAACTTTATAGTTGTTTTGCTATTATTGTGATTCTTAATATATGATGCTGCTGCTTAAATGTAAATACAGTAGGGACCATTTAAATATGTTGCCTAGGGCTCAAGTCATGAAAGCTGTATGCACCATTTATGCAGCTTTCTGTGCAGTTTACCCAGGGAAAAGGGAAAATACAGATTCTTCATACATTTACAGTAGTTTCTGAGCTGCTTCAATGACCCTCCCTTTTAAACTTGCTTGTGTTCACCTTGAATTACCAAATCATACTTAAGGCATTTGTATCAGATGAGTTCCTTTAAGAAATCACTATTCACTAAGAATAGGAATAATCATTAAAGAAACCATCTGTCTACATAAGATGCTGAAACTACCAGCCAATCAAGCAGTTTTGCAGAAGAATTAAATTTTATTAAACAACAATAAAGAAAAAATCACTGTTTGTTTGATAATATTGAGTAGGCTCAAAACATTCAGGCAGCCAGCCACACACAGATCTGGGTGAAACAGGATCACTGACTCAAACTTTTCAAAAGGAATCATATCATTCTCAAAATATATTATTAGGATGTAGGCACACAGGACAGAAAGTTATATGTCACTTTATTGGAGATAAACAAAAAGTTTCCTCTGTACTCAATTTTCAGTTTTATAAAGAACATATAAAAAGGCATGGCCACTCTCACTTGAAATATAACAGCTGATGTATTTTTCGTAATAATGGTAATGGTTATGGTGATGACAATTATAAGTGATATTTCCCAGTATAGATGTATCTTCTGGCATGGGATGATTTCTTTGAATGTAAAACCAAATTTTGCATTAGATGAAGCCATATCAGGTAAAAATAACTTCATTAAAATATTTAACTAATTTAATACCTTTCATCTCTTCAATTTGAAGCATGTTCTCACTACTGGCCAGTATTCCAGTGAAGAAGGCAGAAGTCTTTCTAAGCCTTGTCTCTAATTGATTCTACTTTTGCATGAACTGGTATTATTTTTTCTGTATGGTAAAGTTAGACAGCAATGCAATTTTCAAAAGAGAGATTTTAAGTTTTTAATTTATACATTATATGATAAGTAGGAAAATGGTGGGCTCTGGAATCCAGAAGCTTACCTTTGCCATGTGCAATATAGATACATATATAGATATAAATATAGATATAGAGCTAGAGAGAGAGAGATATCTAAAGTTACAGGAGACTTACGTTACATACCTTGAAAAGTGTGTAATATGATAATACCTGCTTGCTCTGCTTCATAGAACTACTATAAAAACTAAATGGAATAAGTGCTGTTAAAATGTTTTAGAAACTACAGTGTACCACAAAATATTAGTTATAATTAAATTATTTTAGTCTAGCACTATTATCTAGTAATATTATTTTCAAACTACATTCAATTATTAATTGTCTAGGACTTTTGAAACAGAATAAATTCTTTCTTTTTTTTTGTATTTTTATAGTTTATTATTTTATCCATAAAACAAGAGAAAGGCTTTTCCAGGTAGATATCAGGTAATCAATTTACAAATTTTCTTCTTCCTTTCTTGATTAGGATTATAGGAATTTGTTCTGAAATGGGATGGATTGCAAAGCTCTTTCCCAAATATATAAAAAATCCACATCTTGGCCTGGAACTATAGAATGTGAGTTTGGAGACAAGCTGGGTTCCATATCTTCAGAGGGGTTCCATACAAAGTCAGTAAAGGCAAAGTAGGATAAGAGGGCAGTGATTCTGTAATCTGAAACTCTGTTTCAAAGATAATGTTACACCAAATTCTATTCAAAAATAACAGCAAGAGGGCTTCCCTAGTGGCGCAGTGGTTGAGAGTCTGCCTGCCGATGCAGGGGACACGGGTTCGTGCCCTGGTCTGGGACGATCCCACATACCGCGGAGTGGCTGGGCCTGTAAGCCATGGCCGCTGAGCCTGCGCATCCAGAGCCTGTGCTCCGCAACAGGAGAGGCCACAACAGTGAGAGGCCCCCATACTGCAAAAAAAATTTTTAAAAAAAACAAAACAAACAAACAAAAAAAAACAGCAAAAAATGTCTTTGGCTACTAAAATTGAATCAGACCTGACTTAATATTGTGGGGTATGGAAAATACACTAAAACACACCTGTTTGCTGTGGTTTTCAATGAAGAGTTTCCTTTATATTATTGCAACAAATTTATCTTCTAGGGATATCACAGGAAAGAAACAGGCAACTCTGCAAACAAGATAAATGGAAACTTTGTAATGAAAACTTCTGTATCTCAGGTTTACAACAATACCCACTTATTTGTACCTGTGGCATAATAGCTCATGAAGAAGGACTGTCTGTAGAAGAACCATGTTTTCTTAGATAATAAATAAAGAACCTGCTGATATTCAAACTGGAGGCAACATCTTGACCATAGCAGAATTCCTTCTGAACTAGCTAATAATTGACAGAATGCAGATAATTCAATTCCTAGAAAATACAACATGGTTTATCAGTTGGAATTAGATTCATCTCTAGTGATATAAATCTGAAATAAAAGTAGATAAAATAAAGCCACTTTTTTCACTCTTTCACATAAACAAAATCTGGGAATAAGCAGCTCAGGGTTCTCATGTGTTCCAAGATTAAAAGTAATCTGGGTCCCTTACATCATCAACATGTAGGTTTTACCTCATTGTCTATGATTGCTGTTCAAGCTCCAACATTCCAAATTCACATTCTAACCTAAAGGAGGGCTGATAAGGAAATGCACATTACTAGGACAAAATGCTAAGCTACCGACGTGATTAAAGAACAAAGAATTTTTTTTCTTTACATGCGTTATTTGAGGTTGGTTAAGCTGGCTGCTCTTCACTTCATCCACCTTTTCTCTTCACTGTTCCTACTCTTAGTTTAAACAGCTGAACTTGGCACAGAGAAATGTCCATCTTGCAGCTCATAGGAGGGGGAAAACCTAGAATACACATGCAATGTTTTGAGTCCTGAACCTAAAGGTGACACACATCAATCACTTCTACTCATCTTTTATTTGCAAAGAAGTCATGCCATAGCTACATTTAGGAGTGACTGAGGCTGAGTAATGCAATGTCTGCCTGGGCATCTACCTCCCAGCTACATGTACTATGTATTATTATGGAAAAAGAAAAAAATAAATTTTAGTTTATATTTATAAGTCTGATCCACAAATGATCTATACATTCCTTCTAAAGACACATGTGACAGACACACATCACACCTCCTTTTGCTGGAACATAGGCATATGGCCTCAGCTAGTTACAAGGAACACTGGGAAATACAGCCTTCATTGTGGGCAGCTGTGGGCCCAGCTAGAGAAAAGGAAACACATTCTAATAATAATAAGAAATAAGGGGCTTCCCTGGTGGCGCAGTGGTTGAGAGTCCTCCTGCCGATACAGTGGACACGGGTTCGTGCCTGCATACCGCAAAAAAAAAAAAAAAAGAAAGAAAGAAAAGTTACTCTTTTCTAGACCACACAGTCATGGTAAATATACTCAGGAAAGGATATATAATTTTAATTTAAATCGTAATATATAAGGAAAAGCATATTCTTAATGATATCTAAAGTAAAATGACTAAAGAACAGGAGAGCAAGAATATCCTTATGAATAAATAGAGATTTGCAAACCTAAACAGTTTAGATAAATTTTAATAACCAATTCAAATTGCTTTTGTTTAACAGTTAAAATCATTACCCTTTAAGTCATATTAATTACTTCATTAATACATTCTTAATATGTCAGTTCATTTGCTTATCCAAATTAGTGGATTCCTCTAGAGAATTTAGCATCCGTACTGTACTTTGGTCCATCTCCACAGAAATAATAACTAGTGAGTTTGTGGCAATTCTCAAAACTATTGAACATATTTATTAATTTACTCACCTAATATTAATTGATACTTAATTAGCACCAAACACAAATTTAGGCATTCAAGATTCAATAATATAAAAAAGTAAAAAGCCATAGACCTATGGAGCTTGTATTACAGGAGGGAAAAGGGATTACAAACAAATATGTAAGTCCCTTACACATGAACCTTCAAGTTGTGAACTTTCAAAGATGTGAACTTGCATTCCATCAACGTCAGGCGTTAGTGAAACTGCAGCTTGCGCTTCGTCTCCTATTGCTGACAATCCTTCATTTCTACCATCTCTCACCTCCTCTCCCTTCTCCAGTCAGTAACTCTTCTTGCCTGTTCACTCGATGCCAGTCTCTTTATGCCAGATGTTGTACTGAATTACTGTAATTTTCAAGGTACTGTACTGTAAGATTAAAAAGGTTTTCTTTATATTTTGTGTTTTTTTAATGTATTATTTGTGTGAAAAGTATTATAAACCTATTACAGTGTAGCAGTATATAGCCTATAGTGTTAGCTGGGTACCTAGGCTAACTTTGTTGGACTTAAGAACCAATTGGACATACGAACACACCCTCAGAATGGAGCTTGTTCGTATGTAGGTGACATACTGTACTGTACGGCACATTATTTGCAAATTAGGGTTACTTAAAAATAGAAGGACATAGAGTGATGAAGTGAGGTAGGCATTCTTATCATTAGTGCAATGAGGAAAAGCAACTTTTATAAGGATGATATTAGGAAAGAGATCAAAAGGACTGATGTAGAAAAAAGGTGAGTTAAGTGAGTTATAGAAGATCCAGAGATGTGGACTAGAACAAAATTATGAGAATGTTTTAGGTCATACTAAGGATGCCACATTTTATTCCAAGTAAGATGGGAAACACTAAGGTGACACTAAGCACAGAAATTACTATTTTTTCTTTTAATGCAATAGGATTATTCTGGCTCAGAGTGACCAGTGAGGACGATATGGCAATAGTCCAGATGAGAGATGATGGATGATGTTGCCTTTGAGATGTGGTGAGATACTGGACAAAGTTTGCTGATGGTTTAGATGTGGTGTGAAAAACAATAGAAGGAATCTAGTTTGACCCAAATACTCTGAAGTAATCGAAGGAATGAATGGAAGTGCCCTGACCTGGCATGGGAAACTGGCAAAGGATCAGCTGTAGAGGGGAAATTGAGAGTTAGATTTGGGGTATGTTAAGTCTGAGATATATTTCTATCTTTGCAGCCTTGAGCAAGTAAATATATTGGAAGTAACTATAATTTGGGAGTAATAATATAATCAACCTCATGGAGTTTTTATGAGGATTAAATTAGTTATGACATGTAAACCTTTTAGAACAGTGCCTAAAACACAGTAATGGCTCAATAGGGTTAGAATAATAGAAAAATGTAAATGGCCAAAGAGATAATTGGGGAAAGAAGTTGGGCATATGAGTCTAGATTCAGAGGGGAGATCAGGGCCTAGGGGTAGAGTTGGGGGAGATTTAGCATCTGGACGGTAGTTAAAACTGTGTGAGTAGATGAGATGAGCTAGTTATTAAATGTAGATAGAAAAACAAGGATATTTGGTATCAGATGTTTGATACTTGGACAAATCCCGTGTTTATAGCTGATGAAAATGAGGAGGACCTAGTAAAGGAAATTGAAAAGGACTAATCACTGAGGAAAGAGGAGATCCTAGTAAATGGGAAGTATGACTTTATGTTCCCAACAAGACATAAAGTAGGCCAAAAAGACCAAGATTAAATTAATAAATGAAGCAAAATGGTATTTTCTTTTTTTAATTAAAGTATATTTGATTTACAATATTAGTTTCATTGTATAACCTAGAGATTCAATATTTTTATAGATTATACTCCATTTAAAGTCATTACAATATAACAGCTATATTTCCCTGTACTGTACAATATATCCTTATTGTTTATTTTATACTAGTAATTTGTATCTCTTAATTCCATACCCCATCTCACCTCCCCTCTTCCCACTGGTAACCACTGCTTTTTTCTCTATATCTGTGATTCTGTTTCTGTTTTGTTATATACATTATTTGTTTTATTTTTTAGATTCCACATGTAAGTGATAACATACAGTATTTCTCTTTCTCTGACTTATTTAACTAAACATAATGATCTCTAGATCCATCTGCAATGTTACAAATGGCAGAATTTCTTTCTTTTTATGGCTGAGTAATATTCCATGGTATATATTTACCACATCTTCTTCATCCTTTCATCTGTTGGTGAACACTTAGGTTGCTTCCATATCTTGGCAATTGTAAATAATGCTGCTGTGAACACTGGGATACAGGTAGCTTTTAGAATTTGTGTTTTCATTTTCTTCAGATAAATACCCAGCAGTGGAGTTGCTGGATCATTCGGCAATTCTATTTTTAGTTTTTTGAGGAAACTTCATACTGTTTTCCATAGTGGCTACACAAATTTACAAACCCACCAATAGGGTACTGTGGTTTCCTTTTCTCTACATCCTTGCCAACACTTGTTACTTGTAGACATTTTGGTGATAGTCAGGGATGATGTGATATCTCACTGTAGTTTTGACTTGCATTTCTCTGATGACTAGTAACGTTGAGAATTATTTCATGTGCCTGTTGGCCATCTGTATATCTTCACTGGGAAAATGTCTATTCAGGTCTTCTGCCCATATTTTAATTGAGTTCTTTTGATATTGATTTGTATGAGCTGTTTATATATTTTCATTTGTCTTGAGGTATTTTTTTGATTTTCTCATTGATTTCATCATTGACCCATTGGCTTTTTAGAGGCATGTTTTTATTCTCCACGTGTTTGTGTTTTTCACATTTTCTTCCTGTAATTGATTTCTAGTTCCCTACTGTCGTGGTTGGAAAAAAAACTTGATGTAATTTCTATGTTCTTAAATTTTTTGAAACTTGTTTTGTGACCTAGTATGTGATATATCCTGAAGAATGTTCCATATGCACTTGAAAAGAATGTGTATTCTGCCCTTTTCTGGATGGAATGTACCATAGATATATTAAGCCCAACTGGCCTATTGTGTCAGTAAGACCACAGTTGCCTTATTGGTTTTCTGTCTGGATGATCTCGCCATTGATGTAATTGGGGTGTTAAATTCCCTACTACAGTTGTGTTGTTGTCAATTTCTTCCTTTATGTCTGTTAATATTTGATGTCCCCCTGAAATGGGTGCATATATGGTCCCCCTGAAATGGGTGCATATATGTTAATGGTGTACTACCCACTTCTTGCATTGATCTCTTAATCATTATATAATACCTTTCTTTGTCTTTTGTTACAGAATTTGTTTTAAAACCTGTTTTGTCTGATATGAGTATTACCACCCCCACTCTTGTTTCCATTTGCATGGAATATCATTTTTCATGCCCTCACTTTCAGTCTGTTTGTCTTTAGCTCTGAAGTGAGTCTCTTGTGAGTGGCATACAGATGGGTCTTTTGATCTGAGCATTTAGTCCATTAACATTTAAAGTAATTATTGATAGATATGTATTTATTGCAATTTTATTACTTAACTTCCAATTGTTTTTTTTTCAGTTCTTCCTGTTCTTTTCTTCTTTTAGTTTAGTCCCTTGCAGTTTGATGATTTTATTTAGTGGTATGCTTATGTTCATTTATTTCCTGTTTTTGTGTATCTATTGCAGGTTTTTGACTTGTGGTTACTATGTGGTTCTTATATGTTGACCTATTTGTTTTAAACAGGTAGTCCTTTAAGTTCAAACATATTCTGAAAGATCTACTTTTTTTTTTTTTTTTTGCGGTACACGGGCCTCTCACTGTTGTGACCTCTCCCGTTGTGGAGCAAAGGTTCCGGACGTGCAGGCTCAGCGGCCGTGGCTCACGGGCCCAGCTGCTCCGCATTATGTGGGATCTTCCTGGACTGGGGCACAAACCCGTGTCCCCTGCATCGGCAGGTGGACTCTCAACCACTGCGCCACCAGGGAAGCCCAAGATCTACATTTTTGTACTCCTTTCCCACTTTGTGTTTCTGATGCCATGTTTTACATCTTTATGTTTTATCTCTTTACTAATTACTATAATTATTCCTGATTTTATAACTTTTTGTCTTTTAATCTTTGTACTAGCTTATATAATTGGTTGATCCTCAGCCTTTACTAGATATTTGCTTTTGCTAGTATGGTTTCTCCTTTCTTATATATACTTACTTACTTTTCCACTTAGAGAAAAGCCTTTAACATTTCTTTTAGGGTCAGTTTAGTATTGATAAACAATTTTAGTTTCTGCTTGTCTGAGAAGTTCTTTATCTCTCTCAGTTCTAAATGATAATCTTGCTGGGTAGAGTATCCTAAGTCTCAGGTTTTTCTCTTTCATCTCTTTAAGTGCATCTTGCCTCTCCCTTCTGGCCTGCAAGTTTTCTGCTGGAAAATCAGCTTATAGCCTTATGGGGATTCCCTGTATATGTCTCTTTGTTTTTCTCTTGATGCCTTTAGAATTGTCTCTTTAACTTTTGCCATTTTAATTATGATATATCTTGGTGTGTGTCTCTTTGAGTTCATCCTGTTTGGGACCCTCTTTGCTTCTGTACGTGGATGTCTGTTTCCTTCTTCAGGCTTAGGAAGTTTTCAGCCATAATTTCATTAAATACATTGTTAACCCCTTCCTCTCTCTGTTCTTCTTTTGGGACCACTATAATGCAAATGCTGGTACACTTGATGTTATCCCAAAGATTCTTTAAACTGTTTACATTTTTTTTAATTTGTTTTTCTTTTTATTGTTCTGATTGGGTGATTTCCATTGTTCTAGCTCCCAGATATCTTATGCATTCTTCTGTACCACCTAGTTTTCTATTCCTTCCTTCCAATATCTTTTTCATTTCATTTATTGTACCCTGCAGTTCTGACTAGTTTTTTATATATATTTTCTAGTTCCTTGTTAAAATTCTTTCTGTTCATCTGTTTTTCCCTAATTCAGTTAGCATTCTTAATATTAATTTTTTTGAATTCTTTATTCTGTAATTATTTATTTCTATTTTATTATTTGTTTTTTCAGGGTTTTTATCTTGCTGTTTCAGTTGAGAAAAATTCCTCTGTTTCCTCATTTTCCTTATCTTTCCCTGTCTCTATGAAATTAGGTGAAACACTTACCTGTGGCAGTCTTTAAGATGTGTCCTTATGTGGGAGTGTCCTTATACAGTCTGCATGTGCCCAATGTCTTTATTGGCAGAGCTGAATTTGATGTGAACGCAAGTCAGGTCTTTCCTCAGGCTGTGTTGGCAGCTATCACTTTGGTAGGATGTAAGGCTGGAGCTGGAGGTGCTAGAGCTGGAGCCAGGTGTGAAGAAGGGCTTCTCCTCTGCTCAGTGGCCATAAAAACACTGCACCCTCAGCCCCAGAGGGAAGCAGTGCTGGAACAAGAGGGGTGGTGTGGTTGCTCAGCAAAGCTCAGGGTACAGGCTGTGGTGGTCAGGCTATCATCAGATACCTGGTCTGTCAATCACCAAGAATGGCTGCCCCCTCCATGCTCAGACTCACTTAGGGTTTGAGCCACCACAGCATCTCTCAGCTGAGCATTTTCCTCAGTCACAGCAGCCCTCACTCCAGTGTGGAGCTGCAACACAAGCAAACTGTGCTGGAGTGTTGGCTGAGCTCAGGCTGGGCCACACATCAGGGTGATCATGGAAAACCAGTCAGCCAGTTGCATGGTTTCAATCCAGCCCCTCCTCCCTGCTTCAGGAGCAAGCAAGCATTTGTGCACTGCTCACAAGCAGAATCCAGACTTTCCACAGTCCTCCTATTAGTCTCACTGGCCCTTCAACCAGCCAAGGGAGCTCTACCTTCCTTTGTCGGACGCCAGGGCTGGAGTGACCAAAATGTGGCTTGAACCACTTCCTCCAGGGAAGGTCTCCACCTGTTTAATCTCCCTTTTCCTCTGGGTCTCCTCCCAGGGGCACAGTCCTGACCTGATCACTTCTCTTTCCTTCTTACCTGATTCTTTGCGGATCTTTCTTACAAACTTGGTTGTACAGAAGTCTTTCTGCTCATCTGCAGTTAGTTTACATGTAGATATATTTTTGATGTATTCATGGGGTAGGTGAGTTCCATGTCCTCCTACCCTGACATCTGGATTTCCTCCTTCCCAAAATGGTATTTTCTTATTGAAGCACTCAAGTTAAAGGGACTGAGATTTCACAGGCATAATTTGTTCTAACTGAATCCACATTGGCAAAATATGACTCCTTCCCCTTTTTTTAATTCCATCTTAGAAACATTTGTATTAAAAGAGTGAAGGAAGTCAGAAAGAGAAAAACAAATACCGTATGCTAACGCATATATATGGCATTTTTTTTGAATTTTATTTTATTTATTTTTGTATACAGCAGGTTCTTATTAGTTATCCATTTTATACATATTAGTGTATACATGTCAATCCCAATCTCTCAGTTCATCCCACCACCCCCCTACCCCACCACCACTTTCCCCCCTTGGTGTCCATACGTTTGTTCTTTACATCTGTGTCTCAATTTCTGCCCTGCAAAATGGTTCATCTGTACCATTTTTTTAGGTTCCACATATAGGCATTAATATACGATATTTGTTTTTCTCTTTCTGACGTACTTCACTCTGTATGACAATCTCTAGATTCATCCACGTCTCTTCAAATGACCCCATTTTGTTCCTTTTTATGGCTGAGTAATATTCCATCATATATATGTACCACATCTTCTTTACCCATTCAACTGTTGATGGGCATTTAGGTCGCTTCCATGACCTGGCTATTGTAAATAATGTTACAATGAGCATTGGGGTGCATGTCTTTTTGAATTATGGTTTTCTCTGGGTATATGTCCAGCAGTGGGATTGCTGGGTCATATGGTAATTATATTTTTAGTTTTTTTAAGGAACCTCTATACTGAATTTTAAAAAGCAGTGCTGATGAACCTAGTGGCAGGGCAGGAATAAAGATGTAGATGTAGAGAACGGACTTGAGGGCATGTCGATGGGGAAGGGGAAGCTGGGATGAAGTGAGAGAGTAGCATTGACATATATACACTGCCAAATGTAAAATGGAAGGCTAGTGGGAAGCTGCTGCATAGCACAGGGAGATCAGCTTGGTGCTTTGTGATGACATAGAGGGGTAGGATAAGGAGGGTGGAGGGAGGCTCAAGAGGAAGGGGATACATGTATACATATACATAGAGCTGATTCATTTTGTTGTATAGCAGAGACTAACACAACATTGTAAAGCAATTATACTCCAATAAAGATGTGAAAAATAAACAAATACATATTTTTTAAATGTACCTTAAAATTTTATCAGAGATCTATATCAAGGCTGCATGTTTAGTCTCCAAAAGTCATCATAACATATGACATACGCCCCTATTTAGTGTTCTAACACCACTACACTCTTCAATATACCAAAGATTACCAGAGATTTTTCTCTGTCTATATTTTGTACTCAACTACATTTAATGATTTTTATTTTGTTTTATCTTACCTTACTATTAGAGAATCATTTCAATAAATTGAGAAGGTAGAAGCAAGAAATTATTTATACATAATATAATAGCTATAATACATATTATAGGTATAATATCAACACACATATATATATACATAAACTATATATATAAACTATGTATAAAACAAATTTATATTAATGTCCTCTTAAATATGTTTATATATGTCTTGACAAGTTGCCACTGCTTACAATCATTCTGGCATTTGGAAGTCCTTGAAAGTTTAGTTTATGGCCAAGAGGAAAGCCATTATTTTTCAAAATCAAAAATAGTTTTGATTTTTATTTGTAGTGAAGTGTGTGCATTGTTGTATTTTATCAAACTAATTTTCTCAGTATCGGTTGTTGTGCTTTAGAGGTGACAGTTATGAAGTCTAAACGATGTCCCATCTCCCAGACAAAACATCTATGTTGGAGTGTGGTACCTTGGAGGGCTCGAAGTCCAAAATGGAATGGGCCAGAATCAACTAGTGACTTAGGAATGATTGGAAAATGTTATTTTCCTTCAGAAGGGCAAGAATTCAGTTTAATTTACCAGGAAAGGTAATTTAGAAGTAATACTACAGTGTCTATGTTCATGTATATGTAAGCAACCAAACACACACAAACACACACACACTCACACATATTAAATATATTTCTAAAAAGTAAACTAGGACAAGAATGGATGCTGTCAAATACAGTAAGATCATACATTTAGTATCCAATAGAATAGTGTCAGAGATAGAGCATAAAGGAAAATGCTGAAGTTAAATATAATGTTATAGACTAAGAACTCTTTTGCGCTAATCAACAACGAGTAGTCCAGAGATCTTCCAGTTGCTCAACCACATGACCTAAGGTGATAGAAGATTCATAGCAAACTAAAACCAGCTGGATGTACATGTAGAGTACCCACTAACTGACTGAATCCTTGAATGGATGTACAAACACAAATATATGTGTGTGTACACTGTGTGTCTGCTTCCTCTCAACTCCCCTCATTAGGTGGGATAAAGGCTCAGGCACAGGTTTAATGTAGTTGCTAGTAAATATGGTAAGTATTTTCCTTTACTGAACTTACAAAAATTCTTTGAATTTTATATCAGGAACTAAATTTGTGATGGAAAATGATGTTTGATGCTGTTTAAATGGAGAGTATGTCACTTTATAAAGCATAGGACTCTTTTAAGTTATTTTTTTTTAACTTCTTGACATGTGTCACAATTTGGAATTCTGCTCTCATGGGATAAATGCCAGATTACATGGTGTAGTATTTTTATCCTCTGTACTTTCGCTGTAGAAGCATACAACATCAAAGGAAAAGCAGATCACTCACATCAGCAGAAAATGGAATAGGACTATAATATGCTGGCTTTGATCTTGCCTTCTAGTAATTATCTTGGCTACATGCATGCATTGAGAGTAAGATTTGAATTAATAAGACCAAGAAATCCTAGAAAATGTAAGAGGTATCCCTGAATATAAAGTTCGCCTATCTTCAACATGATAGATTGCAATGGAGTCTACGGAGTTGTGAGTTGTTTATTTAAAGCATTAATCCCGAAATGTTATTCTCTCTTAAACTTGTCACTGCTCTATTTAATACAGCAATCTTGGCAATTAAGACATTACCACTTATAAATCCAACTCACCTCTAGTAAAGGCTATTTAGCTAACATTCATCTGATTTCATATGTTTTCACATAACAGGACCTAAGGTAAAAATTATTAAATTTATTTTTAAAGTCATTATCAAAGCTCTGGCCACTATCACTGAAAAAGTTCAATATTGCCTTAGGAAAGATAGTGCTTTTGATATGGAAAGTAAATCAAGTCATCAACATCTGCATAGGATTTATGCAATAGAGTGAGAAGATATTATGTTCTGAGCCAGTCTTTTCATTTCCCATTTGTTTGTTTAACAGTATTTATTGCAACATTGGGTTGAGAGGATTCTATTTTTCCCCTATGTGAGTAAAAATCACCATGTCTACTGGAAGCTAAAAAGGTGGCTATGTTTCAGAAATATCAAGGGCTAACACTCTCTAGAGATTAGAACGCTTTTAGCAGCAAGATATTTCTGCAATATTTGAGGATTCAGTTCACTTTTTAACTGATTAGATACCAAGTGTGAGAAGCTTAGCACCCATCTGACACCAAATAGTAGGTGTTTTGCTTGTATAAAACTGTCTCATCAGACACTGTGTATTAACCTAACTGGAGACTGCTTCACCTACAAAAATATCAAGACTGCGATTATAAACTTGATAACTAATCTGTACCTGAAATAAATGAGAACCAATGTATTTCATTTGTATCTACTAAATGCAAGTTAAACACACATGAATAGAGCCCTAAGCTAGAATAATAGGGAAGTAAGCCTCTGTTCCCTTACACATCATACAAAAGGATGTTTTAAATCTTACAAAGCAGGGGTAGAGGCCATTTGTGTAGCAAACTAACAAAGAACAAAATTCTTTGAAGAAACCTTCTCTTGGGATTGAAAATAATTCCTGATTCTCTCTAATGATTCAAACTCATTTTGTAATAAATGAGGGTTGAGAAACAGGATTTCCTTCAAAGAAAACAGTAACCACTGCTTTTATGGTTGTTTTTTTTTTTTTTTTAACTGTTGTGAATTCTATTTTGTGGTACAAGCAATAATAAAAGTATTTACTTCCTAAAAATGGTGTTTAATTAGATCTAGTGACTTTTCAAGAGGGCTGAGTATAGAAGGTACTCTTTGACTGATGTTTATATATATGTTCAGCCAGTAAAGTTGAAAATAATGAACAGTCCAGAGTTGTGATAGGAAATAATACACATTCTTCTTCCTTATCACAGACTCATATCCCTGATTTGCTCCAGTACATGTTGCAAATTTGCCTCTGTTTGATTACCTGTAAATTCAGGCGCCAAAGAGGAACCCAAGTCCAGTGAAAAGTGAGGCTTTGTTTGCACCCACCTCCTAAGTGCTGACAAGCAAGAAAATCATTCTTATAAGTATGTGCTAACTTCCCGAGTTTTATCTTTCACTATGGGTAAAATGAGACACATTGGAAGTTTACAGACCAATGGTTAGCTAAACAAAAAGAAACATCCAATCTTCAGCAATATGAAAATATCTTAAAAGAAAGATGAATCTTATCACTACTGAAGCTGAAGTGCTTAAAGAACTTGTTAAGTTAGGGGAGAAAAAGGCACGTGAGCAGGTGTACCATCAGGATCAGAAATATTCATTAAAAATAGGGCACATGTATCACTAAGTAGGCTATCTACACAGAAATGAGTGAACCTCAGCAATCACAGTTAGCCTCTTACTGCAAAGTTCATCTGGTCTCAGTAGCTTGCAGCCCTGCCAACCAAAATTCTGAAAACTGTGTCTTTTTCCCCTCTCCCACGTCGCCAAGTTCCTTGCAGTTTTAAGTGCTGGAGAAAAGGTCACTGGAGTTAAAGCAGTGGCTGGGAGGACTTCCCATGTAAGCAAAGCCCATTCCCAGTGGCTGTTAGATGTTCGTTTTTCCAGCTGAATGAAATCCAGCAGGGACAAACTTGGACGGAGGCTCACCTCAACCCAGTCCCTTCAGCAGGGCCCGGATATTATTAAAGTCAGGTGATTTAGGGAGCAGTGTGCGTCAGCGTCCATCAGCCTGGGAAGTGCAACACACCTCTCAGATTTGGCAAGGCATTCAGCTTGGCTGTGTGTTCTTACCACTGCCTAACAGCATTTGAGCACAAGAGTTCTCTCCTTGTGCACTGAACGATTGTGGTACACTCTTCCAACAGAAGGAAATATAAGACATCCAGAGTGGTTTAGGGACACCAAACTTCCTTCTCTGATTTTCACTTGAACATAAAATATATTTAAAATGCCTAAAGTTATTTTGTACCAGAAATATACTGATTTCAATATCAGCCCCAGAGATAAAAGTAAATTACTTCAGTAATAGAACATGGTGGTGCAAAAACCCCTCAACAAACAACAGCTCCTTCATGATCTCTAAGCCTATCAATTACATTTTATTATTTCTGAGTTGTGGTATTGAAAAAAATTTAGTGTGAGGTTGTTTACAGCACTTGTCTATTTCTTCAGAATGCCTAAAACAAAGAGACTTTCCTGCAAATGACAGACTCTAATTTCCATATTCTTACAAATCTTTTTCATTTCCTAAATAAACAATAGAAATTTCTATCTGAGGTCTCTGTGACCTGATGACTCAGCCAGTAATTCAAACTCCTCGTGCCTCGTGTAGGAAACATTTTGGAGACCTGTGGATTTACGGGTCGTGCTGGAAGAAACAACCATTCTGGAAGGACAGTGGGTGAGTTTTCATTTCCACTAATCTTGTGCTATATGGGTTGATGGTTGACTCTCTTGCTTTATGTGAATAATCTGAGGAGAAATAGAACTTAGTGGAAGCTTCCAGTCCAGCGTTTATTCCTCTGACTTTGCCCACACATTTATACATTTCCCTTAAAATACAGGCTCCAGGGACATTCTATTCTGGGCTATCTAAGGATAAGGGTGTATGATTGTTTTCTTGTGGCTGCCAACCACATGGCATCATTTCATAGATATAATTATGACCCTGATTTAGGGCTTTACTACTGAAATGTTGAAGATTCCATTCCCACACCAGCTGAGATGACTTTTTGGGGAGAGGTAATTTCATCCATAATAGTCATTTAAAAAATTAAATATAAGATTAAAAGAGTTTATAATTTTAAAAATTTTGAATCCTGACCTGAAGTTAAAAATAATTAATAAATACAAAAAATAGTTACCTCTCTGACCTTCAGGATGATGTTACTAAAAGATGCATGATACTAATATTAAAATCTCAAGAGATTTGTGACTCCATAAAAAAATATAACTAGAAAGTTTGAGATCAGGAGTGTATGTACATGAAAAATTATATACAAGTATCTTACGTTCACTAAAAGAAAACAGAAAAGAGCAAACTAAAGAGAATAGCTATGAGAAGTTATGCATTTTGAAAGACTTATAATTAATTTTTATTTGCCAGACACAGGACGTTTTTCAGGATTTTCTTCTACAGAATTTAAGCAGAAATCCTTGTAAATTTGCTCCTTTTAGTGTGTTTTCTGGTAGATAATGTGCATAATGCCAAAATGCTTTGTTTACTTTATAAACTATAAATCTATAACTAAAATGTTTCACTAACTTTATACCCTGGGATACAGATAGGTTTGTATTCTGCGTCTTTGATCCTACTATAGTTTGGAAAAAGTAACTTGAATATTTGACATGAAATAAAGGCTTTAGATGACCATTAATTAGTCTATATAACTGAATAGTTATTTCTCAAATAACCTTGAGATAACACTAGTTTTATCTGTGATAATTTTTGGCCAAAATAGTCATGGCCCTGCTGACAGTTTGCTGGCCCATTCTCTCTCTGAAAGAACCAGTCCAAATGCAAGGTTCTATCTTTGTCTTCTCTCACTCCGACCTTGGGCCTAGTATGATTGGCACTTAATAAATAAAATCTATAATTAAAATTAATACAGGGAGAGCACCTCATGTAAACAATGTAAATGTATTAAACAAAAACTGAAGAAATCTTTTTCAACCAGTGTGAGTGCACTGGGTATATTCAATAAAAACAATCAAGCAATCAAAAATAATAATACACAATTTCCATCTCTCTTGTACCTCAGTGTAGAAAATTTGTATAGGGACTTATTTCTGATAGTCAACCATTTTTTGAAATAGTTCCAGTCTGTGCACTGGAATTCTCACACAGCCCATAGGTTCTCCAGATCCTCTGAGGCGTCTGGTAATCTAAAGAGATTAATGGTATTCTCTGTAGAAAGCCCTCAACTTGCTCTGGAACTTGAGGTCAGGCTATAGTAAGGTTGTGTAAGCAAATACTGTCTTTTTAATCTGAGTATTCCTTATTCACTCTAGAGTAAACCATTAGGTAATTCCTAAAGAGTTAGGAATTTTGGTAACATTTACCAAAGAACATTTACCTTGATTCCTTTATGTCCTTTTTTTTTTTTTCACTAAATGACCTTATTTATTTATTTATTTATTTATTAAATAACACATCCATTCTGCCTTGTTGTCTTTGCAAAATAGGTCATATCCTCTTGTGAGTCCTTTCAGATTTGAATTGCTTATCTATGTGTGCTCTTAGTTTTGTGATCTTGGGTCAATTCTAGTGCTGTTCAGTTCACAAAATATTTATGTGTCACATCCTAATGCTTGGCTTCTAAGAAAAATCGGTGAAAAAGATGAATGGAGTACTTGACTTTATAGTACTTAGGGTTTAGTGAGAAACAGACAAGAAACAAAAAATTAAAACACACTGTGATAAAAGCTATGTTGGGGATAACACAGGATTTCATGGGAACACATCACCCAGTAGAAATCTGGAGGCTCAGCAATATCTTGTTAGAGAAAGTAGAAGTCTAATTTGAAATCTGAAGGATCAAATGAACCCTGAGGTGGGGTGAAAGGGGAGTGACTCATTGGAGGGTAGAGCAGCCTGGTTATAAAGTGAAGGGTACAGTAGATGATAAGGTAGTGTTCTAGGCAAAATATTCAGCAAAAAGCCCTAACACAACAGGAACTAAGTGTAAGAGATGAGACATCTGGAATCAAGTAATTCAGTGTCTTAAAAGCTAAGTTGAAATATTTAGACTTCAGTTAGTAGCAATGGAGAGCTACTGAAGAGAATTTTAGGAGAGTGGTGATGTGACAGGATTTGTGTTTTAGGAAAATCACTTTGACAGGGGTTTGTGTGTGTAACAGACAGGAGGAAGGCAAGACAGAGAGAAGGAAAGCAAAATAACCCTGGTCTTGCTGAAGATGGAATAATAGGGAAGGAAGAAATCTCAAGTTTACACAGGAAGTGGAACATCCTATTGTCTGGCCATGGATGGCAGAGCTAAGAATGTACAGAGATACTCAAGTCAATGCCTGAGGGCCTCTATCTTCTCAACAAAGAGCTATTATAATACACTAAGAGAGTTAAGTGTTAAATAAAGTTAAAAGATCAGGTAGATTAGAAAATGTGGGTTTGTAGCAAGAGCAGTCTTCAAAGCTGTTGTATTTTTTCCAACAGTTCACTTAGCTGCACAGGTATATAAGATGAAAAGGGTGACTCTGTACTTGATTTAGAATTGTGTTCTACAAGTGGAGGACAGAAGAGATCAAAAACGTAGGGGATTGATAGGTGTATGGTTCTCATGACCACCTGTGCCAGGGACAAACTCAAATACGTGTCGGGGCTGGAGATAAGAGCAAGTTAGCAGGGTGAAGCTACGTTAAGATTTCATAGTGATTAAGGACGGCTCTGCCTAGTTGTACTACCATCTGGCACCCTTCACATAGGTGGAGAAATGGGTAGTTTGTGGTCCCTGAACTCCTGAGCACTACAATATAAACTCAGTAGAGATGTGAGAGCAAAAGCGATTGCTCATTAGTGGAGTGAGGTATGTGGAGAAAGTTGTAGGAGGGGTAAGTAGAAAATGGAAGTAATTAGAGGTACCACTAAGTGAGAGCATGTGAGAGTCAGAATGATTATATAGTTTTGAATAAAGATGAAGGAATTAGAGTCTGATTTTTTTGATCTGATGGCATTTCTAGATGACAAATCCATGATATTCTCATGGGAATGGAGGGCTGAACTGAGTGTGTAATCTGTGCATCTGTAAGTGCATGAGTGGATGGGTGGGTGGGGTTCTCAGGGAAGATCAAAACCTGAGCATTTGAGATTTTCTGTGTGGGTGTGGATGTGTCTAGATAGTGTTTTATAAAATTTGTACTTTTGCAAATGTAGAGGAATAGGAATCAGATTTTGTAAACACCCCCCAGGGAAAGCAGGTGTATTTCTCTCTGTGTGTGATATTCCTCCAATGAACTAATAAGATTCTGTGGTCTCCGACTGCAAATCAAATTTTCTGTAGGTCCCCTCTCTGGAATAGCTGTTTGGGCCATTTGCATAAAGAGGTAATTATCCGTCAAAGAAGAGGACAATTTTGTGTTAATAAAGGATTGTTTCTATCAAGTTAAAAAAAAAGTTAAGAACCATAAATGTGGACAGTTGGATGGACAGCCTGTATGAGGAGTGATGTCATAGAACATGGTGCCTGGGTATCGCAAAAGGCAACACAAATCCTTAACTAGAGAGCAGTTACCAGGAAAACAGTAGGCGGCAGCTATGAGGGAAAGTAGTGTGGTGTGTGGGATAGCTCGTGTGGTCTGAAACCCATGATTAGGAAGTGAGAGAAAGCCTTTCCTACCTTTGGATCCTGTGATAAATAGTTAGTTAAAGATGAGTATAAGAGTGTTTACTACTGCATAAAGTTTCAAAATATTCCTTGTGAAGGACTGAGAGGGAGGAAAGCAGAAGCAGGGAGAGATGAAGCAAAGAAACACCGCAGAATAAAAAGGACAGGAAATAACTCCAGAGCCTAGAAGTTTCAGTAGTGACCAAGGATTATAGGAACAGGAGATGTGATGTAATTAGATTAAACGCAATTAGAAAATAGCGTTTGAAGTTAGTCAAACAAAGGAATTAAGGGAGTTCCGTCAAAGAGAATGTTTCACTTGGTAACTCGCTGTTCTAGTAACATGTCAACACACCAAAGAAACTTGAAAGACTGTTCTCAAAACACAGAGGAGAGTCTGACATTGCTTTCACATTACTTAGAAAACATAAATTAAATGTAACTGGACCCATTATGAAACCACACTGAATCCCATCATCAATAAGGAAAGACCTATTACTAGTGTAACCAAACAATAATTTTCCTGACTTCCTCATTTTTTCCTGCTTTTTTATGGCCATGGAGAAACTAGAGGAATATTTAAGAATGTTGGAATTTGGGCAAAGTGAGGGAAAACTGCAGTCCTGGTCTCAGACTCCATTTCAGCTTCCCACCATTTGCTCTGTTCTCTCTCTCTCTGTAAATAAAGAGTGAAAAAGAAGGCAGAATGAAGTGTTTTATTAGGGAAGTTATGTCTTCTTTTCCATCCCTATTCTCCTTATTCAGTAATTCTGAAAAATCAATAGAAGAAACTGAAAATCAGCCTGTGGCCTGTTCTTAGAGACCCCTAGAATGTGAAAAACAACCTATTTGAGTGAATTTTAATAATTTTTTGCTAATAAATATTTAACCATAAGCTGGGGATGCTTAAAGGAAAGATCATATGAAAAAATATTCTTACTGTTATTATTTTTATTGCCTAGTATGCGTCCCTGGCTCCCAGTTGTCTTAAGGGTGGTAAGGCTGGGAAGCAGACTGCAGTCAGGACCAACTCCAAGAAAACAGTGTGCTAAGTAGAATTTAGTCCTGAGCACACAGCACCACTAGCTGGAAGGATGCTGTAGGGCAATGACAAATTCAGTTTATCTTGATTACCTGTCTTGAGAAGCATAATTTTCAGTAAAATTTGCTTTATTCTGAAATTAAATTTTGTAGTACGTGTACATGTATATGGGTATCCTTGTGAGTATGGGAACATTGAAGGTAGTTCTACCGTATATCTTGCGAGTCAAATTTTTATGACATTATCACAAAGCAAGAACACCTTCCCTCCTTCTAATGGTGGCTATGTTTTGCCATTAAATTGAAACATTGCATTTGATTATATAGAACAACAATGTCTCTCAGTGGCTTTTTTTTTTCATTAAACGTCTTATGTAAATTGATCTTTTTAAAAATTTTTTTTTTATTTATTATTTTTTTTGGCCGTGCTGGGTCTTGGTTGCTGTGCCCGGGCTTTCTCTAGTTGCAGTGAGCGGGGGCTACTCTTCCTTGTGGTGCACGGGCTTCTCATTGTGGTGGCTCCTCTTGTGGTGGAGCATGGGCTCTAGACACGCAGGCTTCAGTAGTTGCAGCACGTGGGCTCAGTAGTTGTGGCACAAGTGCTTAGTTGCCCCGTGGCATATGGGATCTTCCCCGGACCAAGTATCGAACCTGTGTCCCCTGCATTGGCAGGTGGATTCTTAACCACTGGACCACCAGGGAAGTCCTAAATTGATCTTTATACAAATGAGAATAGCAATGGCACACAACTCTGCCTTTCAATGCTAGAAGCTTTTGTCCATTGAAGCAATTATAATGAGAGCATTTTAAGAGTTAAAAAGCACTTTAAACTGTAATAGAGAGTAATATTTAGGGAACTTCTAATGTGTAAGTAGGTGCGTGTATATATATATATATATATATATATATATATATATATATATATATATAGTTTAATAAACATTTCTTAAACTCTTCAGTCTAGAAGAGGTCTCCTTTATCTAATTTCCTCTTCTGGGATTCATAAGAGACTAAACAAGTAATTCTCACAATTACTAACATTCTCAGACTAGGAAATCCAACAAGCTCTCAGGATAGCCGATTTCAGTGTTTAAGAGCATGTGTATTGAGTATTTCTGTATTTTCTTTAGTCAGCGTGTTTAAGTAAATCTGTGTCTTGTTGCTTATTTCACTATGGATGTTGTGAATAACAAGACAGACAAATAAAAACAACTCCATCTTTCCTTCACACTCTGAACTTCACGCTTGCTGTGTCTCATTAAATTCTTTGTAATGATTCTTTGTCATTTGAGATTTCCTTCTCTAAAGAGGCTCCATTATTCCTAAGAAAGATTTAAGTAAAACAAATGGAATGGAATGGTACACATAGATAAGAAGCTCACGTATAACTAATTTTTCTCTCTTCATCAAATAGTGGATCCTAGTACTTCAAAATAAGATAGAATTGCAAGATGACAAGACTCACCATAATATTCATATCCCATTTTCTTTTCTTATATAGACCCAATAAATATCATCTTATGCCTTATCCTGTCATCATGATTTACATATCATGTATGAAATATTTTTCCTAGTGTCTCATGTGTAAAATAATAAACACTTTGGAATTTTGATTGAAAACAACTGAACAAAAAGTTAACAATGTTATATTTTTGTTTTTCTATGTTTTCAGGAGAAAATTTTAAAGTACTGTATTACAGATTATGAAGTATTTCCCTAAACCATCAGTCTATTACTTGGTACCAGTTGCAGTTTAAAAACACTAAGCCAAGAAACAGCCATTCATAAACTTTATTTATTGTAAGAGTCAAGTGTATGCATAATGTTCTAGGTAAATTTGCCATAAGAGTGAGCTTAAACCAGTTCAGATCTACTGGCAGAATAACTAGGTAGTCACTTCAGTCAGTCATAGTTATGCCATTTTCCCCACAAACTGGAATAGTACTGGGACCAGAGCACTCCATGTACCTGGGGTAGAGAGTGGAAATAGGAGAAAACCAGAAGGAGAAAAAAACTGAAGGACAGTTAACTTTTGTACTCCATCATATTTTCACTACCTTTCCCTCTCCAGCTTCCACCATCCCACTTTACGAGTCAGCAGACAATAAAACGCAGCCAGAAAAATGTTACTTTAATTATCTGATCTATTAAGACCAAAAATTATTTTATTTTTGTATAAATAAGTATATATATCTTGTAATTTCAGAACTAGAGAATTAATATAGTGAAATTGTCATAGGATATTTATTTTTAAATATTTTTCTGAGTGGAAGAGGATATATGAGTAAGAGCAATATATATGTTCAAATATTCAGTTAAATGGATTATAATCTGTCTAACCAATTGGAAAGGATTTCTCCCAGGGACTGACTGTGTGTCCTCAGGCATGTTACATAAATTTTTGTACCTAAATTTCCTCATCTATAAAATGAAGATATTAATATTTCATAGTATTTTGAGAAATGTTATATAGTTTTTGTAAAGTCAATTCACAAATTCAGAATAATGTTTGTTCTGCAATAAGAACTCAGTAGGATTAACTGTTACTATTAGAATCTATTCCTTTGAGATTCACAATTCTACAAGTATCCTTAAATTGTCTAATGATACTGTGATGCAATCATTTCAGTGGGTTCAGACTTTCTCGGTCAATAAAATATTTCCTCATTTGGAAACCTATCTCACTATTTTAATATCCATCTTAAATTATTTTTGTATATAAAAACTTGTTTTCTGTTCCCAATTTGTGGCATGCTTATCCACACAGCTGTCATCTTGGAGTCATAGCAGTTAGGTTGATAGTTAGTGCTATTTTAATGCTCTTTGGACTTTCTATATTTTTGTCCAACCTAAACATTTTAAGTTGTTGATAGCAATACAACTACCTATGTCAGGGTCCATATTTTGAATACAACCCACAAATAAACTGATATGAACTAGAGACCAGCTCACTGGTTTAATGAACTAGATTTTCACTGAAGAAACTGTTACCGACCTCAGATTGGGCTGCTCACCGCTCAAAAGCCAATACTCAAGAGACAGCTGGTGGTTGGAAAAGGAAAGTTTGCTCATTCAGGAGACCAGCAACCTGGGGAGAAGGTGGACTCATGTCCAAGAACCAACTCCAGTGATTCTGCTTGGCCACGAATGTTTTTTTAAGGGAAAAGTGGAGAATAATCTCAGTTAATCATTGATGTAGGGGACCAGATTCTTTGCCATCTTCCCTTGTGTGCAAGTTTGTTGACTTCTTGTGATCTTTCTTTAGATACTATCTTGTTCACACAGTCTGCCCATGGGATTACTGAAGGGGGAGCTGGGGAAGAGATCTAGTCACCCGTTAACTATTTATTCTTCACTCCTACTTCTTCAACCTAAGAAAAGAATCAACAGGTTAGACAAGGCATTGTGTGATCAAAAGATTTGAGAGGTGTGCTTAGGCTGGAGATTAGTGAAGCATGGGGGTACTTGGTGTAAATGTTAAGTTAAAGTATAGCTTTGCTAAAGTGACAAAGGACCTCCTGCAAAGAGTTGCTTCCTGCAAAGAGCTGCTTACAAAATCTGAGTTCCCAAATATGAGTCTTGTTTCTTCCAATCAACCTCATTCTAACTGTCACCTACCCCCACTTTAGTCTTTCACGTCTACCTCCTTCAAACACATATCAACACCCTCCACACATAGAGTGTGGTGTGATCAATGGTTCCCATTCACAATACCAGTCAGGGCATGTTTCAGATTGGTTTATGTGAGAGGAGAAGTTGGCTAGTCATCTGCCTATATATAGTCAACCATGTCTAATAAATTCCAGAGACTTCTACCACCAAAGGTAATAAAGAAATAACACATTATATAAATGTATTATATTATCTGTCTCCTGGCAGAAAATCAGATCACAGTAATTTCTTAAGAATTATGAATGGAATGGACCAGAGACAACCTTCATTGTCTTTTATAGTCATTTAACCACCTCGAAACTTCACTGGAATCTTCCCATGTGCGTGGGTGTCCTGCCCAACAGTCTTCCTCTGTATTTATGAGTTAATTAATTTATTTGTTATATTTTATTTCGGCGCTCCCTTTGAAAATGAAAATGTATAACAACGTGATGCATTTGGCCTGCTCTGGTTAAAGTTAAATACTGCCTTTTTAATTTTCACTTCCAGTAGAATAGGTGTGACAGATGACATAGTAATTTTTCTATTTCTTCATGTTCATAAAACATTGATAATATGATTTTTACCTTCCCTTTGTTCTCAATTAAATGAAATGCTCCAATACAATTAATGTGCTCTTGCAATTTCGGTTTTCTTTAGAGGTTTCTCTTGTCTCTGATTAACAGCATTTTCCATCCATTCTGAGAACCCCCGACTGCTATTCAGAATGTTCCATTATGCCTGCCAGCTATAAATACAATTGTGAACCAATATCATTTTAATTGTTTCACTAATAACTTGTTTTAAATGATTCAACAGTCATCAGGAAAGATAAGTGCTCTTGTACCCTGCAGGCTTATGGGCCTGATGGTATGAGGCAATGCACAGCGCTGTATCAGAATAATGAAACCATGTGCAGAAGATAATGACAAAGCACTCACATTGCTGTAAAGATAAATGAAAACAGTAGATCTTCTTTCCTCAGTAATATAACATCCATTTCTAGCTCCCATTTCAATCATTAGACCTTCTAAACAGATTAATGCACAAATACACATATGCAACATGTTCCATTGCAATAGCCATATGCTCCCCTTTTTCCAGGAGACTGTGAATGATGGAGTTAACGAGCTTTACAAATGCTCTTGTTAATTAACAAAAATTGTTACTTTCTCATTTGAGGGGGGCTTTATAAATTAGACTTAATTACACCAGATAATTGCAACTGCCAGGCACGGGGCAGCTCCTTCTCATTCTGTTCTTTCAGTGGCAAATCAACAATTGCAACCCTTGCCTATTTGTGTAGATGAATTTAATAAGCAAACAGCCCTTTTATGTTAATGGTTTACCGGCATTCATGGGCCTGGCAGGAGAAATGTGCTGGGGGAGGGTTTGCTAATGGCAGCACATAATCACATTAATTAAAATATAACTGCCATTTAAAGATTTGTAGTGTGGAATTAGAACATGTTGGGAACTGAGAAAATCAAGCTAGAGTGCATATTAGAACCATTACTCTGTGCTCCCTGCACAGCAGTCAGCAACCTCATGTGTCATAAATGTAATTTATGAGTGCTATTTGCTTTGAAATATATGTTTTTAGTTCACTCATTAGAATGTAAAAATTTGCAGTGTCTGCTTCAGGAGGTTCAAAATAAATTCACTAAAAGCTGAGACCTATGATCTGCTTTTAATGTATCCCTCAACCATGATTTTTTTTAATTATGACTTTTATAATGTCTTCAAGTAAAATGGTCTCCTTTTCTGAAGACGAATTTGAGTAGTCTCCATGCTACTATAAACTGGGTACTTTTAGCTCCATTTCTCTAATTCAGTGTAATTTTTATTGGGACTTTAATAAATATGGTCCTTAATTTTGCTGCTTTGTTCTAGAGAAGGTCAGTGGAAACGGCTAAATGCTTTAAAGTTGGGCACATGCAGAGAAGATAGTTGGGAAAATTTCTTGTAAAGCTTTTCATTAGTCTATCCCTGAGATCCACTCATTAGTTTTAAGACTATCCTTGATCTAAATCAGACCCATTTATACTGCACCTACAAAGAAGCTATGAATGTTCAAACCCTGTATAAATCGCCAAGGGGCCATGGCAATACCTAGGAGAACAATGCTTAATTGATTCTTAATAACCTCAAAAGGATTCTAGTTTCAGGAACCATCCAACTGTGACCAAATACCACTTTACCAAAGCCTTAAACCTTCAACAATGTACAAATTGACAATGAATTTTTATGCCCTTTTGTTCAACCAACCCATAAAGTCCCCAAATTCTAGAATTAAAATTTGAGCCTTCTAAGTAGAGGGAATTGACTGAAATACAGTGTGTATGACTCTGGCAGGCTCCGCATTGCTATTTTCATAAACTGCTTGGACAGCTTTCCAACACCAGTAACTTGAGTATGTTACAGCTACAGAAATGAATGCTGTGCCTGCCCCAGAAAACCGACAGCCCAGCCACACTAATGAGGGATTTTTCATGTGGAGTCCAGTGCCATAGCTGATATTGTTTCTCAAGCTAAACCTTTGTTTCACTGAGGAAGCAAGGCTTCTTGGAGCCAAGGATGACTGCCCCTGAATCTTCAGCCCTGTAAGCTTTCAATACGTTCGTTAGGTGTAAAGGTAGAAAGCAGGCCAATTCTGGCAGATTTTCAGGTAGAATAAGATAAGACATTAAAAATGCATTAAGGCTATGATACTGTCCCAATGATTAGGGCTTGATTTCTACTTGAGGTGCTGTGTTGCAATTTTCTCTCCACATTTTCTTACTTAGTTCCTTTAAACTATTGGCATGTCATTTCAGGGTGGATAGTTGGGTTGGGGAAGCAGTTTCTGCCTACAAAACATTTTTTTTTATGTTTCTCTTGTTCTTTATGTGTAGATCTTGGTTTAATTCATATCTGTGACCTCTAGAAGAATTATATATACTGAAATGTCATTTCTAGTTTGCAGGGAAGTTAGAATGGTAGTCATAGAATTTACATCTGGAATGATGCCCAAGGGTGAGCCAGTGTGACCATTTAACTAATTAGGAAATTGAGATTCACCTCAAATCATGAAGTGGTTGGTCTGAAATTACATAATGAATGAATGTAAAGCTGTGGGAAACCTGAGAGAAATACCTGGATCTTTTGATTTTTCACCAAATTTATTTGCCAAAACAGTTCCTATGTTCTACTAGAAAAATGAGGAATATCTCTTTTGATTTTTTGTTGGTTGGTTGCTTTTGCTGTCAGTTTGACTTACTTCATTTAATAAACATCTATTGTTAGACCCTTGACTAAGCACTGAAAGTTCAAATATGAAAAAGACATGGCCTGAGCACTGAAGTAGCCCAGGTTGATGGGAGAGAAAGAACACAAAAATAGTTATATTTAATCTCATACGGGAAGTCCTGAGATAGAAATGTGTGCTGGCTTATTAGGAATGTAGAGAGGTACTTAAGCATCCAAGGAGAAAGGAAGCACATATTTGATTAAAAAAAAAAAAAAAAGGATGTATGGAACAGAATGATGTGTGCAGAAAAATATACATACTTTTGTACCACCAAGGACTCTACTGGGAAGCAAGGGTATGGCAGGAGATGAACCATAAGGGGCTACATCCCATGCTTTATGTGGGGCATCGGATCAGAGGATGGAAGGCCTTTAACAAGTTCTCCACATAAGGGTGACATGTCAGATTTGGATATTAGGTTGATCATCATGTGATAATTCAGGGGATAGATTACTGGGACAAAACCTGAGACAGAGAAACAAGTCAGGAAGCTGGTGTAAGAGCACAAACACTTGCAAAAGATCTACATGTGAGGAATGAGGAGAGAATAATGTACGATGTTTCCTGGGCTTCTGATGTAGAAGCTGGCTTTATGGTGTTTCTAACTGATCCTTTCCCTTACTTACTTTGACTTCTGTTTTACTTTGAAGATGCAAGAGCTTCAGTTTCGATATAGTACTTTGAAGGCAGTATAGAATAGAAGTTAAGATAAGTGACAGTGGAGTGAAATGAATCTGAATTGAGGTCCTGGATCTATTATTTTACTTGCTAACTGTGATATTACTTTACGATATTACTTCACTTGTTGGCTATGTTACTTTGAGCAAGATATTAACCACTCTCAGACTGAGTTTCTGAATTTGTAAAATGGTGTTTTTATGCAAAAATAATAATGCAATCAATGAGCTGATTTAGAAAGTGCTTAGCACAGTGCCTGGAACATAGTAAGTAATCAAAAATGGTGTCTGGTATTACTGTTGCTTAATAAGAAATGAAGTTAAGGAAACTTCAGATAAAATTGAACCTTTCAATACAAGCATCTCTACTCTTGGGATCATGAGTGATCCTGCTCTTGTCTCCCTTAGCAAAGGGTGTCATGTTGGCATACAACAGGTACTTGGGAAAATTTGTCCAATATATGCAAAAATGAATGAATGTCCCTATCCATCCTCCTCCAGATAAAGAGGACTCCAACTTGCTGTTAGTCATGTATTTAAACAGAAAGAAAATTCTACCTGCAACATTGCATGCTCCACTAAATGTTAAATGAAAAGGCAGAGTTTCCAATAATGAGATTGGGGAATGCCATCACTCCACAGGCACCGAAGCCAGGTTCATTGCAATTCAGCACTATAGCAAGGGGACTTGAGATGCTTAATTTAGTACTATCATTATTGTTTTTATATGAAAAGAGACTTAGAATTGGAAATAGCCACTCACCAGCTTTCCTGGAGTGCCCTTATTCCCGGAATGGGTAAGTGGTTTCTTTGGGCCCTCATTGACATGTAAGTCTTCACATACCAACTTTCTATGGTACAGATACCTGGCAACTGATTACAGCTGTCAGACTGGAAAGGTGAGGATTATTTTCCTAATTCTAAGTATAAAGATGAGGCTGAGTCACTAAAAGCTTGCTTTCCATTTAAAAAAGAAATTTTGGAACCAAAGATAGAGAGCTTCTGGAGAACCAATTTCTGCCTTAGTTCTAACCTTCACACTATTTCCAAGAAATGTTTTCAAATAGTTGGGCAAGTAGGCAATATTTTTTAATGGAATCACTATGTTTTAATTGGGCAGCCCCTTTGTGCATAACATAATAATACAATAGGAAGCACTGCAGCCTATTAGATATTACATCACCCGTGATATAATATTGAAACAAAACCAGCAGAACAAATCAGAACAAAGCATCAACTGAAAAAGGAAAATGATGCAGAAATTTTACAGAATGCTCTGGGTCAATTAAAGTATACGTGACATGGTTGTAAGATATCTGGTTCCTTAGAAAATAGACAAAACATCAAGGTCTTCACTTAATGTCTTGAATGACCATCTGAAAATATGAGAATGCCATATGGCAGCAGATTTCACTGCCATGGCTAAAGGACAATCTATAGCACTGACTCTGACAGCTTCAAGTTATGGCACCTTTCCAAACTTGGCAGTGCTTACAGAATTCTGATTCAACTAGAAATAAAATGACCTGGATGAACACTTGACCCAAGACCAAGTGTCAAGAGATGAAGAGGGCTTCCCTGGTGGCGCAGTGATTGAGAGTCCGCCTGCCGATGCAGGGGACACGGGCTCGTGCCCCGGTCCGGGAAGATCCCACATGCCGCAGAGCGGCTGGGCCCATGAGCCATGGCCACTGAGCCCGCGCGTCCAGAGCCTGTGCTCCGCAACGGGAGAGGCCACAACAGTGAGAGGCCCGCGTACCAAAAAAAAAAAAAAAAAAAAGAGATGAAGAGTAATGTCTGCCTAATATTATACTTCACGCTGCTCACACACAAACACACATATATGCCTTTTGGTTTCCTTATGTTGTGATTCCATATTATTTTGTTAATCCTCCCTTATTTAATGATACACGTGTTTGTCTGCAGCTCTATCTCTGTTCATGGATCATCTATCATCTATCATCTATCTATCATCTATCTATCGATATCCATGATACTTTGTCATTTCCTTGATCATTAGAACATTGGAAGAGTGCCTGGAGCATCACAGAAACTCTATAAAGAATATTGTACGTTTAACAAAGGGGTTTTATCTATACAGTTGAATGTTTTGAGATATGGCTGGTCTGGTTAAAAGATGTAGGTGGATGGCAGGTAAAGTAACATGTTCTATGAGCAATAAAACTACACAAAAACTTCCATTTTCAGATTGTGGACTGAATCCATGCTTTTAGTTTTTCATTTGTGTTCTAGATCTTTAGAAATGTTTGATATGGTACTTAGTTTATGAATCATAACTGGGCAGAAAAATAAGAAAAGTACCTCTTAATTTAATAGAAAATAGTATGAAGATTCCTACTAGGTATGTAGAAGACAAGATCAGATTGAAACTTTTGACAAATGTAATAAAAGTTGAAAACCAGTCTCTTCTGTTCCAAATAGAAACAAACAGAAAATAACTGTCAAAAATATTTACAATCTAAAGTGTGATGTTAGATCTTGCATGAAGAACATGGTAAGAAATTATAAAATGTGTTCTGCCATCTGTTGCTTGTCACCGTCTTACAGTGAGAATTGATGTGGAAGAGGCCTCCAGAGGAGAATCCCTTGGAAATACTGATCAGGGTCCCTATGAGAGAAGGAGGGGTTTTGGAAGGAAGAGCACAGTGCACACCAAAAGCTATCTCTAAAGCACTCAGAAAGATTGGATTGATGTGCTCTGGAACTTGAGACGTGCAGACAGGTGTTTAACTTCTACAATAGAATTTTCATGACGATTGACTGAGTTGGCAGAGAAAAGAGGAAGAATGTTAAGAGAAAGCTACTGTCTACAGATGACCAGTTTCCCTGGGAACCAGATGTGGGCTGATGAGGGAGTTTCTAGAGTTGCCCGCAAAGGGAAATTGCCCAAGAAGAACCATTTGAAAACTATAAAGGATCCCAAACAAAAGGATAGGTTGTCAAAAGCCCAGGGGAGAGGAGAAATTTCAAGAGGCCAGCTAAAGGAGATTTCTGTCCCATAGTCTTAGGAACTGCAGCTCAAGGTCTCTAAAGAAGGTGCAAATGCTAGTTAGAAAAGGAAAGGTCATTTTGGGAACTGTATAACACCCAGAAGGTGGGACTTCCCACATGCTGCAACTAAGAGCCCGCATGCCACAGCAAAGATCCCACAAGCCAAAACTTAGACCCAGAGCAGCCAAAATAAATAAATAAATAAATAAATAAATAAAGATAAATATTAAAACAAAATTTGTCTCCTTTAAAAATAAATCAGAAGATTTCATTGCTAGAACCTGTATCTGTAGGATCCAAGACAATCTAGGTTAGAGCATAACAGAAAATTTAATTGGTTTAGAGTTTGATAATGGTCATGTCATTATTAGTTCAGTTTAGGTTTTTTATTACCTGGACCCAAAGAATTATTTTATTATGCAAAAATAACAAAAAAAAATGCTGTAGAACCTCACTGAGATTTCTTATGAGAGGCAGGACTGAGTTAGTCCACTGAGCAGACCTGAAGGGGAAGTTAGTGGGAGAATTCACAAATTCACACACTTGGATTCTGATTGTGCCCTTTACCATCCAGTTTATGTCAGATTGTTCATAGATTCATGGGAAAACAATGTTGTAAAAAGAGGATGCTTGCCTACAGGTGATAGAGTCTGAGCATAAAAAAGGAATCCAGGGGCAATTAACATGAATATGAGATGCAGTCCTGCAGCAGAGAAAACTCTGTGGGTAGTCTTTTGTATGTATGTGTGCACAGGCACACACGTAGGCACACGTGCACGCGCACACACACACGCACGCACACCAATGACCAGGAAGATCTGACAAGGCAGTGGATGTAGGAGACTGTGTGGAACAAGAGACCGTGGCCTGGGATGCTAATGATGTCCAGGAAGAACCCACACCCAGAGGACTAGCCACCCAGGCATTCCCCCGAGAACATGCCTCCCTCCTCCATTCTTCTCTCTCACTGTAAACAAGCCAGAATATCATCCGTGACAGAACACTATATCTCAACCTCCAAGCAGTCATTCACAGCAGACTCAGGGGAGAGTCTAAGATGGACCCACTACTGATGAACACGAAATACTTGAGGAAACCCAACATCATTAAAAAGGTGCACCATTAGACAGTATATTTATTATCAGATAGAAAAAAGTCAATAGAATTGTTACAACTGGTTATAAAATGAACATATTTATTTTTATGAGAGACACCTGCATTCATTCAAAAAATATACATATTATAAAAATTAAATGTTATTTATATTTAATATAAAAGAAATAGCAGATGAAATAAATAGACTTGTTATAGCTGAAGAGAAAATTACTAAGGAAGAGTTGGGTAGAGAATTTCCAGAATAATAGCATACTTAAAGTAATTAAATACATGAATGAAGAAAATATAAGGGATATATAGGGTTGATCCAGAATTTGGGATATATTTCTATTAGAGTCAATATTAGGCTAGAAAAAAATATTCTACAAATTTCAGTGGCTTAGAACATTGAGATTTTACTTCTTAGCCTCACAAATCAGCTGCATGTCCAGGTTATTCTCCAGAACAATGCTCCATCATGTGCCAACTTAGTGGTATAAAGGAAGTCATCATCATAATGGCACCAGACACTACCTGATCAGTGCTTCCACTGCACAGTTCATTGACCATGGAATGGAAGCCCATTGTCTCCACTGCACAGTTCAAGCAAGGTACATGGCCAAGTCTAGTTTCAAGGAGTGAAACAATGTAATCCTTGCTGTGTCTGAAAGGAGAAGAATCACTACAATGTCCAGATGGGCAAGAGAGGATGGACAAGAAGTGATATTCAAATAAATAAGGAAGGAGAATTTCTCAGACATGCATTTGTGTTCACATGGAAAATCTTCACTAAAGGGCATACTATACACCTGCAATTATTTTTTTTAGTGAAGTATAGTTGATGTTCAATATTATATAAGTTACAGCTGTACAATGTAGTGATTCACAATTTTTAAAGGTTAACTCCATTTATAGTTATTACAAAACATTGGCCATATTCTCCGTGTTGTATAATATATCCTTGTAGCTTATTTTATACATAATAGTTTCTACCTCTGAATCCCCTACCCCTCTATTGCTCCATCTATCACTGTTTTGAATACTAGGTGTCAAAAGTGTTTTAACAGCCTTGACATCTTGACATTTACATTCTTATAAAAGAAAACAAATAAAATTGGCAAGTAGTTGAAAAGTTTGACTGAAGAAAAAAAAAAGCCTAAATAGCAAATAATTTTAAAATAAAATACAGGTTTATAAAAAACAATTAAAAATTTATAGAGAATACTACACAAAATTGTTTACCAATTTTTGAAAATTATTACTGAAAATTATTGATGAAAAATATAAATTTCCAATCCACTTAAGGAAAAGTATAAAATCTGAATATACTCAAGTCAAAACAGAAAGTGAAATGCAGCCAGAGGGTAGAGATCTACATGACTTTTCTCAATGGTTTATCAAACAAAATAACTTTCCCTATTTTTCTGTATTCTTAAACTGTTCACATATCATTAAATTATTTATGACAATTTTAAGAATTAACTTCAAAACCCTATGGATGAGAAGTTCATGGATGATAAGTTCTTTTATTTCATACATAGCCTGTTCAGAGTTTTTACTATATTCTTGAAATAGTAGTTTATTTTTTTAATTATTTTATTGAATGAAAGATTCTTTAAATTAGACAGTGCTTTACAATTTTCAAAAGTTTCACACAGATGATTTCATATAATTCCAATAGCCCTTAGTTTATTTTTATATTCTCCAGGTAATTTTGCATTTAATTGAAATGTTTATATCAAGTTGTATATATAGTCTCTTAAATGAAAAAGATTTGTTTCTCATATAATCTGCTTCATGTCTAGTTTTTATATTTGTATTTATTCTCTTCTCTTGATTAGCTTTGTGAAGGACTACATTGGCTATATTTTATTACAGTTTAAATTCTAACTTTCTCTTACTTGTGTCTATTTGTCAACAGTACTCTTCCTACTATTGTTTGTTTCTCCTTTCAGCACAATTATTTACTTTCTTTTGTGTTCTTAGCTTTATTTGTAGATAATTAATAATTTCTTGAATGAAATAATCATTTTCACTCTATTTTTAAAGTAATTCAATTATTTAAAGCTTTCTGTTTCCAAATTAAACCTTTAAACCTATTTTATATTCTAAGATTTACAGCATTCTTTTTTTCCTTCTTAATATTTCAATTTTGCTTTTAAATTTCACCTGGCAGTTATGATGGTAACATTTTTTTTTTTTAATTTTCAGGTTATCTAGTTACCATCTTTTAAAAAGATGATCTTTTGATCATTTACATTCTTCCATTGTGATCAAATAATGAAAATTATGATAATTTGACTTTTTTAACTGAAAAGAAGTTATTCTTAAGGCCTAGAATATAGCAACTTTGTAAAAGATGTATGGACAGATAAGTATTCTCAGACTATGAATGCTCGGTTTGAAGTATTATAGACATTATTTTAAACTATATATCTATCTTCTTTTTTTTCCTTTATTTTTTAGCATCTTCATTGGAGTATAATTGCTTTAAAATGGTGTGCTGGTTTCTGCTGTATAACAAAGTGAATCAGCTATACATATACATATATCCCCATATCACCTCCCTCTTGCATCTCACTCCCATCCTCTCTATCCAACCCCTCTAGGTGGTCACAAAGCACTGAGCTATCTCTCTGTGCTATGCAGCTGCTTCCCACTAGCTATCTATTTTACATTTGGTAGTGTATATATGTCCATGCCTCTCTCTCAATTCGTTCCAGCCCTTCCCCCTCCCCATGTCCTCAAGTCCATTCTTTACGTCTGTGTCTTTATTTGTGTCCTGCCCCCAGGTTATTAAGAGACTTTTTTTTTTTTACATTCCATATATGTGTGTTAGCATATGGTATTTGTTTTTTTCTTTCTGACTTACTCCACTCTATATGACAGTCTCTAAGTCCATCCATCTCACTGCAAAAAAACTCAATTTCAATTCTTTTTATGGCTGAGTAATATTCCATTGTATATATGTGACACATCTTCTTTATCCATTAATCTGTTGATGGACACTTAGGTTGCTTCCATGTCCTGGCTATTTTAAATAGAGCTGCAATGAATATTGTGGTACATGACTCTTTTTGAATTATGGTTTTCTCAGGGTATATGCCCAATAGTGGGATTGCTGGGTAGTATGGTAGTTCTATTTTTAGTTTTCTAAGGAACCTCCAGACTGTTCTCCATAGTGGCTGTATCAATTAGTATTCCCACCAACAGTGCAAGAGTGTTTCCTTTTCTCCACACCCTCTCCATCATTTACTGTTTGTAGATTTTTTGATAATGGCCATTCTGACTGATATGAGGTGATACTTCATTGTAGTTTTCATTTGCATTTCTCTAATGATTAGTGATGTTGAGCATCCTTTCATGTGTTTGTTAGCAAACCGCTTGTCTTCTTTGGAGAAATGTCGATTTAGGTCTTCTGCCCAGTTTTGGATTGGGTTGTATGTTTTTTTGATACTGAGCTGCATGAGTTGCTTGTATGTTTTGGAGATTAATCCTTTGTCAGTTGCTTCATCTGCAAATAATTTCTCTCAGCTTGTGGGTTGTCTTTTCGCCTTGTTTATGGTTTCCTTTGCTGTGCAAAAGCTTTGAAGTTTCATTAGGTCCCATTTGTTTATTTTTGTTTTTATTTCCATTTCTCTAGGAGGTGGGTCAAAAAGGATCTTGCTGTGATTTACGTCATCAATAGTTCTGCCTATGTTTTCTTATAAGAGTTGTATAGTGTCTGGCCTTACATTTAAGTTTTTAATCCATTTTGAGTTTATTTTTGTGAATGGTGTTAGGGAATGTTCTAATTTCATTCTTTTACATGTAGCTGTACAGTTTTCCCAGCACCACGTATTGAAGAGGCTGTCTTTTCTCCATTGTATATTCTCACCTCCTTTATCAAAAATAAGGTGACCGTATGTACGTGGGTAAATCTCTGGGCTTTCTATGCTGTTCCATTGATCTATATTTCTGTTTTTGTTCCAGTACTACACTGTCTTGATTACGGCAACTTTGTAGTATCATCTGAAGTCTGAGAGCCTGATTCCTCTAGCTCCGTTTTTCTTTCTCAAGATTGCTTTGGCTATTCAGGGTCTTTTGTGTTTCTATACAAATTGTGAAATTTTTTGTTCTACTTCAGTGAAAAATGCCATTGGTTGTTTCATAGGGATTGCATTGAATCTGTATACTGCTTTGGGCAGTATAGTCATTTTCACAATGTTCATTCTTTCAATCCAAGAACATGGTATATCTCTCCATATGTTTGTATCAGCTTTAATTTCTTTCACCAGTGTCTTATAGTTTTCTGCATACAGGTCTTTTATCTCCTTAGGTAGGTTTATTCCTAGGTATTTTATTCTTTTTGTTGCAGTGGTAAATAGGAGTGTTTCCTTAATTTCTCTTTCAGATTTTTCATCATTAGAGGCTAGGAATGCAAGAGATTTTTGTGCATTAATTTTGTATCCTGCTAATTTACCAAATTCATTGATGAGCTTTAGTAGTTTTCTGATAACATCTTTAGGATTCTCTATTTATAGTATCATGTCATCTGCAAACAGTGAGAGCTTTTCTTCTTTTCCTATTTGGATTCCTTTCATTTCTATTTCCTCTCTGATTGCTGTGGCTAAAACTTCCAAAAGTATGTTGAATAATAGTGGTGACAGTGGACAATCTTGTCTTTTTCCTGATCTTAGTGGAAATGGTTTCAGTTTTTCACCATTGAGAATGATGTTGGCTGTGGGTTTGTCATATATGGCCTTTATTATGTTGAGGTAAGCATCCTCTATGTCTACTTTCTGGAGGGTTTTTATCATAAATGGGTTTTGAATTTTTTCAAAAGCTTTTTCTGCATCTATTAAGATGATCATATGGCCTTTCTTCTTCAATTTGTTAACATGGTTTATCACTGATTTATTTGTATATATTGAAGAATCCTTGCATTCCTGGGATAAGCCCTACTTGATCATAGTGGATGATATTTTTGATGTGCTGTTGGATTCTGTTTGCTAGTATTTTGTTATGATTTTTGCATCTATGTTCAACAGTGATATTGGCCTGTAGTTTTCTTTCTTTGTGACATCTTTATCTGGTTTTCATATCAGTATGATGGTGACATTCTAGAATGAGTTTGGGAGTGTTCCTCCCTCTGCTATATTTTGGAAGTGTTTGAGAAGGATAGGTGTTAACTCTTCTCTAAATGTTTGATAGAATTTGCCTGTGAAGCCATCTGGCCCTGGGCTTTTGTTTGTTGGAAGATTTTTAATCACAGTCTCCAATTCAGTGCTTGTGATTGTCCTGTTTACATTTTCATTTTCTTTGTGGTTCAGTCTCCAAAAGTTGTGCTTTTCCAAGAATTTGTCCATTTCTTCCAGGTTGTCCAATTTATTGGCATATAGTTGCTTGTAGTAATCTCCCATGATCCTTTGTATTTCTGCAGTGTCAGTTGTTACTTCTCCTTTTTCATTTCTAATTCTATTGATTTGAGTGTTCTTGTTTTTCTTGTTGAGTCTGGCTAATAGTTTATCAATTTTGTTTATCTTCTCAAATAAGCAGCTTTTAGTTTTATTGATCTTTGTTACTGTTTCCTTCATTTCTTTAACATTTATTTCTGATCTGATCTTTATGATTTCTTTCTTCCTGTTAACTTTGGGCTTTTTTGTTCCTCTTTCTCTATTTGCTTTAGGTGCAAGGTTAGGTTGTTTATTTGAGATGTTTCTTGTTCCTTGAGGCAGCACTGTATTGCTATAAACTTCCCTCTTAGAACTGCTCTTGCGGCATCCCATAGGTTTTGGGTCTTCGTGTTTTCATTGTCATTTGTTTCTAGGTATTTTTTAATTTACTCTTTGGTTCCTTCAGTGATCTCTTGGTTATTAAGTAGTGTATTGTTTAGCCTCCATGTTTTTGCATTTTTTACAGATTTTTTTCCTGAAATTGATATCTATTCTCATAGTGTTGTGGCGGAAAAGATACTTGATACAATTTTAATTTTCCTAAATTTATCAAGCCTTGATTTATGACCCAAGATATGATCTGTCCTGGAGAATGTTCCATGAGGCTTGAGAAGAATGTGTATTCTGTTGTTTTTGGATGGAATGTCCTATAAATATCAATTAAGTCCATCTTGTTTAATGTATCATTTAACGCTTGTGTTTCCTTATTTATTTTCATTTTGGATGATCTTTCCATTGGTGAAATTGGGGTGCTAAAGTCATCTACTGTGATTCTGTTACTGTTGATTTCCCCTTTTATGACTGTTAGAGTTTGTCTTATGTATTGAGGTGCTCCTATGTTGGGTGCAAAAATATTTACAATTGTTATATCTTCTTCTTGTATTGATCCCTTGATCATTATGTAATGTCCTTCTTTATCTCTTGTAATCGTCTCTATTTTAAAGTCTTTTTTGTCTGATATAAGAATTGCTACTCCTGCTTTCTTTTGATTTCTACTTGCATGGAATATCTTTTTCCATCCCCTCACTTTCAGTCTTTATGTGTCCCTAGGCCTGAGGTGGGTCTCTTGTAGACAACATATATATGGGTCTTGTTTTTGTATCCATACAGCCAGTCCATGTCTTTTGGTTGGAGCATTTAATCCATTTACATTTAAGGTAATTACAGATATATATATTCCTATTCCCATTTTCTAAATTGTTTTGGGTTTGTTATTGTATGTCTTTTCCTTCTCTTGTGTTTCCTGTGTAGAGATGTTCCTTTAGCATTCATTGTAAAGCTGGTTTGGTGGTGCTGTGTTCTCTTAGCTTTAACTTGTCCGTAAAGATTTTAATTTCTCTGTTGAATCTGAATGAGATCCTTGCTGGATAGAGTAATCTTGGTTGTAGGTTTTTCCATTTCATCACTTTAAGTATGTCCTGCCACTCTCTTCTGGCTTGCAGAGTTTCTGCTGAAAGATCAGCTGTTAACCTTATGGGGATTCCCTTGTATGTTATTTGTTGTTTTTCCCTTGCTGCTTTTAATATTTTTTCTTTGCATTTAATTTTTGAAAGTTTGATTAATATGTGTCCAGGCTTGTTTCTCCTTGGATTTATCCTGTATGGGACTCTATGTGCTTCCTGGACTTGATTGACTATTTCCTTTCCCATATTAGGGAAGTTTTCAACTATAATATCTTCAAATATTCTCTCAGTCACTTTCTTTTTCTCCTCTACTTCTGGTACCCTTATAATTTGAATGTTGGTGTGTTTAATATTGTCCCAGAGATCTCTGAGACTGTCCTCAATTCTTTTCATTCTTTTTTCTTTATTCTGCTCTGCAGTAGTTATTTTCACTATTTTATCTCCCAGGTCACTTATCCATTCTTCTGCCTCATTTATTTCGCTATTGATTCCTTCTAGAGTATTTTTAATTTCATTTATTGCATTGTTCATCATTGTTTGTTTCCTCTTTAGTTTTTCTAGATCCTTGTTGAACATTTTTTGTATTTTCTCCATTCTATTTCCAAGATTTTGGATCGTCTTTACTGTCATTACTCTGAATTCTTTTTCAGGTAGACTGCCTATTTCCTCTTCATTTGTTTGGTCTGATGGGTTTTTACCTTGCTCCTTCATCTGCTGTGTGTTTCTCTGTCTTCTCGGTTTGCTTAAGTTATTGTGTTTGTGGTCTCCTTTTCACAGGCTGCAGGTTCGGAGTTCCCATTGTTTTTGGTGTCTGCCCCCAGTGACTAAGGTTGGTTTAGTGAGTTTTGTAGGCTTCCTGGTGGAGGGGACTGGTGCCTGTGTTCTGTTGGATGAGGCTGGATCTTGTCTTTCTGGTGGGTAGGACTGCATCCTGTGGTGTGTTTTGGGGTGTTTGTTAGCTTATAATTTTAGGCTGCCTTTCTCTAATGGGTGGTGTTGTGTTCCTGTATTGCTAGTTGTTTGTATAGGGTGTCCAGCACTGTAGCTTGCTGGTCATTGAGTGGAACTGGGTCATAACACTGAAATGGAGATCTCTGGGAGAGCTTTTGCCATTTGTTATTACGTGGAGCTGGGAGGTGTCTGGTGGCCCAATGTCCTGAACTTGGCTCTCCTACCTCAGAGTCACGGGCCTGACACTCTGCCAGAGCACGATGACCCTGCCTGACACACAGCTCAGAAGAAAAGGGAGAAAGAAAGGAAGAAGGAAGGAAAGAAAGAAAGAAAGAAAGAAAGAAAGAAAAAGTAAAATAAAGTTATTAAAAATAAAAAATTAAAAAGTAATTTAAAAAAAAAAGAAGAGAGCAACCAAATCAAAAAACAAATCCACCAATGATAACAAGTGCTAAAACTTAAATTAAAATTAAAAAAAAAGAAATGGTCAGACAGAACCCTAGGACAAATCATAAAAGCAAAGCTATACAGACAAAAAGAAGCATACACATACACACTCACAGACACAACACACAAAGAAGCATACACATATACACTCAGAAAAAGAGATATAGGAAATACATTATATATAATAAAGGCAGAGAGCAGCCAAATCAATAATCAAATCTACCTATGATAATAAATTCTAAATACTAAACTAAGATAAACATAAGACCAGAAACAAATTAGATGCAGAAAACAAACCCCAATTCTACAGTTGCTCCCAAAGTCCACCACCTCAATTTTGGAATGATTCGTTGTTTATTCATGTATTCCAAAGATGCAGGGTACATCAAGTTGATTGTGGAGATTTAATCTGCTGCTCCTGAGGCTGCTGGGAGAGATTTCCCTTTCTCTTCTTTGTTCACACAGCTCCTTGTGTTCAGCTTTGTATTTGGCCCCGCCTCTGTGTGTAGGTCACCTGAGGGTGGCTTTCGGGAAGTCTGAGGTCTTCTGCCAGCGTTCAGTAGGTGTTCTGTAGGAGCTGTTCCACATGTAGACGTATTTCTGATGTACTTGTAGGGAGGAAGGTGATCTCCACGTCTTACTCCTCTGCCATCTTGAAAGTCCTCTTCTATCTTATTTTTGTGTCTAGTTGAACGGTTGCAAGTAAAAAAAGTATTAATTTCTGACAAATGGGCTATTTATATAAATCTATCTTTTTTCTAATTGATTCTTTATGTAAAACATGGAGTCATTACTATTAGGTATTCATTAGTACCTACAACTTTTTATTATGATGTTATTCACTTAATTTTATCTAATACATTTTGCTTTGCATTTTTACATTTTAGACAACACTCTTGTCACTCATTCCTAATTTTGTAGTTGTTCCTTTTATTTATCTCAAGAAGAAAAATTCCTAAATTTCTCTCAAACAAAAGATGTATATTAGTCAGTGTTCTCCAGATAAACAGAACTAATATATGTCACTTCTCTCTATATTAATCTAAAGGTGGAAGATGGAAAAAAGCCTTCACAGACACACCCAGAAATAGTATTTAATTAGCTATGTGTGCATCCCTTAGCCCAGACAAGTTGACACAAAATTAACTATCATAGACATATTGTGAGCATATATGTGCATTGAAATCCAAACTGGAAATCCTTTACAGCAGAGGTTCACAGAGGTTTTCTGTAAAACTACAAAACAAAAACAAACCACTTTTTTTTCTGTTCAGTATTTAAGATTTTGCAGAAAGAATTCAAAACTGAAGATGATATTTATGTAAGAGAGAAAATAAATTTCCTCAAAATTTAATAAAAATTGAATAAAATTTTGTAATACAAGTTTACTAATGAGAAGAGTTATTTTCTGAGGGGATAGCATTCCTTGAATTTGGACTCAGAGTTAATGATCCCTATCATCAAAATTATTTGCAAACTGTAAAATTTAATGATGATCTTTTATAAGATTTTACATATTTCATCTTCGAATATATGTGTCCTGTCACACATCATGGCTAAAAACACTGAGTTTTAACTGCATCTCATCGATTTGCAGTGCACCAAGCATCAGTGCAAAGCAATGTAATCAACACACACACACACACACACACACACACAAAGAGTCTCTGAGGCAAATATTCAACAAATGTGTATGCCTATGTTCTAATAACTTCATTTATGGACACTGAAATTGGAATTTTATATATTTTAATTCATGACTAAATATTATTCTTATTTTGATTTTTAAATTATTAAAACTGCAAAAAATTATTTATTTGTGAGTAGTACAAAAAAAAGGGGGTTGGCTGTATGTGGCCAGTGGTCTGTAGATTACTGACCCCTGCTTTAGAAATAGAGGAATTTCTAATGAATGCCTAATTTTTTTAATCTCTTGTGGGTCATTTACTATTTTTCTCATGATATCTCTGCTTCTCTCTATTTTCATTTCCTGATTCTGTCTACTTATCCAACTCCTCATCCCCTCCTCAAAATATCTTTTCCCTTTCCCTCCACTACCTTCTTAATATTCTGATTTCCAGTCCTTCATGTTACCTACGCAGTGTACATTTCATTATGACATTGCCCTTACTCTTCTTCATAGAATCTTTCTAGCTTTATTGCCCCATTAACTCATTTTTTTTTCTAGGTCAATATACCAAGAGAGAGAACTGGATTGATCTCATTCATGATTTCATCATACTCGTGTCATTTATAAGCCACACATTTGCCTGAGAATTGATTGCCCTTGGATCTAGAATACATCCTCAATTCAACCAGCCATGGGGAAATGGTGGAGGGGTCCTGCACCCCTAAATATGTCCATTTCTTGAACATGGGCATCTGCTGGACATGTCTGCTTAGAAGGAACCTCATAGTGAGACACACATTTTGTAGCTTGATTTGTCCTAAGAGACTTTTTGTTTGTTTATACTTGCATGTTAAATCTGAGTATGTACTTTTATTTTAAATGATCTACGTCACTTTGATTTTAAGTGGGATTTTTCAAATATTTGATGGCTTAATTCAGTCTTAGTATCTTTGTCTTTTAATGGATTTCCTGACTTGAGTCTTAGGTCTATTGTTTACTCTTGCTGACAAATTTTATAATCATCTTGCTAACTCTCATGAAATATCATACTGTGATTTTAATTGTAATTGTTTTTAGAGTAATTTAGAGAGAAGTGAAATTTCTTATGAAATTTTATCTTCTCATCCAGAAACATAATAGAACTTTTTATTAAAGGCTTTTAAAATATATTTCACCAAAACTTTGTATTTCTTTATATTGGGTACAATTCTGTGGTTTATTTTGATTGTTATTTCTATTTTAAACATGAGGTTTTAACTATAATTTTCAAAATTACTTACAAATTATATATATGAATTGCCATATACATATATGTATGGATTTATATTTTTTCTAGTCTTAATTTAATAGTCTAAGATCTCCAGAGTAACACATAATAATAGTAGTGTAACATGCCTCTTATCTTTTTACAACTTAATAGGAATGCTTTTTATGTTCATTCTTTTTTTTATTATTATTCAACAAAAACTTTTGATGTTTGCTATATACTAGAAAATGTCCGAGATTCTTGGGATATATCAGTGAACAATACAGACAAACAGCTTTGAGCATTTTTTTTTTTTTTTGCGGTCTGCCTCTCACTGTTGTGGCCTCTTCCGTTGTGGCCTCTTCCGTTGAGGAACATAGGCTCTGGACATGCAGGCTCAGCGGCCATGGCTCACAGGCCCAGCCGCTCCGCGGCATGTGGGATCCTCCTGGACCGGGGCACGAACCCACGTCTCCCGCATCGGCAGGTGGACTCTCAACCACTGCGCCACCAGGGAAGCCCTAGCTTTGAGCTTTTGATACTACACTCTAGCGAGGGAGACAGTCAACAACAAGCATAATAAATAGGTAAGCAATATAGTATCTTAGACATTGATAAATACTGCTGAAGAAAATTAAAAGTAGGGCAAGGTCTAGGGGTTTGAGAAAGAGGAAATGAGTAGAGGGGCTACAGTTTTAAATAGTGGTCAGAGTAGATCTGGTGGAGAAGGAGAGATTTTAGTAGAGGTATAAAGTACAATTTCTAACACATTTTCTATAGTCACTGGTCTATTCTGGTTTCTCAATTTGACTTAATTTGATTTCAGCATTTATGTGTGTCTGAAAATTTTTTCATATAATATTATCTTTCAAATTTATTCATATCAGATTATAATTAGTAGCCACATGGTTTCTCAATCTCTTTTATGTCTCAAATCTAATAGCCTTTAAAAAAACCTGGTTTACATAGAATGTATCTTTGGTCACTTTAAAGCACTGGATTTAGTTTTCTTATTTTGTTTTTATATTTGGTTAATTGTTATCTTTATTATTAATTATTTTAAATATTTTTCATGCCTGTCATTCTTTTTTCCAGCTACTTGAATGGTTTACATAGTTAATTTACTTTTTTGTAAAATATTTATTTAAATATAGAGTAGAAGCTCTTAATAATCAATACGAGAACAAAACTAATATGATAGCATTGGATTTTACCCTTTAGAATAAAATATATATCCATGAATCCATACTGATATAAATTATCAAATAAGAAATTCACTCATATTTTCCAAGAAGTATCATTTGACCACATCTTTTAGGTTTACATATAAAAAGATCTCTTATTGTTCTTTTGTTTTTTGTTTTTCTTTTTTTTGAAACTGAAACTCTGAAAATATTTCTAGATTTATTTGGCTAAAATGTTTTTCCATAGTTATTTTCATTTTAGTTTAACTGAAAGTTTGTCTTCTTAGAGTTCTCTTCCCTTATAACCAGGCTTTATTTTCAGGCTCTATAAGTCTTTGGGAAAAGTCCAGATCTTTTCTGACTCACTTTATGCAAGGCGTATTCCCGAATTCATAATCATTTTTTTATGGTCCCAATCTCCTGCTGCAACAAGTGACATAAATTTAAACTGATATTTCTCTCACATCACTGAAAAACAGAATTGGCTCTAAATGCTGACATATCCTGTATAAGAGAAAAATAAGTAAGCAAGTAGAATCCCAGAAGTAAGAAATAATTAAAACCCATAGACCTACATAGTAAGTTATTTCAGTCATAACAACAATTTACTGTTTCTTTCCATTTTTTTGTTCACATGTTCGCGTGTGAACAGAGTAAAAGGCCACCCATTTCTGCTGCACCACATTTACTCACAGCTTAACTAAAGACAAGGTTAATTCTGTAGCAACGTGGTGATCTCACCATTAACAGAAGGTACACAAATACTTTAACACAAATACTATAACAAAAATATCAATAAATACTAGTGTCTGAGGCATGTAGGACTGAACAGATTTGTCAAAAAAACAGAAAAAAGTGATAAATATTTTTTCTCAATTTTTACAGACTATTTTCATCAACAACTATGAGGCCAAAATGGCCAGAAAATTCACTAAACTAAACTGAAAATCAACTGGGAATCAAATGTGTTGTTGGAATACGTGTAAACAATAGAAAGATTAGTTAAATAACTCTGTGAGACATTTTGTAAACGTGTGAGACAGTTTGTAAATTTAGTCTTAATATTCACAGGGGTCTTCAATAAACATTTTTTTGTTGTTATTAAATTAGGGCAAATAACCAAGTCATCAAGAAAGTAGAGAAGGTATTACACTAAGTGAAATAAATCAGAGAAAGACAAACAGTGTATGACCTCAATTAAATGGAATCTGAAAAAAAAAACTCATAAAAAGGCATCAAATTAGTCGTTGCCACATGTGGGAGCTGGGGTGTAGGGGAAATAATTGAAGGTGGTCAAAGGGCACAAACTTATAATTATAAAATAAAAACTCTTAGGGATGTAATGTACAGCATAATGATTAAAGTTAACAATACTGTTTTGTATATTTGAAAATTGCTAAGAGGGTAAATCTTAAAAGTTCTCATCACAAATTAAAAAAAAAATGTTGCAACTATGCGAGGTGACAGATGTTAACTAAATTTATTGTGGTAATCATTTCACATTATATGCATGCATCAAATCATTATGTTGTACTCTTTAAACTTATACAATGTTATAGTCAACTACAACTCAGTAGAATTGGGGAGGGAGGGAGTGGAGAAAATACAGAAGCTATCACACCATACCCCCCAAGAATCAGTGATACAATTAAAGAAAGATTGAGACATTCATTCCCTCTATTCTCTTTTTGGGTGGCTTTTTTTTCTTTAAATTATATGCAGGAAATGTAAGAAAACATAAGATATCCACTTAACAGAGTTGTATATGAAACAGAAAAAAGATGATCCTTCTCCCATGAATGCATGTTAAATGTGCTTGAGACAAATGCAGATTTTTAGGTCCAAAAAATATCTTATGATTAATTTTCCTTAAGAAATAGTGATATCTAATTTGTCAGAGTTTTACATTGTTAGGGATAGTAATGATTCTGCATTTGTACAAGCTGGGGGTTAATTCATGCATTTTAATTGTTAGGACAAATAAAAATTTGTGTTTATTACACTCATTTCAGAAAACAAATTAACAGTTGAAACAAAATGAAATATTTTAAGCAAAGGATTTACTTACATCAACTAGAGAAACACAATTATATTTAAACAATAATAGAATTAATGTGAAAATAGCTAAAGAAGTATCCTTGCAGCTACTCTAGGTAGGTTTGAGTACTGTAATCACTGCAACAGTGTGTTCTTGTGTCTTTGGAGCCCTGCTAGAATGTAGACTTCCACCAGTGCGGGCTTGACTTCATTCTGACTGGCCCACACACTTGCGATCTTTCTGTATACACAGGATAGATTCAAAAGAAGTTGTACCAAGAGGAAAACACACTATGGAAAACCTCTACTTGCAATTGTTAATGTACTAAAATAACAGAAGTACAAAGGAGCAACAGTTCATAGATTGACATGTAATTCAGTAGGAATGGAGAACATGATGTGAAAAGAAGTAAGCATCTAATATATGCAAATGGAGTCCTTGAAATGTTTCAAGGAGAGTGTAGAATACAATGGCACATTTTGAGATGAAAAACAATCTCCACATATAACTCCCTCTTTTCAACCCCACTCTTTTGCTCTCTGCTTCATGATCCTCTGTCGGATGCCCTCTCCGCACCATCATGTCTATTTCAGGGATTCATCCGCATTCCTGTGATCCTCCTAGGAGCACCCTGACAGCCCAGAGCTGGCAGGTGGCAGAGGACTGAAGCCAGAACTGTTCCACATGCAGCTAGCTGGAAAAGGGGTTAGCATTCACCTCCTGTGTTAAGGGAAACAGAAGGCCAACAGCTAAATACGGTCTGGGTTTGCCTAAGCCTGTGATCACCTGTGACAAGGAAACAGTCTGACAAGGCAAAAAACAGTGGGGTTCATCACTACTTGGCCTAACAATGTACATATTCATAATAAAATCAACTTAAAACTCAATGTTCCTTGATAAAGCTTCATGCATACTAAAAATTAACCAGTGCTGAATAGCACTCTACAGTTTTACAAACACATTCTCTTATTTTATGGGTCATCATTATTAACCTACTTAAAGATGTAACTGAAGTTCAGCCCCAGGCAATAAACCACAATGTACTTGAGAAGCAGGCGTTCAGCATCCTTGTAACCTCACTTCTTGTGTGATTTGTTACCTGCTTACCATGTGATGGTCCTGTGCCACATTCAAGGAATTCAGGGACAGATAAAACACAGCCCTTTTTCCTTGAAGAGTTTACAGTGCCCCAGGGAAAAGAAGAGACGTTGACAGTACTTTACAATACTGTGTAATATGAAGCTGGCCCAGACAGAGGGGAAGGAAGCTCAGCCACTATCAGAGGACAGATGTTACTCATAGCAGAGTGCACGTGTCTCCAGGGGCAATGCTTCCATGAGGAAGTGTTGCTTGACCTGAATCTTAAAAGGCGATTAAGAATTAATAGCTGTGGGCTTCCCTGGTGGTGCAATGGTTGAGAGTCCACCTGCCGATGCAGGGGACACGGGTTCGTGCCCCGGTCCGGGAAGATCCCACATGCTGCGGAGCGGCTGGGCCCATGAGCCATGTCCACTGAGCCTGTGCGTCCGGAGCCTGTGCTCCGCAATGGGAGAGGTCACAACAGTGAGAGGCCCGTGTACCGAAAAAAAAATAATAATAATAATAAAGGAATTAATAGGTGAATGAGAAGGATTGACAGGACAGGGAGATGATGAACCTATAAACATATGCACTGGTGTGTGCTGTAAGACACCCAATTCCTGGCCACAAGAGCACAAAAGCAATTGTAGGTTTGGGATGAAGTTGGAGGGAAGGAACAGGTAAAATCAAAGAGGGTCCTTTCACAGCTTGCAAGGATTTAAGGTTCAAATCAATATGAACAGATTACTTATCATTTTAAAAAGACACCTTACATTTTATTTATTTTTTTTTTAGTGTTCAGTACTTCATTTTTTTATTTTTTAAAATTTTTATTGAAGCTGATTTGCCATGTTGTTTTAGTTTCAGGTATACAGCAAAGTGATTCAGTAATAAATATTTATACATATATTCTTTTCCATTATAGGTTATTACAAGATATTATATATGGTTCCCTGTGCTATACAGTAGGTCCTTGTTGTTTATCTATTTTATATACAGTAATGTGTATCTGTTAATCCCAAACTCCTAATTTATTCCAACTCTCCCATTTTCCTTTGGTAACCATAAATTGGCTTTATGTCTGTGAGTCTATTTCTGTTTTGTAAATAAGTTCATTTGTAGCAGTTTTTTAGATTCCACATATAAGCTATATCATATAATATTTCTCTTTGTCTGACTTGCTTCACTTAGTATGATAATGTCTAGGTCTATCTGTGTTGATGCAAATGACATTATTTCACTCTTTTTTTATGGCTGAGTAATATTCCACTGTATATATGTACCATATCTCCTTATAATTTAAAAGGAGGATGACTTTTAGTGAGATAAGACTCCTGATTGTCTTACAATGAAAGTTAGCATTAAAAGGACTACAGGGGTTAAAAGAAGACATATCCTTTGGTCCCAAGCAATTTATATTTGATTTAAAAAGTAATTTATGTATTTGTACATGCAAGCACACAATCTAGAACAAGAGCAAAAGTAGTATTAAATCTATTAAGTGCTATTAAACTTGTCTGAAATCATTAAAAAAAGCTTCAGAGAGGAGTTCAGCTATAAATATTGCTAGGATTGTCACTGAAGAGATGAGAGAAAGGATATTTGAGAGGGCAGTATAGAATATAAAAAGCATAGAGTGGAAAATAGAAATTAGATTCTTGTAACAAAAGCCCAGGACCAGATGACTTCACAGAATTCTATCAAACATTTAGAGAAGAGCTAACACCTATCCTTCTCAAACTCTTCCAAAATACAGCAGATGGAGGACCATTCTCAAACTCATTCTATGAGGTCACCATCACCCTGATACCAAAATCAGACAAAGATGTCAAAAAAAAGAAAACTACAGGGCAATATCAGTGATGAATATAGATGCAAAACTCATCAACAGAATCCAACAGCACATTAAAAGGATCATACACCATGATCAAGTAGGGTTTATCTCAGGAATGCAAGGATTCTTCAATATATGCAAATCAATCAATGTGATAAAGCATATTAACAAATTGAAGGAGAATAAACATATGATCATCTCAATAGATGCAGAAAAAGCTTTTGACAAAATTCAACACCCATTTATGGTAAAACCCTCCAGGAATCCAAATTGGAAAAGAAGCTGTCACTGTTTGCAGATGACATGATACTATACATAGAGAATCCTAAAGATGCAACCAGAAAACTACTAGAGCTAATCAATGAATTTGGTAAAGTAGCAGGGTACAAAATTAACGCACAGAAATCTCTTGCATTCCTATACACTAATGATGAAAAATCTGAAAGTGAAATCAAGAAACCAGTCCCATTTACCACTGCAACAAGAAGAATAAAATACCTAGGAATAAACCTACCTAAGGAGACAAAAGACCTGTATGCAGAAAATTATAAGACACTGATGAAAGAAATTAAGATAATACAACTAGATGGAGAGATATACCATGTTCTTGGATTGGAAGAATGAACATTGTGAAAATGACTATACTGCCCAAAGCAATCTACAGATTCAATGCAATCCCTATCAAACTACCACTGGCATTTTTCACAGAATTAAAACAAAAAATTTCACAATTTGTATGGAAACAAAAAAGACCCCGAATAGCGAAAGCAATCTTGAGAAAGAAAAACGGAGCTGGAGGAATCAGGCTCCCTGATTTCATACTATAATACAAAGCTACAGTAATCAAGACAGTATGGTACTGGCACAAAAACAGAAATATATATCAATGGAACAGGATAGAAAGCCCAGAGATAAACCCACACACATATGGTCACCTTATCTTTGATAAAGGAGGCAGGAATGTACAGTGGAGAAAGGACAGCCTCTTCAATATGTGGTGCTGGGAAAACTGGACAGGTACATGTAAAAATATGAGATTAGAACACTCCCTAACACCATACACAAAAATAAGCTCAAAATGGATTAAAGACCTAAATGTAAGGTGAGAAACTATCAAACTCTTAGAAGAAAACATAGGCAGAACACTCTATGACATAAATCACAGCAAGATCCTTTTGACCCACCTCCTAGAGAAATGGAAATTAAAACAAAAATAAACAAATGGGACCTAGTGAAACTTCAAAGCTTTTGCACAGCAAAGGAAACTATAAACAAGATGAAAAGACAACCCTCAGAATGGGAGAAAATATTTGCAAATGAAGCGACTGACAAAGGATTCATCTCCAAAATTTACAAGCAGCTCATGCAGCTCAACAACAAAAAAACAAACAACCCAATCCAAAAATGGGCAGAAGACCTAAATAGACATTTCTCCAAAGAAGATATACAGATTGCCAACAAACACATGAAAGAATGCTCAACATCATTAATCATTAGAGAAATGCAAATAAAAACTACAATGAGGTATCATCTCACACTGGCCAGAATGGCCATTATCAAAAAATCTAGAAACAATAAATACTGGAGAGGGTGTGGAGAAAAGGGAACACTCTTGCACTGCTGATGGGAATGTGAATTGGTACAGCCACTGTGGAGAACAGTATGGAGGTTCCTTAAAAAACTACAAATAGAACTAATATATGACCCAGCAATCCTGTTACTGGGCATATACCCTGAGAAAACCATAATTCAAAAAGAGTCATGTATCAAAATGTGCATTGCAGCTCTATTTACAATAGCCAGGAGATGGAAACAACCTAAGTGTCCATCATCAGATGAATGGATAAAGATGCGTCACATATATACAATGGAATATTACTCAGCCATAAAAAGAAACAAAATTGAGTTATTTGTAGTGAGGTGGATGGACCTACAGTCTGTCATACAGAGTGAAGTAAGTCAGAAAGAGAAAGACAAATACCATGTGTTAACACATATATGTGGAATCTAAGAAAAAAAAATGTCATGAAGAACCTAGGGGTAAGAGAGAAATAAAGTCACAGACCCACTAGAGAATGGACTTGAGGATATGAGGAGGGGGAAGGATAAGCTGTGACAAAGTGAGAGAGTGGCATGGACATATATACACTACCAAATGTAAAATAGATAGCTAGTGGGAAGCAGCTGCATAGCACAGGGAGATCAGCTCGGTGCTTTGTTACCACATGGATGGGTGGGATAGGGAGGGTGGGAGGGAGGGAGACACAAGAGGGAGGAGATATGGGAACTTATGTATATGTATAACTGATTCACTTTGTTATAAAGCAGAAAATAACACACAATTGTAAAGCAATTATACTCCAATAATGATGTAAAAAAAAAAAACCCTCCAGGAAGTAGGCATAGAGGGAAATTACCTCAACCTAATAAAGACCATATATGACAAACCTATAGACAACATCGTTCTCAATGGTGAAAAAGCGAAACCATTTCCACTAAGATCAGACACAAGACAAAGTTGCCCACTCTCACCACTATTATTCAACATACTTTTGGAAGTTTTAGCCACAGCAATCAGAGAAGAAAAAGAAATAAAAGGAAACCAAATTGGAAAAGAAGTAAAACTGTCACTGTTTGCAGATGACATGATACTATACAAAGAGAATCCTAAATATGCTACCAGAAAACTACTAGAGCTAATCAATGAATTTGGTAAAGTAGCAGGATACAAAATTAACGCACAGAAATCTCTTGCATTCCTATACCTTAATGATGAAAAATCTGAAAGAGAAATTAAGGAAACACTCCCATTTACCATTGCAACAAAAAGAATTAAATACCTAAGAATAAACCTACCTAGGGAGATAAAATACCTGTATGCAGAAAACTATAAGACACTGATGAAAGAAATTAAAGATGATACATACAGATGGAGAGATATACCATGTTCTTGGATTGGAAGAATCAACACTGTGAAAATGACTATACTACCTAAAGCAATCTACAGATTCAATGAAATCCCCATCAAACTACCAATGGCATTTTTCACAGAATTAGAACAAAAACTTTCACAATCTGTATAGAAACACTAAAGACCCCTAATAGCAAAAGCAATTTTGAGAAAGGAAAACGAAGCTGGAGGAATCAGCCTGGCTGACTTCAGACTATACTACAAAGCTAGAGTAATCAAGACAGTATGGTACTGGCACAAAAACAGAAATATAGATCAATGGAAGAGCATAGAAAGCTCAGAGATAAACCCACGTACATATGGTCACATTATCTTTGATAAAGGAGGTGAGAGTATACAATGGAGAAAAGACAGCCTCTTCAATAAGTGATGCTGGGAAAACTGGACAGCTACACGTAAAAGAATGAAATTAGAACAATACCTAACACCATACACCATAATAAACTCAAAATCAATTAAAGACTTAACTGTAAGGTCAGACACTATACAACTCTTAAAGGAAAACATAGGAGAACAATCGATGAATCGATAAATCACAGCAAGATCCTTCTGACCCACCTCCTAGATAAATGGAAATAAAAACAAAAATAAACAAATGGGACCTAATGAAACTTTAAAACTTATGCACAGCAAAGGAAACAATAAGCAAGATGAAAAGACAACACTCAGGATGGGAGAAAATATTTGCAAGTGAAGCAACTGACAAAGGATTAATCTCCAAAATTTACAAGCAGCTCATGCAGCTCAATATCAAAAAACAAACAACCCACTCAAAAAATGGGCAGAAGACCTAAAGAGATATTTCTCCAAAGGAGATATACAGATTGCCAACAAATACATGAAAGGACACTCAACATCACTAATCATTAGAGAAATGCAAATCAAAACTACAATGAGGTATCACTTCACATCAGTCAGAATGGCCATCATCAAAAAATCTACAAACAGTAAATGCTGGAGAGGGTGTGGAGAAAAGGAAACCCTCTTGCACTGCTGGTGGGAGTGTAAATTGATACAGCCACTATGGAGAACAGTATGGAGGGTCCTTAAAAAACCTAAAAATTGTACTAACATATGACCCAACAATCTCACTACTGGGCATATACCCTGAGGAGACCATAATTCAAAAAGAGTCATGTACCACAATGTTCATTGCAGCTCTATTTACAGTAGCCAGGACATGGAAACAACCTAAGTGTCCATTGACAGATGAATGGATAAAGAAGATGTGGCACATGTATACAATGGAATATTACTGAGCCATAAAAAGAAATGAAATTGAGTTATTTGTAGTGAGGTGGATGGACCTAGAGACTGTCATACAGAGTGAAGCAAGTCAGAAAGAGAATAACAAATAGCGTATGCTAACACATATATATGGAATCTAAAAAAAAAAAAATGGTTTCGACGAACTTAGGGGCAGGACAGGAATAAAGATGCAGATGTAGAGAATGGACTTGAGGACACGGGGAGGGGGAAGGGTAAGCTGGGATGAAGTGAGAGAGTGGCATGGACATATATACACTACCAAATATAAAATAGATAGCTAGTGAGAAGCAGCCACATAGCACAGAGAGATAGTGCAGTTCGGTGCTTTTTGTCCACCTACAGGGTGGGATAGGGAGTATGGGAGAGAGATGCAAGAGGGAGGAGATATGCGCATATATGTATATGTATAGCTGCTTCACTTTTTTATAAAGCAGAAATTAATACACCATTGTAAAGCAATTATACTCCAATAAAGGTGTTAAAAAAAAAAAAAAGAAAATACATTGTTGTGTTTGCAACCATGAGAAAAACATTGCATCTGGAAAGATAAGCAACAGATAGTTGCAAACCCTGCTTGGTTGTCATAATAGGACCCCAAATTTCTCACAAACAGGAATTGCAATGTTAGCCTGTCTGTGAGAAAGACATGGATTTCTTCAATATTTCATGAAAATATTGTCGATATTTTTAGGCATGATCATTACAGTCAAAATTCAATTCAAAGAAAAAGAGAGAAAGATAAGGATAAAGATTAAAAAGTTACGAACGCTTTTTATTTTAGAGTGGACATGACATACAAAGCAGGTATGATAGCAGTTGACTGATACTTATAACTCTAAGACCGTTCAGGATATATGAGGAATGATGGGAAATAGGCGTAGGCAAATGTTTGGCAAAGATGTTTCTTCAAATTCTCTGCTTCCAAACTGATGATTTTTCCTCTGTGAAGACATTGTTTACATGCAAAGCCAGAGGTCGTAACAAAGGTCAACCGTGTGCCGTGCAGTTATTCAGATTTTATATTCTTTCTCACTCAGTAGCAATACCACTGGCTGGATATAGGGATAGAAATGTGCCTGAGGTTTTGATTGACAGGTTTGGAGCTTGGTTTCCCTTGAGGAATTCTCTTCCTATAAGTCTTTGTTTTCCTGGCATTTTACACCGTATACCATAATGCTCATTAGAAAATTCATATCAGATCTAACTACTGGCACTTGACTGTAAAGTTTTATATTTAAAAGATGCTGTTTGGCTGTTTACAATCTATAAATGCAAGTTTATTTCTCTGGGAAGGGTCACAGAGAAAAAACAGTAATTTTCTTTCAGTGACATCAGGGGGAAACTGCTTCCTGCTAGATCAATGCATAAAAATTCAGTTTTAATGACTTTGTAGTACCTTATCATTGACATCTGTATATTTAGAAATGAGTGAGCAAAACCTTCAGCATTTTATAAATGAAAAAAAATGATTTAATTATGAGTAGTGTGTACAATATTATGATTGTTATTGCTAGAGATAATAACACCAAGAGATGGTCCAAAGACAAATGAATACATATTTTTCCAATTTTTATGTTAATAAAGTCATTTAAGTAAATTCAAACCTGGTATTCTCTGCAGAGCAGTACATTATTCTCTATACACACAAATAATTATGAAAGGATTAGTCAGTTGTAGGAATTTATTATGTATAGTATTCTGCCTTGCATTTATCATTCAATGAAGTATTAAAAGGCAGCTTATGGAGAAAGGAATATTTCAAATTATGGACTTATAAATACTCTGCAAACCATTTCTTTTGATGAACTGATTTCCTGATCAGAGCAATCTTGTATAAATTTTGATCATTTTATATTTTTTCCATCTGTACTTCTTTCAAGTTCAAGTCTGGATAGCTTGAGTTTGTTGCTTGTCCCCCATTAAATTGCCTGAACTCTATCTCAAAGCCCGAACCATGCTTATGTTACATAACACCCAAGGGAAAATGTGTTTCCTGTGGGGACTCAGTTAAAAAGATGCCTTTTCCACATAAAGATCTTTAATATTTCTGAAATCACATTTTCCCTGAATGTTAAAATCTGCTTTCCATTACACTCTAATGGTAAAAGTTTTTGCATGGGCATCTGTGGTCCAAAGGTTGCCTCAGCAGGGTCACATAACAGTCTCTCAAAGTAAACCTGAGTAGCCGTTCACGAGGCCGGCCCACCAAGCCCCCCTCCACAGAGGCAGTAGCAAGCTGGGCTGATCAACCACCAGCACAGATCAAACCACCAGCATAGGAGTTCTCACTGCGCTGCAGCACTTCTTAGCAAATGGTTTGTAATTAAGTCCATATTCCCAAAGACAACACATTGAAAAATGTATATGTTTAGGAGTGAAAGGTGAAGAAAAGAAAGCCAATACATGAGGTACCTAGAGCTGTCAAATTCATAGAGCAGAAGGAAGGAGAGTGGTTTGCAGAGGTTGGAATCAGGAGGGAAGAAGGGAGAAATATTGTTGACTGGGTACAAGATGGGATGCTGAAAAGAAATCTGGAGACGGATAGTGGTGACTTGCACAACCATGTGCAAACTTTATGTTATATACATCTTGCCACAATTTTTTTTAAAGACCTTGTTAAAAAAAAAAAGAAGAAAGCAAATAAGAGATAGTCATAATGATTGTGCTTGATCAACTGCTTAATTTGTATCTTACCCAAATCTAAAATGTTATTCTTTTGTTTCTCATAATTGTTCAAGTTGGTTCCCCTTCTGAGGTGAGAAAAATAGTGAATTTGCTAATGCTTTCTCTCATAGGCATCTATACCTTCTGCATTTTTGAGAACCTTTTACAAGTCCCTAAGTTGCCTGCACAACCCTCAGACTCTGTGATGCTTCAGGCCCTAGAGAAGGATGCTAAGTGTCTACCATGATTGTGGTCTCAAGGTACCATTCCTTATAAAAGCTCAGGAAATAGCTAGGTGGCTTGCAGAACTAACCACCATGATGGTTCTCTCTGGTTGAGGGGTTGGCACTTTAATTTCCTATGGTGACAGTTTCTTTTGCTGAGAGCTGCAAGATGTCAGGACCTGTGGTTTCTAAAACCTGGATGACTGGGCTATGGCATATGCAGTGGAAATGCTGCTCCACAATCCAGATAAGTAGACCCACTTCTTCCTGAGTGACGTTAGTTGTCTACACCACAAATGGGGCCACTGAAAAAGTTAGATATTATCTGAACTCATTAATATTCTGCTATGAAGTTTGTTACTAGGCAATTATGATTAAAACAGACAAATCTTCAGTCTGCTGAAAACTATGTTTAATGACACTTGCAAGTAGAAATTTGTTTCTTCTACTTATGGTCAAATACTAAAACCAGACCTTCTTAAAGGAGACAATAATCTCAGTTCAAAGAAAATCAGCCATAATGCAATCACACATATGTAAATATTAAACATGTACATAAACCAGAAAGACAAGTCATGTTTGATTGTGGCAGGAATGGATTATGATTCTTTTGTAATCTTTTCTTTGAAAAAATGATTATCCACAGAATAAGTTCACAAGTTCTAATTTTAGTTCTTCTTCATCATCAAGAGAAAAGGTGATTAAATATTTAGCATTCAGAGCTCCCTATGGAGTAGTTATCATGCCCATTACAAAATGAGGAAAAAAACACTCAGAAGGATTAGATAAAATTGCCTAAGCACAGCTAGACAGGAGCAGAAACAGGATTCACACTTGTGTCCGACTTAAAACATATTCTCTTTTACTTCCTTATGTTTCCTCTCAATGAATAATTATTAAGATTGTATTATATGAAGGATACTGTAAAGAGCCTTCATAGGCTAGAAATAAACATAAGCTCCTGTCTTTCTGTGGATTAACTGATAGAGCAAATGTACTGATATAGTGATGCAGTCTTTATATATGTAGAAGAGGCCTGATCATTAAGACTTGAATGTTCCAGGGAAGTCTTCAAGTGAAACTAGGAAAGGAGCAGGTGAATAACTCCTGACTGGAGAGAGCATGTTCATAGCTGAGCAGGTCAGAGAGCTGCTGCCTTGCATCCCTCAGAATCATCACAGACACAAGAAACACAATCTAACATAGAGTGGATAATAAGTAGATAGTTATTGAACTAATGGACAAGAGGACTAATTAATAAAGTCATTTGGCTGGAGTGAAAGTTTTATGTAGAAAAATAAAAGCAAAGATAAAATTAGGCAGATAAAGAAAGGGAGCATGTAGAATGGTTTCACGGCAAGAATATGGGCTTTGAACTCTATCCTCTAGAAAATGGGAGAGGTCACATAAGTGGGATGATAAAAGACAGAGTGGATATATTGTCTAGGAAGAATTGGAAGGGGAGAGATGGGTGAGAAATAGACAATAGCCCAAGTGTGAGATAATGAGAACCTGGGCTGGGGAGGGGGGGCAGTGTGGAATGGACAGGATTACCTTTACTTGTGAATAATGGAAACCTATTTCAAGAATAAGTATGGCAAATATATTCCAACAAAATGGATAAATCACTGTTAACAAATTTCTCTTACAATTGAAGATAAAAGAAATACTGGTGTGAATAAATTTATTTAAATTTTAAGATGCATATTTTAAGCAGTTTCATTATTTGATTGATATTTACTATTCAAATAATTAGTTGTCCATATCTTTTTTTTTTTTTTTTTTTTTTTTTTTTGCGGTACGCGGGCCTCTCACTGCGATGACCTCTCCCGCTGCGGAGCACAGGCTCCGGACGTTCAGGCTCAGCGGCCATGGCTCACAGGCCCAGCCGCTCCACGACACGTGGGATCCTCCCAGACCAGGGCACGAACCCACGTCCCCTGCACCGGCAGGCGGACCCCCAACCACTGCGCCACCAGGGAAGCCCTGTCCATATCATTTTGCATATACAATAACTCATACCCAATCTGCTGACAAAACCTTATGGAGTCTACATGGCAAAACTGCATCAGCCTTTTCAATTAATTTAATAAAGCACTTGCTCTTCACATTTTAAAGAAAAAAATATAACAAAGCCCTAGCCCAAGAAAATAATCTTTTACTTGGGCATTTGTAAAATAAAAATTGAAAAAAAATAATGAACATCTTTTGTCTTTCTCCAACTCTTTTTTACTTTTCTCCAACTCTTTTTTACTTTTGTCTTTCTCCAACTCTTTTTTACTTTGTCTTTCTCCAACTCTTTTTTACTTTTTTACTTTACTTTTGTCTTTCTCCAACTCTTTTTTACTTTACTTTTTTACTTGGGCATTTGTAAAATAAAAATAATAAAAAAAAAAATGAACATCTTTTGTCTTTCTCCAACTCTTTTTTACTTTGAAAAAGAGCAATAAGAAAAGTCCAGAATTGTAAGTTCATCCATTATTTGGACTGAATATAATTTCATCCTTAAGTGAGTATTATGTTTTTAATCCTGGCCTCCTACTATAATCAAAATAAAGCATATTGGTTACCTGCCAGGAGTCAAGTCTGACGCCACAGTACAAGTGCACTGGATTGTTCTTTGGGGCACCCAGGGTAAACTAACACCCAAAAGTCATCCCGAGTTGCCCTTCAAAATCACTTGCAGCTATTCGTTATTTAATCTCCACAGCAATGCTTTTGTGACAAAGGTCAGGATCTCTTTGTAGGCAACCAGGTGGCTGAGGCAAGTGACACAAATGTCAGAGTTTTAGGGCTTCATCCAGCAGCTCAATTTTCATCTCTCTGTTTATTAGACCAAAGTAATAAGGCTTAACCCAACTATGTATTCAAAATGCATCATCATAAAAGATAGATGTCTTGGCTGTAATAAATTTTTTTTAAACCAAAAAATAAAGCGATGTTTCATACAGCTGGGGAGTTTGAGTTTATAGAAAAGTATTTGTTGACACAATAACGATCTTAGCATTAAGAGCTTATATTTCTTAAAAGCTCTTCAGAGCTTAGAACACTCACTAATACACTGGGATGGATGGCGTATAAACGAGCCTACTTCCTACTTTGTTCATCTTTTGTTTTAAATGTTAATCCACAAAAGAAGCCGAGTGAAGTGTTTTCTATGAGAAAAGTATAAAAGCTGAGTTTATAAGTATAAAAAATAAAGACTAGTATAACAACCAGCCCTGAAATAATGGGAAATGGACTGCTGTCAAAAGAACAAGAAAAAAATTAGGAGAAAAGACTGGATTTTTCTACTTTTGATGTGAAAAGGAAAGGGCTGCTTATTTTCATCTGTTTACCCCCGGACTCACCTCTCCCCAGATACGTCGATTCTGAGTTTGAATATTAAATGTCTATCAATGTAGTAGAAATAATGAGATCTATTTGTCTATCTATTTATCTGTCTGTACATATACATTTATATTTAAATTCAAAACATACTATCATTTGATACAATCATTTTTTGAAATGTCAGTGTTTCATTTTATATAAAAAGAGATACAAAAAATTAAGTGAATAAATTAAAAGAAGGGTCAGAAATAATGTGACACAATAATAGTGACACAAAGGACCCCTGGGAGCCATAAAGAACCTTTATCTGTTTCTAAGAAGCCTGCGGCTTGGTTATTTAAGATAAATACTTGTCTCTGCTCTCTTGATCTGCACATTCACAAAGCAACAGACTGGGAAGCAACACACCAACTATCAAGTTCTTTCTTTGCTGCTTAGTAACAGTATACCTTTTGCATAGCCATTGAAATTTTCTGTACCTCACTTCAGTCATAGGGAAAATCATGCTATAAACTTTCATTTGTCTTCTATCTTTAAGAGTAAGGGAGAATAACTTAAAATTAAAAAGATTTTTTCTTTTCTTAAGTTGAATTCAGGAATTTTTCTCATAGCTAATAAATATATTTTCAAGCACAAAGGCCAAACTCCAATGGTAAACGCATTATCTAACCTTGTATGCATTGTCAAATATTTCCAAGGAGAAATGCAAGTCTGTGTGTCTAGTGTGTGTGTGTGTGTGTGTGTGTGTGTGTGTGTGTTTGTGCATCTGTGGTATTTGCCCACACCGACATATACCTGTGAATACAAACTAATATTACAGCATATTGAATATTATAGGAGTAAAAAATCTATAAGTCTGATATAAATATTAAGTGTCTTAATTCTATGGGATATTCTATTGGGCTTATAAAATGTATAAGATGTAAATCACAGAATTTGTCAAAATGCAATAGTTCTAATTTGAAAGTGGTTAAAGTCAAAACTTTACAAATGGGCCTGGTCTTACTCTACAACAGATGGATTAAGCAAAGACATTTAAGCTCATAGCCTAAGTGTATAATCATCCTCATTGAGAATAATATCTTTTTAAAGTTGACTGTCCATGACTTGATCTATTTAGCATTGGGAGGAGAGATAAATTAGGAGTTTGCAATTAACACATACACACTACTGTATGTAAAATAAATTACCAACAAGGATCTACTGTATAGCACAGGGAACTCTACTCAATATTTTATAATAACCTATAAAGGAAAAGAATCTGAAAAAAAATAGATATATATGTATGTATAACTGAATCACTTTGCTGTACACCTGAAACTAACACAACATTGTAAATCAAATGTACTTCAATAAGAAAAAAAAGATATAGAGGTGCCTATCCCATCACCTATTGTGAGTTTTACAGGGTTACAGAATCCTGGGTGGTGCCAGGGCCTAGCGGGCAGAGTCACAATAATTTCAGAATTACTTAGATTTGAAATTCCAGAAATTCTATTAAGTCAGAAGTGAGAAATGTGTGAGTCCTCTTGACCACAAAGGTATTCAATGAAATATATTACAGTATTAAAGAGAGAAGGTCCTAAGCCTGCTTGCCTTAGTTTCAACGTCAACTCTGACACTTTCTAACCAAGTGCCTTGGACAAGTTATTTAATATCTCTGTACCTTGAAATCCTTGCTCACTATTGAAAAGATGATGGTAGTCTTTACCTCATAAAGTTAGAATTTTCTATGTGTTCAGGAAAAAAGAATCACTAGCACAGAGGAAGCATGTGAAGAATGTCTGATGTCTGTTTTTCCACTGAGTGTCCTTCAACAGCCTCTGGACAGTCCTGAGAACAAATAACTAAAGCTCTTCTCTTTGATGTTGTGTTGTATGGACACTACTTTCTACCTCTTTAGTCTGTAGTTTTCTGTGACAAGTTGAGACTTGATAAGATTTCCAGGGCTTTATTTTTCTCCACTTGTGATGAGGGAATTAACTCATTTGATAAAAGTTTACTGAATAAATACTATGTGCCTGAAACTATGGTAGGTACTGTGGATGTATGAATGCTGGTGAAGTTACATGCTACAAAGAAAAAATGCAAGAGTTAGGGAGTGTCAGTTTTCCAATGAGTTAACATTTGAGAAGAGACCTACAGGAAGAGAGTGAATAATCCAGGGATGTATATGAGCCCTGAGTGTTTGAAGGAAAAATAACAGTAAGCGCAAATACCCTGTAGCAAAGTCATGCTTGGCGTGTAGGGCATTGCAGAAGCCAGTATGTCTAGAGCAAAATGAGGAAAGAAGAATGATTGTGAAGCTCCAAGACATGGGATCATGCAGGTTTTTGTAAGAAATGTGGCTTTTACTCTCAGCGTATTGAGAGCATTGAAGAACTGGAGTAGAGAAATATCAACAAACATGGTTTACAAAAAGTGTCTTTGATGTGTTGCAAATAGATTGAAAGAGGGCAAGAGCCAATGCAATTAGAAGGCTGTTGCAATAATCCAGGCAAGAAATGATAATATCTTGGATGAGGGTAGCAATGATTAAGATGGTAAAAGAATTTGTATTCTGAGTATACAGCCCTTAGGGACAGAAACAAGGGTGTTTGTTCATAGACTGGATATGGGTTTGAGAGAAACAGGGAGGTTATGGACAACTGCAGTGTTTTCGGTATGAGTATAAGGGAGGATGGAGCTGACTTTAATGAGATGGCAAAATTGTGGGATGGGTGGGGTTTGGGGAATCAGAGAGAATCAGAAATCTCACTGTGAATTTGTTTAAATGTGAGATGACTATTAGATACTTAGTGGGAGTATCAAGGAAGCAGTGAGGTACACTGTCAAGATTTGGTTACTCTGGGAATAAGATCCAAGGGGCAGACTCATCATTGTCATGATGTTTTGGATGTGCCCATGACTTTCATGCATTGACAACATATTGCTGGTCATTTGTCTTGTACAAGTTAGTATGATGATAAATAACAGAAATACCTTTATGTACACCCCACCCAAAAAGGTATCAATAGAGCTATAAGAGATCATCTCTGAAAGCATGATGGGCAGCTGCATGGTGTGAGGCAAAGGGACAGCCTTACCAATTATAGGTACCACTTTCCACCACCTCTCCACATTTAGACATTGTTTGCCTTACATTGTATCTCTGAATCCACAGCTCGTTGAATTTCAAGCTCAAACACAATAAGATGTATGGAGTGATTACTGACTCCAAGCAGAAGGAAAAAAATGAAACAAAACAAATGACAAGTTTTGACTATTCAGTTTAGTTAAAATAGTAATCCCCAAGATGAAGTATTTTAAACTAGTTCATTTTGTCCATCTAAATGTGTTTCTTCCGTTACCAGGGCTTACTTTTTTCCTCTGACCTACCTTTGCTTTTAATGTTTTTCTAGTCTGTTTTAAGTACATTTAACTATATGGGAATGGAACTGTGTTTCCTTCTGAGAATTCTGATGACTCATTAGCTGGGCTGATTTCATACACTGCATTAATGTGCTTGTTATTACAAACTATAAGATAAAAGCATGTTTTCTTTTTTATTTAAAAGTTCTTTCTAAATATATACACACATTCATATGCAGCACCTGCAAGCATTAGAATTGCTACACTTCGTATTTCATGCATTTTCCTTTTTTCTGGTGTACCTGTTTTTGTCTCATTTCATTCTATACCATTTATTTTTAATTAAGGATGCCTCTTTTTCCTCTAGATGGCTGACTCTAAATTCTTCAACTGTTCAAAACCCACTGAACATTTACTAGTACACTGGGATCCATTCTTTGGAATGTTTCTAAAACAATGAATGTTCTATGCACCAAATCAAAATACGCATGCCACTGTCCCTGTACCTCCAAACCTGTTTCTGATTACTGATCAAAATTCCCCTGTTCTTCATTAAAGGCTGAGATTCTTTTTAAATGCTTATTTATGGCTGCCTGTTCCACAGGGGCAGACTATGGATTTAATCGCCTACAGCACCAAATCTCTTTTAACATTTGGCCAACTGAGCATTAGGTACCTTGTTGGCTGGGGGGCAACACGTTCCTACTTAGTGTTTGGAGAAGGTAGCAGCAATCCAATATGCTTCATTTATTTCCAAGAACTATTAACATTAATGAGCATTACATCCACACATCAAGAAAAGATACAAAATAGAGTCACTGCTTCTCAGACTTTATTAAGCTGGGTATTGCTTTATTCAACGGGTAAGTGTCTAATTTTAGAATGTTCTGTAAAGACAGATGAAAACAAATACACTGTAATTAATAAAAAGTATTGCTTACCTCTTTAGTTGGTAACTCCTATTCAGATACAGCTGTGAGTTTAAAAAGATACTTCTTGGGGTTAAACGAAGAGATAATTAAGTGTACTACAACAGAAAGCAATTCATTAAATGACAATGAATTTTATTTTCTCCTGATACAAGTAAAACAGGCAGGTGTCCACATTCATTTTGTATCTTCTTTTGTGACTGCAATATACCACAAAAGGTTTTCACTTAAATTTAATTTTTGTTACATGATTCATATTATATTGCTTGCTGTATGTGTTTAAATGCTTTAAGCTCTGCATCTACAATATAAAATTTAAAAGAAGTTTTTCCTCTTGGAAATGTCAGGGTTTTTTTTCCCCCTAAATCCAGAGTATGTTTTCAAGGTCTCTTCTAAAATGATAACCTTCATATGAGTCACAGGAAGCTAAGAACATCTCTGGATTAGTCTGGCTTCAGTGAGGTTAAACGCAGCAACAGTATGCCTACAAAGAGATACGATAAGCAGTTATAATGGGTATCACTCAACACAGCACCAAATATAAATCAAAACTAACAAATGCCCTCCCCCACAAATGCTCTCAAGTTCAGTTCCTTGAATTTAATTATTATAGCAAATGGTAATATAACAAGAGTGTCTACTGTCAGGGAAAAAAATGTTTAAAACAGATGTGAACCATACAAAGCATATGTAAAACACATGTGATCCACAGTGAGGTCACAGGACCCATTGACAGAACACATGTGGAGTACGTGAACCACATATGGACACATGTTGCAAAATCACATGTTTCTGTTCAATGCCAAGACTCGTATCGTATTCTAAAGAAATCAGGGGCTCTTAAATAAACTTTGTACTTCTTAAGGTAAATGGATACCTTTTTGTTTAAAATCCCTTAGTGTAGGCAGACAAGGGTCCTCAAATCTAATACTGGGCTTGAAAGTACTCAAATCCTTGTTTCACTCCTGTTTTCCTATCCCAGGGTGATTCAGTTGATTATTCTCAGGGAATAAAGATTTCTTCCTTGCCCACAGCTAATTCTTTGAGGATGCCATAGCTTATAATGAAACCTAAGCAAACAGAGCCTAAGTGTGTGAATTAGGAGCAACTGTGGTTTGAATGGGCTTTTTCTTTCCTAAAACACTCAAACTAGCAAGACATTGCTGCCTTATCTTATGTATCTGAAATAGAATTAAAATCTTCTATACTTACAAAAAATCATCAGCATAAAAATCCCAGAATAACATTTATTTTATCTTATAATTTGGGGGAATAAAATATTAACCATATAATTTAAAGTGAATATGAAAAGTCTCATATATACATGGAAATAAGCACAAGTATATCATTTTCTAGTGTGAAAACAGTAACAGTGCCTTATGCACAGGCATTAATTTAATTAGATTCAATATATTATTTCATTTGGTCCTCCTCACAGCCCTGAAGAAATGTAGTGCAACTAGAATTCAGTAAGGCAACTACATGGTATTTAAAAAGAACCTAAGAGAGTGGCATGGACATATATACACTACCAAATGTAAAATAGATAGCTAGTGGGAAGCAGCCGCATAGCACAGGAAGATCAGCTCGGTGCTTTGTGACCACCTAGAGGGTGGGATAGAGAGGGTGGGAGGGAGATGCAAGATCCCCCATATATGGGGATATATGTATATGTATAGCTGATCCACTTTGTTATACAGCAGAAACTAACACACCATTGTAAAACAATTATACTCCAATAAAGGTGTTAAAAAAAAAAAAGAACCTAAGATATAAGAACAAATGAGAGAAGTAAAAGTTCTTCTCCCTGAGCTGTTAAACTGTGGCTTCCAACAAGTGATACACTTTTTTTGAGGTTCAGTTTTTAATAAAGAAACATGGGGATTATACAATTGCTAACTTAATATGTTTGCTGTAAATTACCCAACTATTATATGCAAAATCATATTGTAAATGCAAAGATATTGTATGTATAGGTGTTAGTTATTTCCACTGACAATTTACACATGAGAAACACTGAGATTCAGAAAGGTAAGCCGATTGTCACATGACTAATAATTAGTAGGCCTAAGATAAGAAAATAGATAGTTTTGCTTAAGAGTCCCCCATTCTCTTCCAAAAGGCAAAGCTAAGCAGAATATATTTCTCATTACAGGACATTCATTCTGCCTCTACCTCAATAGACAAGCATTGATATCACAGATAATCATTACTATAATAATGCCACATTCACATTTATAGCATTTTACATTTTCAATGTAAAGCATGATCCAGTGAGCATTTGTCTCTTCCATTTCAGGGAAATTACCTCCTTTCTAAAGATTACTAAATTAAGGTTCTAAGAACACAGTAAATAGGTTGCTTGAATTCGTATGCTTGTTAAGAAACAAAACTAAGAATCTAATTCAAGAGATGAAATTTGAAGTCCAGTAATTATTTTCCATTAAACTAAAATTTTAAATATATAATTGGCAGGCTCTCAATATTGGGTTTTTGTATAATTATATCCAAAACAATGTTTCTAATGATGCTGCTATTAAAAATGAGTGTATGATGGAAGAAAATCACGGCATTAGAAGGAGAAATTTTACCACTGAATGAAATGAAAGATTTTCCTTTGTTACTGATTTTGGCAAAATGCAGTCAGTAGACTATTCAGCATGGCCTGAAAAGACAGAGCTCCAAGCTGCTTACTGACTTCAGATGTATCCGTTACCTATTGTTTATTGTTGTTTTTGAAAGTGTCATTCTATTATACCTTAAGATTTTAAAAATATTTTTCTTAGAAACATTTTTTTAGCTGTAATTTCTTTGTTAGCATAACTTTCCCCTTTAAACCTGGCTCACTGCCATCCACACTTCAAGACAGAATTCTGATATCACTTCTGTGAACCCTTCCTGGAGGATCCTAGACAGAATTGTTTCCATCTTTCCATTGTACTTGCTGCATTGTGTTACAGTGGATTATTTGCATGTCTACGTTTTATCTCTGCTAGTCTGAAAATTCCTCAAGAGTGGAGTCATTATTTTTATTAACTTTGTATCCACAGTGTTTTGTAAAGCTATTTAAAATGGCAATTCTGAGGAAGTAGAAAATAAGTGAATGAATGAATGAATGATATATTGCTGCTTTTCCTTTTTGGAATTAGTTGACTTAGAGGTTTACACACTCAGTTCAGGTGCAATGTCTTGGCCAGCCACATACCGTACTAAACTATTTCCACCCTAAAAGAAAATATTATAATGCAAATAGCCACTGGATTTTTGTTCATTCCTATTAAATTGTCTATTTATGAAACATCCCTTCAAATAATCAGCTAGCGAAGTAGTGTGCCTCTTCTTTTAGACGATTCTATATGACATGTATTATAATTTTTCATGAGACACTCCCCCTGACACTAGAAAGAATCTTTATGTCATACTAACATAGAGAATTGTAGACAATATCACTACACTGGGTCTGGAATTATTTTTCTGGATTTTGACACTAGATTATACACACGCTTTTATCATACGCTGCATCTCCATTGGAAATACAAAGAAAAGGGGTAATCTTTTGTCATTCCAATTTGCCACCAGCCATTGACATTTCTCTATTAGAGATGTGGAGCTGAAAATATGAGTCTCACCCCTTTTTGTCTTATCTTAATGAGCCACGAGGAAAGAGAATCACTCAATATTTTGGCTGTACACTCTCTACCATGTGCAAGGCAGACACGGTGTCAGCCAGCCCTCCAAAGGGTATGCAGATCTTGCATGCTTTCACATTTGATCAATACAAATCTGACAGTCTGCTACTTAGTTTCTTCCAAGGCTGGGTCTCACACATGAAAACAGGAGTAAGGTTTTCAACTCAATCAAAACTGATTGTTCTATTCCTCTCTTCCCATCTAATCCTCTCCCCATCTACGCACATCCACCAGGCACAAATATGACAAATATGTTTTAAAATCCTTTCTTGTATATAAGGTGAGGTCCAAACTACTTTTGTACACAGACATGTTTTGTTCAATCTAGACTCTTACCTATCTCATCATGGTTACCTTTAACCACTTTTTTTCTGCCCCTTCTTATTCACCTTTATTCTCCAGCCACATGAAGTTCTTACAGCTTTTGAAACATGATACCTACGTGATTTGCCTGACTTGTCCTATCTCTACCTCTGCTTGTAAAAATCCTTACTGATCCTTCAAAAATCAACTGAAATATCATAGAATATCTTCCTTTTCATGCTTTCAGAGCACCTTTTATTACTTCTCTGGAAGAAATTGTCACTTTGTAATAAAATTATTTGCTTATGCACCCTATTTTGCACAAGATTGGTGAATTTATGAAGGTAATATCATATGTGTATTTCCTATACCTCTACATTCACCCACTGGTTAAAATAGTATATGGTAAGAGCTTGACAGATTAAAAGAAGCAATGGAGGGGAGGAAGTAGCTGATCTTATTTCAAAAGGAGCCATTAATGCATACATCTTAAAATAGGCTTTGAAATCAAATATAGAATTTGTCCTTCTTAATCTTTAGAGATTCTTTTTTAGATAAGGATGCACCTGAAGACAAGGAATATACTGTGGATTCTGAATGTCTGTTTCCATCTTATAGAGCAGTTGCTTATAGAGCATCTTATAGAGCATTTTCCCCTTATAGAGGGGTTTTAGGTACCCCAGTTACTGCAACAGTTAATGATTCTTAGCTTCTATTTTTATTATGACATGATCATCTCCCAATAATAATACTTGTATTTATCATTTTTCTTTGTGTTCTTTATTATCAAAGCTGATTTATCACTGAATTTTGGTTTCCTTATGCAATCGGGAGGGTGGACCCCATGAATACAACTTGAGATGATATCAGCCAAATGTAGCATAACATGAAGTCACATCACGTATCTAATAAAAAAAAATCAATACTAAGCACGTGAAATATACAAGTTGCCCTGGAAAAGAGTAACTCTCGAAACAACTGTGAGATCTTAATTAGTAAAAGGAAATCTTGAAGAACACTTATGAAGAGTTAAAGCTTTATTTGTGTTATGGTTTTCTAATGATGTGGATGCAAAATATAGTGTGAATGTGAAACAGTTTTGATCTCTGAGGACCTCGCAAAGATAGGACTATCCTTCTAAAGAGAGAGAATAGTGTGTAGTCTCCATACTGTGTGTTACATCTCAAGAGAACTTTCCACTCTGCCCAAAATAACACATGCATACATACACACACACACAGACACACAGACACACACACACACACACATACACACTCACTTGGACATTCCCTTTATTTCTGAAAGTCACTTTGAGGTTTTAGTTTAAGCCAAATAGGCTAAGTGCATTTCTTAAAATCTCAAAAGCCCAGAGGAGAAGTGACCTTTAGTCCCTGGAAGGATGAATGAATTTATGTTTCAGAGACAATTTTGCTTAGGGAGCAGGGCTGAGAAAGGGCATAACAGGGATGGAGGAAGAACAGGTAAGTGGCAACTCCGTGTACCTCTATGTAGACCAGGTGGCACGTCACCTTTGTCACAGTTTTGTCGTTGGTAGAAGGAGCACTCTCCTCTATTTAGAATTATCAACCCTGAGAATAACAGTAGAATAGAAAATATCACTGTCAAAAAGTCTTTTCTCCAAATCTTCCCAGCAAGAAGCTGGGGGATAATGATTTTCATACAAGTTCTATAGGTGTTACAGAATTAAATCTTCTTTCAATGTGTTATTCTTTCTCTTATGGTGACTAACTGCGCTCTTTCTTGACTAAAACCAAATATTATTTATGACCCTTCCATTACTAACAGAAATATTTTTTAATTACAAATAAAGCCTCTACTAATGGTCTGTTGAAGGCCATACCACATGCCAGTATAATAAAAATTTCCATTTTAAGTCAAATAAGACTTGTTAGAATGTGAGAAAGTTGTATTTCTCATGATGGCATACAAAACAATGTATTATTAATCATCAGATGCTACAGAACGAAGATCACGGAAGAAAATGATTTATTATAGGGGTAATATATTTGGTTTTATTTTTTTCTTCTTGTTAGTTTTTCTGATGGCACCCCTTACCAAGGGGCATCTAAAAATATCTTTTCACTACTGAGAGTAGTATTATTCTTATTTACTTATTAACAATTTTAAAAAGTTAAGTGAACATGGGAAAGTATTGTTTTAAAGCAATTTGTGACAGAAACCTCTGTGCTTACACTATTCAATGAGCTTAATCCATTTGGTTTATCTCTCTCAAAAGAAATTGCATATCTTTGGGTATTTGGAAACTGTGTCCAGAAATTTCCTTGTGTTTAATTTTTTTGTATTTTCTTTTAAAACTATCTATAAAACTTATCATGTGATTTAATTTCACTGGAATTTATTTGTGAAGAAATACCAGACTTCTTAAAACAAACCTGAACTCCCTTTTCTCCAACACACACACACACACACACACACACACACACACACACAGAAACACACACAATTGATAATATAAACTTTTTGATTTCAAAATCTACTCTGTTATAAATCAAAGTGCACTGAATAGTGCACAGAGTGAAGTAGGTCAGAAAGAGAAAAACAAATACCGTATGCTAACACATATATGTGGAATCTAAAAAAAAAAAAAAATGGTTCTGAAAAACCTAGGGGCAGGAAAGGAAGAAGATGCAGATGTAGAGAATGGACTTGAGGACGCGGGGAGGGGGAAGGGTAAGCTGGGACGAAGTGAGAGAGTGGCATTGACATACATGCACTACCAAATGTAAAATAGATAGCTAGTGGGAAGCATCCACATAGCACAGGGAGATCAGCTTGGTGCTTTGTGACCACCTAGAGGGGTGGGATAGGGAGGGTGGGAGGGAGACGCAAGAGGGAGGAGATATGGGGATATATGTATCTGTATAGCTGATTCACTTTGTTATACAGCAGAAACTAATACAACAATGTAAAGCAATTATACTCCAATAAAGATGTTAAAAAAAAAACTACATGTGCATTTAATTGTGCCTCAAATGTGAGACATGTCCCCCCCCCACCTAAGCCTGCTGCACTATATTGTGAGATACATAAACAAAAGATTTAAATCACTTAGACTATATCTGACCTTGTATCTATATTGTTGCACAACACATTCCTAAAACCAGGAAACACTAGCTTGTGAAAACACCACTGTTGTAGTATTGTTGCCTTTTAATAACCTCGGCAGTCTTCAAAGGATTTTCATTGGGTCAAAAATTAAAATTGAGTCACTTGGCTAAAGTCTGTTCTCTTGGAACACACTGGAGTGTTCCTGATGCCTGTGTGTATATCTAAACCTTTATAATGTAAGAGGATGAGCACGTAGCAACAGGAGTTTTATCTTGATATCATTTGATGCTACCATGGTTTGTTCAAAAGCATTCTCATAAAAGAAGTTGCAAGAATTATTTTCAGGACCGTGTATGGACATGAGGCACATAATTCTGACTACAATAGTGGGAGTGGTGAGTTTAATTCCACCCACACACCCTTATTAACTGAAAGCATTATTCCAAGCTGCAAGACTTCAAAATCCTGGTTCCAGCAGCTATGCTGTCTGCCAGTATCCCATAAAACTTTATTTCCCTAAGGTTTCCACAATATGACATATTTGGATCATGTTCAGTTCTTACCTTCCCCTGTGTACATTTGTTTCGTGTATTTTTATTGTTCTCTTAATTATCTGCACATAGATATTAATTCCAGAATGTACAAATAGGCACCATTGTGATTTCCCCACCACACTTTATATGATAACATCACTTATGAATGCTATTTACAAGTTTCCAGGCAGACGTGCGGTTGATCTAAATTTGTGGGACAACAGCATTCAGATATCTGCTTTCAATTTGTGTGCATGTTTCCCCCTGTTATTTTCCCTTTTTTATGACTGTATTAATTGTTAGCAGAAGTCTCTATGAAATGACTGAGCAATCCAACAATGGAATGTAGCAGATTAGAAATTATTGTTTTGCTTCATCTGAGAAACGTGTCAATACAGCCTAATTCTTATGTCTTGGGGACATTTGTGTAGTGATACGCCACTTAATTCTCAGCATGTGGGCACTAGCTGACCACCGGGACATGAACTGTCCTAACATTGATGCTTTTATCGACCCATTTGACACGATACTTGCAGAAATGATGAATCAAAAACTAACCCATCACTAAGGGAAACGGGACATGTGGGAATTGGTATGTTGCACCTCACTGAGTCTTAAGGCATTAAGGCTAAGGATTAATCCAAAGAGGCCGTGAAGGGCATCAAAGCCATACCCTAGCCTCATGCCTCAGTGAGTTAGCAGCAGAATGGAGAGCAAAGGGCCCTGCGGTCTAATCCAGAGCATTGACTTACTATTTGGTCAGGTTTATTTCCATAAATTTCTTCTGACACACAATGCGATACTTCTTTCATTGAAAAAGAGAACTTTAAAAAAGTATAAATAAAATTACTAACCACTTAAGAATATGGTTTCAAAGGATATGAATAAAAGCCATAATTTTTAAAGCCTGTAACCATGAGTAATCTAGGCTGAAAGACCCTGACAGAGTTACAGTGAGACCAACACTGAGGCTTTGAATGTAGTCAATTAAAGGAGATGGCATGGGTCTTTAGACTGAGATAAAGTGTAACGTGAACTAGTCGATCAAGAAATAACATGACGAGGAAATGCCTCTGAACCCTACCTAGTGCAATATAATTGCTACTGTCACCTCTGCAAACAGTTCAGGTGAATATACAACTTTCCACTGATCTAGAAAATGGATGGAATATTCAGTTTCTCTCTCTCTCTCTGTCTTTCTCTCTTTCTCTCTCTCTTACATGTTACCAATTGTTTTCAATCCTGATTGCATTTTAGAAATATCCAAGAAACTTTTAAAAATACTAATGCCTAGACTCATCCAGAGAAATTCAGGCAGAATCTCTAGAGGTGTGGCTGAGGCATGGGTATTTTTAAAACTCTCCAAGTGACACAAATGAGTATCCAAACTTGAGAGAATTTTGGAGGTTCTAATCAATAGCTTACTCAGTATAAACAGCAGTGTGAGATACATGAGTATATTATGTATCTATGAACAAATACCCAGAGTAGATTACAAGCTCCCCCAAAATAATTTGTTCCATAGTAATATTAAACAGTCACTGCCAACTGCTTAGTAACTGTTTGGGGGTTTTATTTTGCCTTCTTTCCTTTTCCTTTTCTTCTCAACCAAAAAAGAGGGAAAATCCCTTATACTTTCTAAAAACAAGAAAAAAAGAAGATTGACTATCCTACACTTATGTGTACATTTATTTATAGGGAAATGTTTCTGCATTATGCTACTAAGTGACAAATGATTGTCCGCATGGGTCAATCTTTTTTCCTTTATAGAATACAATTCTCAGCATCCATCTATAGAGTCAACTGCTATCTTCACTCACTGTTAAAATAAAGAGTCCTTCTTTTTCTTCCCTCTGTCCATACAGGCTAATAGCTGGCTATATTTACTTAATACAAAAGATGAAAATATAGTAACATGGCAAGAGCAATAAATGATGGCTGTTAATCTTTGGCCTCATGTACACTCCCACAAATGTTCGCTCAGAAAGTGTTTAAGAAATGTTTCCTGAGTGCCATCAGATGCATAAGAGAAGATCATGTTGGATTCCCTGGAGCTGCTCCATAAATTTATACTCTGAGTCATTTTACATTTGTGAAAAGCAGATGGTAAGAAGGGATCAGACTTGCAAGAGATCTATTAACGCCTAGGAGCGTGAGAAAGTAAGGAGAACCTTCAAAACGTGATGCAGATCTGATATCCATGGAAGGACAGAGGAAAGGAAGGTAGAATGAATAAGAAGAGTCTCAGACTACATTGCAGTTCCAAGAAAGGTTTGGCAAAGCCAATGGGACATCCTAGAGCCAAACTCACCTGTTGGGACAGTCTTGTATTCACAGGAATGGCCTGCTTTCTTGGCCACACCAGGCTCTGTCCTGTGCTGGTAACAGTAACTGGAACGATCAGTCAATCATGATCCCTGTAATAGGAGATCTGAGTGTCATGTTTTTAAGGTTACCCCAGTCCATCCCTGTGCTACATATATCCATTTCTCCATGATGCTTGGTGGCTCAGCTCCACCATGGTTCCTATGGGCTTATCTTCCCAAAGAGAACCTTAAAAGTGGAAGGTTAGTGAGATGAATAACAGTCTCTCTCTTTGCAAGTGATCTCAGGGCTACAACTGGTACTCATACTTGCCCCTTCTCCAGTACCAATTCTAAATACAACTGACCTGATAAAATGGACCAGAGATCACCTGAATGTGCAGAAGTTGCACTACAGGAAAGGAACTTTGAAAGGATGAGACTTGGAGCTTATGTAGGGTGGCTGGCACTTCTGATGTTCCTCCTCTCTGAGAGGTGGAGCAACTGAGAGAGAGAGAGACAGAGATGAGAGACTTGGACTGTACAGCATAAACAAGTCCCCTTTATGCTGCTTCTAAATGTAATCAAATGGCTTTGCTCTGGGGGAGATAAGAAAATAGAGTCCAGATTTATTACATTAGAATGCAAGCAAATGGCACTTGAGCAATGCAGAATCTGTAATTTCCAAAGCCTGTTTACCATGCAATTATTCCAGTGGTCCCCAACCTTTTTGGCACCAGGGACCGGTTTCGTGGAAGACCATTTTTTCATGGATGGGGGGTGGGTGGTTCAGGCAGTAATGCGAGCGATGGGGAGATGGGGAGAGCAGATGAAGCTTTGCTCCTGCTGTGAGGCCTGGTTCCTAACAGGCTGTGGACCAGTCCATGGCCCGGGGGTTGGAGACCCCTGCTTTACTCAGATTTCTAGTAATCTTTGCTTGGAAAGCTGTGACATTGCAGAAAAACGGGACTATTCACAAAGCCTTCTTTCGCACCATCACTTCATCTTGACAAGGTGACTCAAACTTTCATTCCTGAGGTTCTGAGCTCTTGCCAATTATACAGGTCTTAGGCCAAGTCTTCAGAGTATGTTTGGACACTATTACCATGGGTCCAGGGAGTATCAAGGGGTGTTCAAGTATGGCACCTGTGTTCCATATGGCTTCCTCTTTGACTGCATATTATAAAAACAGCCCTAATCCCTCTTACTGATCAAGATTGATTACTCCTACCATTATGGTGACTTTTCTGTACACCTACTGATCGTCCCAATTTTCCTGAAACTACGGGGGACATGGTGCCATATAAAGCATGCGCTCTGATTTAGTGAAACACTACATCTGGAAGGACAGCATTCTGTCCATTCAGAGTTTGCCTCCAAGGTGGTGATTTATCCATGTCTTTAGAAAGCCATTCTAAAGCCAGAAATTGTGTTTGCAAGTCAATGGGTCATGATTTATCCAGTCTTAAACTCCAGACCCCTTGATCAACACCATTAAAATCCAATTCCAGGGTTGCTTCCTTGACTCCTGCTTGTACTCACTAGCTATTTTTGCAATTTCTCCAATATGTAATCTCTTTTCTCTTTTTTCAGACCTTGTACATCCTTAGCCAAGTTATGCTGAGATTTAAACTAGTCCTCAGCTTGTGGGTCAGCAAAAGTGTTATTGGAAGCTACTGAAAGGTCACAAGTCCCTTATGGTAGACAAGCTTTTGCAACATCTTCCAAAAGGAGAAGTGCTAGCTTTGGATGAAAAAATGTGGGACATCTCTTTAAACTCATAGTGTTCAGGAGTCTACAGAGTCATTCTCAGACATTCCTCCAGAAGTTCCATCCACACTTTAAGGTTCAAATCTGCCTTGTCAGGGTATTCAAACATCTCTTGATCTCCACTCTGACAGATCTTTGGTATACAGCTCAGCCTTTACTGTTGGAGGTAAGGGCTTTTTTGTAAGTTACTAAAGAGGTCTCTAACTGCTTGCTAATTGCCCTTTGTTTCTCATTATCCCTCCACAAAGAGTCAATACAGATTAGCAGTAACAAACAGCTCTGCTCTATTTATAGTCATAGTTCCCACCATATCTTACAAATGCCAGAATCACCTACAACTTCAAAGATATTTCCCTCCACAAGTTTATTTCCCTTGGTCTTAAACAGGGAAATATTTAGTTAGTGGGTAATCATCTTGTGCTCAGAACTGTCTATGCCCCAAAACTACTCAGAATGACGTACTTTTCACCAGCACAGGGGATAGTGAATCAATCTCAAATCCTCATTTTAACACCAGTTTTCTTGAACTATTCTATTTTCCATTTACATTAGTGTGGGTTCTCCAAGATGCTGAAGTCAAAATGGGATTAGAGATGAAAGTGGGATGGAGGAGCAGCAGAAGAAAGTGGAAAGAATATTCAACTTATGATATAAATATCAATCTTGTGTAAGAAAATGGTGATTGGAATTAAGGTTATTGTAGGACATGTTGCAGATTACAGTACAATTTGAAGAATGCTGGGGTTGGGTAGCTGAGTGCTCTCAAGACAAAGTTGTGCCTTGGAAGTGCCCTGCTTTTCACTGAAATGGGTCCACCTTAGGACTTCCTCTGTGCTCAGTCATTGGCTAGGAACAGGACATAGAATATATGGCCTCAGTGTTACTGCAGTGGTGAATCCACAGGGACAGCAACTAGTATCATTGGACAGTTATGTTCCACAGAGCATGAGATCTGACTGGTCTATTTTCATAAACACCTCTACATGTAAGCCTAAGTAAATTGTATTCATAAACACCTCTACATGTAAGCCTAAGTAAAAAAGGTTCCTGTTACCAAAACCAAAGAAGGAAATTCAAAAGGTGCCAAGTAGACCCTAATATTGATTTACAGGAGAACTCCATGGGAAATCAACTTACCTCTTGCACTGAGAAGAATCAACACCATCTCTTGGTGAGACTTCTGGGATCACACTTAAAAAAAAGAGAGAAAGAGAAGAATTTCACTTGACACATATTGGGTTCAGGGTACTGTTGGGAATCTGAAAAATATTGAAAATGTCCAAAAGAGTTGGGAAAGTAGAATGCAAGCTGGATAGACAATTTAGGAAAAGTAATTCAAATTTTTATCCTCTAGGTGCTTTAGTGGAATGCATAGTAGATATAAAGACACAGAAGAATGATGTAAATATAGTGTGTGTGTGTGTGTGTGTGTGTGTGTGTGTGTGTGTTTAAGGCATGATTTAGTATCACTAATTTTATCTCATGAATGCCAATAAATTAAAAGTTGAGATGCAGAAAGTAGCTTGAGAATACAAAAATAACACTATAGTTTGACTATTTTTTAGTTCCATGAATTATTTATATGTGGAATCCTAAAATAAACTGTGTTTTCAAGATGCCCTCAGGCTACATCCCTCAATGAACATATTTTCAAAGAGAACAGATACAGAAGTATCACTTTTAAATTCTGATCTTGACGAAACATTGTGAGTAAACATAGGTAAAACATACCCAGTATTTCTGTTTTAAGATAGCAAATTCTCCTTGTAAGACATGGACACACATATATGCAGACATACATTTATCTAGATCTCTCTCTCTATATAGGAAATTATTAAATAAAATTATACATTTGAAATAAGAACATTAATTCATGAAAATCATGCCAAATACATGAATGCAAAGCTTTTCAAAACTTTTTCAGTCTTAGAGCAAATGTAAAATTCAAAAGTTCCAGGTATGTAAATGAAAACAGCCTAGCTAAAAGGAAAAAAAAAAGAAGCCAGTTAAAAGTATCTTCTCAAACATTCTAGGGTGCCCCAGGATGAACCATTTAGAAAGCCAAGATCAGAGCAGATCTCTGAATGTAGATCAAGTTTTATCAAAGCCAACTACTTGGTCTGCAAGTGGAACAAAAGACATAGTTTAACAAATGCAGAAATAATGAGGGTTTCAGATTTCTAACCGAGGCTCCAAAAGATATACTCCAGTCTAAAATATCAAAGCATGGGAGTTCACAACTGAAACTGTACTATTGCCACATAGAATTTCTGCATACCATAGGCAGAATTTATAAAAGCAAAAATTTCAGTCACTTCCTCTTTGTATTTCTCTAATGAGAAGAAAATATATGCTAGATCTAGCCTACAAGAAATTTGCAAATTTCAGTATTTATGTTGGTTGACCCAAGAAATCTGTTGATTCTATGGAAAATTAAACTCATTACTCTCCCGCAGATTCTCAAGATGCTAAATTTCAAAATACTGGCACCAGTCACCAAAAGACCATATTTCAAGGTTGCAAATTTGAAGTTGTGTCTTGGGTGATGGTAATATGTTACAATGAAATATAAAAATGCATATAAATAATAAGGATAACTTAATTAATTATGCAAAACTTTGTTTTGAGATCTCAAAATAACTTCAATCACTTTCTTGTCCATCTGGTTCTGAGCATATGAAATAGAATCAGATCTATATCATCATGAATTCATGTGCTTGATCTTCTATTTGTTATCTAGGTGATTTAATTCATATCAATCTCAATTTCCACATATTAACATTGAGAATACTATTATTACTCACCTTGTAGTTAAGATGAAATAATAAAACTAAACTACAGTGGCTTATTGGATACCTTAAAAATGTAGTCATTACTATAATGTTATTAATACCTTCTCATTAAGTATGTAACAATTTGAATGTTCAAAAAATTATATAATGACTTCTTTATTAAATAAATATGCATTTTCATTTCAATGTATATCCATTATGTTGTCTTTTGATTGCTGAAAAAAAATTTTTTTAACAATTAAAGCAATAGTTGCCCAGATTGGTTCCAGATGTCAGAGTAGAAGGACATGCACTCACTCCCTCTTGCAAGAACACAAAAATCACAACTAAATGCTGAATAGTCATTGACAGGAAGACACTGGAACTCACCAAAAAAGATACCCCACATCCAAAGACAAAGGAGAAGCTGCAGTGAGATGGTAGGATGGGTGCAATGACAATAAAATCAAATCTCATAACTGCTGGGTGAGTGACTCACAAACTGGAGAACAATTATACCACAGAAGTCAACCCACTAGAATGAAGGTTCTGAGCCCCATGTGAGGCTTCCCAAACTGGGGGTCTGGCAATGGGAGGAGGAGTTCCCAGAAAATCAGACTTTGAAGTCTAGAGGAATTTGATTGCAGACTTTGACAGGACTGAGAGAAACAGAGACTCCACTCTTGGAGGGCACACACAAAGTAGTGTGTGCACCAGGACCCAGGGGGAAGGAGCAGTGACCCTATAGGAGACTGAACCAGACCTACTTGCTAGTGTTGGAGGGTTTCCTGCAGAAGCAGGGTTTGGCTGTGGCTCACCACAGGGACAAGGACACTGGCAGCAGAAGTTCTGGGAAGTACTCCTTGGCATGAGCCCTCCCGAAGTCCACAATTAGCCCAACCAAAGAGCATGTAGCCTCCAATGCTTGGTCACCCGAGGCCAAAAACCCAACAGGGAGGGAACACAGCCCCATCCAACAGCAGACAAGCAGATTAAAGTTTTACTGAGTCCTGCCCACCAGAGGAACAACCAGCTATACCCACCACCAGTCTCTCACAACAGGAAGCTTCCACAAGCCTCTTAGCCTTATCCACCAGAGGGCAGACAGCAGAAGCAAGAAGAACTACAATCCTTCAGCCTGTGGAACAAAAACCACACTCACAGAAAGATAGACAAAATGAAAAGGCAGAGGACTAAGTACCAGATGAAGGAACAAAATGAAACCCGAGAAAAACAACTAAATGAAGTGGAGATAGGCAACTTCCAGAAAAAGATTTCAGAATAATGATAGTGAAGATGATCCAGGACCTCAGAAAAGAATGGAGACAAAGATCAAGAAGATGCAAGAAATGTTGAAAAAAGATCTAGAAGAATTAAAGAACAAACACCTAGAATAATTAAAGAACAAAAAAAAGAGATGGACTATACAATAACTGAAATGAAAAATACACTAAAAGGAATCAATAGCAGAATAACTGAATCAGAGGCATGGATTAGTGACCTGGAACACAGAATGGTGGAATTCATGGCAATGGAACAGAATAAAGAAAAAAGAATGAAAAGAAATTAAAACAGCCTAAAAGACCACTGGGACAACATTAAACATACCAACATTCTCATTATAGGGGTCCCAGAAGGAGAAGAGAGAGAAAGGACCCAAGAAAATATTTGAAGAGATTATAGTCGAAAAATACCCTAACGTGGGAAAGGAAATAACTACCCAAATACAGGAAGTGAAGAGAGTCCCAGGCAGGATAAACCCAAGGAGAAACATGCCAAGACACATAGTAATCAAACTGACAAAAATTAAAGACAAAGGAAAATTATTAAAAGTAACAAGAGAAAAACAACAAATAACATACAAGGGAACTCCCATAAGGTTAATAGCTGATTTCTCAGCATAGACTCTAGAATCCAGAAGGGAATGGCATGATATATTTAAAGTGATGAAAGGGAAGAACGTACAACCAAGATTACTCTACCAGCAAGGGTCTCATTCAGATTCGATGGAGAAATCAAAAGCTTTACAGACAAGCAAAAGCTAAGAGAATTCAGCACCACCAAACCAACTCTACAACAAATGCTAAAGGAACTTCTCTAAGTGGGAAACACACAGAAAAAAAAGACCTACAAAAACAAACCAAAAACAATTAAGAAAATGGTAATAGGAACATATATATCAATAATTACCTTAAATGTGAATGGATTAAATGCTCCAACCAAGACACAGGCTCACTGAATGGATAAAAAAACAAGACCTATCTATATACTGTCTACAAGAGACCCATTTAAGACCTAAGGACACATACAGACTGAAAGTGAGGGGATGGAGAAAGATATTTCATGCAAATGGAAATCAAAAGAAACCTGGAGTAGCCATACACATATCAGACAAAATACACTTTAAAATAAAGAATGTTACAAGAGATAAGGAAGGACACTACGTAATGATCAAGGGATCAATCCAAGAAGAAGATATTACAATTATAAATATATATGCACCTAACATAGAAGTAGGTCAATACATAAGGCAAATGCTAACAGCCATAAAAGAGGAAATTGACAGTAACACAATAATAGTGGGTGACTTTAACACTTCACTTACACAAATGGACAGATCATCCAGACAGAAAATTAATAAACACAAGCTTTAAATGACACAATAGATCAGAAAGATTTAATTGATATTTATAGGACACTCCATCCCAAAACAGCACATTACACTTTCTTCTCAAGTGTACATGGAACATTCTCTGGGATAGATTACATCTTGGGTCACAAATCAAGCCTCGGTAAATTTAAGAAAATTGCAATCATATCAAGTATCTTTTCTGATCAAAACACTATGAGATTAGAAATAAATAACAGGGGAAAAAGTAAAAAACCACAAACACTTGGAGGCTAAAACATATGTTACTAAATAACCAAGAAATAACTGAAAAATCAAAGAGGAAATCAAAAAATACCTAGAGACAAATCACAACAAAAACATGATGATCTAAAACCTAGGCGATCCAGCAAAAAAGTTCTAAGAGACAAGTTTGTAGCAATACAATCTTACCTCAAGAAACAAGAAAAATCTCAAATAAAAACCCTAAACTTACATCAAAAGGAACTAGAGAAAGAAGAACAAACAAAACCCAAAGTTAGTAGAAGGGAAGAAATCATAAACATCAGAGCAGAAATAAATGAAATAGAAACAAAGAAAACAATAGCAAAGCTAATAAAACAAATAGCTGGTTCTTTGAGAAGACAAACAAAATTGTTAAACCTTTAGCCAGACTCATCAAGAAAAAGAGGGAGAGGACCCAAATCAATGAAATTAGAAATGAAAAAAGAGAAGTTACAGTGGACACTGCAGAAATACAAAGCATTATAAGAGACTACTACAAGCAAATTTATGCCAAGGACAACCTGAGAGAAATGGACAAATTCTTAGAAAGTTATAACCTTCCAAGACTGAACCAGGAAGAAATAAAAAATATGAACAGACCAAGCACAAGTAATGAAATTGAAACTGTGATTAAAAATCTTCCAACAAACCAAAGTCCACGACCAGATGACTTCACAGGTGAATTCTATCAAACATTTAGAGAAGAGCTAACACCTATCTTTCTCAAACTCTTCCAAAAAATTGCATAGGAAGAAGCACTCCCAAACTCATTCTATGAGGCCACCATCACCCTGATACCAAAACCAGACAAACATACTACAGAAAAAGAAAATTAAAGACCAATATTACTGATGAACATAGATGCAAAAATCCTCAACAATATACTAGCAAACAGAATCCAACAGCACATTAAAAGGATTGTACACTATTATCAAGTGGGAGTGGGATTTATCCAAGGGATACAAGGATTATTCAATATATGCAAATCAATCAATGTGATACACCATATTAACAAATTGAAGAATAAAAACCATATGGTCATCTCAATAGATGCAGAAAAGGCTTTTGACAAAATTCAACACCGATTTATGATGAAAAACTCTCTGGAAAGTAGGCATAGAGGGAACCTACCTCAACATAATAAAGGCTATATATAACAAACCCACAGCAAGCATCATTCTCAATGGTGAAAAATTGAAAACATTTCCTCTAAGATCAGGAACAAGACAAAGATGTCCACTCTTGCCACTATTATTCAACATAATTTTGGAAGTCCTAGCCACAGCCATCAGAGAAGAAAAGGAAATAAAAGGAATACAAATTGGGCAAGAAGTAAAAGTGTCACTGTTTGCAGGTGACATGATACTATACATAGATAATCCTAAAGATGCCACCAGAAAACTAATAGAGCTAATCAATGAATTTGGTAAAGTAGCAGGATACAAAATTAATGCACAGAAATCTCTTGTATTCCTACACACTAACAATGAAAGAATAAAAAGAGAAATTAAAAAGCAATTCCATTCACTATTGCAAAAAAAGAATAAAATAACTAGGAATAAACCTACCTAAGAAGGTAAAAGACCTGTGCTCAGAAAACTATAAGACACTGATGAAAGAAATCAAGGAAGACACAAACAGATGGAGACATATACCATGTTCTTGGATTGGAAGAATCAATGTCATGAAAATGACTATACTGCCCAAAGCAATCTACAGATACAATGCAATCCTTATCAAATTACCAATGGCATTTTTCAAAGAACTAGAACAATAAATCTCAAAATTTGTATGGAGACACAAAAGACCCCAAATAGCCAAAGCAATCTTGAGTGAAAAAAATGGAGCCAGAAGAATCAGGCTGGCTGACTTCAGACTATATGACAAAGCTAGAGTAATCAAGACAGTATGGTACTGGCACAAAAATATAAATATAGATCAGTGGAACATGATAGAAAGCCAAGAGATAAACCCACACACATATGGTCAACTAATCTATGACAAAGGATGCAAGGATATATAATGGAGAAAAGACAGTTTCTTCAATAAGTGGTTCTGGGATAACGGAGCAGAAGCTACATGTAAAAGAATGAAATTAGAACACTTCCTAACACCGTACACAAAAATAAACTCAAAATGGTTTAAAGACCTAAATGTAAGACTGGACACTATAAAACTCTTAGAAGAAAACATAGGCAGAACACTCTTTGACATAAATCACAACAAGATCTTTTTTGTCTTACCTCATAGAGTAATGGAAATTAAAACAAAAATAAACAAATGGGACCTAATGAAACTTAAAAGCTTTTGCACAGCAAAGGAAACTGTAAAGAAGACGAAAAGACAACTCACAGAATGGGAGAAATAATTGCAAATGAATCGATGGACAAAGGATTATTCTCCAAAATATATAAACAACACATGCAGCTCAATATTAAAAAAAGAAACAACCCAATCCAAAACTGGGCAGAAGACCTAAATAGACATTTCTGCAAAGAAGACATATTGATGTCCAAGAGGCACATGAAAATCTGCCCAACATCACTAATTATTAGAGAAGTGCAGATCAAAACTACAATGAGGAATCACCTCACACCAGTCAGAATGGCCATCATAAAAAAATCTACAAAAAATAAATGCTGGAGAGGGTGTGGAGAAAAGGGAACCCTTCTACACTGTTAATGGGAATGTAAGTTGATACAGTCACTATGGAAAACCGTATGGAGGTTCCTTAAAAAACTAAAATTAGAGCTATCATGTGACCCAGAAATCCCACTACTGGGTGTTTACCTAGAGTAAACCATAATTCAAAAATACACATGCACCCCAATGTTCCTGGCAGCACGGTTTACAATAGCCAGGTCATGGAAGCAACGTAAATGCCCATCAACAGATGAATGGATAAAGAAGATGTGGTACAATGGAACATTACTAGTCACAAAAAGGAATAAATTGGGTCATTTGTAGGGATGTGGATGGATCTAGAGACTGTCATACAGAGTGAAGAAAGCCAGAAAGAGAAAAAAAACAAATATTGAATATTAACACATATATGTGGAATCTAGAAAATAGCACAGATGAACCAGTTTGCAAGGCAGAAATAGAGCCATATATGTAGAGAATAAATGTATGGACACCAAGGAAGGTGAGTGGGATGAATTGGGAGACTGGGACTGACATGTATACATTAATATGTATAAAATAGATAAATAATTAGAACCTGTTGTATAAAAAACAATAAAATTCAAAAATTCAAATTAAAAGAAAAAAGATGAAGAAATCCTTTAAAATAAATAAATCAATCAATAGTTGCCCAATACTAATGTGAATAAGAGCTTGTAAAAACATGCATTTTGCATCTGTGAATCTGCATTTTAATGAAGCACCACAGATAATTTTATATAGGTTCATTTTGGACAATACTGACATAATGATTTCTAGGAATAATTTACATGTAGTGTTATAAGTGGTGTTCAATTTCAAATGAAAAGCTTTTTGGATTTTGCAATAAAATAAATCTGTTAAGGAAAGAATGTTTGTATCCCCCCCCGAATTCATATGTTGATGCACTAACCTCCAACATGATAGTATTAAATGGTAAGGTCTTTGGAAGGTAATTAGCTTTATATGAAGTCATAAGGATGGAGCCCCCATGATAGGATTAATGGTCTTCTAAAAATTGGACAGGCATCAGAGCTTCCACAGTGTGAGGACACACTGTGAGAATTTGGTTATCTGTAAGCCAAGAAGATGATCATCACCAGAACCCAACCATACTGGCACTGTGATCTCAGACTTTCAGGCTCAAGAAGTGTGAGAAATTAAATTCATGTTTTTTAAGTCTCCTAGGATGTAGTATTTTGTTATGACAACAAACTGAATATTACAAACCCAAATCATCCAAAGCATTTGTTTGACTTAAAACATGCCCTCACAATGAGATATTATTTCACACTTGTCCCAACAGCTAATCATCAAAAAGTCTACAAACAATAAATGCTGGTGAGGATGTGGAGAAAAGGGAACCTTCCTACACTGTTGGTGGGAATGTAAACTGGTGCAGCCACTATGGAAAACAGTATGGAGGTCCATAAAAAACTAAAAATGGAAGTACCATATGATCCAGTAATTCCACTGCTGGATATATATCTGAAGAAAACAAAAATACTAATTCAAAAAGATACATGCATCCCAAAGTTCATGGCAGCATTATTTACAATAGCTAAGATATGAAAGCAAAATAAGTGTCCATCAACTGATGAATGGATAAAGAAGATGTGGTATGTATATAAAATGGAATACTACACAGTCATGAAAAAAGAATGTAATTCTGCCATTTGCAACAATGTTAATGGACCTAGAGGGTATTATGCTTAGTAAAATAATTCAGACAGAGAAAGACAAATACTGTATGTTGACACTTATATGTGGACTCTAAAAAATAAAACAAATGAATATGTATAAAAGAAAATAGAAACATATTCACAGATATAGATAAACTAGTAGATACCAGTGGGGAGAAGGAAGGAGGGAGGGGAAAGATAAAGGTATGGATTTAAGAGCTACAAACTACTACATATAAAATAACTATGCAACAAGGATATATTGTACAGCACAGGAAAATATAGCGATTATTTTGTAATAACTTTAAATAGAGTATAATCTATACAATATTGAATCCCTATGTTGTATACCTGAAATTAATGTAATCATCTATACTTAAATAAAAAATAATAAAAAAGGATGTGACAATATATAAAACATGAAATACTTATGACAGAATAATATAAAATGTATACTCATTTCTGACACATTAATTTGGTTTATCTGTCTCCTTAATATCTTTACTGCATGTTTTTTGTTTTGTTTTGTTTTGTTTTTTGTGGGATGCGGGCCTCTCACTGTTGTGCCCTCTCCCATTGCAGAGCACAGGGTCTGGACGTGCAGGGCCAGCAGCCACGGCTCATGGACCTAGCTGCTCCATGGCATGTGGGATCTTCCCAGACCGGGTCACCAACCCGTGTCCCCTGCATCAGCAGATGAACTCTCAACCCCTGTGCCACCAGGGAAGCCCAAGTAACATTTTTTTTGAAGAATTTATTCCCTTTTCTTTGAGCCTCCAAATGTCACACACATGACACAAGGCGCTTAACAATAAATTGTTTACTAGAATTTATTGCTGTTACTCAAATTTATTTTAGCCAAAATAATGGAAACTGTGAACTAATACCTGCACAAACATATTAAGATTAATGAAAAGAAAAAAGTTCTGTTAGAAATGTTTCTGCATTCAAAAGGCAAAAACATATTTCACAATAAATTTAATGGTAAAGTAGTAAATATCCCTTATTTTATTTTCTACTTCACTTATACAAGAAAATTCAATATTCAATATATTCAATATCTATTTATGTTCTTGCTACTTTTCTTTATCTAAGATTGCTTGCGATAGCTGTTTTTGAAGAAATTGATTAGAAAAAACTATATGTATGTATATATAATTTTCATCTTTCAGTCTTGTGTGTGTGTGTGTGTGTTTGTGTGTGTGTGTATGTGTGTGTGTTCATATAACATCCAGGATTTTTCATTGTATTTATTGGAAAGAACAGGAACAAGTGTTGGTCTACTCCATCTCATCTTTGAGTAGGAGATTTTGAAAGAAGAAAATGTTCTGAATTGCCAAGAAAAATATCCAATACAGATCTCAGCAAACATATATGAACATCTCCCCAGTGTTGTGTATGTCAACATTGAATAACCAGCTCTCTGGGATAAAAATTTTTGAGTCTGAGGAACAGAAAGAAAAAAGGTTGAAGACAAGTTAACAGAGTCTAAGGGGCCACTGGGACACCATCAATGGACCAACATATACATTGTGGGAGTCACGGAAGGAGAAGAAAAAAAGAGGAGGAGACAGTATTTGAAAAAAATGGCTTAAAATTTCCCAAATTTGATGAAATATATAAATATAAACTTCTAAGAAACTCTACGTATTCCAAGTATGGTGAACTCAGAGATGTGCACAAAGACACATAATCAAACATTCAAAAGACAAAGACAAAGAGCGAATCCTGAGAGCAGCCAGATGGAGGTGACTCATCACATATGAAGAATCCTCAATAAAATTATTAACAGGTTTCTTATCACAACATTTGGAGGTCAAAAGTCAGGAGGCCTATATATTTAAAGTGATAAAAGAGAAAAATTGTTAACCAAGAATCCTATACTCAGCAAAACTGTCCTTCAAAGGTGAGGCAGAAATTAAGACATTCTTAGACAACAAAAGCTGAAGAAGTTTGTTACCACTAGACCTGCCCTTGAGCAAGAAATGCTCAACAGAGTCCTGCAGGGGTGAAATGAAAGGACACAAGGCAGCAACACAAAATCACATGTAGAAATAAAAAACTCACCAAATGTAAACATGTGGACAATTATAAAAGCCAACATTATTGTAGCAATGGTTTGCTACATATGTTGCTAAATATGTATAATAGCTAAGATATGAAAGCAAAATAAGTGTCCATCAACTGATGGACAACCTATTTTTCTATAGGACTCAAGAGATGAAAACATTTTTAAAAATTATTGCTCTAAAAGCTAGTACTATTATAACTGTGGTTTACAACTTAATGCTTTGTTTGAAACATAATTTAAGACTCTAATGCATTTAAAAGAATTATTAGTTAGTGTTTTAGTGTATGCTATATATAAAGATGTAATTTTGTGACCTCAACAACCAAAAGGGGTGAGGACAGTGCAGTAAGTGGGCAGAATTTTTGCATGTTATTGAATTTAAACTGGTAAAAATTCAAATCAAGACCGTGTGTTGGTGCCATGCAGATTTGGTGGGAACAAAGCTAGAGTGGCTTCAGTAGGCCATCTTGGTTGGGCAGCAGGAGCTTCTGCCTTTGGGATGGGGAATAGCACATCATCATCTTTGGGGAACTCAGCAACTGCTCCTGTGAATCAGACCCAAGAAACAATTTCTGATAACTGGGTGATGATTGCCTCAAAAACATCCTTTTCTTACAGTACAATGGCAAACATACTTTCCCATGACATGAATGTTAACTATAAAGTGGTGGAATTGGACATGCTTGAATATAGAAGCCAGTTAGAAGATATTCTTTTCAAAATACACCAGTGAAAGAAGTGTGCCAAGAATATTTGTCAATGGAACTTTTATTGGAGGTGCAACTGACACTCATAGGCTTCACAAGGAAGGTAAATTGCTTCCACTCTTACATCAGTGTATTTTTTACAAAGTATGAGGAAAGAATTTTAGTGATATGTGCTCATAACTTTGATACTAAAATGTCAACTATATAAAGTGATAATGCCTGATAGTGTATTTTAAATATTTGAAAGTTTTAAATTAGAAAATTATCTCTATGAAAAAATCATAATGAACAATAAATCACTGTGAAAAACTCAGAAATTCAAATTAGTGTTATAATTTTAAAATTATAAATGTAATCCTCATGGTAACCATAAAGAAATAGATAAATAACATACACAAAAAGAAAAGAGAAGAGAATTAAAATATTCCACTACAAATAATGAACAAAACTCAAAGGAAAAGACCAATGCAGGGAATGAGGGACAATAAAGCTGTAAAGCATGTAGAAAACAAATAGCAAAATAGAAGTTCTTGCTTATCAGTAGTTACTTTAAATGTAAATGGAAGAAATATTCCAATCAAAAGACAGAGGTTGGCAGAATAGCTAAACACACATTATCCAAGTGCATGCTGTCTACAAGAGATCCACGTCAGATCCAAAGAAAGACAAATAGACCAAAAGTGAGAAAATAGAAAAAGATATCCCATGCAAATAGTAACCTAAAGAGAATATGGTAGCTATACTAGTATTAGAAAACGTAGACTTTAAATCAAAAGAGTTTACAAGAAACAAAGAATAACATTATATATTATTAAAAGATTTAATACAGCAGAAACAACAATTATAAATATTTATTTACAGACAATAAGAAACCGTCAAAATATAGGAAGTAAAAATTGACAGAATTGAAGAAGTAGTTCTATAATAATAGTTGAAGACGTTAATAACTCACTATCAATAATGGGTAGATAAACCAGATAGAAAAAAGTAAGAAAATAGAGGACTTTAACAACACATTAAATTAACTATATCTAACAGACACATATAGAACACTCTACCTAATAACAACAACATACACATTCTTCTCAGGTGCACATGGGATATTTTCCAGGAAAAAGCATATATTAGGTCGTAAAGTGAGTCTTAAGAGATTTTAAAAGTTAGCTTTCATACAAAATACATTCTCCAATCCAATGGGATAAAGTTAGGAATCAATAACAGAAGGAAAACTAGAAATTTAACAAAATATGAAAATTAAACAATACTTTCTTAACAAATAGATCAAAGAAAAGATCATCAGGGAAATTAGAAAATACTTAGAGATGAATGAAAATTAAAACACAACTAACAAAACTTACAAGATGCAGTGAAAGTAGTGCTAAGGGGAAATACATGGCTATACAAGATAACATTAGAAGAAGCAAGAAAGATCTCAAATCAAAAAGATAATTTTAAAACTTAAGGAATTAGAAAAAAAAGAGCAAACTAAACCCAAAGCTAGTAGAAGGAAATAAATAATAAAGATTAGAACAGAGGTAAATGAAATAAAAAATAGAATAAAATAGAACGTAATCAATGAAACCAAAAGCTAGTTCTTCAAAAAGATCAACAAAATTAACAAACCTTTAGCAAGATTAAATACAAAAAAAAGAAAGAGAAGATTCATATTACTAAAATCAGAAATAAAAGTGGAGCAAGTCCCGGAAGCCCACATTCCGACCCTGACAAATCTTCCTCCAGTCACACAGGTCACAGTCCTGAGCCCCGCCCCCATCAAAGCCTCCTCTGGCCATGTGGGTCAGTGGACCCAAGCACCACCCACCTCCAAAGCTTCTTCTGGGTATGCTGGACTCTGCAGCCATGCCAGTGGAAGCCCACACCCCAGCTGGCCTACGCAGGTACCTGTGTTCTGGGCGAGCTTCAGGAGCAGACACTGGTGAGAGGAACATATGCAGGGGTGGGGCTGACAAAGTGGTTCAGAGACCTACCTAGAGGTTTTGGAGGGTATATTGGGGAGGTGGAGATTCGCTGTAGCTCACTATGGGGGCATGGATACTGATAGTGGAGGCACCAGGGAATTTTTTAATTTAATTAATTAATTAATTAATTAAAATTTTTTCCTTTTAATTTTTTTACATTGTTGTTCTGTTTTGTAGTTTCATCTTCTTTTTTATTTTTTCCAATTTATTTTTTATTTTACTAATTTTATCTCATTTTTTATTCTTTGTTATTGTTCTGCTCTTTTTTGCTTGTTGTCTTTTTCTGTTTGTCTTGTTCACTTGTTGGTTTGTTTTTTCAATATTTTTGTTTTGTTATCTTCTTTTTTATTTTATTTACTTTTTTTTCTTTTTGTCATTTTTCAGTGTCTTCAGTTCATTTAGCTTTTTGTTTAGTTTAGTTTAGTTTTGTTTTGTTTTCTGTTTAGGTTAGTTTTGTTTTTATTTTTGGTTTCAGTTTTTGGGCTCTCTTGTTTGGGTGTCTTCTTGTTTCTGGCTTTCCTTGTGTTTTGTTGTTATTGTTGTTTGCTTGTCAGTTTGTTTTTCATTTGCTTGTATTTGTTTTTGTTATTTGTCTTAGGTTTTATTTGTTTTCTTTTCTTTGTGTGTGTGTGTTTGTTTTTGTTCAGTTTGGTTTTTATTATCTGCCTTGGGCTTCCTTTTTCTTTTTCTTTTTTTTTTCCTGAGCCATGTGGTTTGCAGGGTCTTGGTTCCCAGGCCAGGTGTCAGGCCTGAGTTCCTGTTGTAGGAGCACCAAATCCAAGCCACTGGACTACCAGAGAAATTTATGTCCCAGGAAATATGATTAATCGGTGTGAGTTCTCATGGAAGTCCTCATCACAGCAATAAGACCCAGCTCCAACCAACTGCCTGCAAGCTCCAGTGCTGGACTTCTCAGGCCAAAGAACCAGCAAGACAGGAACACATCTGCACCCATCAACAAAAATAAGAAGACAAAGAAATATGTTACAGATGAAGGAGCAAGGTAAAATCCTACAAGACCAAATAAATGAAGAGGAAATAGGCAATCTACCTGAAAAAGAATTTGGAGTAATGATAGTACACATGATCCAAAATCTCAGACATAGAATGGAGGCATGGATTAAGAAAATACAAGAAATTTTTATGAAGGACCTAGAAGAACTAAAGAACAAACAAACAGTGGTGAACAACACAATAAATGAAATGAAAAATACACTAGAAGGAATCAATAGCAAAATAACTGAGGCAGAAGAATGAATAAGTGAGCTGGAAGATAGAATGGTAGAAATAACTGCCAAGGAGAAGAATAAAGAGAAAAGAATGAAAAGAAATGAGGACAGTGTCAGAGACCTCTGGGACACATTAAATGCCTTAATGTTCTAATTATAGGGATATCAAAAGAAGAGAAAGAGAAAGTGTCTGAAAAAATATTTGAAGAGATTATAGTCAAAAACTTCCCTAACACAGGAAAGTAAATAGCCACCCAAGTGCAGGAAGTGCAGAGACTCACATACAGGATTAACCCAAGGAGAAACATGTGAAGACCCATATTAATCAAGCTAACAAAAATTAAATTCAAAGAAAAAATATTAAAAGCAGCAAAGGAAAAGCAACAAATAATATACAAGGGAATCACCATAGGTTATCAGCTGATTTTTCAGCAGAAACTGCACAGGCCAGACGGGAGTGGCAGGATAGATTTAAAGTGATGAGAAGGAAAAACCTACAGTCAAGATTATTCTAACCATTTCAATGGAGAAATCAAAAGCTTTACAGACAAGCAAAAGCTAAAAGAAATCATCACCAACACACTAGCCCTATAACAAATGCTAAAAGAACTTCTCTAGGTGGGAAACACAACAGAAGAAAAAGATCTAAAAAATAAACCCAAAACAATTAAGAAAATGGTAATAGGAACATACATATATATAATTACCTTAAATGTAAATGGATTAAATGCTCCAACCAAAAGACACAGACTGGCTGAATGGATATTAAAAAAAAAGAAAAACACATATATATGGTGTCTACAAGAGACTGATTTCAGACCTAAGGACACATACAGACTGAAAGTGAGGGGGTGGAAACATATTCCATGCAAATGGAAATCAAAAAAAACTCAGAGTTGCAATACTCATGTCAGACAAAATGGACTTCAAAATAAAGACTGTTACAGGAGACAAGGAAGGATGCTACATAATGATCAAGGGATGAATTCAAGAAGATATAACAATTGTAAATATTTATGCACCCACCATAGGAGTACCTCAATACATAAGGCAAATGCTAACAGCTAAAAAAGGGGAAATCAACCATAACAAAAAAATAGTGGGGGACTTTAGTACTTCACTTACACCAAAGGCAAGATCATCCAGACAGAAAATTAATAAAGAAACACAAGATTTAAATGACACAATAGGCCAGATAGATTTAATTGATGTTTATAGGACATTTCATCCAAAAACAGCAGATTACACTTTCTTCTCAAGTTCACATGGAATATTCTCCAAGATAGATCACATCTTCAGTCACAAATCAAGCTTCAGTAAATTTAAGAAAATTGCTATCATATCAAGCATCTTTTCCGACCACAACACTCTGAGATTAGAAATGAATTACAGGGGAAAAAAAGTAAAAAACACAAACACATGGAGGCTAAACAGTATGTTACTAAATAAACAAGAGGTCACTGAAAAAAATCAAAGAGGAAATCAAAAAATACCTAGAGACAAATCACAATGAAAACATGATGATCCAAAACTTATGAGATGCAGCAAAAACAGGTCTAAGAGGGATGTTTGTAGCAATACAATCCTACCTCAAGAAACAAGAAAAATCTCAAATAAACAACCTAACCTTACATCAAAAGGAACTAGAGAAAGAAGAACAAACAAAACCCAAAGTTAGTAGAAGGAAAGAAATCATAAACATCAGAGCAGAAATAAATGCAGTAGAAACAAAGAAAACAGTAGCAAAGATCAATAAAACTAAAAACTGGTTCTTTGAGAAGACAAACAAAATTGATAAAGCTCTAGTCAGACTCATCAAGAAAAAGAAGGAGAGGATTCAAATCAATAAAAACAGAAATGAAAAAGAAGTTACAATGGACACCACAGAAATACAACGCATCGTAAGAGACTACTACAAGCAACTCTATGCGAAGGACAACCTGGAAGAAATAGACAAATTCTTAGAAAGGTATAACCTTCCAAGACTGAATCAGGAAGAAAGAGAAAATATGAACAGACCGATCACAAGTGCTGAAATTGAAACTGTGATTAAAAATCTTCCAACAAACAAAAGTCTAGGACCAGATGGCTTCACAGGTGAATTCTATCAAACATTAAGAGAAGAGCTAACACCCATCCTTCTCAAACTCTTCCAAAAAAATTACAGGGGGAGGATGACTCCAAGCTCATACTATGAGCCTACTATTACTCTATATCAAAACCAGACAAAGATACTACAAAAAAAGAAAATTACAGACCAATATCAGTGATGAACATAGATGCAAAAATCCTCAACAAAATACTAGTAAACAGAATCCAAAAACACATTAAAAGGATCATACACCATGATCAAATGGAATTTATCCCAGGGATGCAAGGATTCTTCAATATACGAAAATCAATCAGTGTGCTATACCATATTAACAAATTGAAGGAGAAAAACCATATGATCATCTCAATAGATGCAGAAAAAGCTTTTTACAAAAATCAACACAAATTTATGTTTCAAACTCTCCAGAAAGTGAGTATAGAGGGAATGTACCTCAACATAATAAAGGCCATATACAACAAACCCACAGCAAACATCATTCTCAATGGTGAAAAACTGAAACCATTCCTCTAAGATCAGGAACAAGACAAGGATGTCCACTCTTGTCACTATTATTCAATATAGATTTGTAAGTCCTAACCATGGCAATCAGAGAAGAAAAACAAATAAAAGGAAAAAAAAAATTGGAAAAGAAGTAAAACTGTCACTGTTTGCAGATGGCATGATACTATGCATAGATAGTCCTAAAGATGCCACCAGAAAACTACTGGAGCTAATCAGTGAATTTGGTAAAGTTACAGGATACAAAATCAATACACAGAACTCTCTTGCATTCCTATACGCTGAAAATGAAAGATCAGACAGAGAATTTAAGGAAACAATTCCATTTACCATGGCAACAAAAAGAATAAAATACCTAGGAATAAACCTATGTAAGGAGGCAAAAGACCTGTACTCAGAAAACTTAAGACACTAATGAAAGAAATCAAAGATGACACAAACAGATGGAGAGATATACCATGTTCTTGGATTGGAAGAATTAATATTGTAAAAATGGCTATACTACCAAAAGCAATCTACAGATTCAATGCAATCTCTACCAAATTACCAATTGCATTTTTTACAGAATTAGAGCAAAAAAATTTACAATTTGTATGAAAACACAAAAGACCTCGAATACCCAAAGCAATTTTGAGAAAGAAAAACTGAGTTGGAGGAATCAGACTCCCTGACTTCAGACTATACTACAAAGCTACAGTAATTAAGACATTATGGTATCGGCACAAACACAGAAATATAGATCCATGAAACAGGATAGAAAACCCAGAGATAAACCCACCCACCTATGGTCACCTAATCTATGATAAAGGAGGCAAGAATATACAATGGAGAAAGACAGTCTCTTCAATAAATTGTGCTGGGAAAACTGGACAGCTATATGTAAACGAATGAAATTAGAACACTTCCTAACACCATGCACAAAAATCAAATCAAAGTGGATTAAAGATCTAAATGTAAGGCCAGACACTATAAAACTCTTAGAGGAAAACCTAAGCAGAAGACTCTCTGAAATAAATTGCAGCAAGATCATTTTTACCCACCTCCTAGAGTAATGAAAATAAAAACAAAAATAAACAAATGGGACTTAAAAGCTTTTGCACAGCAAAGGAAACTATACACAAGAAGAAGAGACAAACTTCATAATAGGAGAAAATATTTGCAAAAGAAGCAACCTACAAGGTATTAATCTTCATAATATATAAACAGCTCATGCAGCTCAATATCAAAAAATCAAACAATGCAATCAAAAAACCTAATGCAATCAAACCAATGCAATCAAAAAACAATGCAATCAAAAGACCTAAAGAGATATTTCTCCAAAGACATACAGAAGGTCAAGAGGCTCATGAAAATATTCTCAACCTCAGGAATTATTAGAGAAATGTAAAATAAAGCTACAATGAGGTATCACCTCACACCAGTCAGAATGGCCAGCATCAAAAAATCTACAAACAATTATTGATGGAGAGGGTGTGGAGAAAAGGGAACCATCTTACACTGTTGGTGGGAATGTAAATTGATACAGCCACTATGGAGAACAGTATGGAGGTTACTTGAAAAACTAAAAATAGAACTACCACATGACCCAGCAACCCCACTCCTGGACATATACCTGGAGAAACCATAATTCAAAAAGCTACATGCATCTCAATGTTCACTGCAGCTGTATTTACCATAGCCAGGACATAGAAGCAATCTAAATGCCCATAAACTGAGGAATGGATAAAGAAGATGTGGTACATATACACAATGGAATGTCACTCAGCTATTAAAAGGAATAAAATTGTGTCATTTCCAGAGATGTGGATGGACCTAGAGACTGTCATACAGAGTGAAGTAAGTCAGAAAGAGAAAAAACTAATATTGTCTATTAATGCATATATGTGGAATCTAGAAAAGTGGTACAGATGAACCTATTTGCAAAGCAGAAATAGAGACACATATGTAGACAACAAATGTATGGACACCAAGGTGGGGAGGTGGGATGAATTGGGAGATTGGGATTGACATATTTACACAACTATTTATAAAATATATGACTAATGTGAACTTACTGTATAGCACAGGGAACTCTACTCAGTGCTCTGTGGTGACCTAAATGGGAAGGAAATCCAAAAAGGCGGGGATATATGTATACGTACAGCTGATTCACTTTGCTGTACAGCAGAAACTAACACCATATTGTAAAGCAAGTACATTCCAATGGAAAAAAAAAAGAAATGAAAGTGGATACATTAATACCAATTCTACAGAAATAAAACGTATTATAAGAGAGTACTATGAACCATTGCATGCTAACAAAATTGGATAAACTATGTGAAGTGGACAGATTCATAGAAACAAAACCTTCCAATCCTAAATCATGAAGAAATAGGAAGTCTGAATAGACCTATAAATAGTAAGGGGACTGAATCAGTAATTGCATCTCACTCAACAAAGAAAAATCTCTGGATCTGACGGCTTCCCTGGTGACTTCTACCAAACATTTAAAGAGGGACTAATAGTAATCCTTCTCATTTTTTTCCAAAATATTCAAGAGGAGAGATCACTTCTTAACTCATCCTATGAGACCACAATTACCCTGAAACCAAAGAAAAATTCAATACATAAAAAAGACAATTACAGATCAATATCCCTTATAAACACTGTCATAAAAATCCTCAATAAAATACTACCAGATTGAATTCAATATCATATTAAAATGATTATACACCATGACCAAGTGGGAAATTCCTGGAATGCAAGGATGGTTCAACATAAGAAAATTGATCAATGTAATATAGTACATTAACAGAATAAAGGGAAAACTCACATGATTATCTCCATTTGACAAAATTCAACACTCCTTCATGATAAAAACACTCAGTGAAATAGAAATAGAAGGAAGTTACTTCAATGTAATAAAAGCCACTAATGAGAACACACAGCAAACATTATACTCAACAGTGAAAGACTGAAAGTGTTTCTTTTAAGATCAAAAAAAAAAGCAAGGATGCCCACTCTTAACACTTCTACTTAATGAATTCTGGAAGTTCTAGCCAGAGCAATTAGGCAAGAAAAAGAAATAGAAAACATCGAAATTGGAAAAGAAGTAAAATTATTTTTGTTTCCAGATGATATGATCTTATACATAAAAAACACTAAAGATTATACACACAAAAATACTGTTAGAACTAATAAATGAATTCAGCAAAGTAGCAGGACACAAAGTCAGCATTCAAAATCAGTTGTATTTGTATACACTACAATAAATAACCTGAAAGAAAATTTTGCACATTTCATTAACAATAGCATTAAAAAGAATAAAATGTATAAGAATTCCCTTAACCTAAAAGTGAAAGACTTGTAAAATAAAAACTACAAACATTGCTGAAAGAAATTTTAAAAGGCATAAATAAATGGAAATATATCCCTTTGTTCATGGATGGGGAGACTTTATATTGTTAAGATATCAATACTACCTAAAGGAATCTACAGATTCAATTCAATTTCTATCAAATTCCCAAAGATATGTTCTGCAGAAATAGAAAAATACATTCTGAAATTCACATGGCATGTAATAACCATGACAATCTCAAAAAGGAAGAACAACACTGGAGGACTCTCTCCTAATTTCAAAACTTACTACAGTAATCAAAACAATGTGGTATTGGCATAAAGCAGACATATAGGCCAGTGGAATAGAATTGACAGCCCAGAAATAAATTTCCACATATATGGGTAAATGATTTTTGACAAGGGTTCTAAGACTATTCAAAGGGGGAAGAATAGTCTTTTCAACAAATAGTGCAGGGAAAACTATATACCAGACCAATATTTTATTATTTTTAGTTATTCTAATCAGGTAATTACTCTCTAGATGACAATTTATTTCTGTCCTAGGAACAATGAGGTAAATTAGCAATTTCCAAAGTTTTCCTCCAGTCAGTCCATTTTTTTTTTTTTTTTTTTTTTTTTGCGTTACGCAGGCCTCTCACTGTTGTGGCCTCTCCCATTGCGGAGCAGAGGCTCCGGACGCGCAGGCTCAGCAGCCACGGCTCACGGGCCCAGCTGCTCCGCGGCCTGTGGGATCTTCCTGGACCGGGGCACGAACCCGTGTCCCCTGCATCGGCAGGCAGACTCTCAACCACTGCGCCACCAGGGAAGCCCCAGTCAGTCCATTTTAATGTCTGCTCTGGTACTGTTTACCACTTTTGTAACATGCCTCCCTGTGTCTGATGGCCAAGAGTTCCAGAAGGACAGCCACTAGGGAACTTTCCATGAATGCTGAGATCCCCTGATCAATGTATGAAGGGAGTGTACACTGGAACCTGGAGGGAGGGAGTAGGGAGTTATGAATGGCTCTTACGATATGAATCCATTCAAGCATTTCCTATATTCCTAAAACTTTGGATTCATTCCTCTACATTGTACCAGAAAATTCTTTATCCTCAGTTGCATTTAGTGTAGGTTATATTTTGTCCAAGTGCCATTCGAACAACAGAGTAAAAGTTAAGCCCACTGCCCACTCTCTCAAATCAAGAATCTCTTATAACTGTATGCATATCAGTATATCCAACCTAACCAAATCATGTTATTTTCTTCCTGGTATCGAACTTAAGGAATCAATTCCTACATATATTTCTCAGATTTCTGTTGAATTATATGTTATGCATTTTTTCAGTGGATAAGCTATATTGTATTTACATCTTTGGGGCATGCTAGATGTGCCTCTAATTGAGAGTCTGAAGTCCATGACTGGGTAGAGAAAGTGAGTCTTAAAAGGGACTTGGAATAATTAAGACAGGGTAGGCAGGTTTCTTCAGACAAGATAAGAGAAGCTGATTTTCTTGACAAGAGATGTTTATTAGGATATCAAGGGAAGGGATCAAGATAATCAGATTTTTTAAATCCACCCAAAAGTTTTCATTACAAAACTGAAGACGTTGATCTTTCCCAATCCCTGTCCAAACTGCACTATAATTTAGAAACATACCTGAACAGACTTTGTGTCTATATTTTGAATATTTCAGCCCTTTGGGTAGAAAAGTTAAAAAATTATTTTGGGGCCAAATGGAGAAGTTCTCTACTTCTTTGACCATGCCTGAGAGATTATGGGTTTGAATTTGCCACTTTCTTTCTAGAAACTCTTCAGAACAGCCAGAAGCAGCTACCCTACACCACAGCTCTTATTTCCACCCCAATGTTCTATTGCTTCTGCCACTTGGGCTACCAAACCATGCATATAACAGGCACTCCACTACACAACAACTGTAGCAGATAATTTAAGTAACTGTATTTCCACTGAAACACACTATCAGTATCGTATTTTCCACTGGCAATAATGTTATCCCTGTTTTTAAATATAAACACATCAAATAATAAAATCCAGGATCCCATCTTTAAAATTGGTTTCATGGAACCACTTATGATAATAAAATTCTCAGTTTGTATTTGGTGAGGATGATGGTAGCCATTCTAGAAAGTTCAAGTGGAAAAGATTTAATACAGTAAAATAGATATTTTTACAAAAGTGATGAAAAGTCTAGATGTTTCAAGATTCAGGAAAACTGCCGTGGTTCTCAGATTTGCCATTAACAGTTAGGGAGTCATGAGGTTGCATGAACCATAGGAAACTTTTGGTCACAAACACCCCTGGCTCCTGATATGAGGCAGAAGGTTTCTGTGAAAACTTCTGGAAATTGTGGCAACAATTTCATGTTTGATAGCGCTCATATTTTTCTTGCTTCTACTGGAGGAATTATGATAAATTTTCCTTCTTCCAATTCTTACATTATTGTCTCTTATTTTCAGACTCTAAACCTGATCCTCTTGGTGGAGATTACGGGGAAAAAAGTTCATGGGCTTCCAGCTGGGAGAGCATAGAAAGGGAGAAAGTAGTGCTGAGAAGGTATAGTTTATCTAATTTCTGCTGTACTGTAGTTAATCATGGGGCAGATTAAGACTTCTTTATGACAGATTCTGTATGCCACCTTGAAAAACTAGGATCTTCTCCCAGCCTTAGGTTTCCAAGTAACACCTAATGTTTCTAAAATAAGGAAAAGAAAGATTAGATTTTTAAGGAAGATATCTTGAGTTATAGAATGAAAATAGACTAGAAAGATGAAATACTGGAAGCAAACAGATTGCTGAAGAGACTATTGCAATATTCCAGGGAAATGAGATGATGAAGGCTAAAGTAAATGAAGTAACTACAGGGTTTAAAAGAAGGGATGGGGCTTCCCTGGTGGTGCAGTGGTTGAGAGTCTGCCTGCCGATGCAGGGGACACGGGTTCATGCCCCGGTCCGGGAGGATCCCACATGCTGTGGAGCAGCTGGGCCCGTGAGCCATGACCACTGAGCCTGCGCATCCGGAGCCTGTGCTCCGCAACGGGAGAGGCCACAACAGTGAGAGGCCCGCGTACCGCAAAAATAAAATAAAATTAAATAAAATAAATAAAATAAATAAAAAAAATAAAAGAAGGGATGATTATAAGGTATTTCAACACAAAATTAACTTAAATTAGTAATTGAATAAGGGGAGCTCTTGGTTTCCCCCTTTTACTTGTACCACCTTCTGCTTTTCCAAACCTACTTCCCATTCAGTTGATTACTGTTATGACACATTTTCTTCCTATTTCTTAAATACATTCCCTATATGTATATCTATGACCACTGCCAGTATAGAATCTCTCATTATCTCTCACCAGGATGACTGAGTCAGGTCCTACAAAAAGAAACAAATGAATTACTCCACTGAACAAAACCTTTCAACAGTTTCACATGGTCTAAAGGAAAAAACTCAAAATTCCTTAGTAGAATCAGATGTACATTTGATATCTTTATCAGAACTGCACGTCCTAACCTCCTCTATTTGTAGGTATCATCTTTTCCATCCGTTAGAGGAAACTTATCCTCCTGAATTCCATATGATATTGATAAATGTCATCAATTACTTTATGGTCATAGAGGTTTGCTATATAAGAAAAATGGAACCAATCATACTGTGCCCCTGCTTGGCCTCAGAGATATATCCAGATATTGGCATATGGCTCAAGTAGACCTAATAAATGCCCCTACCTAAATTTTTTTCTAGCTGGAACTTCTGTGGAACACTCTCCTACTCTTGGGTTACAGAGATGGAATAAAATGAATACCTGTAGTCTTGATCTTGACTATCTGATAAAGCCATTCTGCATTTTGAGAAAATGAAACAAAAATACAAGAAACAGTAGACTAGAAAGAAGAAATTTCTGTCCTTGGTTTGAGCCATACTTTTGTCATTTTTTTTTTTTTTTTGCGGTACGCAGGCCTCTCACTGTTGTGGTCTCTCCTGTTGCGGAGCACAGGCTCCAGGCACGCAGGCTCAGCGGCCATGGCTCACAAGTCCAGCCGCTCCGCAGCATGTGGGATTTTCCTGGAGCGGGGCATGAACCCGTGTCCCCTGCATCGGCAGGCGGACTCTCAACCACTGCGCCACCAGGGAAACCCATACTTTTGTCTTTGTATTTTTCAAGGTTTGAATGAGAGCAAAGAGTCTCGTTTTTATGACTTTGAATTAAAATTCTGTATCACAGTATGGAAGAAGGAGAGAGAGAAAGAGTGAGAAAGGGAGAGAGAGAAAGGGAGAGAAGAGAAAAAAAAAAACACTGATTAATACTATGCAAAAATGGCTTAGTGATTTAGATGTTTCATGTTTCCTGACTTTATGTATTTTGCCCCATTTCTGGACTGTTCTTTCTGTTCCTTGTCTGGATTCCCTCTATATTTCTTTCAATAATGTCCTCAAGACCTTCCACTAATCCTTCTTGGACCTTTCTTTCCAGGCACGCTTCTGTGTGCATTTCTGTCACAATCCTTACCATATTATAATTTATCCACGTTTATATATGAAACTTCCATGTGACTGGGAGTCCTTTGAATGGAAGGACCATCTCCTACTTATTTATTTTGTACTTTCTAGGAGACTATTTCACACAAAGTTTTGCTCAATACAAGCTTGTTGAATAAATAAAGTGGGGTAATCCAGGTCCATGGGAAAATATTATTTTTCTCCTTATTGTGTCCAAGGCAAAATTTTATTATTTTCATTTATAGTGGATATCTATAAATTCTTGTTGTTATTTATCTACACATTAAATATGGAATAAAAAAATAAATGAATTATCATGAATATCCGCATCAGTGTATTAACCGAGGTATCTGGCCCACACTTTTTATCAATTTTGCCTCAACTGTTTATTTGCATATTGATATTTACAGAAAAAAGCCCTATAAGAGACTGACAACATGATATATTTACCAAGGTGAGGTCATTACAAAATGAAAGACCAAAAGCTAATTCATAGTTCCAATTAATATTATTTAATTCAATTTCATTCAGTTCAGTTAAATGTTGTTTGGTTCACATCACCTTAACAGCATGCATTGGACATCTGCTACAAGAAATGAAGTTTGTTAGGCACTATAGGAGGCACAAATATAAGACATTATCTACAAAAAAACGTTAATTTTAGTGAAACATAGAGGAAAAGAGTGTGCACTTTGGGACCTACATCTCAAAGTTCAGTTTTGAAACACCTTAATCTCCTAGATTAACATGATGTTACAACAGATTACTAATAAACTCAACCAATAGCTGGTCAGGTCTTTATGAGCTTTGAAATCATGCCTTCGATACTGCAATGCAGCATATAAACAATTAAGAAGTTTATACATATAAACAGAGTGCTGCAATTAATCTACAAACAAATTCATTTTATATCAGATTTGTGACTTTTACACCAATGTGTACTCATTTTGTGGCTGCCTCCCACTGTTTTGGCAAGGCTTTCAAATGTTTTCTTCCTCCCTCATCTTCCAGCAGGAAAGCCAACAGCTGTGGCCAAGGCAACAATTTTGGCAGTGGTAATGCCCAGATGACAACCTCTGGAGTATCTCTCTCCAGCAGTAGCAGTGACATCTGGACCACTTTCCACACTTGAGAGCATCTTGGCTCATCTCCACACATACAGCTGCAGAACCATCACAAGAGCTATCTTCAAGTAGGGACACGGCATTGTGAGAGACAACTGTTCTCTGATTAAGAGACAATTCACATTGTGTATATGTAAATGCATAATTACTGTATGTGTGTGTATTTTGTGAATAGGTTTAAGACTATAGTTTGTTTAAAAAAAGAGAGAATTAAATACACACTCCATGTCTTCAATTCACTGTAGTTATGTCTATATATTCAGGTTTACATATATGCATGTACATATACATACACATCATCATCAGAGTCAACCATTCAGACAATTTAGCATTTGAGAGCTTTTGATTATTATGGGATGAGACAACTTCCTTTATGAGTTCCTTTGGTACATAGATACCGTATATTTACTGCCAAACCATACATGGTTTGAGGAAGTAACATGTAAAGATGTAAATTACTTAAACATAGCATTACTACTGTTGAGGTAATTATAATCCTGCCACTGGGGATCCTGACAAGTATTGTTATTAACTCAAGTGTTCATTTTTTCTTTCTCTAGTTCCATCAAAATGTGAGTATTCTACTTCACAAGCTCCAATAGTCATATGTGAAGTTGTTTCTCTCTCTACTTTTGTCAAGTCATTTTTTAAATTTATTCTCAGTTTCTGTAGTTATTTCTTATAGAAATAAGTTATTATTTGTTGAATTTAGTCACTTAGAAACCTGAGGGGAAAATTACTGACACAGATTATTGGATAGTTTTGACAACCTCACCAATAGAAAATATCCCTTGAAAAGTTATTTATTTTAAATAAAATTATTAGATGACCTAGATTTTTAAGTTGATATAGGATGATGAAGTTAAGCCAATATCCAAATCAAAAGGGAGAGTAGTACATGAAATTAATAAAGATTAGATGATTAGACAGAAAACCTATCTCATTGTTTTATTCAAAGTTCAGGCAATTTATAAGCATGTGCCCTTTTATTTATTTATTTATTTTAACTGTGTTTTCAAGATCTCACATTCAACCAAGTACAATTAACTCAGTACAATTAGTACTTAGTGTGCATGCAGAATTGTGTATGCTACAACCTTCTAGCTCAGGGTTTTATCAAGGCTTGCTTTGCCTGTCTTGGTCCTCAGATATCCCTGTTAAATTTCTGGCTGGTCTGCTGGTCTATTGCTCACCCCAACTCGTGTCAAAATCACAAGCTAGCTGGGCTATTGGCCTTCCCTAATTTTCTGCCACTGAGATCTCTAAGTGTTTGACATCTCTGCAGGTCCCAGCATTTCCAGAATTCTTCCCCAAATGAAGTCAGCCCCCTCCCATGATCTTTGTATCATTTTTGTGCCATGGAGCTGAAGTGAGAGGGTAGGAGCCACCTCTGACTAAAAAGTCACAGGCTCCCTTGTTTCTATTGAGATTCAATAGATTTTCTTGAATATACACTTCACATTTTGCTATATGACTTCCGTTGATTTCAGACTCTTTAAATGGCTATTTTTTAAATAATTTCATCTGATTTATCATTGCATTTTGGAAAGAGGATTTGGAGAAAGGATTAACCTTATTCAGCCATTCTGAAAGTTCCATCCTCTCTGTTTCTTCTGTTTTCCATTAGCTCATTCCTTCCTGCCTTCTTTTGGGCTCTTTGAACCTCTTCAGTGTACTTAATGTTTTCTTGAATATATCTTTGTGCATTTGTTCCAACATCCGTTCTTGGGATTGCAATGCAATATTTAACTTTTCAGTCTATTTGAAATCAACTTTTTTAGTACCTCAAGTGAAACATATAAGATTTACCACCATATAGACTTCTTTATTCTGCCCTTATATTTTACTTATATTATTTGGGACATATATAAGCATCGCATTCCATCAGACAACTTTATGGTTTTTGTTCTCAAGCATAACACATATAATAAAGAACTATAAAAGGAAAGAATAGTTTGTTATATTTTCTGTACATTTATTATTTCAGTTGCTATTTTTTCATTTCTGATATTCCAAGGTGACTTTGGTAGCAGTTCCTTTCTGTCTGAAAGAATTACTTAAGTAATTATTTGAAAGCATGTCTGCTGACCAAAAACTTCTCTAAGATTTTCTTCATTTGAGAATATCTTTATGTTGTTTTGCTCCTGAAAGATTTTTCACTGGATATGGAATTCTGGGCTTTCAAGATACTTTTCTTGTCTTCAGTTTTCAGCATTTTGACTATGATATAACTGGGAATGGATGCCTTTTTCTTTTTTTAGGTTCACTGAGTTTCTTGAATCTGTAGATCTACATTTTTCACCAAATTTTGGAAATTTTCAGCCTCTTCTTTATTTTTATTAATATTTTTTACTGCACCTTTCTTTTTTTCTGAGATTGTGATGACATGAATGTCAAAATTTTTGGTATTATCCCAAAGGTCTCTGAAGCCCTTCTCATTTTTTTAATCTGTTTTTCTATTTTATTCAAATTAGATAATTTCTATTAATACATCTTCAAATTCACTGACTCTTTCCTTGGTCATTTCCATTTGGTTATTGAGCCCAACCAGTAACTTTATTCCAGTTACTACATATTAAATTTAAATATTTCCATTGGCTTCCTATACCTTGAATTTCTTCAATGATATTTCTGCCTTTCCATTCATTCCAAGAGATTCACCTTATTTATTGGAATATTTTTGTAATATCTGCTTTTTAATGTCTATGTCATTAAATTCCAACATATTTGTCATCTCAACTTTGAAATCTGTTGAATGTCTTTTCCCAAGTGAGTTGAGATTTTCCATATATATATATATATATAGACACACACACACATATTTGCTGATTAAATTCAATTTTATCCCAAGGCATTTTGAAAGCATGTTATGAGACACTAGGTCTTATTTAAATCCTATAGAGAGTATTGGTCATTTTGTTTTAGCAGGCAATCAACCCAGTTGGGTTCGCACCACCATTTTAATTCCTTTTTGAGGGGTGCAATATCAGTGTCCACAATGCTTTTCAGATCAGTCATATATATGCATTACCCAGTGTGCAGTCTCTGACCTAGGCAGCGTCTTTCTTTAAATTTAGTTCTCAACATCTATGATATCCTGCTTAGGGTAGGATCCATGAATACATAAAATAGGAGTAAGTACAGAAGTTCATAAACAAAACAAGGGGGTCACTTTCCAAAACTACTCTCTCTCCACACTTTCTCTGGCATTTTCTGGGACCCTGGGCTCCTCTTTTTGGTTCTCTGGTCAGAAAGCAATTTTTTTTTCTTTTTTTAACACCATTCTGCTGTGTACTTCCCACAACTGTGGGACAAACATTGAGAAGTCAGAGAGAGAAAGAAAAACAACATGGATATGCACTGATACTCTTGGGACCACAGCTTCTTAAATTAGAAGGAAGTTTTCTCTCTTTCACAGTAGTAGGCTCTTAAATATCCCCAGGACAAAAACGCCATGGGAATCCTTGGTGGCTGAGACAAAAATGAATTTAAAAAAAGAAAAAGAAAAACAATGAGGCATTTCCAGCACTCTCTCCAAAAATTAAGAGAACCCATTCTAACTACCCACAGAAGAACTACAGGAGATCTGTTGGAACATTCTCTTGCAGTGTCATTGCCCATTTCTGGCTTTCCAGCTATGTTGAATCCAGTCCTGAGAGTACTAGAAAGAAAAAATAGTAAACCCACTGCCAGTTTGATGTAACTTTGAACTCTATTCTTCTCCAATCTGCTGGCTACTATTTGCTTTTCAGAGTCCTCAAAGAGTTTCTATAAACATTCTGTCCAGGTTTTATAGCTTCATTGAGTGAGAGAGGCAGAATATTCTTACTTTGTTTCACCCAATATATTTTGCTACTGTACCCATGTCTTCACCCATAACTCTAGTTGAGAATCATATATGACATTTTCACTATTGGTGTTCAAACTCTAGTCACACACACATACACACACACACACACACACACACACACACACCATCCCCAGAAATACATCTATATTGTTTAACAAGGCTTCACACAGATCTCCCTTACTCTTTTTTGCTAGAGTTTAATCTGAGGACAGTTCTGTTAATTCATAAGGAAAATAATTTGAATATAAGTAAACCCCTTGAGTATATGAATCTGGCAGAAGGAGTGATTTTTTCGCTCTTTTTTTTCACCATGCATGCCAATTTTTTCTTGTATTTGGTACCAATTTACTCATGAAAGAATAATTGTATGAATCCTTCCTGCCCATTCCCTGTAGTGGAATGCATTGCCTCTAAGTTACAACATTCCTGTCAGAAAACGTACTTTTCTGAACTATGATTGTAAAATATGTGATTGTAACCTGCAACTTAAAGATCTCCATGTCACTTCCTTCTGTCTAGGTATTTGTAAAATTAATTTTTGTGGGTATTTTGAATGAGTAGCAGGAATGCTGAGTCTTCTGTGGGTCAGAGGCAATTCAGAAGACCTGGGACTTTTTTCAGCAATAAAGATCCTTTAAATAAATGACCTCATTATTTAAAGAACTTTACAGGGCAGTGACATTATCAGCAAGTAAATACTTTTAAAAATGATCTTTTAAGAAACTAGAAAAAATAACAAATGAAGCCCAAAGTTAGTGGAAGGAAGGAAATAATAAACATCAGATGTGAAATATATGAAATAGATACTAAAAAGATAATAGAAGAGCTCAGTGAAACTAAGAGCTGGTTCCCTGAGCAAAACTGATAAAACTTTAGGTAGACTCACCAAAAAAAAATGTATACGAGACAAGGCTCAAATAAGTAAAATCAGAAATGAAAGAGGAGGTGTTACAACTGATATCTCAGAAATGCAAAATATCATAAGAGACTACTATGAACAATTATACATCATCAAATTGGACAACCTAAAGAAATGGATAAATTCCTAGGAACATACAGTCATCCAAGGCTGTATCTTTTCAAGAAGATATAGAAAATCTGAATAGACCAATTTAAGGAGATTGAATCAGTAATCAAAAACCTCCTAACAGGGCTTCCCTGGTGGCAGAGTGGTTGAGAGTCTGCCTGCTGATGCAGGGGACACGGGTTTGTGCCCTGGTCCGGGAAGATCCCACATGCCGCGGAGCAGCTGGGCCCGTGAGCCATGGCCACTGAGCCTGTGCATCCAGAGCCTGTGCTCCGCAACAGGAGAGGCCACAACAGTGAGAGGCCCATGTACCGCAAAAACAAACAAACAAAAACCTCCTAACAAACAAAAATCCAGGACCAAATAATTATAAACTGGAAAAAAAAATTTGGTTTCCTTTGAATCCAAAATATTTATTTTTAACCATTTACTTTTAAAGAACATGACACATGCAAAATTTCTTTCCTATTGGTGTCTTCAAATTTCATCACCAAGTTACGGTACTTGCAGGACATTTGGAGATGTTTATAAACTGAATTCTTTGTGTCTCTAAATGAACACAAAAGTAATAGCCAAAACAAAAACATACTTGTTGGCAAAAAAAAAAAAAAAAAAGTCATGTTTCATGTAGCTTTTCCTTCCTTTATTGGAAGAGAAAAATATAGAAATTTCAGGGTGGTTTGCCTCCATCTTCTAAAAAGGTGTTGAATGAATAAAAGTGGGAAATCAAGTTTATCTATAGCTCTCGTGATATTTAGCTTTTCTTGCATATATACGCATGTTCATGATCATGGACTACTTACAGTTTGCCAATAGTAGGGGATGTTGATTTTATTTACTTATCCTAAGAACCAGAGAAAGTACAATCTTTGGAGAGACTCAGACTATGAAATGTTTTAGGATAACAAATAATAAATATTTTGGATTTATAATTTAATTTGTGGCTTTTCATTTAAACTTAAAATTTACCTATAATCCATTTCTTACTTCTTGAGATATTTATATGTTTTAAGGCCTATGCTGAGTCTTATCAGAGAAATTGAGACCCGAGGCTGAGATTGCTAGTTTCTTACCTAATAATCACTCTTATGTTGTTCCTTTTATAATGGTTTCCTGAAATTTTAATTTAATTTAATTTAGTTTTTTGGCCATGCCACGTGGCTGGCAGGATCTTAATTCCTCGACCAGGAATCGAACCTGGGCCGGGCAGTGAAAGTGTGGGGTTCTAACTGCTGGACTACCAGGGAATTCCCTCCTGAAATTTTTAGAAGATGTCAATGGGTTTAGCAAAAAATTGCTGGCATTGAGCATGGCTTCTGTGAATGCTTCTAAATGTGTCTCTAATGGCAAATCCTGTCTTTTACTCTTGCTAATGGCTCTCTTCATCATTTATAAATTGTATACATGACTATTAGAGCTCCAGCAATCATCTTGTGAGCACAAAGAGAGCTCATAGATGGAAATCACAGGATAAGGACACAGAGTAGAAAGATGTGAGGAGCCTAGGTCAGTGAGGTCACTGTGAAATGACAATATGATGCTAGGGTGTTATGGAGGAGAGGGGAAAAGTCCTATTTTATTGAAGCTATTGTTATTTTGTGTCTTTGTTATTAACAGCCAAAGAAATTTCCTAGCAGATACAAGATATATAGTGCATACCAGTGGTTGTCTTTCTATAATACTTTTCTTTTTGTGAAAATGTTTTCTTCCCCTATTTCAACTGTATAATTTTAATGAGGATTGTTATCCTTCTATAAATGTCTAGCTTTTTTCCCCATTATTGATTGGTTCAGAGTTGGCACCTGAACTAAGCTATGCAAAACATTTAATTCCTACCTCAACTGTTGATTGGTCTTGAAATAAGCATGTGTCCTAAGTTGCACCCGTTGAAGTGTTAAAGGATCTTTGAATTTAGCACTGGAGAAAGACAAAATAAAACAAAAACAACAACAACAAAAATAGCTTCTAACACCTCCCTGGTGGTGATATAATCAAAGGTAAAGCCTGAGCTCTATTTGCAGCCCTATTTCCTACCCAACAGAGGAGGTGGTCAGAGAAAATGGAGACAACCTTCAAAGGGATCAGTTTTAAAAGACTGGAAAAGAGAGGAGAGTTCTGGTCATTTTCAAGTCCTTGGTTTCAAGTTGTCCTTGGAGCTGGGCTACCCTTTTCTTTATCCCTGAGATATATGTTACAGTTCATTCTACCTTTTACCTAAACTTCTTAAAATGGAAGTGCTTATACTCTTCAACCAAAAAGTAATGATCAATCAGATTAATTTGGGTCATTCTATTGTGTACATGGGATACAAACACATACTTATCTGTTTCTCTGCATAACTTGAATTATGTCAATAAATCAGGTTGAGCAAAAAGTGATGCATTCAAATTAGCTGTTGCCAGAGAGCCTTATTCTTTAAGAAGTTTAAGGTGTTATTTATTCCCACTCACATTCTGAAGTCAATATTTCAGCCCAAGTCTTATAGTATGACTTGAATTTTTCTTTCTTTTTGAAGCCCTAAGTTTTGTTGCTTACCTTTTTTTCTCCTTCGCTTTTGTTTGCTGCCTGGTAACATATCTGCTTGATTCAGCTGAAAGGAGGGAAATGGCTAGTCATCATTCTATATCTGTTTATCTAATTAACTAGCTTTAGGCATCAACAAAGGAAGCCACACTAGGCAAGGGATAACAAATGTGATCAAGATATAGTAACAAAGTAGCTCCTTACAATGAACTTAAAGACTAATAGTTATATAAAGATAAATGCAAAGAAATCATGATGATAGGAATATTTACAATGAACAGTGGGTAGTCACTACACTACAGACAAGAGTGTAGTCAAATTTACTTTAGAACTGGGAATTTTCAGTAAAGGCTTCAAATAAGAGTCAAAATAGAATGAAGTCTTGAAAGATGAACATAGATAAGAAGTTGAAGAAAATTATTGTCTTTCTAAATAGTTTTTTGCTGTTGTTGTTTGGTTGGTTTTTGTCTGTAGGTTAGGAAAATGTTTGGCAAGTTAAGAAATAGCATTGGGTAACTAAGCAGAAGCAAGATCATGGAAGAAGTGGTATGATTTGCCAACAGTTTGGTATTTCTCCATTAGTAACGAAGAATAACTGTTGAATGGTTTCAACAAGGTCACTCTGATTACAGTGTAGCTTCATTAAGTGTATATTATGAAAACCTGAGTAAGGATAAATCAGTGGACATAAATGGAGCAAATAAATTTGAGAGACCATAAAGATATAGAATTTCTAATACTAAATAGGCAGACATGTATAGGTGATTAAAATGGCCACAAACTCTACTTGGAGTTTCCTCTTCTTGAACCTAGGCTGGTTTGCATGAGTAGTTTGACTGAAAAAAGGTAGCAGAAATGACACTGTACCTTTTTCATACACAGGTCTCAAGAGATGGGTATCTACCACTACCCCACCCCTGGAACACCCTCTTGGAAACACTAGGTCCTAAGCCTCATTTTTTTTTTTTTTTTTTTTTTTTCTGTACGCGGGCCTCTCACTGTTGTGGCCTCTCCTGTTGCGGAGCACAGGCTCCGGACGCGCAAGCTCAGCGGCCATGGCTCACGAGCCCAGCTGCTCCATGGCATGTGGGATCCTCCCGGACCGGGGCACGAACCCGCGTCTCCTGCATCGGCAGACCAATTCTCAACCACTGCGCCACCAGGGAAGCCCTAAGCCATCATTTAAGAAGTCCTAATACTCTAAGATCACCACATGTAAATGTTCCAATACACAATTCCACCTGAGCCCAGCTTTGCAGTCATCCACTCTAGGGTACCAGCCAGGTGAACGAAGCCATCCCATACCCTCTAAACAGCCCACTTCACAACTGAATAGTACCTTAGTCTATGCTACATGAACATATGTCTTAGTCCATTGGGATGCTATAATAATAATATCACAAACTAGGTGAATTATAAACAACAAACATTTATTTCTCACGGTTCTGGAGGCTGGAAGTCCAAGATCAAGTCACCAGTATATTTGTGTCTGCTGAGAGCTCACTTCCTAGCCAGGCATCTTTCTGCTATAAACTCACATGATGGAAGGTGAAGGGGTCCCCAGGACCCTCTAATTCCATTCAATAGCCATGGCTCACGGGCCCAGCCGCTCCGCGGCATGTGTGATCTTCCTGGACCGGGGCGCGAACCCGCGTCCCCTACATCGGCAGGCGGACTCTCAACCACTGCGCCACCAGGGAAGCTCGAGAGAATGTTTTTAAAGAAGTTAATGATAGGAATGGGAGATTAGGTGAGGTGGTGGTAGAAGGTTTTCCTTGAAGTAGGAAGCGTTCAGTAGTGAGAATTGCTAAAGTTAAGTCAATTGAGATGTAGACTACAAAAAATTTATTACATTTGACAGCGTTTTACATGACCAAAGCCATTGCATGTTTTGTCTGTTTCCTCTCCCTACACCCACTCAGTCTATGTTTCACTCCTTGGTACCGCTCAATCCTACTTGAATTCAATTTTTATTTCATGCATCCATGGCCCCCTCTGCCAATTGTGAAAGAACTGGAATACCCCATGAAGGTCTTTCTTGAATCCCTGACAGTACAGAATTCAGCAACATTTCCTAGACTAAAGTGCAGAATCTCAGAGCAGCACCACTGAAATGCCAAAGTTGCATCACAGATAATCCTGATTTGGTTACAACCGTATACATGACAAATGAAAGAAACACCATCTCTCTTCCCTCCAAGGGGTCCAGGTATACAGCTTCCTTGGGTATCGTCTTTCCCAGAATGCCAGGCTTAGGTGCCATTTCTCCTCATATCACATCTTGCTAATTCTGCTTTCCTTTCTCCCTCTTCTCCTCTAGCCTGTAGGTGTTCTGGCCTCGTGAATAAGATTTAGACTTTTGAAATATATGAGGTATAGCCACCTCCCACAATAGTATATGTATGTATATATCTATTAGGTATGTATATATTGTATATTACATATTTATAATAATACTATTATTTTCATATATTTTTTTCAGAATTGTCTAAGAGTAAGTTGCTTATATAATGATACCTTACCTCTAAAAACTTCAGTTTGTATTTCCTAGGATTAGCACTCTTTAAATAACTTATGTAACAACTTTTGTAAGTCTCCAAACCATGATACCACCAAATACAACACATTTTAATGAAGCAACAATATCACATACAAAAATAATATACCAAATATTTTTGTGAAAAAATAGTTTTTACTGACTGAAACAAACACTTATATCTCTATACCATACCGTATAAACCAAAATAATTGCTCTGCTGTTTAAAATAGATTAATAAAAAATATTTGATCTAAAAAAGCTTCCTCCTTCAATTTTAACATCGGCAGAACATTGAATAGTCACAATAAGAAGCTACAAATTCAAAACGAAATTGTGAGAAAGGTGTTTAATAGAATGAAACAATTTTGTACAGCATTGCAAGCAACATTTATTAATGAAACATATTAGAATATTTGCAGTGCAATTTATAAATGTAAATGTGCAGCATACTCTAGTCAAAAATGTGTAACAGCTGTGGCTTTGCGAAGTGAGTTGGTACCTTCCATAGTATAAAATATAGAAAAATACAGATGACTGATTTGAATCAACGTGGTTTCCCGTGGCATGTCACAGTGGGAATCTTAATGATCTTCTACCTGGATTGTTTGTCTGACTCCCATTTTCTGTTCTGTGGTGTATGGATGTGAACTATGCTGAAGATAATTTGAGACTAATTACTAGCCATGTCAATGGCAATTCACCTTCAATGCTCAACTATATTTTTTCTTTTAAGAAACCTTTTCATGGCTAATGACAATGAAAGTAAGATTTCAGACTGTTTTCTGGTTTCTGTGTTCCCAACAGTGTTTTTCTTCCCCTTGAAACACCAAGAATCATTTAATCATAAACAAAAGTTTAGATTTTATTTGTATTTAGAATAGATGCTAAGGATGAAAGCAGAAGGTTACTGTGGCAGAGGTGTACAAGGCAAGAACTCAGCCCTAACCATTATTTATTTTATTAGATGAACTTAAAGCAGTACAGAGGCAAGTGTAGTGAGTGCTAGATAAATATTCACTATTGTGTTATCTTGCTTTTTCTTCTATCGTATTTCAGCCATCTTGAAGAGTAACATGCATGATAACCTCCTAAGTGCAAACTGTATAATGTATTCTAACTTCAACCTTCAAGTTAACACTGAAGTCTTAGGCAACAAAAATTAATAAATTATGGTCTTATAAACATTTATTTAAAAGTTTTGAGGCCATATATAATCAGGTGATCACAAAATAAATGGAGAATTTACATTTGTATCGTTTATCTGTAAGAAAACTCTATTGTATTAGTTTGGGCACACGATCAAAAATAGACATTACCTTTTACTAAAGATATCATTTCTTATTTTGATGATCTGCATTTAAGGATGGTAAGTATTATTAGTTTTCACAAAATTCCCAAGGGAATTGAGGAATGCTTGAATTGTGATTTATTTTTTACTTTGCCTTTTATCATTTTATAATTTGTCTTCTATATGAGGTAATTAGACTGAAGAATAATGTAAGGGAAAGAGTCTTGATTTTAGAATTAAACATAATTACATTGTAACCCCTGACAACTAAACTGCTTCTTAGCTGTGTGTTCTCTGGAAATTTATATATCATTTGTTTTCCCCTCAGGGAATATTGTGTATTTAATACCAGGCAAAATAAAAATGGCTCCCATTCAAAACAAAAAAAAAAATTGAAACTTTAAACTTTGTAACTTACGTGAGAGAGATTTCTGAAGTCGCTACAGTGGAAATACAGAGAAAAAAAACTGGAATTGATTAATTTACAGCAGATGCAAGATTTTGACATGATTTTGATAATTCTCATTATGAGATAATTGATATCTATACTGTATACACACTTTGTAGGTTTAACAATGTTCTCATTTAAAATAATCTCCTTAAATTTTAATGTTCATTTGATTATTGATTCCCAAGACACGGTATAGTACTAAACAAGTATAACGATTAAAATGGGACTAAACTTCCTTCAGGAGAGCAACTTTTTTTCAGTATATTTTGAATATCTGATTACATTACCTGGAGATAAAATGTGGTTCAGATAAATATATTTATTTTAATAAAATAGGGACCCTATGTATACCACAAAATATGGTATGTTAGAATATTTTATGAAATAGCATTAGGCTCATGGAAAGCCACTGATACCTAAAAAATTGGGTTTAATAACTAGAAAAATCAATCTCTTTTATGATGGATGTTCACTAAACTTTTTGTGGTAATCATCTCATGTTGTATGTAAGTCAGATCATTATGCTGTACACCTTAAACTTATACAGAGCTGTATTTCAATTATATCTCAATAAAAATGGAAGGAAAAATTATATGTAAAGAAAAATTTAAACAAATATTTTAAAAGAAAAAAAATAAAGCAACTTATTCTATAGTTATTGACTGTTGCCATGAGTTTAGTGAAGAAAAAATACAGATAGAATAATTGAAGTATATGTACAATGAAACTTGACCTTTATGGAATACAAATATTTGATATATAACTCATCAGTAAAACATGAGAATATTCTTGGATAGAAAAATTATAGGCTGGAACCCAAAGGCCAGAGTCCCATGTAAACTGATAAATTAAAGATGCTACATAATTTTTTGTTTTTGTCTTTTTATCAAATACAATACTTAAATATGCTTTCCCTGTGGCATGCTAAAGTGTAAGAAAAAAACCCAGCAATTATTCTATACATCTATTTTTTCAAAGGTGCAGTTTTCTACTATTTTTGCAACAAAGCATGGAATCTATCTAAAACGACCATGGTCTTGTCAAAAATATTTAAGAAGCAAATTTGAACGGGTTGTCAATGTACACAGTTGGGATATTTAAAAAAAATAATAAATGCAGTGTATTGAAACATATCAAATACTTTTAAATCCATGAGCTTATTATTGATATTAAAAAACAACAGCAACAAAAACCTGATTGATCACCTTTGGAAGAAAATAGGTAACAAACTCATCACTTTGAAAATTACTACCAAAAAAAAAAAAGGAGGAGAAAGAGGGACGTGGGCAGAGGAGAACAGACATTTTCTAGATTTTTGTACAAGAACTGTTCTTTAAATTAGCTTAAAAAATTGATAATAAAAGTGATGAATACACCACCTATGAATTAGTTTTTCTACCAACCAAATGGATGAAATCTGATCAGGCCTCTAGACCTAACTATTAATTTACAAGAAATAAAGAAGCAGAAAAATGTGTTAAATGACATCATGGGGATACAACTGGCAAAATCTAGAGTATGGGAGACAGGGCAAATATTCTGTTTTTTGGTTTTTGGATTTTTTTTTAAGCACAATAATAACAGCTTTTAAAAGCAAAGGGCAAAGAGAGATGAGTAAGATTTAAAGGGAGATAACAAACTAATAAGCAAATCACAAAATATAAAAGTTATTTGTGGGCTTCCCTGGTGGAGCAGTAGTTGAGAGTCCGCCTGCCAATGCAGGGGACCTGGGTTCGTGCCCCGGTCCGGGAAGATCCCGCATGCCGCCAGAAGTTATTTGTGTCCTGAATAAAACCCTATTTAAGAATGATAAGACAATTGGTACAATGTGAATACTACATAGATATTTGAAGATATTAAAGAATCATTACAAATTTTTAGGGGTAAAATGATATTTGAATATGTTTTCAAAAAACTTTAAAGTTGTTATCCTTTAGTTATATAATGAAATGTTTACAGATAAAATGATAGGTTATCTGCAATTTAATTCAACATTATTTTGTAGAAGTCAGTGGGGTGATAGATCAAAATGAAGTTGGTTGGGAAATTGATCATTGTTGTACCTTGATGATGGGTACATGCAGATTCATCATATTATAATAATTTTTTCTCATTATTCTTGTATAGCTTGGAAATTGTCTATAATAAAATTCTAAGAAATAAGAACACTTGGATCCTTAGATAGAGAGGAGTCTGAGGAAAATGTGATCTGTGGAGAATTAAACTACTTCTGCCCTGTGAGCATCTGTAGACTCAGGATGCTGAGCCTCAGATCGGGCCAGGAGACCAGGCCTCAGGTTACATGAGTGAAGAACTGGAAATGAGAACCCCACATAAACTGTAACCCCCAATAAAAAGATGAACTGGAAAAAGTATACAACTACTAGAAAAAACATGGCAACAAGGAAATTAAATTCCTCTGTTTTGCTCTAAGTGAGGATAGATGGACAATCTAAAGACACCGAAAGTGAAGCCAACAGACAAACCCAGATGATATCATATTCTACAGGATAACTTCCACTAGTCAGTGGATTAAAAAAATATCTACTGGGATAACTATTACATATTAAACTTTAAAGGGGAAGAAAATCATTAGGTTTGTCAGAATTGTTAGGTTGGGTTTGTACAAATCAAATATAAAACTAAATTATTAAAATAATTGGGGAAATATGATTATAGGTTGTGAATTAGAAGACACTAAGGAATTATTTTTAATTTTTAAGTACGCTAATAGCACTTGTCTTTGTAAGAACATGTTCGTACTTTTAAAGATGCATATTGAAGTAGGTAGTGCTGAAACATTATAACATTTGAAGTATGCTTTACAGATGTGTTACTTAAAGTGTGGTCTCTAGACCAGCAGCATTAGACTCACCTGAGACTTATGAGACATGTAGAATCTCAGTCACCACCACAGACCTATTGAATCAGAATTCACATTCTACGAAGATTCCCAAGCGATTTTTATAGACATTAAAATTTTATAAACTTTGATTGTAAAAACTGCAACAAAGAAAAAAAAATGAAGATAGATGAAGACAAGGTGGCAGAATTTTCGTTGTGTTAAATTTGTCAAGGACACAAGATTAACCATACCATTATTCTTACTCTTGTATGCTTTGGATATTTTTATTATTAAATCTAAAAATATAAAAAGAGATAGCACAAAATTCAAAGTCCAACAGACTAATTTGCATAATTTCATCTATACCTATTCCTGCTCTGTCTCTAAAACTGTATAATTTTAAAACTCAGTTCTACTATGTTGACGTTAAATAGAGATGTTGCTACTACTTAAACTACAGGGTGTACTGGAAGGTAGAAAATTCTGATAAATAAGGTTAATTTCCCCGAAACTCATGATAAACTATAAAACTCTGTCATGAAATTACTAAAATGTTCAGCATTAAATTATGAACACAAGTTCTGGTTTATGATAATGTAATTATATTAAAGCATAACTATAAAAATGGACTATTTTTATTATACATCTTGGCAAGAATCAATATTAAATTATACTGTATTTGGTGATTATAGGATCAAAGTTGTAGTAATCAGAAAACAGGAAGAGCTAACATTAAATTATATGATTCTTAAAATGGTCAGAAAGTAATAATCAAATTGTATTTTTGTGTATAGAGATAACTGTGAGGGAAATTATTTTCCGTATTATACCAGAGTAGAAAAAATCATTGCACATGTAAGTTTGAAAAGCTGCAGAGATGTAACACAAAGTTAAATTGAAAGCCAAGAAAATGACAATTTCCATGCATATAGCATATAAAAATTACAGTTTGAAGCAACAGGGCTATAAAATAACTACAGCATCTTCAGCCAATTCATGTGCGAACTAGTATGACCAACATCATTCTTATGCCTATTCAAATCCACAACAAAATGAGAGAAAAAAACAGAAGACAAAATCATTTTGCATTGTACATCTGTAAATGCACTTTCTGGGTAATATTCTAAACTTATTTTCATGTTTCTTTGTGTTTGAAAGTACTGTTTTGTTCAGTAATATAGTTTTTTAATTATAAAGGTAAAGTCAATATTTCCCCAGGAAGATTTCCACCTTTCTTTCCAAGGAACATAATGGACATATTTACAGAAAGCTATCACTAAACTCTATATTCATGGAATTAATAGATCAAATCAGACCCAAGAGTATTAATCAAATTTAGATGAGTGTTTGTTTTTATTTTTTACTGTAAGGACACCTCACACTTTATTAAAACTCAAGAAGCTTTAGTTTGTGTGGGTTATATTTATCAGTAATTTGTATATTGTAAGTTAAAAGAGTAATTTTTAAAAATTGATTTTAAAATAACAGTAAGAAGCCCATTACATATGAGTCATATTTTTAAGAATAAGAGCTGTATTTTCAAGAAGAAAAATATCAAGGAGAAAAGTGGCATTATTTTACATTTCTGTAAATATCTTTAATATCTGGCTCAGTGGAAGATAGCTGGAATCTCATATCTATTTCTATATCCAATCCATATGATATTACAAGACATTCTCCATAGTGGTTATGCAGGTTGTTCTGCATCTTCAGCACTGCATAATTTCCATATTTTTCTGGTTACTGGTTCTAGGTGATTTGCAGTGGTAATTCATTATAATTTAAATTGTCATTTCTATAATGAGTAATGGATTGAGCACCCATTTTGTATGTGTAAATAAGCATTTGTGTATCCACTTTGGGAAATGTCTGTTGAAGTCTTTGCCGATTTTTCTGTTAGGTTGTCTATCTTTTCCTTACAAGTTTGCAAGAGTACTTTGCATATTTCTTTATCAGATATATGTTGCTGGAATAACTTCTACCACTCTGTTCATCCTCTCTTAACGGACATTAGATGAATAACAATTGTTAATTCTAATGTAGATCAATTTATTGATTTTTTAAATATTTAGCACATATGTCTATTTTTAGAAATTTTTGCTTCCTTGAAAGTCATGAAGATGTCTCTGGTCATCTACTAAGAGCCTCATTGCTTAAATTCTTATTTAAATATGTGACCTATATGGAATTTGCTTTTGTGTGTGGAGTGAGAAAGGGATTTGATACATTTGTTTTCCATGTGGAAAACCACTGACACAGCCCCATTTACTGAAAAAAACATTCTTTTCCCACCATATTTTAAAGTTACTTTTTTCATAAAATATGTTGATATATGTGTTAGGTCCATTTCTGGACTCTATTTTCTCTTCTGTTGGTTGTTGTATCTCTTTGCACCAGTATCAGACTCCACTAATTACTGTAGCTATATAATGAAACTTGGTATCAGGTAAGTCTCCAACTATTTGCTTCTTTTTCCAGATTGTCTTAGCTATTCTTGCCCATTTGCATTTCTGTATATTTTTTTTAACATTTATTGTGGTAAAATACACATAACAAAATTTATCATCTTAACCATTTTTAAGTTTACAGCTTAGTGGTATTATCATATTGATCCAATCATCACTGCCAACCATCTCCAAACTCCTTTCGTCTAACAAAACTGAAACTCTATACCCAGAAACAATAACTCTTTATTCTCTCCTCCTCCAAGACCTTGGAAAAAACTATTCCACTTTCTGTGTTATGATTTTGACTACTCAAAGTAATTCATATAAGTGGAATCCTACAGTATTTTTCTTTTTGTGACAGGCTTATTTCACTTAGCATAAAGTTCTCAAGGTTCATCCATGTTTTACCACATGTCAGAATGTCCTTCCTTTTTAAGGCTGATTAATATTCCATTGTATGTACATGCCACATTTTGCTCACCATTTATCCGTCAGTGGACACGGGTTGCGTCAACATTTTAGCTATTGCGAATAACATTGCTATGAACATGGCTGTACAGATATCTCTTTGAGAACCTGCTTTCAATTCTTTGGCTTATACACCCAGGAGTATAATTGCTGGATTATACGATACTTCTGGATTTGATTTTTTTTTTTGAGGAATCACCATACTGTTTTGCACGAAGCTGTATATTTTACATTCCCACCAACAGTACGCAAGGATTTCAATTTCTCCATATCCTCACTAACCCTTGTTATTCTCTGTTTAGTTGTTGTTGTTGTTGTTAATAGTAGTCATCCTAATGAGTACTAGTTGGTGCTGGGTACATTTGCTTTGCATTCCCAAACGATTAGAAATGTTGAGCATCTTTTCATGTGCTCTTGACCCTTCATATATCGTCTTTGGAGAAATGTCTATTTAAGACAAGCCATCCTCCTTTTTTTTAATTGGGTCATTTGTTTTGGTGTTGGCTCCCACAAACTGTATTCAAGTTGCTCCTGGAATACATGCACAGATGCTTGCCACAGGACTCAGAGATGGGAGTCAGGTATTCATTGCTGAGCAAAGAGCTTAAATTGACCAAAATTAACTGTAATTTACCATCCAAGGTAAATTCTTTCCCCTGGAATTTGCCAGCCTTCAGTCTATTCTAGAGTTCCAAAATAGTTACATTAGATGGATTCTGCCACTGAATCTGCTACCTATGTGGGGGAGACAGATTCCTGGTGCCTCCCCAAGTGTAAGTTTGTTTGTTTGCAAATACTGTTACTATCTTTTGTAGATGATCAATGCTATTCTTTCTTTAAAGGTTTTATATTATTGATGAGTCTGTAATTTCCCTTTCTTTTATTCTTGTCAGGCTTTAGAATCAATAATTTTCTTGCCTCTTATAAAGACTTTGGAACTGTTTCTAATTTTTCCATTCCTTGGAACTGTTTGTAAAATATTTGTAAATATTTAGAATAATTCACAATTAAAGCCACCCAGGCTTTGGAATATTCATTGTGAGAACAGTTTTACTAATGAGTTCAATGACTTTAGTAAATTTCTGCTTATCCGATTTTCTATTTCATCTTGAGTCAGCTTTCTTGTGTCTTTTTTTGACAGTTTTGTCCATTTCATTCAAGATGTCAAAATTAATGCCTCAAAAACTGTTCATAATAACTTCTTGTTATGTTTTGATATTCATAACATCTGTATTGATGTTCTCTTTTTTATTCCCGATATCAGTAACTTCAATTTATGTTCTCTCCCTTCCCTTCCCTTCCCTTCTCTTTTTCTCCCACTCCTCTAGCTATTCCAGACTGAAACTAACTTACATTCAATCTTCAGCACCTCTTGCTTTTGTCTTAACCACTTCAGTTGCAACTGGCAGGATCCTCTTCCCCCCATGCTTTCTCAAAAGTAAACCAGCCCTATGTCTCATTTTTCCTTGCAGATTCTTGTCCCTTCTTGATATGTATACTACTTGGTTGCCTTGAAGTTTCAACTCTCTGAAGGGTTAAAGATGAGTTGCTATTTTGTATTTTATCTGACTTTTTCTCATTGTCATTCTAGGACAACATATTTGAAACTTTCTATTTCCTAACTAAGCAGAAGGACAATTCTAATAGTGTATATTATTAATTTTTATTTTTTGAAAATTATTTTGAGAGATATTGAAGACCCCATTGGGAAAGATTAAATGGAATTTGAGACTCATCAGTCTAGGAAAATACAGTTGTAAAAATTTTATGTATTCATATAACTTTTCTCCCTTACTTCTAAATATTTTCAATCCAAAAGGCATACTAAAAATATGTTTTTCTATACTTATTTCATTGCCTTTCTACATATTTCTAGTTAAATAATATATGTCACAAATAATATATGTGACAAAGAGTCAGATGATTTACAAACCACTAGATCAATCATGTTTCAACAGTACATTAATTTATTCAAGAACAAATAATTTATGCCTGTGTTTTTTTATGTGTGGCAATGTTCTAGACCCTAGAGACTGACAAGGTGCCTAATTTTACAGAATATCTATTCTTTCTTTGGGAGTTAGAAAGCAAAAAAATATACAAATGGAACAGCAAGATAATTTCAAGCAAAAGTAAGCACTATCCAAAACAAACAAACAAACAAAAAACTACTCAATGACATAATGAAGATGAATGGAGTAAGGACATTCTAATTTGGATGTAGTAAGTGGTAACAGAGTATCTTATTAAAAGTTTCTTTTTTAGCAGAAACCTGAATGATCTGAAGGAACCATCTGAAATATTAAAATAAAAAGTCTGTGGAAGAGCTGAGAAACACAGAAAGGCAGTCAGGTCGGCTGGAAAGTGATGCTTGTGATACTATCTTTGGTCCATATTAGAAACTGTTATTCAAGTGGGCTATTATAGCAGATTACTTTCCTACTGTAAAACTTTACCAAGCAGCAGCCTTATATGGGTGAAAAAAAAGGATTATATAGGAAGAGGAAACCTTGTGCTCAGTAACATTACAGTTGAGAGCATTCACATCAGTTGGAATATCTGGATCTCATCACTGTTTTTTAGGATGCAATTTCTTTGTAGTAAGACAGTGGTGACAATGGAATCAAAGGATGAACAATGTCTGGACTCATGCATACCTGTCCAATGTCCCCAGTTGTCTTAATTTTTAAAAGCTTAATTTGATATTGGTTTCCGAGTGATCACAGTGTTAGACAGAACATGCACAATTTACACCCTCTTCAAGAGTTTAATGAAAACCAGTACAATTCTTGCCTGAATCTTCTTTAAAAGACCAAAAGACTTATCACTTCAACAGCCCAGTTAGAGAACTATACCAGATGGAATCCACCTTCATATTTTCTTTGCAAGAATACAGGAAGTGATGGTGGAAATGCCATTTTCTTCCTTTGGGGGAAAAATATCAATAATACTTACTTAAAATTTTATACTGCAATGACATTTTTAAATGAATATGCAATTAATCATAAACTATTTATATAACATTTATTTATAAAACCCTAAATGATAACTTATTTTAATAATGTACATATTTGTCTGATTGTTCACTAGTGATATACTGCTCAGTGTAAGGTGAGAACCACAGATATTATCTTCTGGGAAAAAAACCCTTTAAGCCCTAACAGATTCAGTTTATAAATTTCCTCTCTAATAAATGAGGAATAAAATAATTTACAATAAATTAATTATTTCCTCTTCTGAAGGTACTAATACCACAAATTCAGTCAGAAGGTGGATCAAGTTTTTCGTACATTTCTCTCATTTCACATTTTTTAAATAAATGAGACTATATTTTGTCTAATGACTACCAGAAAAAACTATCTAGAAACTGTGACTTCATTATATGTAAGACAGTATTTTAGGAGATATAGATGTATATTTAGATGGAGATATAAATACATAGCATATAACGCAATATTTAATAAGACACAGGAAATGTGCGATAGCTCCAGAGTGGTACACCCTATGTTCTGAGCTGCTCCGAAATGCAGTTCCTTTTTTTTTTTTAACATCTTTATTGGAGTATAATTGCTTTACAATGGTGTGTTAGTTTCTGCTTTATAACAAAGTGAATCAGTTATACATATACACATGTTCCCATCACTTTCTTCTTGCATCTCCCTCCCTCCCACCCTCCCTATCCCACCCCTCTAGGTGGTCACAAAGCACCGAGCTGATCTCCCTGTGCTATGCGGCTGCTTCCCACTAGCTATCTGTTCTAATGGGAGTTCTCTTGGCACAAAGGGCATTATTTTCTGTAATGAGATTAGAAGAAAGGATTTGCTAATAATTGCTTCTATAGCAACTAAAAATCTTGGAATCCCACCTTTCAGCATTTTGAAAATCTTAAAGGGGATGTTGTCAGTAACAAAAAAAATTGAAGACTGATAATATATTTAAATTAATCATTCTTTAAATTCATCTGCCCGTTCGCCTTTTAAATTGATTCATGCGTCTCAGAAAATAAAATATGCTAATCTATATATCGTTTTTCCACTGTGTAGAGTAACTATATCTAAAAACAAAAATACTATAATTTTACTTTCCTTTACTATATTCCTCCACAACTTGTGTTGTACTTTCATATTTTCTTTTCATTCTGCTAGTGAGATATATACATATATGTATATATATACATAATATTTAGATTTTAGATATTTGCAATATGCAGGACAATCCATAAAATGGATAAATGCTTAATTTTAATACCATTGAATACAATTTTCATAATTTTATACTTTAATTATTTTTGGAAGCACAAACCAGAAAGGGTAAAGCAAGTTTGAAATGAAAAAAGATAACCAAGCTGGTAATTTTCATTTCAGACTTTATATTTGGACTACTCAATGGGACAGATTATATTATAATAACAAAATTTTGCTTTTGCAGGGAGGTTAATCTTTGCTTCTGCATTGCCTCATCTCTTAATCCCATCCAGTTTATATTTCATCTCAGAAACTATATTTTTCATCTCTAGGAACTCAATTTGGGTTATTTTTATATCCTCTATATGTCTATTTAAGATGTTGATGCTTTCCTTTAACCTTTTTGAACCTATGAAAATTAGTTATAATAACTGTTCGAATGTCTTTGTTTACTGATTGTACCATTTTTCATTCTGTTTTCATTAATTAACTTTTCTCCTTATTATGGGTTATATTTTCTTTCGTCTTTGCATCCCTGGTAATTCTAGATTGCATGTCAGATATTGTGAATTTTACTTTACTGGTTGCAGGGCGTTTTTGTATTTTTTTTAATATTTGTAACTTTGCTCAAAGAGGTAGTTAAGAAATAGTTTGAGCATTTTGAGGCTTCCTTATAAGCCTTATTAGGCTGTAACTAAACAATTTGGTCCCACTACAAAGGCTATACCCATTGAATACTCTGTGTATTGAATACTCTAGTTGATGTTGCATGTATTAAATTATATCAAAACATATTTGTATAATCTTAAAGCAATAAATGCAATAAATGCAACACATAAAAATATAAAATAATTTTAAAATTAACTTTTATTAAATAAAACAAAAATGTTTTCTTCTAGTAATTGTAGTATTTTAACATATTTAAATACTGCATCCCTATGAAATTCATTTTGTTAATAAATATGAAAAGAGAATCCACCTTTATTTTTTACAGGTGATCAGGGACTTGTTCAAACACCAATATTTAACTGTATTACCCAAAATATTATGCCACTGGTTTTTATGGGCTATCATTATAATTAACAGCTTTATACAACTGTTGTCTTGTGCTGTTGTTCAGTGTCTAAAATTATTGTTTAATATATATATATATTTTTTACTTTTAGCAGTTTAAACCAGGAGAGTAAATCCAGTTCCTATTACTCCATCCTGTCCAGAAGCACAGGTCTTAAGTGAAATTTAATACCATACCAAAGAAACAGTTCCAAATTTTACAATGGATCTATCACTGGTTGTTAGCATATCTTCCCACACCCAAGACACCAACATAACTTCTACTCACTGCTAAAGCTTTATGATGAGCAAAACTTCCACCACTGTGCTTCCTTAGCATGTGAGTATATTTTTAATTTACTGGTTATATATATTCTCTAATTATCCATTATTTTGTCCTCCTTTTTGATTAGATGTTGATATCCACATTTTTTTTCCTAATAGCTCACAGAAATTTCTCTCATTAACAACACCAATAGAAATAACAATAAAAATAGCCTTGGGGGACCAAATTTATATCACATTACCAAATTTTTATTTTGGTCCCATAAAGTTTCTGCAAAATACAACCACTATCTATCATCAGTATCATTAGAACAAAAACAAGGCATTCTAATCTCAAAAGCAAAATATTTTATTTAACTTAATAAATTTCACATTATAAAAATTTTCTCATAACATCATCCTTAATTCCTCAGTATTCACTAATATTGGGGGATTTTTCTTTCAGTTATTTGAGACTAAGGATGATTTTATTCATCTCTACAGCCTGGTACATATATGTACAATGTTTGTCAAAAGGTGGATATTCAAAAAAGTTCTTGACTAAATTATGGTAATTCATGTGATCAGTTCTGCAGTTCTTAAAACTTTAAATTACTTGTCAATTCTAAGAGAAAGTCAGATAATTTTTAGAAGGATTTCCAAACCATGCTAAAGTGTCAGCCTTCACTTCCTTGTCTGAGGGAAACAGAATAGAAATAGATAGTTTTAAAGTTCTCCAAGCTCCTGTGTCCTTTATACATCCACAATTTTAATCCTTATCATTTTCAAGATTTGCTAAATTGTTTGAGTGATCCATTCTCTTATTAAAGTTACATATTTTATGTCACATACTGAGCATATTAACAAATAACTTACTGATAAATGACAATGCCCAAATCAGGTTAATCTGATTTCCATGAAATGAGCTATAACTTCAAGAATATTAATTCATCTAATAAGGGTGATGATTTACATAATATTGCCTAAAATATTTCTCTTGATTATTTAAGAGAGTTTTCCTAGGGGAAAATAGCTGGGAAGTCAATAGAAAAGAAAAAAAACATACAAGCATGATTAATTTAATTCCAGTCTAAAGGACCCATATATAATGTATTTGAGAAAACCAAGTCACTATCATAGATTCAGATAAATGGCTGTATATATGAGATATTTTTAATGTAACCCAAATTATAAGAAATAGTTTTTTGGTATAGAAGCAACCACTCTTTTACCTAAAGGAAAATATAAAATCTGAGTTCATTGAAAATTTGCCTCATTGCCCTCTGTTAGTTTGTGCCTGCCCCATCCATAGGGGCCCAGTTAAGAACTATTCTATCATCCATACATCAGAAGAGAATGTCTGTGTTCTACGTTGATAGTCAGTCTAAACAAATATTTATACAGTTGAGATCAGAGATATAAAATGTCAGTTCCAAATCCACCCATGATGGCACATATACCAGACAGATGACAAAGGTTATAAAGGCCTGTGAAATACTTGAATCATATTTTGAAACCCTTGAAAGAATTCAAGTTGGAGATTAGCAGAAACCAGGCTCAGTTCTGTCCATAATCCCCTTTATCTGTCTTCTAGCCAACAAAATGAAAACCTGAAGCCAAGCTGACAAATAGAGTGTGAAGGGCCTTCTACTGCATTTAAGAAAAAAACTGAGACTCGTTATAGGTAGAAATTATCTTCTCTATTACTATTATTGTTGATGTTGTTGTTATTCATAGAAATAATGAAAAAAAACCCTAAATAACATTATTCTGCTGGATTCTTTACTATATGTAACACAATAAATTAACTCGCTTCATATTACACTGGGCATATAACATGAAAACATGTGCAGAGAATAGAAATCAGTATCTGTAAAGACAAATGGCCCTGTGATACAGAAATCTATTATTTTAAGTCCACACAATTAGATCTATTAAGGTGTAAGAGTGTCTCAGTACAGTCCTGCTAAAAGTAAAGCTTGAAAGCAAATCGAAAAAAAAAAGGAAAACTGATGCCAGTTAGATTCAAAATATAAGATTATGCTATGTATATGGGACAAGATAGAACTCTGAATGAGGTCACATGTAGGAAAAGCAATATTAGTGACAAATCAAATAATGTCCTTATTGAGCATAGACATTCCAAGAAGGGTGAAGAGTACTGTATATTAGACGTAAGGCTCATAATATTCAAGTTAGTTGTAAAAGAAACAAGGTAAATGCTTTCAGTCAATAGGATAGGCTGAACTGATATTGAGAATCCTTTCTTCCAATCTTCCAGTTTGTTATACTTGTGTTTTCTTTTATATGTTGCTTTTACATGTAGCAACACATAAAAAGCAAATGAACAAGCAATAAATGAACAAGCTTACAAAAAAGGGAGGAGATCCCCAGTCTCAGAATTTAAGGGGAAAAAACAAATTCAACATTAGAGTAGTGAGGAGAAGTTGAAACCAAGAAATTCAAGGGGGCCCTGGAAATAATAAGCCTTGTTTTTGAGGGCTGGCTTTAAATATCTGTTGTCTTATCAGAAAACAGGTAGATGCTGGAAAACAATAGAATAATATCTTCGAAGTACTGAGGACATATACCTATCCAAATTAAAATTCTATACTTCATTTCAAAAAACTACTCAAGAACAAGAAGTAAAGAAATTTTCATTCATAGACAAAGAGGAATTACCACACACAAACTAACAACAACAAAAAATGACTAAAGCAGTAGCAGCAGCTATTGAAATTGTCTGGAGGCATTAAAAAATATTCTGATGGCTGAAGCCAATACGTGGAGTTTTTGTTTTGTTTTTTAACCAAAGTGATCTAGGCGGTGTTTCAATAATGGGAGCTTTAAAAACTTCTCACATAATTCTCATGTGTTTTAGGCAAGATTGGAGACCATTGTACAAAGAATGTTCTTCAGCAAGAAAGAAAATAAGCATAAAAAGAAGTAGGAGGGTGCACTGAACAGTGACCAGCAAAGAAATTTGTAATGTTGGAATGAATTTGAATAACGGTTGAGTGTACAAAATAATAGCCAATGGGGGCATGTACAAAGTAAAACTAAAACACTAGATAATATACTGAAATACTGGAGATCAGATTTAAAATTTGAGGGGTCCATGAACCAGTTAGAAGGAAGATGAGATAATTAATTTTAGACTTTTTAAAGTTAGAAATATATGTCCAAGTTTTCAGAAACCACTAAAAATGAATACTTCATATATGATTCATAAAAAGGTAGACCATAAAAAGAGAATGAAAAATATGTTTAAATGAGGTTAGTACAGGAAGGGATAAAACATGGAAAAATAAAGGAGAAATAGATCAATAATCACAATACATTTGATCACAGAGAAAACAAAAATAAATTAAAAAATGCCAGTTTATGCTGCTTACAAAAGACATATATAAACTATTTTTAAGATGCAGTGCCATACTTCATTCGAAATAATTAATTATATACATGATAAATGATTTTCAAGATTACATATTTGGCATGATGACATGTATACAAATTTTTAAAACTCAAAGCAATCATGTATTTTTCATGGATTCATCTGAATATAGTAAAAAATTCAAGCATGGATTCAAAGTATTTATATTAAATCCATGATACCAGTTATCTAAGAAAAGGAAAAAAATGGGACTGAAATGAGAATAGAGAGGAGAAAAAAGAAGTGTGTGTGTATCTGTGTTTGTGTGTGTGTGTGTGTGTGTGTGTGTGAACACACGTACAACAGTCAAATATGTGCTTATTTCACAGCATGATTCACTGTATTCCATCACAATATTAATAAGATTTCCTACAATATGAGCATCTCTGCAGAAATTAAAATTGTCACATGCTTATGTGTATTGGGCAATGAGCTCACCTTACTATTTCCATCCATTCTTCAATTAAAATCTAGAAATGTGAATGGGCTGTTAGAATTTAGTTAATGAGCCAATTATCTTTACAGAACATGCTAGTTATGCACAGCTTTTCCTTGGCTTAATTATGTTTTAAAATAGCAGGCATTCATTTTACATCTTTAATTGATGGCTATCACACACAATTAATTTGAAAATTCTTATCAATATGCTTGAAATATATTTGGTTGAATCATTGGAGTAATCTTTTTTGAACTTATCCAAAAGTATGTGTTTAGCCTTCCTAAACACAGTGGCACATTTCCAAATACAAAGTAGCTGCATTAGAATTATTCCTAATATGAAGACATTCAATATTTGTGGAAACAAATTTTCTCTTGAAAACTTAGCTTCCAGACGGAAGAAAAATAAGGGTAGAAATGTATTTAAAGACAAATTTGAAGATGAGAAATCAAAATTCAAATTACATAGTGGAAGAAAAAGGGTTAGTAACTACAGAGAGAAAGGCAAATACAATGCAAATATTATTGGAACATATTTTGCTCAATTACAAACAAACTTATATGGTAAGTTGTAGCTTCCATTATTGCACCAATTTTTAGCATATTTTAATATTTTAATTTTGAAATAAAAATTTTAAAAAGTCATCTATTGGTTTTTTAGAAAGTATCTAGAGTGGTTGAAGTGAAATAACTTTCAGAAAATGTGTTAAAATGGGGCTACAGAAGACTTAGGAGGACATAAGCTTGGTTCTTATTATTGACAGTTTGCAAATCAGCCATGGGAATACACATTATTTCCAATTTAAAATGAATGATGGGGCTTCCCTAGTGGCGCAGTGGTTGAGAGTCCACCTGCCGATGCAGGGGACATGGGTTCGTGCTCCGGTCAGGGAAGATCCCACGTGCCACAGAGCGGCTGGGCCCGTGAGCCATGGCCGCTGAGCCTGTGCATCCAGAGCCTGTGCTCTGCAACGGGAGAGGCCACAACAGTGAGAGGCCTGAGTACCACAAAAAAATAAATAAATAAAAAATAAAAAAAATAAAAATAAAATGAATGATGATTCTATATACATATATATGCATCTTATCATATTGATTATAAACCAAGTAAAATCTCATGAAATCTAAGTATGGTTGAAAAACTTAAACATATTTTTATGTTTTTCCAAACACTAGAAAATGAAAGCAATTTCTGTTGTTTATCATTTTCTTTTGGACTCTCTTGGCTTCCTGAAAATGATTATGTCAAGATATTGGAGAAATATTCATAGGAAGCAACAGAGGCCATGAGAATAGAGACTTACACTGCTGCCTCATTAGAAAAAATAAACTAAAAATTCCTGTCTATCCATTTCAAATTACACTCAGGGATGCTTATAATATAGAATTTGAAAATTGAATACATACTAGTTGTCAAGTAGTCAGCCCCTTTGATTACTCATGCATTCCATCCTAAGTATGTTGTTCTTAGAATTCAGAGGGGTCCTTTAATCACACCCCCCATCTTAACCACTCACATCTCCAGATTTTCCTACTTCATGGCATATTGGTGTTTAACTTATTAAACAAATATTTGTTGAACAATTACTATGCATGCTAAGCAATGGGGATCAAAGATGAATGAATATCCATTTGTCTTTAAGGAGACACAGTCTACTGGAGAGAGGCAGAACTGTGAACAGATGACTGCATAAAGAGGCAAAGTCAAGTCTTATTTATTCAGAGGAAGAAGTTCCCGTGATCAAGCAACAAGTAAAATCATTTCATTGTGCAAGACATGGATTTGTGATTGAAAATGCACAAGCATATTTATCTTATTATCCATCATAGATGATCACCTATTATAATCAGAGAGATTTCTTAATGGCACAGCATCTAGAGAAGGATGTCATGCATGAACCTGTCATATTCAGAAAGTAAGGAAGTGGCACAGTGGGAACAATTCAGGAAAGTAAATAAACATGACAGTAGATTTAAAATCTACTTTAATTGTTCTTACTATTATTAATCTATTTGGGCAAGTAGTAGTTTTCATTGATGTTAGCATTTTTTCATCCACGACTTGAAATCAGACATTAAATATTAATATTATAAAAATATTACTAATTGAATTCATTCACAAATTTATAAAAATAGATCAGCACCAGAGACCTATTTATTGGAAACAAAGTAGGTAGAACAATTAAACTCATTTATAGTTCCTTCTCAACCAAAGTGGACAGAAGTTTTATATGTAGAGGTCAATCCTGGGCCAGAGGCTATTTAATATTTTCATCAAGACTAGGATGATAGAAAAGCATGTGGATTTAGTAATTTACAGTTCTCTTTAGTTGATAAGACTGATTAATACTTTGTCAAGATCAAAATTCAACATGACCATAATATGACCTTGAGAAATTGGAGAAGTGGTTTAAAACAATGCAATTTAATAAGTCTAAGGGTCAGATATGGGCTTTAAAAGGATTGGGAAGGAAATGGAAATTATAATAATGTAGGTGATACCATGCTAGTGAGAATGCATTTGTCTGTGTAATATAATATGTAACAAATAATATTGAGTATGACTTGAGTCAAGAATATAGCAATAGCTTTTATTTTTTTCTCTCTCTCACCATGGCATAGTGCTTACTCACAAATATTTCTAATACATTTCATCAAAATTTAGTCATTAAATACTGTATCCCTGCTGATAAAATTAAAAGTAATTCTAAGATATATAAATGAAGAGAAGGGTATAAAGGTACAAATAAGTGGGTGAATATTAATGAAATTACTTTGTATTGTGCTTTACAAATATGATTTATACATTTATCTTGTTACTAACACATTAATTCATTCATTCATTCATCAATCATTACATATTTATAAAACTTCTACTATGTCCCAGGCACTGCATTAGGAGCTGGTTATACAAGGTGGGGAAAAGCAAGCATTGTCCGTATTTCTTAGAGCCTGCAGTTTAAAGAATAATTACTAATTGTAGTAAATATAGACAGGGTACTATGAGCCATGGAACAGGGAACCTTTCTCATCTGGAAGGATGAGGAAAGGCATCCCTTGTGAAATGTCTTCTTAAATGATGTATGAGGTAGGTAGCCTAAGGGGACAAAGGAGTAAAGGAGTAAGTATTTCTTGCAAAGGGGAAAGCAAATATTAAGAATTTGAGCTTCAAAAAAGGAATGCTTCACATTGATATTACAGTCTCAACAAATACAATTAAATTTCTGGTTGTTAATACATTGCATAAAAGTGGAGGGTGGATTTCTGCCAAAATTAGGGCATGTAGTTAGGATTAGAAATGTGCTCTGTGATATCAGTGACTTTAACATTGCAGTGAGACTGGGAGAAAAAACGTACAAAGAGGTTATCCTCTGGACCCAATGGCAATGATGTACATCAAGGCTTTTGCTGAAGTAGAAAATCTGCTATTGATATTGAGATGCTCTTGAATGAAACAAGGACTTCAAATAAGAGTTCCAAACTGAAACTCAGAAAAGACCACCAATCTGACATGACTTAAATTTGAACTGCTTCTCAGATAGGCAATTTTTACTTTGGGGTAAATGGAAACTGGGCTTGGTGTCACTAATGATATCAATGACATTTTGCTATTAAATTTGGTTTAATATATTCATTTTACAAATCCCTAACTTCAAAAACTCTCTAAGGGAAAGTAAGGGGAAAAGGATAGGACTAACCTGTTTAGTTACATTACCTTGAATTTTAAATTTAAATTGAGCTGTGCTATCTCCTCCACAGTGAGTAGTTGTAATGCACAGTGAGTAGTTGTAATGGAGGAGATTGGCTCATTTTAATGGCCACATCTGATGGATCTCAAAGAAATTCAGGTAAAACAACTCTTTGCATAGTTCATAGTCAATTATTTATACTTACAGAAAAATGCCAAAGCCTAGAAAACTTTAAATGGTGGATAATCAGCAACATTCACATTTTCCTTGAGGTTTTCCAGGATTGTACAAACACATTTAGGCTTTGAAAGACATGTTTTGGAACTTTACTGGAGGTATTCTAAGAAATACCTTCATGTTAAAACAATCTCCAAATATTTTAGGAATAACTAGAATCTCTCCATAAATAATTCATGCCTTAATTATTACAATCATTAGAAATTAATACTGAAGTATTTCAGAAAAAGATGACATATTAAGAATGTGACACTGCTTCCATGTCATATAAGAGCATGAGGATATCTCTATTATGAAACTTACTGCATTTTGGTACCACATTTTTGTCTATCTTCTCTTCCAGCTTACAAGATTCTTAAAAAATAGACTGTGCACAGATCTAACTTTCTGGCCTGCATTTCCAGCACTGGAGACTACTATGGAAATATTAATTAAAATGATATTTTAGAAAACATTATAGACAGAACTCTACCATAAAAGAGCATATATAAATATAGCATATTTTCTGATGTTATTGAATCATCTTAAATATTGGTTAATGCAAATTTCAATCTCTAAGACACTTCTACAACTTACCTGAAAAATGATTGTCATCTTGTACTTGAATGTCCTCACTGAGAAAGAAATTGCCAACTCAAAATAAGTTTATTTCATTTTTAGGAAGCTCTAATTGTTACAAAACTCTTAAAATAAGTTAAAATCTCTATTCTTAAACTTGTATGCATTTTCTTGGTTTTTAAATTAGGGGCAACTTGATCTTTTTTTTTTTTTTTTTTTTTTTTTTTTTTTGCGGTATGCGGGCCTCTCACTGCTGGGGCCTCTCCCATCGTGGAGCACAGGCTGCGGACATGCAGGCTCAGCAGCCATGGCTCATGGGCCCAGCCGCTCCGCGTGTGTGGGATCTTCCCGGACCAGGGCACAAACCCGTGTCCCCTGCATCGGCAGGCGGACTCTCAACTACTGCGCCACCAGGGAAGCCCGACCTTTGTTTGATTTTACAGCTTTTACATAGCTAAAGTTGGCTTTCAGGTCCTTTGCCCCCTTATCTACTCTTCATAATTATTTTTATTAAAAAATATATATTGTGGTATAATATAAAAATATACTAACTTGAATGTACACTTTAATGAATTTTAACAAATGTAAATATTTTGTAACTTCTGTTTCCATCAAGGTAGACAATTTTCCTATTACCCCCCTTTGCAGTTTTCCCTTTCCTCTTTGCAGTCACTCTCTACTCCATATTTGATACAGGCAACTGCTGATACGTTTTCTGTCGCCATAGATTCATTTTTCCTTTTCTAGAAAGTCATATAAACAGAAACATAAAGTACATACTCTTGTGTGTCTAGCTTTTTTCTCAGCATAATGTTTCTGAGATTCATGCTTGTTGCATTCCTCATAATTCTATCCTTCTACTGCTGTATGATATGACATTATATGGATATACCACAACTGGTTCACCCATATAAATCTTGCTGGAGATTTTCTGATGATGGCCATTCTGACAGGTGTGAGGTGATACCTCAATGTAGCTTTGATTTGCATTTCTCTAATGATTAGTGATGTTGAGCATTCTTTCATGAGTTTGTTGGCAATCTGTATATCTTCTTTGGAGAAATGTCTATTTAGGTCTTCTGCCCATTTTTGGATTGGGTTGTTCGTTTCTTTGATATTGAGGTGCATGAGCTGCTTCTAAATTTTGGAGATGAATCCTTTGTCAGTTGCTTCATTTGCAAATATTTTCTCCCATTCTGAGGGTTGTTTTTCGTCTTGTTTATGGTTTCCTTTGCAGTGCAAAAGCTTTTAAGTTTCATTAGGTCCCATTTGTTTATTTTTGTTTTTATTTCCATTTCTCTAGGAGGTGGGTCAAAAAGGATCTTGCTGTGATTTATGTCATAGAGTGTTCTGCCTATGTTTTCCTCTAAGAGTTTGATAGTAGCTGGCTTTACATTTAGGTCCTTAATCCATTTTGAGTTTATTTTTGTGTATAGTGTTAGTGAGTATTCTAATTTCATACTTTTACATGTAGCTGTCCAGTTTTCCCAGCACCACTTATTGAAGAGGCCTTCTTTTCTCCACTGCATATTCTTGCCTCCTTTAACAAAGATAAGGTGACCATATGTGCATGGGTTTATCTCTGGGCTTTCTATCCTGTTCCATTGATCTATATTTCTGTTTTTGTGCCAGTACCATACAATAAATGCTGGAGAGGGTGTGGAGAGAAGGGAACCCTCTTGCACTGTTGGTGGGAATGTAAATTGATACAGCCACTATGGAGAACAGTATGGAGGTTCCATAAAAAACTAAAAATAGAGCTACCATATGACCCAGCAATCCCACTACTGGGCATATACCTTGAGAAAACCATAATTCAAAAAGAGTCATGTACCAAAATGTTCATTGCAGCTCTATTTACAATAGCCAGGACATGGAAGCAACCTAAGTGTCCATCATCGGATGAATGGATAAAGAAGATGTGGCACATATATACAATGGAATATTACTCAACCATAAAAAGAAACAAAATTGAGTTATTTGTTGTGAGGCGGATGGACCTAGAGTCTGTCCTACAGAGTGAAGTTAGTCAGAAAAAGAAAGACAAATACTGTATGCTAACACATATATATGGAATCTAAGAAAAAAAAAATGTCATGAAGAACCTAAGGGTAAGATAGGAATAAACACACAGACCTACTAGAGCATGGACTTGAGGATATGGGGAGGGGGAAGGGTAAGCTGGGACAAAGTGAGAGAGTGACATGGACATATATACTCTACCAAACGTAAAATAGATAGCTAGTGGGAAGCAGCCGCATAGCACAGGGAGATCAGCCTGTGGTTTGTGACCACCTAGAGGGGTGGGATAGGGAGGGTGTGAGGGAGGGAGACACAAGAGGGAAGAGATATGGGGACATATGTGTATGTATAACTGATTCACTTTGTTGTAAAGCAGAAAATAACACACCACTGTAAAGCAATTATACTCCAATAAAGATGTTAAAAAAAAATCTTGTTGGATATTTGGGTCATATCCAGTTTTACCTATTATGAATAATGCTGTTACAAATTTTTTTGTGAACAAATTTGTATGACATAAGACTTCATATCTCTTGGATAAGTATGAACTATTAGGTAATTGCTTGGTCATATGTAAATGTATATTTAACTTTAAAGCTTTCATGCTACAAGCCCATTAACAATGTATTCATGTTTCTCTAGGTCCACACCAAAACTTTATATTAACAGTTTTTTTAAATTTTAAGCATTATAGTGATATGTAGTGGTATCTCATTATAACTGTAATTTGTACATCTTTGATGGAGCAATCTCTAAATATATATAAATTATATATACTTAATATATATGTTATATACAATATATGTAAATATTTTAATTAATTTTTTATTGGAGTATAGTTGATTTACAATGTTGTGTTAGTTTCTGCTATACAGCAAAGTGAGTCTGTTATACATATACATATATCCACTCTTTTATAGATTCTATTCCCATATAGGTCATTACAGAGTACTGAATAGAGTTCCCTGTGCTATACAGTAGGTTCTTATTAGTTATCTGTTTTATATGTAATAGTGTGTATATATATAAATAACATAATTAGGCACTTAAAAATAAAAGGAAGATATGTTAATAGCCAATAAGCATATATTCATAGATATATATACTTTACATTTATATATATAACATATCCATAAATATATTTTTGCCATTTTCTCCCATTGGATTGTCTTTTTATTTTTGAAGTGTAAAAATTCTTTAATCTGTATATAAATTCTTTGCCAGATATTGATATTGCAAACATTTTCCAAGTTTGAGCTTTCCTGTTGATTTTAATTTTGATTTTTATACAGCAGAAAATTTTTAAAATTTTGATACATACTAAATTGTCAATATTTTATTTTATATTTCATAATTTTTTGTATTATCTAAAAATTGTTTTCTTGTCTTTAGACCATGTGTTTCCTTTGCTTTCTTCTAGATGTGTTATAATTTGGGCATTATGCTTAGATCTATGATTTAATTAGAGTTATTTTTATGATTATTTCATATAAAGGTCATGGTTATTTTTGTCTGTATAGATATCCAATTGTTCTGTTATTTCTCAAAAGCAGTGCTATCCAACAGAAATATAATATGAAGCACATATAATTCTTTTTATCTCATAGTAGCCACATTGAAACTGTAAGAATAAAGACATTAAAATAATTTTACCATATAATTTATATAACCTCATATATATAAAATAGTATTATTTCAATACATAATCAATATAAAAATATTAGTGAAATGAAGAATAAAGTTCAATGAAAAACAAACTACAGTGGCTATAGAAGGTATACCACAAAGTAAAAGTGTAAATTATCTGTTAAATCTGAGAGTGAGCAACTAAGAGAGAAGCAAAAAGGCAAAGTTACATATGAGATGTGGGATCTAAACCACTGGAGAATAACAATGATTTTAGAAAAAGAAAAAGAAAATAGTATAAAATACAGTGATGAACTTTATGAATAGGAGCATATCGACCAGAACAAGGGAGGTGGCAATCTACACAGGATTAGACAGCACCTAGAATGATGTCTTTGCTGTCGGGCTTGATACGTTGCAAAGATGTGTGCAAACTCTGCTTCCCTTCTCTTAGGGATCACAGTCCTTAGATGCCTGTTGTTAGTTTCTACAAACATATGATGAATGTATTTTTCAGTTTTCTAGTTGCTAAAGAAGGGCAGAAGTCTCTTATCCTTAATGGACAGGATCAGATTGTGGCATCCAAGGTTGGGAGTTTCTTTCTGGTACTTTAAAAATGCCATTTTATATTATTTTGGCTTACAAATCTTCTGACAAGTCTGCATAACTCACACCTGTATTTTCACATATGTAACATGTCATTTTTTTTTCTGGTTGCTCCTAAGATATTCTCCTTATGGCTATTTTCAACAATTTAATTATGATGGTAGTGGTGTTTCATGAGATTCATTGGCATTTATCTATTGTTAAATAGTTTTCATCAAATTTTACCTTTTTTCTCACCATAGAAGATCTACAGATGACAAGTTAGCATATGAAAAGATATTCAACATTATATGTCATTAAGGAATTGCAAATTAAAATAACAATGAGATACCACTACACATCTATCAGAATGACCAGAATCTAGAACACTTACAACACCAGATGCTGATGAGAATGTGAAGCAATAGGAACTCTTTTATTTTACTGAAGTATAATTGATGTACAATATAGTGATTCATAATTTTTAAAGGTTATACTCCATTTATAGTTATAAAATATTGTCTCTATTCCCTGTGCAGTACAATATATCACTGTAGCTTATCTTATACATAATACTTTGTATCTCTTAATCCCCTACTATACTGCCTCAACTTTTGCCTCTCCTCACTGACAATCACTAGTTTGTTCTCTATATCTGTGAGTCTGCTTCTTTTTTGTTATATTCTCTAGTGTGTTGTATTTTTTAGATTCCACATATAAGGGAATTCTTATTCCTTGCTAGTGGCAATATAGAATGGTACAGTCACTTTGGAAGACAGTTTGACAGTTTCTTGCAAAACTAAACGTGCTATTTCCAAATGATCCAGCAATCATGTCTTTGGTGTTTACCCAAATGAATTGAGAACATATGTCCACACAAAAACCTGCACACTGTTTACAACAGCTTTATCGATAATTAGCAAAACTTGGAAACAATCAAGATGCCCTTTGGTAGGTGAGTGGATAAATAAACTGTGGTACATCCAGACTGTGGAATATTATTCAATGTTAATAAGAAATTTACGTAGTTTTTTGTGTTTGTTTGTTTTTTGTGGTACGCGGGCCTCTCACTGTTGTGGCCTCTCCCATTGGGGAGCACAGGCTCCGGACGCACAGGCTCAGCGGCCATGGCTCACGGGCCCAGCCGCTCCGTGGCATGTGGGATTTTCCCGGACCGGGGGACGAACCCGTGTCCCCTGCATTGGCAGGTGGACTCTCAACCACTGCGCCACCAGGGAAGCCCCCCTTTTTTTTTTTTTTTAACTTAACCTTTTTCTACCTCTCATTGAAATCTTGCTAACCACTGTTTATTAATATTCTTTGCAGGTGCTTATATTTTCACTATGATCATCCCTGAGCTCTTCTGGGAAAATAGAATTTGGATGGCCCACACATTTTTTCAGAAAAAGCAACTTTTAGATTGTTTGCAAGCTGTAAATGGAAATATGAATACCACTCTTCTTATATGAGAACTTTAATATTTAAATAATTGTGTGCAATATTTGTGGAGACTGTAACAGTGTAAGGTTATTCTTCCTCCAAATGCTGCCTAATAGATTCTTGAAAAAGCATTGCTGTTAATAAATAGCTTCTTATCTTGATATAACTTCAACATTTCTGTTCCCAAATGTGGGAATAATATATAGATATACTTAACTTACATCAAGATAAAATGCCAGATATATATATATATATATGCCTGATATTATCATTGTACTATTATATGTATCAATATATCAATATTACATTTACCTTATATTATCACTGCATTATTATATGTATCTATATATAAATATATGTATTATTATATTATCATATATATACCTTATATGATCATATACATACCTTACAATGATAATTCAGTATTATTTAAATAAATTCTTGCCTGTTGAAAGATTTAATCCCATATCCTGTATGTGTGTGTGTGTGTGGGTGTGTATTGACCAAAAAAGCCTCAATATTCCCCTCAGCTTGATTAAATTTAGACAAGTTTCTTCCTGACTGTTTACCCCCTAACCTCTCTTTTCTTAGAACATTTCCTTTAGAAAATTTGCAATTGTTAATTCTTTGTCCCTTTCAGATGTAAATTTTATCCCAGCCTCTGGCTGTTTTCTTTTTTTTTTTTTAACATCTTTATTGGAGTATAATTGCTTTACAATGGTGTGTTCCTTTCTGCTTTATAACAAAGTGAATCTGTTATACATATACATATGTTCCCATATCTCTTCCCTCTAGCATCTCCCTCCCTCACACCCTCCCTATCCCACCCCTCTAGGTGGTCACAAACCACAGAGCTGATCTCCCTGTGCTATGCGGCTGCTTGCCAGTAGCTATCTGTTTTACGTTTGGTAGTGTATATATGTCCATGCTTCTCTCTCACTGTAACAGCTTACCCTTCCCCCTCCCCATATCCTCAAGTCCATGCTCTAGTAGGTCTGTGTCTTTATTCCTGTCTTACCCCTAGGTTCTTCATGACATTTTATTTTTTCTTAGATTCCACATATATGTGTTAGCATATGGTATTTGTCTTTCTTTTTCTGACTTACTTCACTCTGTATGACAGACTCTAGGTCTACCACCTCACTACAAATAACTCAATTTCGTTTCTTCTTATGGCTGAGTAATATTCCATTGTATATATGTGCCACATCTTCTTTATCCATTCATCTGATGATGGACACTTAGGTTGCTTCCATGTCCTGGCTATTGTAAATAGAGCTGCAATGAACATTTTGGTACATGACTCTTTTTGAAATACGGTTTTCTCAGGGTATATGCCCAGTAGTGGGATTGCTGGGTCATAATGGAAATAAAAACAAAAATAAACAAATAGGACCTAATGAAACTTAAAAGCTTTTGTACAGCAAAGGAAACAAGATGAAAAGACAACCCTCAGAATGGGAGAAAATATTTGCAAATGAAGCAACTGACAAAGGATTCATCTCCAAAATTTACAAGCAACTCATGCAGCTCAATAACAAAAAAGCAAACAACCCAATCCAAAAATGGGCAGAAGACCTAAATAGACATTTCTCCAAAGAAGATATACAGATTTCCAACAAACACATGAAAGAAGGCTCAACATCATTAATCATTAGAGAAATGCAAATCAAAACTACAATGAGATATCATCTCACACCAGTCAGAATGGCCATCATCAAAAAATCTAGAAACAATAAATGCTGGAGAGAGTGTGGAGAAAAGGGAACCCTCTTGCACTGTTGGTGGGAATGTAAATTGATACAGCCACTATGGAGAACAATATGGAGGTTCCTTAAAAAACTCTGGTAGGTTTTATTCCAGGACTATATTTCTCAGAGACCTGGGCAACAGGGACTCATCAGGAAAGAGAGAGCCGCTGTCTCCTACTTTCGGTGGGAGGGTAGAAACCTAACTTAGATGGGAGACATGAGCAAACCCTAATCACGTTGAGTCATCTCTCCTTTAAGGTTCTCTGCTACTTTTCCAGTAGCTCATTAGCTCATCCCAGTGTTTAAAAATTCTCCCAACTTATGGTTCAGAGGAGTTGAGTTTTCTCTTTCTCTTGTATTGCAATCATCTTGACGTCTATTACAAAAGTTTTGAATAAAGTCTTCTTCATCTACTTAATTCCATCAGTGCAATTTTTCTTTGACAGCATGTGTGCATGTGTGTGCATGTATGTGTTCACACATTTATACAAATATGTATATGCACACGCACACATTTATATATATCTACCATACATACCAGAGTCACTGTGGTACAATTTTATTTATTTGTATCCTTTGGTTTTCTATAAACTGTTGTACTTATTTTTTCAAAAGAATATTAAAAGTGTTGTAGGAGGAATTTTTCAGTAACACAAAATCAGGAAGAAAACTTGTTCTTCACTAATGGTTTAAAAACACAGTTATCAAAGATCTAAGCAAGTATATGACATCTAAGATTGCCAGTCTCTAACCTTTGATTACATTTGGCCAGACAGAAAGTAGAGTCTTCATTTAGTTCCCCAATCTCTGAAGCAACAGAGAAAAAATGAAAAAGTTACTTATACTTAAAATGTATGCTGATATATTTCTGTGACCTTCAAATGTTTTTACAGCGAAATATATTTTACATAATGATCTAATACACACACACATCCACATATAAACTGACATATGTATATACAATTGAAGAGAAGTTTCACAATAGGGAGCTTAATTTTACTTTGAGCAATGAATGCTAATATTTTTCAATTTGATGCTTACTGTGACCAACTTACAATGCTTACCTATATTATATACAATGTACACTGATATTGTTTTCTCAATGGTCATCACTACCAACTATTATTAAACTGATATCCTAACCCATTAAATAGTGGTCTACCTATAATTCTGAAAATCGCAGACTTAGTGGAATTTAGAACTCATTTTTGGTATGGTTATAAAATACTGATAACTCTCTCTCTCTCTCTCTCTCTCTCTCTCTGTCTCTCTCTCTCTCTCTCTCTCTCTCTCTCTCTCTCTCTCTCTATATATATATATATATATATATATATATTTATATATGCATAGAGCAAGGATTAAAAGATTGCTTTTCCCAGAGGACTGGTTTCATAGTGATTTCCTGGGACTTTTGCCAGTGAGGGTGTTTCTTTAAAAATCCTGCTTATCAGGTGAAGAGTGTACCCTTAAATTAAATGATAAGAGTAGCATGACTTTTAATTTGCTAAAACACTTAAAGTAGATTCTTGCAGGCAAAAGGTTCATTTACAAAATGGCAGTTGATGAACTCAGAAGGAAACTATGTTGGCTTAAAAACAAAAACCACATATGCCTGAGGAATTACTGTTTTCACTAAGTTCTCTCTTCATGTGTTAATTGGAGGGTAGGAAGTGATTCATATATCTTTTATACTTTTTCTTGCCAAATTCCCTTAAGGTGGTTACAGAAATAGGAGAAATGTTTACAGGGGAAGATATGGAAAGTGAAAGCAAAACAGGCTTTGTATAATATAATGCTAAATGCAGAAAAAAAAGGTTAAAAAATCTTTGTAAACTTAAAGTCATAGGATAATGATAAACAGTGATATCAATGAGACTGATAAGAGGATCTTGATAATGCTTTTTTTTTTTTTTTCCAATAGTGATAACCAAAGAAAAAGGAGAAATCACACTGGGATACAAATGGACAATTTGACATAACCACGTTCGTATTTCAGGAAATAAAGTTATGTTAATATTGATAACTGATTTATATTTGTATGCATTATAGATAAGGAAAATAATATCAAAAGGCAAAAATATCCATTGTGTGGACAAGAAAATCTTCCATAAAGAATTTTTACATTGAACCGGTTTGCAGGGCAGAAATAGAGACACAGATGTAGAGAACAAATGAATGGGCACCAAGGGGGGAAAGCTGGGGTGGGGGTGGGGGTGGGATAAATTGGGAGATTGGGATTGACGTACATACAATAATATGTATAAAATAGATAACTAATAAGAACCTGCTGTATAAAAAATAAATAAATAACATTCAAAAAATTCAAAAAAAAAAGAATTATAAGCAAAAGGTCTCTATTATAGAAATATTTGAAAATTCGAAAGGGTTGCTAACACAAATAATGAATTGATTGCCTTTCTCGTGACTCTGTTATTTACCATATTTTTAAGGGAAAAAATAGTTCCACCACTTCCATTATAGACACATCATGATAAAAATAAAAGAGTGTTATCATTATTATGGAAGATCATTTTTAGAGAAGGTCACTCTCTCTTCTTAGCAGCATATTAATGAACTCTTTAGGAAATTGTTAGTAGAGAAGGACTGTGCAATTATTTTGTTAAACCACCCCCCCCCTCCACTTTAATCCAGATTTTTTTCTCTCTCTCTTTAGGGAATTGAGGTGCAAGGAGAGGTATATTCTCTCCAGTGACTCTCTGGTTATGAATAATGTTTGCAAATAAAATTAAATTGAGAAAAAAAGGAGAGTCTGCTTAGTTTCTCAAGTAGATTGAGTTTCTGCTTACAGCACAGAGGAATGTAGCAGAAAAAGCAGGAGTTGCAGTAACAGAAAGACCTGACCTCAAATTATACTGTTGCCCGTTACTAGCTGCTTGATTGTAATCAGAGTAACTTGTTTCCGAGCCTGTTTAATCAAATGCAAGACAAAGATGAATAATACCTTCCTTAGTGGCTTCAGGTGAGGATTAAGGGAGATTACATGCAAATACTTGGGATAGATATTATTCTCAATAAGTGTAATTCTTTTCTCTGTAAAAGAATTAATTCATTATTACTTAATTATCTTACTTTCACACATCTACAATGTGAAGGTCACCAGGACAGTGGGCATGCTCAGACTTTTATTTATAACTGTTATTATTACTTAAATTTAACACAGGGATTTAGAGGGGTTGCAAAACAAACAGTGGTAAAGGTCTAAAGCAATGCCATTGCTGAACAAATTACAAGTTATGTTCACTGTGTGGGAAGAGACAGAGAGAGAAGATAAATCAAATTATAGGTTTGAAAGAGAGAGACCAGGAACCATATCTGTCCACCAGCTGCCACTGTCTGAGGTCAACTGTCTGCATCTTCACCCCGACTCCTTGTACAAAATTGCCCCTTAGCCAAAGCTCATCAAATCGGGGTGTGTACTGGGTACTCGATTTGTATACAACCAATTTCTAGACTGATAAGCCTGGCCAAAGAAGAAGATCTGGGCAATCTTACTTTCTTGGGTTTCTAGAATTGGGCCTCTGAGACCTGAGAGATTATTTGTTACCTACAGATAACATTGGATCCCCCTACCACTAGCTGAGTGGCAGTCCCAGACAAAAGAAGAATGTTTAGGTTGGGAGGCTAGTGACAGAGAGAAGGCAGTGGCAGAATCAATCTACTCTTTTTATTGATCGGTTTAAGCTGGAACTTGAATGTGAATTTGTTAAAAAAAAAAAAAAAGAAAAAGAAAAGAAAGTAAAGAAAAAGAAGAATGAAAAAAGAAAAAACAATTGGTCCTCAGTAAATAAATAAATTAATAGTTCATGTGGGTAGAACACTATTTTTCTCAATGTGTGATTCATAAAGGAAAATATTCTGAATTATGCACACAGTAAAATGTGGTGAGGGTTTTAGAAAAGCCCATACTTTGTGTGGAAATTAAATATAGGCACTGGGAAAGCCCTGACTGTGTACACAAAGACTGCCTGCGTAAGGAACATATGGAACTTATTCCATCTTCTGTAAACTACACAGGACTTTCTTTCTGCTACATCCCTCATGCGGGCAGTCAGTGCAAGAGATGTATGACTGCCACCCTGACTTTCAGCACTTCTCCCAGTATTACGCTGAAAACTGACAAAGGTGCACAACATATCCATGGGCATGATGCAATTAAATGAACTCCAGGAAATCCAGAGAGAACAGTTTACTAGAAAAGGGCTGCTTAGGCAATGACCACTGATTGAACCCAGTTGAAGTTCTCCATCAGTTCCATCATCAAGAGCCTCCAACATGGGGAACATCACATAGTCTCCATTTCTCATTTGTAGCCTGGGGAGAAGGTTCTCCATGATAGTCACTTCAATAGAATGCTAGTAAAAATGTGTGAGATTTCTGTTTGAAATATTCTTGGCACCTTATATGCAAAAAGTGACTGCAAATAAAGCTACGTGATCTGGTTAAATAATTCGACTTAGAATTCTTAGTGAAAGAATAAACAAATATTCCTGAAAATATTACCCATTAAAAACAAAATTAAGATAAATTTTGAAAAGAATATTGTTGCCAATATTCTTAACTGTTAACTGCTTCACAAATATTACCTTTTATTTTCTTTTTAAAGAAAGGAACGTAAGTAACTTGGAAGGAATAATGATACAAGATGCAACTTTGATTCCTCAAATTAACATGAAACCAGTAATTACTAAAATGTGGTAGGCTCTCCACTGAGTTCAACCCCACTTCCCACCCACAAATCAGTTCCCTTTTTGATTGACTCAGTAGAAGGGCCAAGAATTGCATAGATAAAATCCCTTTGGGGCAGTGTTAAGGTACATCATTTCAAAAGTACAGCATGTACTTGTGCAACCTAAATCCATTCTTATAATAACATTCTGACCACAAAAACATTTTAGTCCACAGACATGTCAATTCAGCATTCTTCACCAAATTCACACAAGCAGTAAAACAAGAAAGAAGGGTACCTAAGTCTGAGTTTATCAAAGACTTAGCCAAATGTTAATAATACTTAAGTAAGTGTAGAAGTAGGAACATAACATTGAGATCAAAAACTCTGCAGTCACAATGGGCTAAATTCAGTTTCTGGCCTTCAGATGGATGTGTGACTTTAAACATCTTAATTAACTTCTCTGGGTTTCCTTTCCCTTATCTGTCAATGGCATCAATAATCAGACCGTTGTGAGAATCGTACGAGATACGACATGCAACAGTCACCTGTGCTAGAAATAGTGTTGGGCTACAGCGTAGACACCAGCAACACACAGCTATTGCTGGCTATAAAAGTAACTGAGACATTTGGTGATAAATACACAAGAGATTTTAAAAATGTAATACAAAAAACAGGATGTCAAATGTTTCATTATTGTTTTATAGTGATTACATGTTTAAATGATAAAATTTTGGATATATTGAATTAAAATGTTATTAAAATTACTTTTATGATTTTTTTTTAACATGGATACTACACACTGAAAAATTACATAGCTCTTCCTCATTAAAATTCTATTCGACAGTGCCAGCAGAGAACAGAATAAGTGCTTAATAAGGAGTAAATAAATTAAAACATTATTATTATAAATTTTGACTCGTATTATGTTTTCAAAAGTAAGGCAAAGTTAAGCTTTATGGAATAGGAAGGAAAGACTCATTTGTACTTTTTGTCTTAAATATTTAACACATAAATAGGCAAAGAAGTATGAAAATATTAGTTTAAAAGCTGTCTTCAGGTTGTACAAGTTCACATAAGAGAAAAGCCACAATCCATTTCGAGACAGAACTTTTTTACCTTTTAGGCAAAAGCTGAAAGCAAAAACATTAATTGGCTCACATGGTTTTGAAAAGCAAATGTCTTCTGTGTAGAGTCTAGCTAAATAGGTTCTGACAAAAACGTTCATTCACTTTGCAGAGCAGTTTAACAAGTACAGCGCTTCTTCCCCAGGAGGGTCAGGAGAAGAGGACTGGCAGAGGAGTCAGAGCTGAAGGAAGAGAATCTCTGTGGAGAGAAGGATAGGAGAAGACAGCAGCGGGCGCTAAAGAAGACGGGAACAGCAAAAAATCCATCATGGTAAAGAAGGGTTAACGACTGTTCTTTTTTTTAAGAATAGTAATGATCGATATTCAATTTTAAAGTTTCTACCTAATGTGTGTTCTAAACTTCCACTCCAAATCATCATCAGAAATCTGTTTAACAGAAGAGCCTTGTGTTACTGTTGCTTATGAGATGAAGCAAGGTAGGGGTCCTGGAGGGTAAAGATGTTTACACGATGCCTAGAGATATAGGAAACTAGCCAATGTCAAAGACTGTGAATTCCTCAGAAACAGGAAATCAGAGTGAGACATGCCAAGAATAAATATAATCTCTTGGAGAATATGTGGTACTAAGTGGTCCACATCATACTAGGAATTAACTCTCAATCTGTTTAATGAGATATTAAAAGAAAATTGACCTCGATTAGCGAAAGAGACGGGGCTTCCAGAGAACTAGCAGTTAAATTAAATTTACTGATGCATTTAGACAGGAATTTCAGGAATAGAATTAGCTGACATTTGTATATTGAATGCAAATTACAAAACTCTTTCAAAAAGAGTGTCCGGTTTGATCCTTAGAATAGTTAGAGGTGGAAATTATTATTTTCCCCATTTTAAAGATAATGAAACAAACTTAAAGAGACTAAATTATAGAGCCAAGATCACTTATCCATTAAGTAGCAGAAATAGGCATCCTGATCTTCAGAAGGTAAATCTCATGTGCTTTCACCTCAGTATGTAATATATGTATGATTCTCTTTTATTAGCCCTTGTAATTATGATCCACTCTTTTCTTCTTGCAGTGTTTTTTTACCCCTCAGTTTGAATCAGTAGTACTCACCTTATTAGATGGTGGTGGTGATGATGAAATTGTTGATAATGATCATCATTTTCATCAATATCATCATAATCACCATCATTATCAAAAAAAATATCAAAAAGCCTGTTTTAAGTAGCCAGCAATTTTGAGGTTCTAATACCCCTGTTAAAATAGGTATTGATATTCCCAGTAACAGAAATATTAAATGTAGGTAGACAATGAGAAACTAATGCAGATTCAAATATTATCATTACATTGTTGAATTTAAAGACATTCATTCAAGCAACAGTTTTGTGCAAATTCTAAGCATTACGAATTCTCTGTGCTAGGAGAAGTGTTATGTGCCTATCAGAGAGGACAAATAAGAATCTGAAAAAGCCTCAAGATACAACCTAAGTGTCCATTATCGGATGAATGGATAAAGAAGATGTGGCACATATATGCAATGGAATATTACTCAGCCATAAAAAGAAACGAAATTGAGTTATCTGTAGTGAGGTGGATGGACCTAGGGTCTGTCATACAGAGTGAAGTAAGTCAGAAAGAGAAAGACAAATACCGTATGCTAACACATATATATGGAATCTAAGAAAAAAAAAATGGTCATGAAGAACCTAGGGGTAAGATGGGAATAAAGACACAGACCTACCAGAGCATGGACTTGAGGATATGGGGAGGGGGAAGGGTAAGCTGGGACAAAGTGAGAGAGTGGCATGGACATATATACACTACCAAACGTAAAATAGATAGCTAGTGGGAAGCAGCCACATAGCACAGGGAGATCAGCTCCGTGCTTTGTGACCACCTAGAGGGGTGGGATAGGGAGGGTTGGAGGGAGGGAGATGCAAGAGGGAAGAGATATGGGAACTTATGTATACGTATAACTGATTCACTTTGTTATAAAGCAGAAAGGAACACACCATTGTAAAGCAATTATACTCCAATAAAGATGTTAAAAAAAAAAAGATACAATCTAGTCGGGGGAAGAGATATGAAAAGTAATTAACATGCAATTGAGAAAACATGCAAATACAAAAATGTTGCTAGGAAAGTATAGAGGATCACGGTCATTACTGTCAAGAGGATGAATAAAGGTTATTCTGGGTCATTAGCCCTTATCAATATTTATCTGTGGAGTAATGTCTTCTTTCACAAGAGGGAAGATGTAGCCCTTTGATATATTTAAGTTAATAGGCAAATGTTGTCCAAGTGTGTAGGTGCTGGCATCTTCCTTCCTTCCTTCCTTTCTTTCTTCCTTCCTTCCTTTCTTTCTTTCTTTGTTTTTCTTCCTCTCTTTGAAAGAGACAATCATCAACTAATCAAACATCAAGCTGGTCAATTCTGTGTTTACATTTGACATTTTGGGTGGTGATGGCATAACTAATTTTATTTTATTTTTTGCAGGCTCCATTTATTATTTTATTTTTTGGAATTATCTAAGTGAAAAAATTCATTAAGCTACTTGTAAAGATAAGGAGTAACAAGGAGTTCCCAAATGGAAAACATAAATATATTGGAGTAATTGCTGTTAGGGAGATTATAGAGCAAAGTAAGCAGAGGATTTGGAATCAGAGCTAAATTAAAATTCTGACCCTGCTACTAGGCACACAAATTTTGTCAAATTACTAAACTTCCAGTGGCTCATTTTCCTTCTCAGTAAAAGAGAAGAAAATAGTAATTTTTCAACATGCTATTTGAGACCTAAATAAGCCCATGTTTACAAATACCACATAACATGCACTACAGATCATCTAGTAGATGACGTAAAATAACAATATAACATGAACACTATTCTTATTTATCACAGAACAGGTCATCCAGGCTGATATTCTCCCTGAAGCTACTAAGGATATCAAAACAACATTAAATGTACTTAAGCTTATTTAAAATATAGAAATATTCTAATACTTGGAATGAGCACTCTAGAAAAGTATTTCTTTGTTCCTTCTTAGTTCCATCATTTTTCTTTATTTGACAGGGAGACATCATCTTATTTTATTGGGGTTTTTACTCAATCAAGTACTGTGTGTGTCTTTTCTCCATGTATGGATAAAAACAGCCCTTCTGCAACATGTGTAATTTGTAAGAATGCAATAAATGCCTCCAAAAAACACAATCTGGACCATCACCACAAAATAAAAGCATTGTAGCTAACTATGCACAGAACCCACTAAACTAAAAGCAGCCCTTGAAAAACAAACCATTCTTTTCTTAAGCAATCAGTGCAAATTGCAAAAGCAACAAACATTTTAGCCACAGATGAAGAAGCCACAGACAGTCCACAAAAGCCTCATGTGAAATTGCCACATATTATAGAACTAGAAAAAAACATTTGGTGGTGGTAAGTGGTGACTGCACCAGGATATTCAAAGAGATACTTAGAACTCTCAAATGCATGAACACCTATCTGAGTTAACATTTTACTAACACAATAATGCATTCCCATACGGTGGGGTGTGGAAGCATCCTTATTTAATGTTGAAGTATAACACTGAGAAGTTGTGAATTTTAATAAAATAAGGGAAGGCATATTATAAAATAATTGTAAAAGATATTGCCAAGAAATTGACTACAATTATGTATTTAAAATATAGTTGAAAAAGATCTGCTCCAGAATCTGATGTGACAATAAATCCAGGGGACTCTAAGCAATGATATTATCAATCTTTTACAATAATACTAGGTGTTACGGGAATCGAATCTAAATTTTCAGGGAATCATGTAAATATTTCAGACATCCATGCTGAAAAAACATTTGAATAAATGTGGCTAAAGCCATGGAAAGCTGATAGTTGAATTTAAAGCAATTTTCTTTTAATGGTAACAAAATATTATGACAGAAATCAATGAGAATGCTCAAATTAGTATAATTTGGTAAATAATACCATATTCATGTAGTGTTAACTCTTTGAAAAATAGCACAAGGTTAAAATCTGAATTCTACCCTCAGTTTTTCAATCTTTATTATAAATGGAGTTTTACTGGAATATGAAGCACATAGCCTGGTTTTCTTTGGTGCCCCTACATTGTCTCCACAAAATTGAGAACTCCTCTTAGAGTCATGTAGTCTCTGTCAAACTCTCACCCTGGCTTCCTGAGGATGTTAGACATATCAAACCAAGTGTCCTTCTTTCCTTTTCAAAGATGAAAAGGGAGAAAGAGACTGAGAGACTTACCTAAGGATTACCTGAAATTTAGAGACAACAAATAAGGAGTTCAGAGAAAGATATAGAGCAAAATTACTACTGACAAACATACTGACAGTGAGATGAATAAAACCACCCATTCAGTATATTCTACTCTTACGCTGAAAACAGAACTTAACTGATCAAGTACTATATTACAGGTTAAGAGGGTTAAGAGAGACATGGTGTGTGTGCGGGTGCACACACACACACACACACACACACACCCCTTTCTTATAGCACACTGATCTTAAGGTGTCAGGATGATTAGTATTGTCATGCATTGTTCTTCCTCAGATGTGCCCTTTAAAAAGTATTCTCAACTATGTTTGCAGTGGTTTGTGGTGAAATGTTTTCCTTTCTAGGATAATAAACTACAAACATCTATAGTATCTTCATAGCATTAAAGGGCATGGCACTTTCTATGTGGTGAATATGTTTTGTTAATATATATCTTATATTTTAGGTAATATTAAGTTGCTTAATAAAAGGATCTAGGCATCAGGATGATGATGACTCATACTTAGTCGAATTTTCAGAAAGGCTTGATGAATTCTTATTTAAGGATAACCTTTACCTGGACATTAAGTAATGAGAGTTCCAAGAAGTGTTTAATTTTTACCCAGCAGTAGTTTTACAAAGTCCCCATAGTATTTAGTACTAGTAAACTTGGAGACAAGTGGAGGTATTTCTTGTGCACTTGTGTATTCTGTGATAGATAAGGGATGAGTAAGTAAAGACAGAAAAGGGATTCCCAACTCTAAACTGGTAACCAGAAGAATCCCAGGCTAGCTTCCTGTATGCCCACATCTCAATCACCTAGTATGATGACTCTTTCTAACAACCGACTCCATCATAAATGTCTTACTGCCCAGGAGAGAAGTATTTACTCGTATGAACACACACACGCACATATACACATGCCTTACTATCGAATTATAGAGAAGGCACTTGCCATGCATGAAGCCTCAACCTTCCCATTTTCTGAGCTTTTTAGAAGGACAAAGAAAAAGAAAAGGAAGATTTTGTTAGACGGGCCAAAATTCCATAGCCCTCTTGTAAGATGCTTGCTCTGTTTGGATAAGCAGTAAAATGACCAGAAAAGAGCCGGGATTAGCAGAGTATTTTATTATATCTAAGAACACACGCCCAACTTCATCCCAGTTTCTCTAAAAGTTTCCAAATGGACAAAATAACAAGGCGTGACAAGGAACAATAAACATGCTAACGTTTTACTACAACCATACCTTCATAACCTGTATATTACCCTGGCACAGCTGTCAGCATGGAAGTAGCTCAAGAATGAGGAGGTGGAGGAAAAGAGGAAAGCGTGGCAGCCGCAGTGAACGTACGGATGTCCCAAAACGCATGACCGAGGAAGACTCGCAAGGATGCACCTTGTCACTGTAATTTTCAGAGCATACTGAACAAATTAAGGAACAAAGCGCCCTAATCACAAACACCCTTTTCAGGCAGAGCACATTCTTACCTGCAGAAGGCAATCTACTTGGGTTTGATGGAGTAATTTGAATTCAGTGAAAAATCCCTAATTTGAAAATGTCATTAGAAAATACTCATTGTTGGACCTGAGAGTTTTATGATAAATGTTTTCTTTTACATAATGCTTAGTGATTACTGACTTACTTTACTTTTAGTAGATTTCCTTTGGCGTGTTGTATGTTTATAAGTGAGCAGGTTGATGTTATTCATTTGTCATTTGGGCTGTTCCTTGTAGAGACTTCAAAGCTATTCTTCATCTCCACAATGTGCAGCACACCATTCTAAAATAGTTGCATCAATTTAACAAGTTTTGGTCAATGTTCTATGAGTGATTTGGCTTTGAAGTCCATCATGTATTAATTAACTGTTTCGATATTTCTGATTCTCTGTTTCTTTCTTCCTTTTTCTCTTTCTCTCTCATGAGGCATGTAAGTGTGAGGGACACATTTCTGCAGTAATTCAACTATTAGATTCCGAAATATCAGTTTGAAAGGGTTTGTCAATAACTTCCTTTATAAATGACAATATTCCACAAAAAGAATCCTAAACCAATTAAAAAGACAACAAGAACGTGAAAGAGAACTTGCAACACAAACCAAAAATAAACTTTAAATAATCATGTAATAGAAAGCATTAAGAAAGGACCAAAAATACAGTAAATTGGACTCAAGAGATAGGTATTTAAAGAAAATGCATAAAAATGATAATAAATATGTGAACCTGGTTCAGTTTTGCTAGGGATCAAAAAAAGAAAATCAGAAACTAAAGCCTAAAGATTACTTTACTTGATTTAGGTGAAATTAGAATGATGGTGATCTCACACATTATATTGATAGATATAAATATCATACAGGAATACTTCCATGATGTAAAGAGAGAGATTTTTGAGATGTGTTACTGCTACAACATTGTTTGTAATAGAAATACATTGGATAATATAAATGCCCATTAGCAGAGGACTGAGTAGATAAATTATGGCACGTCTACATAGTTCAGGATTAGAAAAAATGAGGTTTATACATATTTTATTATCAGCACAAGCATAAAAATGTCTATTTTCACTTAAGTGAAAACAAGATGCAAAATATTTTGTAGGGAACAGGCCAACATTTTTATTATAATACTGAAAGCACACATTAAAATATATGCATATACAATTAGAAAGTAATATCTTCATTAAAATATTTAAATGATTTAATTATTTAAATGATGCAAGCCAAGTTCTTAGTGGTGTCATCTCTGGAGAGAGTAATATATATATATATATATATATATATATATATATATATATTCACAATATATATACATATATGCTCATAAGTCATTAACTATTGCTTTTTTGATTCAGGGCAGTACAAAGAGATATTTAATTACAAACCTTGCATATACAGCGTTTTGTATTTTGATGCTCTGGAGAATATAAAAAGAATTTTAAAAAGATGAAAGAACACCTTTTATCTAAGGTCCTCTTTTTAATGAACTTTTTCTTTTAAATAGGAACAGGAATAAAGAAAGTAATTCAAGAAAAAATTAAAACAAAACAAAACAAAAACTCATTGAAAAAAGAAATTGTTTCAAGACTTCTAGTTACTTGTGGCCAGATATGGATTCAAATAAGAAGAATTCAAATGAGAAAAGATGATAAAGTGGAAGATAACAAGAACATAAAATGATGTTACATGGAAAAAATATGACATGGAAGAACAGGAAAAAAGGTAAGTTTAGAAAAACGTTAAATGAAGACGTATTTAACTTTGACATGCTGTACATTTTGTTAAAATTACAGATACAGAGATTATAAACTCTGATGTGATGTGTTGAAGAGATGGAGAATCTTTGAATAAAAAACCTGAGCAAAAGAAAATGTGTTAACATGCAGATCAGAAATTAAATCAAGTAAAAGAAAGAGAAGAAATTTGGGAAAAGATGTGGAAACAGTGCAAAAGAAGCTTAATTATGGAAGGGAAGAAAACACCGGAAATTTCTAATTGGTAATGCAAAATGAACCCCGTTAAAATTTCCCTTCTGGATTGATAATAATATTGGCAAATATTTCACACATACACATAAGCACACACAAACACATATTGGAAATGGCTCCATCAGTAGATAAAAATTAGGTTCATTAAGCTTTTCAGAATAATTTATGTCTCTGATTATCTGCCACCCTTTGCTTTCTTTGAAATGTTCCCTCAGGGGAATAGGGACAGGTCCTTCTGGATCACAGACACTGTAAAAGTAGGGGAGAAAGAAGGTGTGGGAAAAGAGACATATACTGCTTAACCTGTTGTTATAGGGCTGTTTAGATCTGAATCTATTGTCCTATAAGCGTATATATCATCCCTGTCAATTTTCAGATTAAAATATCTAAGTCAACTATAAAATTACATATTTTTCAAAACATCATTTTATGATTTGCATAACGTAGAATTGCAGCTTGTGAAAATTAAAAGGAACAGGGTGGTCACTCAGGAAAACCTAATTATCATGAAGTGGTTATTCAAGTATTTCAATCTGTTTATGTAACTGTATCATTTAAAAATAGACAGTGGTTAAGGTTTTGATCATTAAGTATGAAAGAATAATGAAAACAGGGGATATTTAATAGAATTAGTAACACTTGTATCCTATCAGACTGCTCTCCTAAAGAAATGCAATTTAACAAAATGAGTGTGGTTGGAAACTCAGGCCAGAATAACAACTACTTTCTTCAGATCCACCCAAGACTTATACAGTGGCCATTCCAATTAGCATAATAGTTCAATGTTCCTTGGGAAGTGAGGTCTTTTGTTTGGGATATTTCCTAATTAAAGAAGCCTGTTTGAAGCGGGATCTAATTTTAACTTTGTAATGCCAAAATATGACTTGAAGAGTCTGTTTTTATTTCAAAATATATTGGCTTTGCATTTACAAGTTGAGATAGCTGTCATTAAATGTCCACAAAACTCATATTTAAGAGAAGAAAATGGAATGGCAGGGTATGAAGTAACTGGCTTAAAATGTCAGTTCTCTGTTCGGGCAAACGTTATTGAGCTGATCATTTGTTCTATTTGCACTCTTCATGTTTATAAATGAAACACAGGTACTAATAGGAATCCCCAAAGTCACCTTAAAATTACATGAAAGTCAAGTAAGGGGAATCAAGAACTTGCTGCCAGTAAATTTTTATTACAAAACTTAACATATATCTGGGAACTTCAAGTGAGAGAGTGGCTTTTGTTGTTTAAAAATTACTGGTATTAAGACCACTTAGATGATTCCAAAGCACTCTGTAAAGTACTCTTTATAAAAATGTTACTCATAGTCTAACTATTTGTGATCTAAAATTGTTGCCCTGTTTTTTTGCATGAGAAAGAGACAGCTATTTAGCAACTTTCTAAGTGAGAGTCAACAGTAAGTACATGAGGCATGCGGGATAAAAATAAACAAGTTCTCTCATTTCCAGTCCACATTATGAATCACAATGTTCTAGACAATCATTAAAATACTACAATTTTAAGTAAATGTATACAAATGACAGAGGTTCAAGAAATTATTATAATAGACATCATAGAAAATATTTCTTTAAAATTTTTATCATTTATAAAGCAGCAGCATTGTATGTAACATGTTTCTATAGATGCAGCCTGGTAAACAAAGCGCGTCTCAATCACAACTGGTTTGTTAGGCAGCCTCTTAGATGACCCCTGTGAGCCCTGCCTCCTCGTATTCATGCCCTTCTGTTATCTTCTCACCTTGAGTGAAAGTTGGACTTTATGACTTGCTACTAGAGAACAGGAGGCGGCAGAGGTGATGGAATGTCATTCCTGCCATCTTGTTCGTTGCTCTATGGAGACACCCTTGTGACAAGAGGGAGCCCTTCAGGCAACATTCAGAAAGCCTCTGAGACCCTCAGTGTAACAACCCTGGAGGAACTGAATCCAGACAACTATGCTAGACAGTTTGGAAGTGGACTTCCCTCAGGAAAGCCTTTGGATGAAACCAGCTTTGACTGACAATCTGATTACAACCTCCTAAGAGACCTTTAGCCAGAGGCGCCCAGCTAAGTAAGTCATGCCCAGATACCTGACCTGGAGAAACTGTGAGATAAAGAATATTTGCTGTTTCAAGCTGCTAAATTTGTGGTAGTTTGTAGCACAGCAATTGGTAACTGACACATTGGGTCTCCTTTAGGTGCTTCTCCAACCTCACTTGGTGAGTAAAAATTAAAGGCTGGAGGATGGAGAAATGAAACATCTTGGTTCGGGGTTATTGTAAAACACACTGAAGATGAAACACAAGGTTTTCAGGGGAGTTCATAGCACGTGTAAATAAAGGCACAAAGAAATCAGATGGACAAGGTCAGATGGTGAAAACCTAGCATGAACAAATGGGGACAAAAACACATTTTACTCCTTCTTCAGACACAAAGTCCTATATTATGCTGCTCTGGAAGGAAGGGTCCCATGACTATGTTATGACATCATTCTGTCCCTAAAAATATTTCATTCTATTTATAAACCAAAGTGCTTTAAATGAGAAAAAGTAATAATCAGAAAGATGTTAAATAGAAAAGTGTTTGATTTTTAATACCAGTTACATACAATACTATGCTCTTTTCTTTGTAACAGTGAATCCAAAATTATGTTGTAATAATATTTTAATACAATAATAATTAGCATTCATTAATCACATGATAAATACCTTTTCGTTATTAAGTGAGTCGTTAGTATGTCCAGTAATTCTGGGAGATAAGAATTCTTACCATGCTAAATTTTTACGCGCAGGCTCAGCGACCATGGCTCACGGGCCCAGCCGCTCCGCAGCATGTGGGATCTTCCCGGACTGGGACACGAACCCGTGTCTCCTGCATCGGCAGGCGGACTCTCAACCACTGCGCCACCAGGGAAGCCCCATGCTAAATTTAAAGAAGAGGATATTTAAGTTCAAGGATATTAAGTGATATGCCAAAGTCAACAGCTGGAATCTTGTGGTCCTGGGATTTGAACACAAATTTGTTGTTAGATGCCACTCCCTAACCACAACCCTACAGTTTCTCTCTATAGAGTAGAAACATAATTAGTACCACTTAGACGTCAGCCTTAGTTTTTTACAGATGAACTGCATGTCACTGTTAAAACTGGCATAAGTTATAACTGCTGCTCTAGATACTCTAGTGAATGTAAGAGTAACATAAAAATGTCTTTAAAAGTCTTCAGTCAACTTTGGGTGGTACAGAATCAGTAAGGGAAATCAAGCCCATGTATTAGCAGTTGGTAAGTCATCATGATTTAATTGACTACCAGAATCTCAAAATTGAAGGCAATCATGAAGAAAATGGTCTAGTAAGATGAGGTCTCTGGTATAACTGTGCAATTTAAGCTAGCATTTAATAATGGTTGCGAGTCTGTTACGATTCAGAAAAGGAAATAAATATCAATATCATTTTCAGGTTCATAGCAGTAGTCATAAGCATATAACTTCTATCTCTCTAATGAAGTAAATCAGGCAGATTTTCCATCAGTGACCTAATCAGATATTGAGCTATAATTTATGGAAGATATTAGAAACTCCAAGATCAATCTTGAGGTTGTTGTTATTCTGGAACAAACAGAAAACAAAATTTTTATGATAACACTTGAAGAAGAATTTTTTATTAAATAGATCTCCCCTAGAAACTCTGAAAAGCTATCTGAAGAACAATGTTCTTTGGTAAAAATTACTCTCTGAGGGTTTCTAGTAAAGTCCTCTGAGTTTGAAGATTGCAGTCCAAATCTAGAAGAGACCCCTTGGAATGACTGAATATCTGAGGGCAGAAAATAAACCAAATTGATCCTGTATGTCAGGACCCTTGAGTTTGGAGGAATATACTTAATTGTTCATGATTTGAGAAACAGCTAAAGTCAAACATCACTGAAGATACTAGCATGCCTATCTTAGATTGGGTTCTCGGAAACAGACTCACACAGAGAGGTGTATTCGGAAGGTTTTTTGGGAAGTGCTATTGGCAGCTACACTGTTAGGAAATGAGGAAGGGAGGCAGAAGTTGACCCTCAGTATGGTACAATGGAGGACGCTGCCAATCATATGGAGAACTGGATGGCTCTTCAGAATTATCCAAACTTAAGGCAATGGGGCTCTGTGTTCCATCATCAGCCACACAAAGGGCCTAGCCTTGGACAATACAGTTCTCTGCTTCCGAGGGCAGTGCCCAGTGAAGAATGCAGCCATGACATCAGCAATCAACTTACCCAGCATCTGGTGAAATGCTGTCACTCTCTGAAGAGGGTATCTGGGCAAAGCCCTATGGGACCTTCTACACACTCTCTGAGGACTGATGGTAAATTCCAGTGAAGGAGATTTTAAAAGGTGGTAAAAGAAGGATCAAAATGAAGGAAAGCTAAGGTGAGAGAGAACTCTGTCTCAGTAGCCCAGCTCCTTAGTTCTGCAGGTTCCCACACAGCATTCTGCAGCCGGGGCTACAGAAACACTATCACTTACTGCACTGTGTATTCTTTTGCCATCTTGTTCCCACCAGCAGTAGTAATAATAGAAATAATAGCTTCTCATTCTTTTTCTCCTTCTTCTCTGGCCCACTCTAAGAAGTAAGTCTTCGTCGAAACTGCCTCTGATCTCAGGAGACATGAAAACTCCTTTTCTTTTGTGCAGTGGGGATCCACCTTAGACAATGCATTAGAGCCCACTTTTACTCATCGCAACTCTGACCCTGGATTTATCTGTCCTAGTCCACTTTAAGTCAGGCAAAACCAGACTCTAGACTACAAGCGCAGGAGTTGCTAAGAGTTTTAAACTGTGGATCTGACCTGTTCCTATAATGTACTACGTTACCTTAAAGATGAAGGAAATAGAAAAAAGAAAATAAAGAAGAGCTGTACACATATCTGTCTCTGTACTTATCTAGGGCTATCATTTGTGGTTTGTTTTCACATTTCTCTTACACCAGTATGACTGAGTAGATAAGCACATGTGTCTTTGGTAAGTGGCAAGAAGAAGCCCATGAGTTCTGATGACAAAGATATACAAAATAATGAAAATAATTCTAGATAGGATTTTTTTTTTCTTTACAGGAAAACTCCAGATAAATTTTCTTAGATTGATTTTTCTAGTAACCGTGGTAACAGCAAAAGAAAACTGCATTCATTTTAAGGTATATTATGTAATTTGAGCTTCAAAACAATCCTGTGAAGCACTCCTAACTCCATTTTATCAAACTGAGGTTTAGGAAAATACATTATTTTTATAAGGTGATACAACTAGATAATGTAGACCGTGGGTTTAATTCCACGTCTTCCCTTTCACAGAAACCATACTACCTTGCAAATTTCTTCCTTTGTTTATATTGAGAGTCACAGACACTTTATGAATGTTGTGAAAGAAACTTAAAAAGTAAATATTAGGAAGTACAATAAGTACTAGATGCAAACAAAATTCACTTTACTTAATTTTTGAATAGTATTGCATTTATAAAAAAACATGGAATGTAAAAAAGGTCCACAGTGTAAATTTTACTCTCACTCCATCCTCCTTTTCTGTCCCCATCTCCTCCAAAATTATCATTTTTGTTAGACTTCTAGTGTGTCCTTCCAATGCAAATACATACAAATATTCTCTACATTTGACACCAAGTCCTACTTTTCTATGACTTCTCTTTTTTACATAATATTTTATGGAGAATTTTTCATATCAGTACATAAGAAGTGTTTCCATCCTTTAATTATTTTCTATTGTAGCACAGTAGTCCATTGAATGAGTAAATTATAATCTACTCAACCACCCTCACTGATGGACTTTTTTTTTTCCAATCTTTTCCAATTACAAATCATGCTTATGTGTAAATCATGCTACCCTGCATACAAGAAAATTGGATCATAAATTAACAAACTGATTCATTAATGTGTAAATCACTAAAGGTCAATACATATTAAATGAATATAAAAGTAAGTATGATCTATGAAAGAAATTTTTCAGTTTACCTTTGTTTTAGACTTTTTTGGTTGAATTATGAGGAGAAGAATTCTGAGACTTTCCAGAATTATCCAACTGTAAGTGGATCAAAAGATAGTTTCTTATGTTCCAACCATACTTCCTTATATATCTAGGCAACTGGAATAATTCATGAGTGCCAATGAAAGTGTTGACAGTCAAAAAGAATACCTATGACTAACAATTGTGTCTATTTCCAAGCAGAAGTTCACTTTTCTGTTAAGAAAAAAACAAAAACAAAAAAAAAACAAACAATGAAAAAGTCTGTTACAGTTGTATTTAATATTGGTATTTGGTCAGGGCACAGAACCATACAGATTCTGCCCTGAAACTGGATCTGCATCCTTAGGACTAAATGCACGGCAGTTGAACAAGGTAAAATGACACTTCATTGCCATCTGACCCATTGCACATCAGATCCTAAAGCATTCTTTGGATAGATTAAATTAAACCTCACAGGAGATTATTTTTCTATACTAGTGAAAGTCAAAAGTCTAGAACAAAGGGGGACTTCCCTGGTGGCGCAGTGGTTAAGAATCCACCTACCTGTGCAGGGGACACGGCTCGATCCCTGGTCCGGGAAGATCCCACATGCCGCAGAACAACTAAGCCCCTGCGCCACAACTACTGAAGCCCATGCACCTAGAGCCCGTGATCCGCAACAAGAGAAGCCACCGCAATGAGAAGCTTGCACACCGCAACAAAGAGTAGCCCCTGCTACTCAAGAAATTTATTTTTTAAAAAAGTGCTACTCTGTATTTTATTTTGTAGTTATTTAGGTAACTAGACCAGGGCAGAGTAAAAACTTTGTCACTCAGGAATCTCTAAATCCATTCCTCTCTCAGACACATTGAGAGACAGAGTCAAGTTCAATATGACATTTTTCAGGAGACAAAATATTGCTTAACTTCCCTGAAATAAGCATTGAAATGTATACATTTAGAAAGTTATTGCCCAATCCATCCAATTAATAAGGAATTTCAGCAAGCCACGTGAAAATAGGTAATCAGAAAGTAACACTTCCAAATATTAAATAGATATTATTTACTTTATCCCTGCTATATTTTTCAAAGGAAAATATGACAGTTTAATATTTATGTTTACACGATTCATAAATGACAGAGTAGAATCAAGCATAAAACCAAGGTTTTCCCCTTTGGGACCATTGCTATGAGTGAATTGCCAACTTTCAGCGTGATGGAAGAGTGTTGATCGACCTAGGGACAAGATCCAATCAAAAGGAATTCTGCCTTATCTGGATTCAATTTTAGAAAACTTTTGGCGATTTCCCCACAGTAAGTCAGCCAGCCAAATAAACAGATCCACTGAAAAGAACTTGTAGAATATTTCTTGAAGTGGAGCGAATGATCTGCACGTCATCTACGTGGATAGAGCTGAGCAGAGTGTGTCTGTCTTCCAGAGCTGTGTGCATGTTAATGTATAAATCTCTACAGCATTTGGATCTAACCCTGAAGGCACCTTATTATGCAAGGGCCAATAATCTGTTTGATGAGTCCTGACTGAAGAAACCTGGAATTAAATGAGAAACAAAAGCAACAAACAATGCCAGATAGACCTTTGTAGGACTGAAATGCATTTTAATAAATTTCCTCTTGGAAGGCAAGAGCCACCCAGCCAAAAGACCTAAGCGCAGCAGCTCTATAAAGAGCCTGAGAGTGTCAGCGAGACGGTCAGACCAGTTCTAACGTTAAGAAGTGCAATTTATGTGCTATGAAAGGACAAAAATCCTGACTGAAATTCATTCTAGATCTGATGACAGTTAAGATATTCCTAGAGCTGATCGGCAACGACTTTCTTCCACTGCTCTTAGTTAAATTAAAAAAAAATAATAAGGTGATATAAGTTCATCATATTGTCCTTTGTGAGCAGGATTTTTTTTTTTAAGAAAAGAGTTACAATTGCAGATTTTAAACATGATGGCAATTTACCAGAAGTCAGAGATTAACTAGGAGGGTTAAACTGAACCAAGAAAACTGAGAACAGCCTTTCACCAGTGAGGAAGGCCAAGGATTAGGGACTGGAAGTGGTTGGCTAAAGCTTCAGGATAATATCATTTAAATCCTCAACAGAAAGCAAATTAAACTGAGAGAAATCCTGATTGCCAGATTTATATGGACTAAAGGATACAAAGTAAATTCAAAACTACTAAGAATTCCTATGTGTTGAGAATCACAAAACGTCATTAAATATTGAAATCTCTTAGAATAAGCAATTTCAGAGAATTTAGGGTGACAGATCCAAAACTAATTGAAAGAATTCCAGAAAAGAGGATCAGACGATCTTAAGAGCCAGGGAGACAAGCAAAATGCAAAGGATAGAACATTTAAAGGGACAACATCACATTTAGCTTAATAATATGCATTTTCTCCTTATAATTTATAGTAAACTTTGTATTCAGATGAAAATGATCTCAATCTGCTCTATCCTTTTGCAGCTGGAAGAAAATAGCTTAATCTACCATTCTATATTTTTCACCTACACTTTTTAAGAGAAAACACAATAGCTTTGTTTACCTTTCATTTGTTCTTATTCTTCCCATAGAGGATCTCAGCATTACATATCCCTACCAACCAGTCTTTTTTCGTAGCTCAGTCCATGCAGCCTATAAAATATTTTAAGTATTGCAAATAATGATCATTATTTTAAAGGCATGGAAATTACTAGTGACAGAAAACTGGATTTTTTTTTCAAATGATGTCTAGTATATAGGATCTAATCATCACCATCTGACATTTGTAGGTAGGATATACTTGGTGACCAAAATACTTGACAGATTTTCTTTTAAGTGTAAAATAAAAGCCTGGTGTTCAAAAGAGCCATGAGGACTAATGGAAATCTGACTGATTTTTTTTAGACTGGAACAAAAGAGATCTGTGAGGCTGTCACCTTTACCAGCACTTCAAGGGACACAGAAAAAGCCAGAACACTTAGGACAAGCTTCAGGACAAGCTAAACATATCACCCCAGGTTATCTGAATTTCAGTCAATGCTAAAAGTCAGTCTTTTAAGTTAGAATGGACGACAGTATTGCCATCCTAAGCAGGATCCAGAGACTTTAGTGATCAGGGCAGTGTACACCTGGCTCTCATTAATTAGGCCACAGTCATCGAGATAGGCACATCCATTACGGATCAATTAGAGAAAAGATGTGGAAATGGATATTCAAACAGGTTTGAAGTTACTGCTGCCTTGATCCCACTTTATTTCGTCAAAAAGAAGACATTTGAGGGGGCCTGCAGAATGCATGGAAGAAAAGGGTATGGTGTTGTCCAGAGGAAGGCAAAATAACCACGATAAACTCTTCTAATCTGAGATCTTCTCTTAAACTATGCAATTTAACCCCGGATGAACTGATATAGGACCATGAGTGCACATGTGAACCTGTTCGAGGTTCTTGGCTGAGAAAAAATGTGCTTTTTTTGTGGCACTTAAATTTCAAGCTGAAGCTGCTCACCAGAGGCTGACTTATTGTACAGAGTCTGCAAAAATCGCCAGATGGAACAAAATGTCAGAACGTGGGCATGTGCGCACGCGCGCGCGCGCACACACACACACACACACACACACACACACTCTCTCATCATAATGCTCAGACGTGCATTAGAGATGGGCAAAAGAAAAAAGAATATTTTAAAAACCACCACTTGCTATCACCCCTGTGGAAGAGAACAAGAGGGAGAAGAGAGACTGTCCCGCAACGGGCATCCCCCATCCAATGCGACTCACAGCTCTGAAATAGTAGCAATGAGAACCATACACAACTCCTCCCATGATATCCCTTTCATCTGCAGTTTAAACACAGATTACAGAGTGAGGCAAAGCCCAAGCAAGGGTTAAACAGCAATCCCAGCTACTCGTCAAAGGAGCACTGGGCCCAAGGAATCCAGGAGGGGACAGAAAGAAGGGGGCCGCAGGTCCTAATAGCTTCTGCTCTAAAGCCACACTATACAGAACCTCATTAGACATTCCTGTCATAATGGCAAGGACAAATCAGATCAAATTAAAACCCAAATCATCTGGAGCTTTTGTTGTTTCAGACAGAATTTACCACTGATATGCTCTCCTTTTTCCTTTCATTGTGTCCTTTAGGGCTCTATCATCCCAATAATAGCTCTCCTTGCCCCTGGGGTATTTCTGTTGCTTGCAGTGACATCTACTGGTAGAAACAGAGACCTTCCCAAGCAGGCTTCTTTGGCAAGACTCAAACAGAACAAATTTGATGTGGACTTAAGGAAGGATTCCCCCTCATCCCAACCCATCCTGGACCCTGCCCCCCTCCCCCGCCTTTTTTGCTTTTTAGCTAATATAATACAAAGGCTAACATTAGAGAGAATCATAAGATTTCTTTATAAAGATCCAAGAATTTGTTAATTTTGCACCATCTCTCCTTGTCACAATCTTTGCCACAAGAATGGCTACATTCTGAGAAATGTTCTGTCCTCAGCCCAGTCATTGTCATATGAATGAGCTGTCATTCAGTCCTAATGCGTGAGATGTTTTATTCTTACTTCCATGACATTTGTATTGTAGTGACAAAGGCTACAGCTAGAAAAGGAAATGATACAAATTCCACTCAGGCTTTATCATTTTAAATTCTCATTTTGTGCTTCTTTCATGTCTAGCTACTAAAAACTAGTTTTCCTCTTAAAAATAAAGAAAGAGGGAAGGAGCTGGAAAAGAAAAGGAAAAATGACGAGTTTGTGAAACTAAACCTCTGGTGTGCCCTCTTTTAATGGTTTACCTTCACGTTTAACACACCAGGATAAGTTGCTACTGGAGACATCAAAGCCAAGAAAGTGAGTCAGTGTCATTTCCCCTCACAAATCTGTGGAAGGAACAATGCTTTGTTAAAGTTACAGTGTAGTGTAGGACTTAAGTGGCACCCCAGTGCATAATGTATTACTAAATATAGCATACCTTGTATCAAACCTGAGAGCCACGAGTGACTCCTATTTTAACCGTCTTCGACCCACCCCATTTCTGCTTCCTCAGTATTCTTCAACATGTAAGACAATATTTCAAATCATTGAACATTCCAGATGTTCAATTATATTGCCTTTTTTTCCTCTCTTCTCAAAAGCATTTTTGGAGTTCTAGTAGGTTGGGGATGGAGAGAGGGTAAAATAGCAATGCTTTAAATTACAGCTTTTTAAAGATAAAACATGCTTTAAGAGAATACCTTTTAAATAAAAATAAAGCTAAGTGATAAAAAATTGTTTCATATGTATCACACCCATTTTCCAATATAGGTTTGTTATAAATAGGTGCTTTTTCTTAAAAATGAAATATTTCTATAAAAATTCATAAATGTTTCATGTTTAGGAATATATTCTCATCGGTACTTCCATTATCATCATGTGACTATGTTTTGGAATACAATATTTTAGTTTCTGTAAATTTTTCTAATTTTTTCTTTGAATACAGAGAAACACTCATTGAATTCATATGTAATACAAATGAAATCTTTCTATTTAAAAATAGAAAATCTAACCATAGGGCTGTTATTTAAGAAATCAAATATCTAAGGTAAGAGATAGGTGATAATTAATTTACAAAGAAGAAATAGAGGCACAAAGGATTCATTTCGTAATCATTAAACCTCATACTCAGTATTTCTCTTACTAATAGGTATTCCATGTGCAGAAGAAGCCATATTTCCTAAAGTCATATTTAAGAATTAAAATTTCTATTGTACAACATTTCAGAAAAAGGAGGCTCTACATTTTTAGTCACATGATTAACACTACTTATAGCTGAAAGATTTTCTAGCTTCAACAATAACATGACCAGTGAAAGAGTATTTAATTGTTAAAAGTTAGTTCGTTTTCACAAAACAATGATCTTAGAAATTGAACCATGATATTGAAGTGTGAAACTAGGTTGAATGCAATAACTTTAACTAAGATGCCAACAGACCAGGTTAGAATATCTAAGTCAAAATTTTAAAAAACAAAATGAAATAGATATATCTTACTGTATCTTTAGTGTTAGGACACAGTGAGGGATTTGATCCTGCAATGAATTGTTGCCCGTACTTCTCTATAACATTGTATATCTCCATCTCAATTCAGTTTGAGCTTAACTTGCAGTTTCTTTTGGTTCTGGAAAACATAATAGTTAGTAGCAATTTTGTGGGTTTTTGCAGTACACACATGAAGGGGCAAATTATCATAGCATCCCAAATAAAACATTCCTATTTTCAATGTTGTATTTTGATGACTTTTCATTGCTTTTTCTTCCAAAATTATGGTTATAAAATAATCGCTCTTCAATAAGCAATTACTCTACTCAATAACCGTCAAATGTTATTTAGCTAGCCAAATGTAAAGCAAGTGTTTAACAAATAATATTAAGAAATTTTGGTATATTTAGAGAGATGAAAAATTTTAAGTAAATGTCTTACTCTTTGTTTTTACAACAAAGAAACTTCTTTCATTTTGTTTTTGTATCATCTGTGAAGAGAGTTGTATTATTGTCTTTTTTTCTGTGTGAATGGGCAAGCACTGTGTATAACTACAGATTTCACTTCTAAAACTAAAAGTTCTCATTTTTTTTATTTTCAGAAGTTATAAAGTTTTAATATCAACATGCAGTCTCTGAAAGTAATATTCATTTATCTAGTCTATTTGATTTGGTAGAACAAGGAGTATTTTTTAATTTTTAAAACTCTATGTTATTCAGGATGTATGCTTTCCTTTAAGCATTACTCAATGTCCTTCAATCCATAGTCTTCTGTGTGTGTGTGTGTGTGTGTGTGTGTGTGTGTGTGTGTGTGTATTTCCTAATGTCAAAACATACTGCTCTCTGTTTCACAAAATATATAGACAGGTAAATAGATAGATATAGATATAGACGCAGATAGGTATAAGTTTTTATAAACATCTATGTATTTTAAATTCTCACTAAAAATGTCCTAATAGTTGATTTCAATTTTTCACAATTAAAAACAAAAAACGTTTTATAGAAAATGAAACTAATATATATTTTTTATTTACCCTTTTTCACCTACACATTTTTCCATTTTTTGAGGCAAGAAGAGGAAAAACAAAAAAAGTTCTACAGAAAATGAAACTAATATGAATTTTTTATTTACCCCTCTTCACCTACACATTTTTGCATTTTTTGAGGCAGGAAGAAATCCTTTCTATTTTTGTATGCCAGCATTTATCTACTTATTTATCTATCTATCTATCTATCTATCTATCTATCTATCTATCTACTTATCTATCTATTCATGTATTTTGATAACTTACATTAACATAAAAGCAAGGTAAAGCAAGACCAGTGATCATTACAGCAATATTCAAGGACAGTGCTTTGTGATGCAGCACAGCGTAAGAAAATGGAAAATCTGCCTCCCTCAAGCACTAACAACCATCTGCAAGACTAGAAGTCAGTATTTCTGTCACAAGACTGCAAAAGCAATACCCACACTTCCCAAACCATTGTATGGCATGTCAGCCATACAGTATTTTCAATCTTGGTGGGCACGAACACACGATAGTTCATCAGAGAAGCTGTATTAAACATACTGCTATGTATTTGGAACATTGTACAATACCAAATGCCTGACTTGTTAATGAAGGCAGGATTAATAGAGTGCTCTAATTTACAGGAACAAAAAGACAATAATGTTGCTTCTTTTTCATAAGTAATAGTTTCCTAGGTAATATTTCTCTGACAGGTGTAAAGAAGCATTACATGCTGGAATAAGCTTAATAAATGTTCTATCATGATGGGGATAGTATCATCTTTCCTCTCATCAGGTCTGAGAAATTCAGAGCATCTACCAATAAGGCGTGAGTGGCTTGGTGCATGCACAAAACATGTGGTTTGGGTTAAGATTTCCCTGAATCACACAGACAAAAGAAGAAAAAAAAAAAAGAAGAAAGAAAGAAAGAAAAAAGAAGAAAAAACTATAAATCAATTCCATCAAAGAGCAGTCTGAATTCAGTTTCTGAACTTTGTCACTTATATCATTTCTGTCTTCTAAGTAAAGAGTTAAGTTTCTCAAGGTAGTTAGGGAAAGATGAACAGGATATACAGCACATATTATAATTTTAAAACAATTGAATAAATTGTGCATTTTTTAAAAAGGTGAGAAAGAATCCTTCGAATGCATCTATTGAAGTTCATAAGATAAAAACAGTACAATGAAAAATGAATACTCTCGTGCTATTCTCAGTGAAATGATACTTGAAATTATTTTATTATTGCATTGTTTCTCTGACTTATTAACTGGATGATAAGATATAAAGGAGAAAAATGAGAAAAAAAATTGAAGAATCAGAGTGGCAAATGTGGAACACATCAGTGGAATCAGAGAGGGAATTAAAAAGTTAAAATAGGGGAAAGCTGAGAAAGAACCAAAAAGGAAGTCAGGGAAAAAAATATATCCATAAGGGAAAACACACATAAGAAGAATCCATAGAAAAGGAGACAGAGAAGCAACAGAGGAATAAGAAGAGAAATAAAACTTTAAATTCAAGTAAGAAAGACCCGAGTGAAGAAAGATAAGAACTGAGAAGCAAATATTTAAAACAAAAGAAAATAGGCATATTTACAGACTGCTAGGGAAACAAAGAGACTTGGAAGAGTCCATAGTGGCACGGGCCTGGAGGATGCCCTGAGATAAAAAGAAAGAAGAAAGTATAATAATAGGGAGAAAACATGGAGAGAGACACAAAGAAAAGACAGACGAAGAACAGAAGACAGAGAGATGGTTAAGAATAAATAAGAGGCAGAAATAAAACAAGGTTAAGAAGAAAACAAAATCCATCAATTCCATTTATATAATCTTGTTATAGGAAAGAACTCATTTGCCTGTTCATGCTATTTTTTTGTGACATAACAGCAAAAGTCTGATTTCTGTAAAACTCTTTGGAAGTCTGTTCTGAGTTCAGATTTGGAATATAAAAGTATAAACCTTCTAAGGTTTTACTACATTGGCTTTATATAGTTCAATTGAAAAGATTCATTCTTTTTGAAACAAAAAGCTTTGTATTGCCATTTAAAATTGCCAAATGCCATGAAACAATTCTTGAAACATAACTTGGAGTGAATGTAGGTGATTTTTGGGTTGTGGTTTTATTTGATACTATTGTCTATAAGGAATTGGTCCTTTCACAGGCTAAAATAAATTCAGAACTATGAATTTTAATGAAATATCAATAAGTGAGCAAGTCTCGTAATTTGGTTTTGACAAGACTCTCCAAAGATTAAATAAACCAAAAGTATACTCTAGGAAATAATATTCCTTTTAAAGTTTAAGTAAAAGTTGAATCATTTCAATATGTATGGAAGATATATAATGCATGTGTATACATAATGTATATGTATGTGTACGTATACACACATACAGACATATTGTAAACAATTTTTCAATTTATGTTTAAGGGTTACTTGTTGGTATAATCATTCAAACCTACTTTTTCCAATGGAAATTAAAGTTACCTTTTATGAAATTATAAAGAAATAAATACTTGAACTAAGAACAATTGTACAACTGTATTATCTCTTTATAAATAAAATGGAGAAATATGAGCAAAATGATAATTTGGGTGGATTTTTAGCTATATAAAAAAAGATACCGATAAATAGTCAGCCTAGAATGATATTTCTGCTTCCAGCTGGGAGGTGTTAGAGGGGAGTAAATAATTGAAATATCTTCATCAATTTCATATGTTTAACATGAAGAAAAGGTGTAATTAAATACAACCAATACCATACTTCAGGCTTTCATCATCTCTTATCCAAATTATAAAATGGTTTCTCAATCATTACTTTCCCCCCCAAACACACACTTCATTCTGTACTCCAAGCTGTATAAAACATCCTGAAAGCCTAAGTAATGTCTCCATAACCTAAAATTCTTTTTAGCTTACTATCTTTTACAGGTAAATATAAACTATTTCTTTACTTATTTATTTAGTCACTGAAGCCCCTTCCCCCTCTGGACTCATCTATCCTGAAACCTCATTCCCTCTAGATCAAGAGCTATGGACCCTAAGCCACACTCCTTTTAAACTTCCCTTTCTACCTTTGTTCACGCTCCATCCTCTGACTAGCTGCTCCTTCACTCACCATGCTTTTTGGCTGACCACCTCATACATTTTACTCTGGGCTCAGTCCAAACCTTCTCAAACACTCAAAGGCAGGTCAGGCTTCGTTGCAGCCTTTGAGACATAAAGTGAACATCTGACTTTATCTCTTTACATGGATATGCACGTGAGTTCCACTGGGCATGACTCTGTCTTAGTTTTCTTTACAACTTCTATATCTAGAGAATTACCTGTAATATATTAGCTGACCCATAGTAGATGTTCAATAAATATATACATATTGAGTTGATTAATAAAGAACTGAAATAGAGTATGTGTAAAACAGTCTTTATTTTACTAGCTAATTGTACATGTAAAGGGTGGGAAAGAACAGTCTTCAGAGAAACTTACATAAAAAAGAACTTAGGATCATTAGTTGACCATAAGTTCAAAAGGTGTCAACGACTTACTTAGCTTATTTAAAAAGTGACTATTCTAAGGTGACCCACATAGACATCCAATGGTCAGAGTATGATAAGTGATAATTTTGTTTCACATTGTACAAGTCAGATCACTTCTAGAATATTTTATTCAAGTGATTGACACCACATTGACATGGACAAACTAAAGTCCCATCAGATACATGTTATCTGTGACTGGTGAGGAAATGCTTTATTACAGAGTTTAAGGAATGTTGGAAGGATTTAGGGAAGTTTAGTTGGAAGAAAAGACTCTTAAAATGTGTGAATAATTTATATATGGATAAAATAATGTCTTTTCTCTGTATGACTCTAGAATTAGGACAAATGACTAGTTGCTATAGCTAAAACCCTCCAAGTAAATTAAAGAGAGAAAAATAACTTTCAGTGATACACCAGGAATTTTCACCTACTTGATAAGATTATCTTAAAAGGGAATATTCATTTGGTTGTTTTATCTGTTAGAATTTCAAATTGAAAGGGATGGAGAACCTATGATGGGAGAGTGAAAGGCTTTTCTATAGCAAAGAGAAAAGGAAAAACATCTGCTCCTCGTAAAAAATTGTTAATGTAAGTAAGATTATTCAACAGCTATGGCTCTGTCATGTTTGATATTTATCAAATAAAAACTTTAAAATAGGCAACACAAATATCCAAAGAACTAAAACTAGAAATTCAAATGTTGCAAGCTAGAATTTAAGGAAGAGAGAGAGAAGGAGAGAGATGAGAGATAAACTCTAGGACGGTAGAGAGCTGATCTGTGTGTTCACTGCTGTGTACCCAGAACCTACGAGGGTTCTCACACATTTAGAAGTGTAATCAGATTTGTCAAATGGATATTGAAAAAAGAAAAAAAGACCAGATAATTACTTGTTAAAGGAATAATAAAGAAATATCAGTCATTATTTGGAGCATTGGAAAAACTGAAAATGTCACTTAAGGTCCTAAAATTCTTTAGATATCCAGCCCTTTCATTTGAAAAACAGAATTTATTAACTACGGTAAGTGATTAAACCTGCAGAGCAAGTAGTTGCAAAATTAGAGTGTGTGTATATATATATATATATACCCACACACACATTTATATATATGTATGTGTGTGTGTGTGTATGTGTGTGTGTGTGTGTGTGTGTGTGTGTGTGTGTGTGTGTATTTTTCAAACTGGCTATAAGAGAATCTATTAAAACAAAATTGAAGAAACAATAATGAAAAACATTTCCAAAGGACACCATTTTTTCTGAGACTATTTCAGAAACACACTGCAGTGGGGAGCAAAGGTGTCAATTGTGGATATTATATGTGAATTTAAATGTTTGGTTCCTGAGCCAAGCCACTGTAGCATGTATCAGTATTTTCTATTTTACTGTCAATAGCCCTCAAAACATAGAATAAAAGGAAGACAAAAGATAGTGTAAGCATTTTGAGATTTGTGAAGTTTGTTGAATAATTTGGCACTCTCAAAACATTAAAGAAAACGGCTTCAATGAAATATATATGGATATACACAAAATTACTTCTTGTAAACTCATACTTTTCCATCAAATGAATAACATTCCACAGAAACAGTGATTGTAATCATAATCATAAAACCATGATCATTTTTGGTATCAAAACATTGATATTATAACTTCTTAATATATAAAAAAATAAGTTTGAAAGACTCTTTACAGAAACACTCAATTTTAAATAATGTCCATAATAAAATTCTAATTTACTGAATGGGACACAGCATTGACCAGTACACCCCTCTCCCTTCCCCCTGCTTAACTTCAGGTTATAGATCTTAAAGAAAGATAAAGGAGGAAAGAAAGAATCAGAAGAAACTCAAGCGCTGACAGTTTGTTGGTAACATTTTAGGTTATTTATAGAATAGCTTATATGCAATATTTTAACTGTACAGGGTATAAAGGCTTTCCAATTAAAGCGTCATATATAGGAATGCAAATGGAGGTTATATAAGTTTACAGTGGAGAAAGTCACCATCAGTCATCAGCTTCTGATTCCTTGTACTGTGTAAAAATGTATTCTTTCTCATTTCTGCAGTATAAGTAAATTAAAATTAACTTTCAAATGCATTCAAGTACAGAAAGTCTCCTGTTAGTGATGTATGGGTGGCACATACCTCCTGTAAACAAAGATAAAGAAACATTCCACAAGGATAACATAATTCAAGATTCATTTTGGAACTAAATATGTTTGCCACAGTTTGAATCACAGCCTGGGTAATTTCTACTGTCAGATTAGAAGAATCGAAACACACTGATCATTAACGTCATCACTGAGTTCTTACAAAAGAGCAGATATGGTCCATTGGAGGGAACAATAGTTACTTGAACATTATAATTGGGCAGGAAACATCTCTTTGATTTCTGAAACTATAGTCACTGTCTACTAAAACTTTCACTGCAGTTACATTTGAGCTAGCTAATTAACAAGAAAAATCTTGAAGAACAGACATAAAACTTTAATCTGTAGACTTTCACATCAAGTTTATGAAAACTATCTGTATCTGTAATGAATAGAATACTAGAAAAACAGATTCCTGTTAATTTCTAACTGTGTTTGAGCTACTGTGGGTCTCCTGTGGGTAAGGAAAATTAATTTCATGTGAAATTATTTTGACCTAAATTTTTAAAGCAGAAACAGACTTGAAATGCTTTAAAGTAAGTGGAAAGGAATTCAAAATGGCACCTCGAAGATAAGTATTGAAATTTCATGTGTCCTCTAAAATAGTTAGCCCCTGCAGGCTATATCTGCATTACATTAAAATCTAATAAGCCTTTAGTCTTCATACTTCTTTGTCTGAATCAACTTATTTTTTTATTTATTAAAAAAGTGTGAGACTAGTTGGAAGCGAGCCCTTTTGCCCATTTACTACTAAGGTACACTTATTTTGAAGTATTCTAATTAATTATCTGTCCTATTCAAACACAAATGAGTCTGCTATAGGAGAAATCCAATATTATACAAGGCCAAGAAGTCAGAAAATTTTCAAATGTTCATGGAAGATAAAAACTATAGGACTCTCTTCAAAGGGCTCTGAAAAATAGGCCCCAACCTTAGTACAAACGGAAAATAAGGAATCATTTCTAAGACTAATTATAGAGTACCCCTATTGAGCAGTTATCCTTTTTCATGTTCTGTGACAAGTAAATCCACAGTGCAACTCTGCCCTCTGGTAACCAAAATATTCCCATGCAGTTTTCATTGTGAAGCTCAGGTCCATAGATAAGGAACTGGAGTTTCCATGGAGTTGAATTATTAAACTTTCTATATATGAAAATATCCTGAACAGTTGTCCTGTTTAGGAAAGGCTCATTTTTATATCCTAAAAAAATAGCTTAGAATATTACACTGATTGAAATAATTAAATTCTAAGGTTAGAATGGATTTTTGACACCTTGGAATCCTGCTTTTCCAGTTCAACTGCACAAAGGCCAACAAAGAAGGGATATTTTATATTTTAGTGACTATCAGTGGTGTCTGCCCCAAAGTAATTCAATGTGTGATTATTTATTATAATCCAAAGATTTCATAAGAATAACCTATGTTTAGAAGTAGTTTGAGATATGGGCAAAGATCCCTCTATTTTCATAATTCTAACATTAGGCGTATCAGAAACCAAATAAATCATAAATGCAGCTCTCTCTTCTCTGACCAGTTTTACCCAAGTCTCAGTGTTTTCCCCTGGCTAAAAAGTGAATCCTGTTAAGCCCTGTTAAACACAAAGATTTAGCTACCACTATTCATCATTAACTGTCCCCTAGTCAACATTCTTCTACTGGAAGCCATCCCAAATTCCCATATTTCAATATTCTCGTGTGGAGGAATTTATTGATCCTCCTATACTGCCACATGTCCAACTTCTTTACATGTAGCTTTTATTTATTCATTCAACATATGTTTATTGTTTGCTGCACAAGGTGCCAAAGATCGAAAAACTTATAAACCACAGTCCCAGCCCAGGAAATCTCAGTCTAGGGCTGTGTAACAGTAGCCACTAGCCTCATGGAGCTATTTCAATTTAAATTACTTAAAATTAAACAACATTAAAAATTCAGTTCCTTAATCATACTAGTCACATTTCAAGTGCTCAGTGGTTACAAGTGGCTTGTTGTTACCATGCTAGTGCAGATTAGAGGGCTTTTTCAGCATTGTAGAAAGTTTTATTGGACAGCTCTGGTCTAAAGGTGGAAAGTAATTAATAAATGTGCACTCTGATAAACACTGTCTTAAAGATGTGTTCAAAGTGTTAGGAGAGATGATGCAGCTACCAAACATTTCACTGCACGGCCTCTGACTAAAATTGTCTGGACAGTGCTGAATGTGAGAAGGCCTTTATCCTAATGTAATTTACCATCTTATCATTTTCAGTTTGGAGAATGAGTCCTAGCTATCTTATAGAACCTTTTGGTAATGCCAGACATTAAGAGAGGTGAGAATGATCTCCATAATGTTTAGCCTACTTCATCAAGATGTGTATAAGGTACATGGAAACAGGATCTTGAAATCTTGAAATCACGATTTTAAAATCCAATTCATTTGTTTACTCAAAAGTTCTATATGATGTGGGAATATGGTGAATGAATGAGTGACTGGATGAGAATTTAGAAAAGGTGGTGTTGTGGTAGGTAGAGTTTGGGCGTTGGAACTAGAAAGGACTGAATTTCAATGTAAGTTTGGCTATTTATTGCCTGTTATCTTTTATTTCTTATATATTACAAGCCCAGAAAATCCATCTTTTTTCTCTTGAATTGATCCCATCGGTTAGCTGTCATAACCCAAATACATACATGAGTCAAGAAGATGATAAAAGAATGAAGTGAAACCAGAAAGCAGAAGTGCAGATACGATGATAATAAGCAGCAACTGACACTAGAGTATAATGTTGGGGGCACTGGGCCTGCGAGCTGTGACAACCTGCAGGGAGCATGCTCTTTGTAAAGAGCATCATCTTTTATATCTAGCTGATTGTTGCTTTGTAGGGAAGTGGGTTCTGTGTTGTGAGAGCATCTATTTAAAGAAGATGAAAATCTGATTTTCTATGTAAATCTTCTAATTTTATATGTGGGCGACTATTTCAGTATTTTAAATAACCTGCTGGAGACAACAATGTGAAGACCAACAAAAACGTGTTTCTTGGCAAGACTGAGGCCTCAACCTTTCAATTCTCAAGCTTGTGTCTAGAGCTTGAGTTTATTCCTTATGAAGGCAGCCCCTTCCGCGTTGGAACTGAAAATAAAACAACAAAAAAGGTAATTTAAATATTAAGATCCTCTTCTGGAACCTACCCAAATTTTAATTCTAGAGAAATGTTGAATTTCACTGAAAGTAGGGCCGGTGTTGTTAGTGGAAGTGTCCTGTGCAAAATCTGCCTGAGCTTTCTCTTGGAAAAGGAAGAAATGAGGAGCAAACCATGACGGAAGGCTGTTGGAGGGATTATCCAATATGGTAGTGCTTTCCCATGCAGACTGTAGGGTGGCTACAGGGCCCTTCCTGGTACCTGGTTTGGTTTCCTGTCCATCATTAGGGGCACATTATGCTTTCATGCTAACATTGTTTCTGCTGTAAGTATTGGTATATAATAAACTATATTATGTACAAATATCCTTGATTTAGACAGATTTAATTCTTTCTTCTTTAAAAGATATTTGATTTTTACATTAATTTAGGATGTTCAATAACTATATGAATTTACTAACTTGTCATTTAACAAATAAGTCCAACATTTTCAAGAAATGTAGAGGACCTCAGTTAAAACATTTGATTGAAAATGTGTCACCAAATTATGCTTTAAATTTCAAAATTGCACTAAGTAAAATCGTGGTATTACCCATATTGCTTATTATCTGGAAGACTGTAGCATGTGAACTTATAAACAATTAGCATGATACTTTTTAAATGCTATTTAACATTTTAGCCATGATTTATTCCTGGCTATGATGTATGACCAATACAGCGTTTCATACTTAAAAATTTTATATTTTGTCGCCATTACTTGTATCATTACTAACATTTATCATTTTTTATAGTTGTTATTTCCTTAATAAAAAGGACCATATTTAGTTGATGCCACAGCTATTTCCCCCGTCGAGAAACACAGAACAGAGAGCTTAAAATGATTTAATTTTCTCAGAATCCCAAGAAGGGTAACCTTATATATTTCCATGTTGATAGCAGGAAGGTGTTACAGAGAAAAAGATAACGGAAATTTTTTGACTAGTAACTTTGTGTGCATCATAAGCACAAGACTTTATACACAAATTCTCACCCCTGGAATTCTAATGAGAAACCTCGGTCACGTCCTATACACATGTTAGTGTAGAAGTGGGCCTGAAATGGGCTGGCCTAATGATATGTGGTAGAGTCACAGGTTAAATTGGTTCCCCAGTCTAACAAGGAAAGTGAGGGAAGAACAGTGTGTGTGAAGAGAGAGAAAGAAAAAAAAGCAGGTTCCCTGAGCTAATTTTCTAGCCATCAGTCAGCCTATTGTTCCTACTAAAAGAGATTGAAAGAGAGAGATTGAGAGTTATTATAATAAATATAAAGTAGCTTTAGCTACAGGAAATTACACTTGGAAGGTCAAGGGGGAGAATCAGAGAGAGGAATGATGAAGGAGAGAGTGTGAGAAGAAAGATGCAGGGTCAGGATTTTGCAGGAAGAAGGAGCATCATCCATGTCAATAGCTGCTATCAATGTGTTACATGGTACGTTAAAATAGGCAGGTTTCTAAAGGAAAATTTGATCTCTATTTTATTTTTGATTTCACATTCCAAGTACATATGTATTTTAAGTTTGTGTGTGTGTTGGTTTGTGTATATGTCCAGATTTAGTATCAATAGATTAACAGTAGCTATGTGCTTTATGAGGAAACTTTTCTTTTTTAAAAAACATTTTCTTTGGATGTGTACTAAATTGATATGGAATAACAGAGAGTCAGTATTACTAGACTAATTTACTATGTGTCTTTATCTGCCACAATTCCATGTCGTGTCTATCGGGCAAGTACGTACAAGTGGACTGTAATTTGCCAGAGTCATTGTTTTTTTACTCTATATTGATTGTCTATAGAGCATGTAAACATCTTTGAACAGAAGCACAAGGACTCTTCTGTTGATGTACTTATCTTGTTCATCAAATGTTTAAGGTCTCAGCAACAAGAATACCCTGGCAGAATCTGCCATTAAGTTAGCAAATCAAAAATCAAACAAAATGTTTGTTGGATAGGATGGGGCTTAGCGATGTTGACTGGGGAAGATGGAATATTATAGAAATTCAGAAAGAACACCTGTCTCTACACAAAGATAAAATGTGGGGGGAAAAGGTCCCTACACAAAGAAAAAAAACTGAAAAATATAGACTTATTTAAAGCCTAGGTCAACTTCTCTGACCATTTCTTTCTCCTTTGTCATCTTTTTAAATTTTTAGAGCTCTAAAACTGCCTCAAGCATGGGGAAGCATCAAGATTTAACCAAACTTTTGTATTTATTTAAAAAACAATCTTTTTATGAATTTTTCATTGTGCAATTGCAAAGGCAATCAAATCAATAACAGTAGCGCAATGCACCAGGTGGAATCATTAACCAACTTTAAAACAAGAGGAAAACAGTAAGAATTTCACATTTCTATAAATTAGGTATCTTGGGTATGCCCACTCTGCTTTTAGATCAACTAGAACAGTTGACTCCCCTCTCCCTTGAATGGAGTGTGGTCCTTACTATGAGTTCTTTTCCCATTTTATATTGGAGAAAAATAGATACGATTTTGTCATGCTAAAAAAATGAACAAATTTCAGAAATCCGTACTGACTCTAACAGATTTATATTTTGTATTTGCCATATACCTACATGTGCTTTTATAAATGTAATTGGCATTCTGGTCATACAGCAGCTTATGAGACTGATGCAGAAATCATACCGGCATGTTCAGATTTTGCCTTCTTCTTTCTATCTAAATGCCCAGATATAATATATCTACCCTCTTTTATACAGCTAGTATTTATATCCATCTGTGCGTTTAGTAGATGTTTAAATTAAATCTCTATTTTAGATTCCAGAAAAATTAGCAGTTCTTCTATTTTAAAATAAAATAAAATTCACAAATTTGTGCACACAGGTATCAGTTCTGGATATCATACACATATTTCTGCAAATATGTTTTTAATGAAAATTTTACTCAGTTGAGAGATCATGGATCAAATTAGTAACACAAAACAATCAGTACCTGAGATATAGGGGAAAATATATATATTGGTCAGGAAATATTTATTTCCTGTTGCCATATTTGGAGTCATTTGACAATTTTAAGGTATGGGTAGGTCTGTGAGAAATCCAAATTAATTTCAATCACACAAGTGTTTAGTGAGCATAAATTATGTTCCAGGCACTGTAATAAGTACTAATGACAGAATGGTGATTAAGAGCATTCTGTCTTACAAAAGGATGACCCTGGGGCTTCCCTGGTGGCGCAGTGGTTGAGAGTCCGCCTGCCGATGCAGGGGACACGGGTTCATGTCCCGGTCCGGGAAGATCCCACATGCCGCGGAGCAGCTGGGCCCGCGAGCCATGGCCGCTGAGCCTGCGCGTCCGGAGCCTGTGCTCCGCAACGGGAGAGGCACAGCAGTGAGAGGCCCGCGTACCGAAAAAAAAAAAAAAAAAAAAAAAAAAAAGGATGACCCTGTATAATCAGCTATGGTCCTAAAATGTATTAGTAACAAATCATGACGACCCAGGAAGCATTCTATGCTTCTAAAAAAACTATAGAACTAGTTGGCCTTACTCCCCGTCTTGAAACTCAGGAATCCATCCCATACAGCAGTGAATATTTCTAAAAGCACCCCCCTTAAACTTTCCTTCCTAGGAATCTCCCATATGACATAATTACTGATTGGATAAATTTCAACTTTTCATCCTAGCATTTCATCAAAAACCTCAACAGACAAAACTTATTTTTTAAATGTCTCAGGTTAGAATCACCACTTCCTTAGTATCTGTGTCTCAGTTTAATGCTTCCCTTTTTCATTTTCTTTGACCCCACTCCAGAATCCTTTATGCTTTGTATCCAAACTTAAAGCCTTTTACTTTAATACCTTACCAGTACTTGGCAGATGGATTCTAGATACTTGCTGAATGAATGGTTTGTATCCTGAAATCATTGTTAATAAATTGTTGTCCAACAGTGATTGTCTCTTCTCTGAATGCCAACAGAACTTGAGCATGTACCATATGATATAATATCTAATTTCTTATTGCTTTCAGATCCTCTGTTTTGTCTTTCTCCCCAACTCCATAAAATATGTCTCAAGGTTAGCAAATTTGCTTTCTATCAACCGTTTTTGTAATCTCATTAGAGCTGGATATAAAGTTAGTGCTCAATAAATATATGTTTATTGGTTTATTAAGATTGTATTCCTGGAAACGTTTAAATGAAAATATTATTTTGCCAAAATGGTAAAAGCAGACACAATAGATTTGAGTTCAAATTCTAATTTTATTTTTCATTAACTTGGAAAATGTCTTAACCACTGTATGCCTCACTTTTTTATATGTAACAGTGGGGATAATACCCCCTTCATTCAATTGATGATATGAATCATATGATATAATGAACATAAAATCCTCACCAGAGCGACTAACACATAGAAAGGGCTCAACAAATAGTAGTTACCTAGTAAATATGTGTATTTTTCCATTAAATATTTATTGATTGCCAACCATATTTCAGATACCATGCTGGTATTTTTCAAACATATTCTGTGGAACACCAGCACCTTCAAAGAGAGGCTACAGAAACTGGCATATCGAAAAGAAAAAAAATTAAAAGAAATACCAACAAATTTTAGGTGCATAGAGAATATTAACTCCCATTTCTCTGAATCACAGTTGGAAAGGGAGCAGACCAACTATACTATGTAGACCATAGTTTGTCTATTGAAGAGCTATGCTGACAGTGAAATAAAACTGCAAAGTTTCATTTTCTGGAAATTGTTAATTACTGAACACAATCTATGTGTCTGCAACAGATAAAGGTGAAGCCTTATCTGAAGGTAGTAGCCTAGGGAAAGTAGCCTCTTAGACAGCATTTCAAGCATGCAAATACCGAAAGGCCTTTATTCCAACAAATGAGATGCGTGATTTTTCATAAACTTAATTCCTTCTATAAAATTTGGGCCATCTATGAGTTAAAAAACATTCAATATATACTTGCATAATTCATGAGATTTGTTTTTTTCCTCTTTATCAAATGTTTATCAGATCTTCAATGTCACATTCATAATACAGTAAGAAGTTAATTAGGTAGGCTAAAAGTTGTTAGTGAAATATTCAAAACCTTGAAGTAGGGCTGTTTCCAAATGTGACACTTATATCAACCTAGCTGAAATAACCAGTTCCAGACTCAGGTCTTTTTGATGACCTATTCCCCCTAAAAGTTTTGTGGTGGTAGTAGCCAATAGCTCTGTTCTTCATTATGATTGTCTCAGCTTACTGCCCTGAAGAGATGAGGGATACAAGAGGTGCTAATCCATGAAGCAAAAATTCCCAGTGATTTATACCAGAACTAAAGGAATAGATTCTCCCCTACCCCACCAGATTCTCTGTAAGTAGTTTCCTTGGTAAAGTACAGCCCATATGTAGACAGGGAAATATGCTAGTAGATACAAGGGCAAGCCTACAAATGTTCTCTTAGTATCGTTTGGATAGTACCTACTAGGGTAAAGGAACTCTGCTTTCGTTTGTGTGTTTGTTTGTTCATTCATGTAAGAGATCAATATTTTGGATGGTGCCATGAGGGGCAAACAAGTAAGTGATACAGCCGTAATTACTCAGACATAATCATTAACCACCACATTGTGACACCAATAGGAAAGCCTATAGTTTACCTTCAGAATTTTACATTTAAACAATGCCTGGTTGCACAGAAAAAGTTATGAGAAATAGTTTTGCCAATTCCTAGAAGGGTCTACAACTACTGAATTATCTAATAGGTCTTTATATCTCAATTTGAAAAGTGTTGACCAACATTCATTCTCATCCACCCAAACCACCACCTATACCTTTCCCTCACTACCAAAAATTAAAATGTGGTATCTTTTGTCTACCTTCAAGGAAACTCCACACAAAATCCAGGACAGTGGCCTTGGCTTTGAGGAAGAAGAAAACATGTTCAAATATCAGTCTTTCTGTCCTGATCTTCTCTCTTTCTGTAGTTAATGAAAACAGTATAACGGTATTTACGAGGTTCCTCACAGCATGCTGCTCTTCTGCAGCAGGGCACACAAACATTTTGTTTTTCTGTGCAACAGTGCAACCTAGTGGATGAAGAAAAGAGCCCTGTCCTTCAGGACCAGCTAAGATGGGCACTGAGAGCTCTTCAACAGATTTTGTTATCTGAAAGTCCCTTCAAAACTCCCCTGACGCATTTCACTTTTTATAGTGGTAAAAAGAGATAAATCCCATATTTTGGGGGTTAAGCTGATCCCATGATCTATTTAGAAAAAAAAATCTATTAAGTTTAACTGAATACTAAAGTGATGTTTTGGAGATGTGGTGTCTTTTCTAAGATCTTAATTTTAAAATACTGAATATACTATTCACAATAAAAAATAAGCACAATTGCTGTATCATTTACTTAACTACCTTTATATTAACCCCATGCCTGCCTGTTCTAGTCTAGTAGTAACTGTGTGAGTGTGTGTGTGTGTATGTGTGTGCAATATAATCTATGTACAAAAATACAGCATGAGACCATATATATATAGAGAGAGAGAGAGAGAAAGAGAGAGAAATAGACATTACATACATGTAGGCATATATATTACACATACCCACAAACATAATAATATAATTTGTTCATTAAGTGGCAATTTAGAACAGAAAGCGTATTTTAGTGCCTACATAAATTAAAATCAAAGTCCCTGAATAAGAAGATGAGGTCTTCATGTAGCTTACTTATTTTTTTAAACCACTCAGTATTCCATTTCAGGATAATTCCTAAAAGCTAAATACTTAATAGTTTTGCTTTTGTGTTGATTTGCTTGCATTATTGCTTCTGTTAAACCATTAAACAAGCTCATTTTATCACAAAGTTTCTTTTTAATCCACTAAATTTTAAGTGGGTTTTCAAATACATATTTAAAATTAAAACATGTAAATGTGGAAGACACAGCTATACAGAGAAAGGGAAAATGACCTTCTGAGAAGCCGTGCATAAAAATTTAACAATTTTCCTTTTGAAGAACGTGGTGGAGGATACATTATTCACTTTTTTTTGTTTATAGGATGTGCTACATTAAGAATTAAATGTAATTTAGTAAGACAATAAAATCTTCTCAACTACTGTGCTGTTGTGTTAGGGATGGATTTGGGGATGATTAAATGAGTAAATCACACAGACCTGAAACATTTTTTCTCCTTTCTTTCATCCCTTTTTTTTTTTTTTAACACCTCCTTAGATGGCATCTTGATCGTGCTTGCACTGTGAACACAAAAGGCCTACAGGTCAGACCTGAAATTATAGCTAAACTTCAACTCCTGAGGTACACAGGCTGTTTATATCGATGAAAATTTATGATCTCTATACCCTAAATCCCTGGCCTCTCTTTTACATTGACTTCTTTACTATTTGCTGCTTTATTTTATGGTGATCCCTTGCCCTCTATAAATATATCACGGTTACTTAACCCCCAGATCCCACCCCCAGCCTTCAGGACTTCAGAAAGGATCTATTTGTTACTTATTCTGCTACTGGGTGTTTCATAATCCTCTACATTAGCAGCTATTATTTTATAGCAGTTAACATTTTCCAAATTTTCATCATCTCTTGACTGTTAGCCCTCTAACTGCTTAATAACTCCAGTCTCAGAACTGCTGTTTAGAGATTATGCTGAAGTAGAATTTTTTTTTCCTTAAACTCGTACAATGATTGAAGTATTTTCTATTAAATATTTATCTGTGGAAAAATGAATAAATTCAACTGTAAAAATTACATTTAGGCAAGCTTAATTGTCTTGTGTTACTTTATGTAAAATTTATAAAAACCTGACCTAATCTTAAAAACATGCCACTGAGTAATTAAAGTTTTCTATGGGTTAGATTCTAATAATTATCTTGTTTTGACTGAACTTCTTATTGGAATCCAAAAAATAAAGCTGGAAAATAATAAGGGATTATAGATTTGTAAAAGCTATTGTCTGATGTTAAAATTGTTAAGAAAATATGAGTCAGTATTATGCAAATTCTGACCTAATCCCAGCAGCATTCTGGTAGGTAATTGTATTTTTTCTTTAAAGGAGGACAGACCCTACAATAATTATGCCTTGTTAGTGTCCACATTGCTACATTTTTGATTTATGTATTTTTCTGGGAGTTGACAGATAAGCAAGAAAAATTGACATATTATAAACTAATAAAAATAAATAATATCAGAATCTCCCTAGCAGCAGTCTACATTGGGAAGTTAAATCAATGCATTAATCACACAAATTTTTTGAGCAAAACACAGTTTGTACAAAATTTTTTTAATGACATAGATCAAATATAACTAAGTATTCAAATTGCTCTGTGTGTCTGTGCATGCATGTGTGATCTAAGGTAAATCATACACAGTATATCAAAGCCATTTTTGTTTTATTTCCTTCTCCGATAGTCTTAGGAAGTCAAGACAATAGTGATCTTTGCCTACAGATTCCTATATGTAATATTCCTGTGTGATTTAGTATTTCCAGGTTTTCTCCAAAGACTATTTCTTAATTGAAATTGGGTTAAGCCACCCTCTTTAGTGTTTCATTAAAATTATTATTACTTAGAAATCTGCTGTTTGAAAGCTTTATATTATTTTCTATTAAGTACCAGAAAAAACAAATTTTTCAGTCTATGACAACAGCTAGTGCTAAGAGTCATACTCTAAGATAGGCTGGATGAAGTGACAAAAGAAATATGGCTTCCACGGAGCCTAAGGTTTGGTACAAACTAGCAATCAACACTGTATATAGCATCGATGACAAAAACTAATGAGTTGTAAATGCCATTCTTTCCTTCCAAGTTTGTGTACTTTGCAAGCTCATGTTTTGTTGGTATATGCTTAGTTTCCTTTAAATATAACCTGCAACATTGTAAAGCAATTATACTCCAATAAAGATGTTGAAAAATATATATATAACCTGCATTTGCAAACAAATGCTTCAGAAGCAATCTAATACCATTGATTGATGGATGGATGGATGATTACTATTCTTCTGTTATTCAAATAAAACTAAGCATTTATTTTATATTAGAATTTCAATACTTTTCTACTGCTGGGTTCAGTTAGATTTCATAATCAAGGTGGATAATCAGTTTTTAGAAATATAATGAAAGATAGATAATTTTTCTCACTATTTGGATATGACTAACATAAACCCAGAAAACATTACATCCTTCAGTAGGGGATGGAAAAAGTCTATGTGATATTCCCCAATATGGTGCTTACCAACCTGGAAAATAAAATAAATAATAATAAATAAATAATAAATAATAATAATAATAAATAAATAAAAATCTTTTCAGACATGTTTAAATCCTAAAATTTAACAAGCCCAACCTGTGGTTAACAGATTCTCTAAACAATGAAGCCTAGCTGTTGATAGCCTACAGATTCTTTTCCTCTTAATAAACAATTCTACACAGTCATGCTCAAGGCAACAGCTCAGTAGCTAGGAAGTTATATTAGACCACAATAAAGGTATTCTAAAAATACCTCTAATTAGACAGAGTGCATCCATATAATCAAAGTCCTCAAAAAATTTCCTTTTTTACACATTGCTCTTTTATAAATGTAACATCTTCTATAAAATCTTTTCTGAAATATGTAGCTAGAGTCTACACATCAGCCAAGACAGGTAGACCATTAAAGCATTAATTTTTATAAAAATCATCATATACTAATTAGTACCAGGGTTATAGCCATCAGATCCAAATAATTTAACTGGAACCTCAGGAGAAGACTACCATTCATCTCCTATCTCAAGAAAACAGCTCCCAGTGACTATACTAAACCAGGTAAGGGATATAACCAAGAAATTTCCTAAGAACTTTTACAGCCTGAAACATGTGCCATTGTTGCAACACCCAGCTCCAGAAAATTCTGAATTGGACAGAGCTATGGAAAAATTGCAATGTTTATTATACACACATACATATATTAGGTTATATATACATATGATATATATGGTAGATTTGTACACATATATGGTTTATTATGCATGTATGTGTGTATGTGTGTGATAAGTCTAAATATAAATATATATTTAAGGACCTGTGATAGGTTTGAATATAGGAAAAATACTACAAAATATATATATTAAGTTTCTAGTAAGTTTCATTTATAAAATTTTATTTAATTAAATACGATTATTTAAATAAATATTTAATTAAATATTTAATTCACATTAAATATTTAATTCTTAATTTTTAAATCTACCATAGGGCCTTAAATACTGATTTTACTATCAAAGGTTAGCTCTGGCTGAATGATTTTTTTGTGTGTGTTCATGTGCACATTTACCACTAGGTAATTTCTAAACACAAGCATATGTTTCTAGCACTGATAGAAGTGATACGTTTTTCCTAAGCTTGGAACACTCTTCCTTCAGCAATGGAGAGAAAGAATTGTGTGTGATTATAGGTTTGAGAGTATAGATGTTTGTGTGTTCGTGTATTCAATGATGAATACACACAGAGAAACTTATCACTGGGTAATAATTTGTATATGTATCCTTAGCTGTATTTATGAGCACCTGCTCTGAATCAAGCACTTTATATCATTTTTTTCATTTGATATCCCCAAATAATATTCAAATAGGTGTTAATATCCCAATTTTACAGAAGATGAGGCTGATTATCAAGAAACTGAATAACTTCCCCAGGACTCAAAGCAAGAATTTCAACCCATTTCTGTTATACTTAAATAGCATATCAATTAGAGTTCTTTGGATTGAAAGCTCTAGATATTGTCTCTGCCTAAATTAAGCAAATGGTGATTTTTAAAAGGAAGTCAAGTTCTCACATAATTGACTAAAACTTGAAACATAGGGGTAAAAAGACTTAGAAGCAAGAACTTACACAGCGGTCTCATGGATAAAACAGAAATTATTGCTACTGCTTGGAAAGAGTCAAACTCCAAACATCTTCAGCCTCTCATTCTCTCTGATCAAATTTTAAGTTCCAAGAAGGGAGCCTCCAATTTACCTACTTTGTCTTTCATGTCCTCTCCTTGCTGATGCCCCTAATTACAAACTGAACTACAAGATACCGAAACGAGAAAAGGTAGTTCTAGTAATAGGAAATTAGATTGACAAAGGAATGAAAATGAAGGATGGGCAGCCAAAAAGAAAAAGGAAAACACTAACCAAAGCAACACAAAGACAAAGATAATAAATACCTATAGTCTATGAGATCAAACTTGTGTGCAGGAAGATGGCTCTACTTTGTGCAATCCAGCCATTGTGAGTGCTGGTTGTAAGTGACTTCCTAACTTGCAGAAAGAATTTCATTCAAAATAAAACAAATATATTAGAATCTCCACCATTATTTTTGTTGTTTGCTTTAAATATTTATTGAATGAATCGTGCGTAGAAACAATAACAATAATAACCAAAAAGAGGTTATGAAAAAAATTGTGTAATAGAGCTTAAATATAGGAAGACATGTCTCTGGATTATAATCAACAAATCATAAAACATACATCGAACAATTTAAAGATTTGACCTCCCCTACCTGAGGACAGCTGAATTAGGAAGACTTGGTCATTTAAATATTTGGTAAATGTTATATATTTAAATAAATGTGGCTCAACTTGTTATCTGTGCAGGACATCTCCTATTTTCTCTGCCAGGTCTGCTCTGCGCCATCTCTAATGTTCTCCCTGGTTCCCAAATTCATCTCATCAGAATTACATCTTATTTATATTCTTAAGACACTTGATTTAAATTTTACAACTTTTGTCTTCTATCGGGATTTATTTTCCCTAATGAATCAGTTGTATTTGTCATCTACATTCTGTACTAATCTCTTAGAAAACAGAAGATGTATTCTTTTCCTCTGAACATATTCTTGTGTCTGGTACAAGTTTAGTAGAGGATAAACCTTCTAGAAAAGTTCAAACTTTTTGCTTCACTGGAATTTCATAGGAGAGTCTACAATGTCACAAAGACTGTATGGGGTTAGACACTCATGTTCACAATGAAATCCTCTTAATATACCTGCCCAAGTCTCCCATGCTTAATGCTAGCCCATTTTCTCTTACTAGAGTGTCAATATGGAGTGAAAACAAATTTTCACCATATTTCATAAGCTTTTGAGTCTCTTCACTTAAAGAGATGAGCCTCATAAACAAGAAATTTCAAACAACCACCAAAATATTGGAAACAACTAAATCAGTCAGAGCCTTAGTGAAAAAAGAAGTTTCACATTGTAATTTGAAAAAATCACAAATATTAGAAAAAAAGACTGTGACAGTAAATAGGCTTGTATCTTTAATAAAACCCAGGGAAAGATTACAAAGTCAAAGGAGTAATTTCAATGATATGCTATTTGTGCTTTGAAATGGAACAAATCATAAGTCAATAAAGGCTATGAAATAGGGAGATGTTTTCAGCTTTGTCTACCTTAGAAAGGTATTTTGTGAGTGCAACTTTAAAAACTCCTTTATATTTTAGAAAAATTCTAGGAAGAGCGTAGCTTAAGAACTATTTACTGGAAGTCCAAATCCCAAAATACCTAGCTTCTTTTACGAAATCTCTATAATAAATCTATGGAAAGGGTTGTAATACAATGGGATTCAAGTTTCATTCCCATCACTTATTGGCTGTGTGAAGTCACTTACATTTTCTGCTCATCCACAAAAGGGATAGTGACCTTACAGGATGACTGTGAAAGTTAAAATACTTAAAATGACTGAAAATGCTGGGCCAGCACTGTTTGGTAGGGTAACCAACAACTAGCCACATGAGACTATTGAGCATTAGAAATGTAAGTAGTCAGAATTGAATTGTGCTGTAAGTGTGAAATATACATCAGATTTCAAAAACTTAGTATGAAAAACTGTAAATTATGTCACTAATAAATAAACTTTGAAATGATAATATGTTAGAAATATATTATTAAAATTAATTTTGCCTTTTTCATTTTCACTTTGTAAAATGGAACTAACAGAAAATTTTAAAGTATCTACATGGGTTACCTTACAGTTCTAAAGGACAGCACCAATCGAAATGGATGCCTGGTATATATTAAGTGCTTAGAAATAGTTTAATTAATATCAGTAATTTTGGCGGTTGCACCAGATTTTCATTAATTCCATGTTTTCTTTAATTTCATGTCCTTATTCTAAGTTCTGTGAATTCTTCTGAAGACCAATGAAGATGTACTATGGAGAAATTTTGTTCTGTTGAAAAAGTTTAGAAACAAAGGAGCTTTGATTGGCAGAGCCATGTGCATCTCAGCAAAAGAAGTCTATTTTGATACTTTTAGAGAATAAGGGGAGAAAATTAAAAAAGATAAAATTAAGACATAAGGGTATCTACTAAAAGTTAAAATCAATGACTTATTTGAAGATTTTGTGCCATATTTATTTTGTAGACTTATTACACTAATCAATTAGAAAGCCCTGATAATCACTTAAATATTTGAAGTAAGCAACACTTATGAATATATTCTTGCATGTTCTGAAAAAAACAAAACCAAAAAACTTCTTGAACATTAAAAAAAAAAGGTGTGTAATGTTAGATAAGAACATTCTAAATTGAAGGCATAATTATTTATGGAATACAAATCAAACCTAAAAGATGTTTATCTGTCTGTATTGTAGATATGCCACATTGTTCTTTTTATTTACTATTTTCTATAAGATTGCTAAAACAGTTTATCCATATGCCTTTTATATCCCTTACTGTTTTTTAGCCTGGTGTTTTAGTAAGCTATATCATGTTATAGCTTCCCTCTTGACTCTAAGCTCTCAGGTAAGGATAGGTATTCATTGCATCTTGTAGCTGCTACTGAACTTAATATCGAACCATAGGAATTAGAGGTATTCAAAAAAAATGTATTATATGAATACATGAATTATTTTGTTCTAACCTAAAATAATCTCTATCTCATTAAATCTTCAAATTTATTAATAATCCTGAATGTGATAACTGGGCCTGAAATCTTACAAATACAATATAATTCTAAATCACTGATGATATACAAATATCAACCAAATATAAAATTCCCAAAAGCTCTAGTTCACTTGATACGAGAATCAAGAGCTGGAAATGTAATTACGATTCAGGGTTAAGCTATGTTTTGTTACATTGTTTTCCTTTTCTACTCCCTCACTTCCCAAAGAAGTTGACCTATGCATTATTTAGGGTTGTAAGGTTTTTCCTGTTTTAACTCAACTGGGTTTTTCCATTTCCAGGATATCCTTATATATTACCTAATCTTCAGAAGAGATTTCATTAGGTTATATTTTTGATGTGCATTGTGCAAGTGCAGTATTTGTACTGTAGTATTCATTCTAAAATACATATTCACGTGACAGCCCATAATATCCTTGAAACAGCCATTACAGTCTGTCAAATAAATAATGCGCATTTTAAAGATGGTCTTTATGTGGGATGACTCTCCTGCATTTTCATGAGGCAGATTTTTCTTTTATTCTTTAAGAAAGAAAAGCACACAAAGGAAAGTGAACATGCAGAAAAATATGTTAAGGTAAAAGTGACACAAACCAGAAAATTCAAGCTTCCTTTAGTTTCTTGCTCTTTCTACTGCTCCATCATTTTCCCCATAACATTTTATGAGGAAAAAAATACTACCGGAGCTTACAGCACTTTCTGTAATCTTCTATATGTGGATATTTGGAAATAAAAATAAGTCATTTTGTGTATCTTGTAATGTTAATCATAGTTTGCATTTAAAAGGTGACTTTTCCCTTCAAAATCATAGTTTACTTGGCATATGTGCCTATTAAAAGAACTGACATCACTGCAGAGTTAGTAAGTTGTATTCTTGTTATTGTAAAATGGCAGATTCTTTTCTCTCTTGTCTATGTCAAGTATACATCTGTGCACACTGATTTTCCGAGAAAGTTACCTCAACTCATAGGGGAAAAACGTTTAACACTCTTTCATGCCTTTATCTCTTATTGGTGGCTATAATGGCTTCTGGGAAAATAAGAAAAATCAAAAACAACATTTATTGCATGCCTGCTTTGTGCCATGCACCATGCTATATGTTTTGTGTACACTTTCAAATGTGACCCTCAAGACAGCTCTACAAGGTGGTTATAATTGTTATCAATATATGGGGAATTAAATAAATAACTTGTAAAAAGTGCTGATAGACAGTGTCTAACTTCATAGCTTAAGCTCAAATGAAAGAAAATAAGAATATAATGTTTACCTCAGCCCTGTTGATGTTTTATTATTACAATTTTTATATATGAGATGGAGCGTTACTTTCATACACATATTTGATAGCATGGTTGAATGACATATTATTTTTCTCATAAAATGCCTTTATTGTATTACAATTATCCTTTGTTATTCAAAATTTTTCAGAGACTTGGATAATAGTTCTTATCAGAGAAAACCACTGATGAAACCAAGAAAGATTTACTTAGGCTACTATATGACAATTATAGTCCTTTTACATTTATAAACTAGCTTTCTTCCTACAATCTAACATATTCTCCCAAATCAACACAAAAGAAATAGTAAGAATTATCCAATAAATGGCTGAGGTTTCACATTACTTTTTAAAAAGTAATTTATTGGATATCAAGTCTAACCTTTATGAGAAATATGCAGCAGTGGAATGTTATGTAGAACCCAAGTACACTGTGGACCTCAGCAGCATAAAAAGCTAAAAGATTTAGATGAAAATCAAGGTTGTTCATACCCAGAACATTCTGACAACTGAAAGCTTTTTTAACTGCTTAATCTGTTAAAAATCATTATCCATCACAATCAGTATGGCAATATCCAAAGTGGTACCACTGGCCACTTACTACCATTTATATTTAAATTAAAATTAGTAAAAATTAAATAAAATTTAAAAATCAGTTCCTCAGTCACATTAGCCACATTTCAAGTACTCAAGAGCTACCTATAGCTAGTGGCTACCATACTAGACAGCACAGATTATTGAACATTTCCATCATCACAGAAAGTTCTACTGGGCGATGTTGCTATAGCTAATTAACAAGACCAGTGATAATTCCCTTAGACATCTATAAGTGAGTCCATTAGTTTTAAGAAGCTATTGTGTTTTCTTCAAAAGCATATATTAAATTTATACTATGTAAAAGGGCCTGAACTATACACTCAAAATTAGTGTACAAATACAAATTTTGGATGCATAAGGCAATTGCACCAATAGAAACACTCTAGTTTCTTTAACTACTTTGATATTCGTGATCAACAATGTTAAATAGAAATTTGTAAATGACTTTATCAACTCCAAACTAGCTTCATTCTTTGTCAATTGCCTACCTTCCCCATGTAACCATCTGAATTGTTGGTTACAATCTGAATTGAACCATATTCATATACAAAAGCTGAAGAGAAAAGAATTAAAGAACATCAACAAATAAAATTTCAATAAACTTCCTTTCCTGTCTACATTTTTTTTCCTTTTAAGTATGTATTGCTGTTTATAAGATGGAAAACTCTGATGTTCATTTAAAACAGATAATGTTTTTGCCTTTATCTCAATTTCAGTGGAACAATTGGAGCTAGTAATCATTATCAGAAGATTGAGATGGTAGCTTTAATAAAGAAATGTGATAATCACAATATATTTAGATAATAGTAATTGACAGGCTCATTAGACAGTGAGTTACTTGAGGCAAGATACCATGTATTAATTCACTGATTGATGCATTCATCCATCCATTTACTTATTAAGTCAAATATGTTTTGAATATCAAAAATGTACCAGCCACAGATACTCTATACAATACAAGTAGAGAAGTAAACAAGAAGCACATCTTTATCCCAAAGATCACACATTCTAGTGGAAAAGAAGCATAATAAACAAATAAATTAAAATAATGTCAGATATTGAGAAGTGTCACAAAGATAGAGTGGGTGGGGAAGGAAACATTAGAGAAAATAATCAGACAATCCCTTACTGAGGAGGAGAAATCTGAACAAAAACCAGTTGATGAGGAAGGGTCAATGGAAAATAAGAGTCTCTGTAAAGGAAACAATAAGTAAAAAGAGATAGAAACTGGCTTGACAAATCAAGGGAAAAAATGAGACTAGTAAAGCGTGGGAAACAAGAACCAGGGTGGTAAGAGATGTTTTCTCATCTATTTTATTTGTAATGCCTAAGATAGTGTAAATCAAGGAACTGAACAACCAAAGAGTGCACATATAATGTTATGCTAAAATATTAAAAATATCTATGACTTCTTTTAAAATGTAAAACATTTTTTTCCTAAAAATAAAATGTGTAATTTAAAAATTATATTAAAATGATAAAGATCTTAAAACCTTTTATAGTATAAAGAGACTATGACAAGCTAAAGAGGAGGAAATGAGCATTCCTAATATATTTAAAATAATTTTTGAAGTTTAATAACTAAAACAGTAATATAACTAATATAAAGTACAGGAAAATCTCCCAGATTCTGAGTATCTATTGCTTCCTCCCAGTAACTCCCATTCTCTCTATATATCAGATTAAGAGGTGCTGATTAGGAGATATTGAAAGATATTAGTGTTGTAAACAAACAATAGGTTCAACAACGCCAAACACAGGGTAAAATAGCATTCTTGTCCTTTTCCTCCCTTCTAAATGGGATGTAAACAGCAGCAGCATGACACTGATGATGGAGGAAATGAATGTTCCCATAAAACCAAAGCATGAATCCTGTTTTATTATGTGCTTGAGTACATTATCTAGGATCATTATTTTAAGGACAGAAGTAGAATAAAATTAATACATATTCCAAAAACACATTTTGCAAAGATTGAAATACTGTCATTAATGGGTTTTCTATATAAACGTTTTTTGTCCTCATGACAAGGTAGCAATATTAGAATTGACTTGCTGGAACATATAAAGATCCTAGCTAAGTCTACTTAAGACCCATTGTGGTCTTGTACAAGCTATTGGTTCATAATCCACTTCTAATAGCAAAGTCATAAACAACATGCACAATCACCCCATCTCTATTCTGGTTCAGTGGTCAAATATCAAGTATCAATACTAGTGTTATGTGTAGATGGGCAGATATCATAAGCAATATTAAGATACACACAGGTTTAGTTCTTATCCATTTTATATTTTATTTTTTAAAATTCTTATAAAGTTAATATAAATTCTGTGTGATAAAAGCTTAGGATTAGAAAGGATGTAAAGCTTGTTTACTTTAATGTGAAAACTATGACTTTATAGTTAATCTAGATAGAAAGTTTTCAGGTGTTGGGGAAATCATATACACCAGTCAAATTAATAAAATGTTTTGAGAAATTCTAAATAGTGCTTATTCTCTCTAGACATCTGACCATTTAAACAGCTATACAAAAATTTATAATCCATAGCTTCAGCTTGAGAAGATATGGTGATGTATCTACTTTAAGTGCTTTCACTTAAAAGTTGTTATAATGTAATTATATTAAATTATTTCAGAAAAGAAAGCATCATGACTTTAAATATACATAACATTGAAATGCTGGGTATCTGCTTATGTCATGTAAATATATTTTGCAGTTCATTGTCTGGCTCCTGTTATGTTTACAGCAGCCCGAGAAGAGTTAACCAATAAATTAATATAATGGAATTATGTCTAGTCAGAGGTTTGTTCTGCATGTGTGTGACTGGTATCATTTTTCTCAGAATAGATTTTAATTCTAAAAAGTGATGCATTGTTTTGGTCCTAAGACTTTGTTTTCTAGACAGGAAAAAAGGACAGTGGTTCTTTATTCAACTACTATAATTGATTTTAAATTAATAGTGACTGTTTCTCAAGGATCTCCAAGAGATAAACATGGTAAGCTATCAAGTTATAATCAATTTGGTAATAAATAAAAAGTCTTTGGTATTAAATTAACCTATAACAGCATTTAAATGATATAATAAAATAAGCCCTTCAAATTAGTTTATCTATCATACATGACTAATATGTTTCCAATTCCGTAACTAATTATTTACATGTATAATGTATAACATGAGATTTTAAGGACCAAATATCATATTGTATTAGGATGAATAGTATTTACTGATGAGTAGACAAACAGTATTATATTTTAGTGGGTTAAACATTTGCACTTCAACAAATATAATCATTGGATTTGGATTTGGGGAGATATTTAGTTGTAAAATATACCTTCAAGAAATATTTATCTTTGGAAAGAATATTGAACTAAGATCAGGACGCTTGGGTTTTAATTTTTTGGCTCTGTCGCTAGTGACTCTGTGAGCTTGAGGAATTAAATTCAATTCAATTCATCATCACTTCATTAAATATTTATGGAGCTACCTCTTTTGCGTAAGGATGGGGAGACCAAAACATATCTGAAGGCAGAGGGGAGGAATCCAGTAGAGAAGAAAAGGTTAAAGATGCTAGTAAGGGGAATAACTGATGTAATAAGAATCTGAGACAGCAGGGACCATAAGATAAATAGCACGAATCTAGGGGTTAGTCTCAGTAAAGAAAAGGAGCAGAACTTCCTAAGAGATAAGAGCTCAAAAGGAAATGTAAAGTAAGGATAAAGAGAGATTTTGAGGTAGAGAGAAGCCTGAATGGGGACTCTCACATCGGATTGATTTTTGTCTCAGTACAGAAGGTATTGAAGTCATCTGTTGAGGTCAAGTGCCACTTGGGATATCCAAGTAGTGAAGAAGTTTGAGATGGTTACAGTAGAGAATGCAGTAAAGAGGGAAATGAGGTGAACTAAGGGCTGGGCATCAAACATGATTTGGTGTTAGTTGCAATCAACAGAGTTTCACGGCCCTCTCTATAAAAGCTAAAGTCAAAAGCAATGTATAAAGCATGGGACCGTCAGAAATTCCCAATTCTAGATATTGAAAATATGAAATGAGGGAAGGCCAAAAGAATGGATGGCAATTTGCAGTTTGTGAGTTGTAGATATTTAGTTTAGTAGTGGAATTATTGAAATGACAAATTACAGTGTCAAAGCTAAGGAGAAAAATAAAATTTGAACTAGGAAATTGGCCTGAGAATATTAAAAGTGTTTATGGAAATATGCTTCACGGTAAAAAAGAAAAAATAGTGGATGAGGTTCAATTCATAAGAAAGTTAAATACCCAGGGTTTGGTCACAGTGAAATTTCAAAATTAAAAGAAGCTTTACAGGGCTTCCCTGGTGGCACAGTGGTTGAGGGTCCACCTGCCGATACAGGGGACACGAGTTCGTGCCCCGGTCCGGGAGGATCACACATGCCACGGAGTGGTTGGGCCCGTGAGCCATGGCCGCTAAGCCTGCGCGTCCGGAGCCTGTGCTCCGCAACGGGAGAGGCCACAACAGTGAGAGGCCCGCGTACCCCCCCCCCAAAAAAAAAGAAGAAGAAGCTTTATGAACAGAAGTACTTGGTTTAGAGCAGCATTTCTCAACTTCACATCCAAAGCAGCTCTCCAGCTCCATAACAACATTGGTTCCCAGAGCCTGCCACAGACCTAGTGAGTCAGAATTACAGGGGTGGGAACAGAACGTTTTTATGGTTAAAAGAAGACACAAGAAATTCTGATGCATAATCAAGTAGGGTATTGCTGGTCTAACTTTCTTCTTTAAGCTTGCAATTAAAAAAAAAAGTAAGAATAAGAATCCCACTTACACAGTACATATTGTAGTCAATTGGAACAAAAACTGGTAAAACAAGCAAAAACAAACAAACAAAAAACACATTTTGAAGGACTCTCTCAAGTTGAACTATGCAGGATTGGAAAGACAGGAAGTTTGCATTGATGGTACAGTTTCCCTTTTCCATATGGCTTCCCTTTAATCATGCCACCACCCTTTATTTATTTATTCAATTTATCTTCAGGGCTTTTTATTTGTTGTTGCAAGTGACAAAAGCCACCTGTACTTACATTAAGCAAAGGGGAAGGTTGTATTAATAGGGTTGCCTAACTGAAGTCTGAACAAAATGTAGTTTGAACTTTGGAAGTTGGTGGAATCAGTAGGCCAACAGTATACTCCAATTCTCAGGCGAGCTCTACCTTCTGTGTCTGCTCTGTTCTTTTGTCTCTTTTTGTAGATCAACTTCATCTGCCACCCAATTGGTGTGAGGAAGCATGGCTGCTTAGAGTTCCTGGGTTTATATATTATACACTCAGCTATTTGGAGAGAAGAACCAATTTTTAAAAATTGACTTCATTTTTTAGAACAGTTTTAGGTTCACAGCAAAATTGAAAGGAAAGTACAGAGATTTCCCACATACCTCCTGAATAACCAATTTTTATGCTTCCTAATTATAGATGTCTTCCCAAGTTTAGTCATTCGTGCTTTGTTGGGGTCATGGGAATAGTAACATAAAAGATGATTGCTAGATACCCCATTCTGAATGAGGGGAGCAGTTGTGGGAGACTAACATGCACCCAGTAGCAACCTGGAAAGGCCTCTGTCAAAAGCTAACACATACAGCTCTAGAATATGATAAAAGAAGAATATAATTACAGTTCAGTTGAATAACTATGATGTTTATACTGTCTAGCATATTGTTTATTCCTGTGCAATTACATGATGTGCTGTTAGTTATAACAAAGGAGTTAATATATGTATTTGAATTTATAGTTTTATTTTACTTAGCATTCACTATTTTTTGCTGTTGTTTTTTCTCTTTCTCTTTATTTTTTTCTCCCCTTTCTCCAACCAAATAATTTTGAGAAGCAAAGATTTACCGCTCGCTGTCTAGTGAATACAACCATTCAGAGGAAGAAAACATATGAGAGGGCAAAACGTTTATACACTACATTGTATATTAAAATAAAATGACCTCAAGACTTATTCACTTCTAATTTATTTCTCTTTTATACACAATTTTAATAGAACTTTCCAAACTCAGAGCAGAATTGGTGGTTAGGTTCGGTTATTGCTGCCACAGTCAGGACCATGGCAATAATAAGACACAAGACAGCCTGACGCAAAAGAGACAGAAGCAAATAGAATGTGGACAAAAATCTCCCAAATCTCAATACGATCCCAGTGCATTACTGTGCTATAACACAACACAATTATTATTAATCATCATTTATTTTGTCCCTTAAGAATTCTAACACACTTTAAATGTATTATCCCATACAATCCTACTTTATGTTGTAGGGCACTATCATTAGTTCTACTTTACAGTAAATGAAACCACAGAGTTTAAGTAACCTAAAAAGGTCACACCAAGTAAGTGGGTACCTGCAAGATTTGAACCCAGAAAGACTGACTCTAAATACTTTTTTTAAAAAAAATTTTATTGGGGTATAATTTCTTTACAATGGTGTGTTAGTTTCTGCTTTATAACAAAGTGAATCAGCTATACTAAACACTATTTTTAACAACTACACCACGGGCATTCACTTTGATGATCTAAATTGGTCAAGAAAATATAATATTAAAGCCATAGACCTAAATGTAAAACAAAAACTATAAAACTTCTCGAAAATCTTGGGTTTGTCAATGACATTTTATATATAAAACTAAAAGCACAATGTAAGAAAGAAAGAATTGATAAGGTTGACTTCATTAAAATTAAATGTTCCTGCTCTGCAAAAGATGCTCTGCAAAGAATGGAAACACAAGCAACAAACTGGGAGAAAATCTTAGCAAAACTCATTTCTGATAAAGCATCATATATAAAATTGTTCAAATCTAACAATAAGAAAACAAAGAACCCAATTCAAAAGTGGTCAAAAGATCCAAACAAAGACCTCAATATCTAAAACACTGACAACACTGGGGACTTCCTTGGTGGTCCAGTGGTTAAGACTCCGAGCTTCCACCACAGCAGGAACAGGTTTGATCCCTGGTTGGGGTATAAGAGCCCACATGCCGTGCAGCATGGCCTAAGTAAATAAATAAAACATTGACAACACCAAATGCTGACAAGGATGTGGAGCAACAGGAACTCTCATTCACTGCTGGTGAAAATGCAAAATGGCACAGCCACATGGGAAACAGTTTGGTAATTTTTTACAAAGCTAAACATACATTTTCCATGCAATCAAGCAATTGTACATCTTGGTATTTACTCACATGAGTAGGACCACACAAAAACCTATATATGGATATTGATAGCAGCTTTACTCATAATTGCCAAAACATGGAAGTAACCATGATATATTTCAGTAATAGGTGAATGGATAAACAAACTGTAGTGCATCAATACAATAGAATATCATACAGTACTAAAAGATATAAGGTAACAAGTCATGAAATGACATGAAGCACCTTTAATGCATTTTAATGCATATTTCTAAGTGAAAGAAGACAATTGGAAATGCTACACACCAAGCTTCAAGATGGCGGAAGAGTAAGACGTGATCACCTTCCTCCCCACAAATACATCAGAAATACATCTACGTGTGGAACAACTACAGACCACCTACTGAACGCTGGCAGAAGACCTCAGACCTCCCAAAAGGCAAGAAATTCCCCACGCACCTGGCAGGGCAAAAGAAAAAGGAAAAAACACTGAGACTAAAGAATAGGGACGGGACCTGCACCAGTGGGAGGGAGCCGTGAAGGAGGAAAGGTTTCCACACACTAGAAGCCCCTTTGTGGCAGAGACTGCAGGTGGCAGCAGGGAAGCTTCGGAGCCGCGGAGGAGAGCACAGCAACAGGGGTGCAGAGGGCAAAGCAGAGAGATTCCCGCACAGAGGATCGGTGCCGATCGGCACTCACCAGCCCGAGAGGCTTGTCTGCTCACCTGCCACGGTGGGCGGGGGCTGGGAGCTGAGGCTCGGGCTTCAGGAGCGCAGGGAGAGGACTGGGGTTGGCAGCGTGAACACAGCCTGAAGGGGTGAGTGCACCACGGCTAGCCAGGAGGGAGTCTGGGAAAAAGTCTGGGCCTGCCGAAGAGGCAAGAGACTTTTTCTTGCCTCTTTGTTTCCTGGTGCACAAGGAGAGGGGATTAAGAGCGCTGCTTAAAGGAGTTCCAGAGACGGGCGTGAGCCGCAGCTATCAGCGTGGACCCCAGAGACGGGCATGAGATGCTAAGGCTGCTGCTGCCGCCACCAAGAAGCCTGTGTGCGAGCACAGGTCATTCTCCACACCTACCTTCCGGGGAACCTGTGCAGCCCACCACTGCCAGGGCCACGTGATCCAGGGACAACTTCCCCGGGAGAACGCATGGAGCGCCTCAGGCTGCTGTGACGTCACGCCACCCTCTGCCGCCGCAGGCTCGCCCCGCATCCGTACCCCTCCCTCCCCCGGCCTGAGTGAGCCAGAGCTCCCGAATCAGCTACTCCTTCAACCCCGTCCTGTCTGTGGGAAGAACAGATGCACTCAGACGACCTACAGGCAGAGGCGAGTCCAGATCCAAAGCTGAACCCAAGGAGATGTGCAGAAAAAGAGAGGGAAATCTCTCCCAGCAGCCTCAGAAGCAGTGGATTAAACCTCCATAATCTATTTGATGTATGCTGCATCTGTGGAATACCTGAATAGACAACAAATCATCCCAAATTGAGGAGGTGGACTTTGGGAGCAACGATATATATATATATATTTCCCTTTTTTCTCTTTTTGTGAGTGTGTATGTGTATGATTCTGTGTGTGAATTTGTCTGTATAGCTTTGCTTTTACTATTTGTCCTAGGGTTCTGTCTGTCCTTTTTTTTTTTTTTTTTTAAACTATAGTTTTTAGCACTTGTTATCATTGGTGGATTTGTTTTTTTGGTTTGCTTGTTCTCTTCTTTCTTTTTTACATTCTTTTTTTTTAATTACTTAGAAAAAAATTTAATACTTATTTTTTATTTTAATCATTTATTTTATTTTACTTCTTTTTCTCACCTTTATTCTGAGCCGTGGGGATGACAGGCTCTTGGTGCTCCAGCCAGGCGTCAGGGCTGTGCCTATGAGGTGGCAGAGTCAAGGTCAGGACACTGGTCCACAAGGGACCTCCCAGCTCCACATAATATCAAATGGTGAAAATCTCCCAGAGATTTCTATCTCAAAGCCAAGACCCAGCTCAACTAAACGACCAGCAAGCTACAGTGCTGGACACACTATGCCAAACAAATAGCAAGACAGAAACACAATACCATCCATTAGCAGAGGGCTGCCTAAAATCATAAAAAGGACACACACACCCCAAAACACACCACCAGATGTGGAACTGCCCACCAGAAAGACAAGATCCAGCCTCATCCACCAGAACAAAGACACTAGAACTCTCCACCAAGAAGCCTACACAACCCACTGAACCAACCTTAGCCACTGGGGACAGACACCAAAAACGATGGGAAATACAAACCTGCAGCCCACAAAAAGAAGACCCCAAACACAGGAAGTTAAGCAAAATGAGAAGACAGAAACAGACAGCAGATGAAGGAACAAGGCAAAAACACACCAGACCTAACAAATGAAGAGGAAATAGGCAGTCTACCTGAAAAAGAATTCAGAATAATGATAGTAAAGATGATCCAAAATCTTGGAAAAAGAATGGAGAAAATACAAGAAACCTTTAACAAGGACCAAGAAGAACAAAAAAACAAGCAAACAGTGATGAACAACACAATAAATGAAATTAAAAATTCTCTAGAACGGATCAATAGCAGAATAACTGAGGCAGAAGAACGGATAAGTGACCAGGAGGATAAAATAGTGGAAATAACTATTGCAGAACAGAATAAAGAAAAAATAATGAAAAGAATTGAGGACAGTCTCACAGACTTCTGGGACAACATTAAATGTACTCACATTTGAAATATAGGGGTCCCAGAAGAAGAGAAAAAGAAAGGGACTGAGAAAATATTTGAAGAGATTATAGTTGAAAACTTCCCTGATATGGGGAAGGAAATAGTTAATCAAGTCCAGGAAGCACAGAGAATCCCATACAGGATAAATCCAAGGAGAAACATGCCTAGACACATATTAATCAAACTACCAAAAATTAAATACAAAGAAAAAATGTTAAAAGCAGTAAGGGAAAAACAGCAAATAACACACAAGGAAATCCCCATAAGGTTAACAGCTGATCTTTGAGCAGAAACTCTGCAAGCCAGAAGGGACTGGCAGGACATATTTAAAGTGATGAAGGAGAAAAACCTATATCCAAGATTACTCTACCCAGCAAGGATCTCATTCAGATTTGACAGAGAAATAAAACCTTTAGAGACAAGCAAAAGCTAAGAGAATTCAGCACCACCAAACCAGCTTTACAACAAATGCTAAAGGAACTTCTCTAGGCAGGAAACAAAAGAGAAGGAAAAGACCTACAATAACAAATCCAAAACAATTAAGAAAATGGGAATACATATCGATAATTACCTTAAATGTAAATGGATTAAATGTTCCAACCAAAACATAGACTGGCTGAATGGATACAAAAACAAGACCTGTATATATGCTGTCTACAAGAGACCCACTTCAGACCTAGGGACACATACAGACTGAAAGTGAGGGGTTGGAAAAAGGTATTCCATGCAAATGGAAATCAAAAGAAAGCTGGAGTAGCAATTCTCATATCAGACAAAATAGACTTTAAAACAAAGATTATTATAAGAGACAAAGAAGGACACTACATAATGATCAAGGGATCGATCCAAGAAGAAGATATAACAATTGTAAATTTTTATGTGCCCCACATAGGAGCACCTCAATACACAAGGCAAATACTAACAGCCATAAAAGGGGAAATCGACAGTAACACATTCATAGTAGGGGACTTTAACACCCCACTTTCACCAATGGACAGATCATCCAAAATGAAAATAAATAAGGAAACCCAAGCTTTAAATGATACATTAAACAAGATGGACTTAATTGATATTTATAGGACATTCCATCCAAAAACAACACAATACACATTCTTCTCAAGTGCTCATGGAACATTCTCCAGGATAGATCATATTTTGGGTCACAAATCAAGCCTTGATAAATTTAAGAAAATTGAAATCATATCAACTATCTTTTCCGACAACAACACTATGAGACTAGATATCAATTACAGGAAAAAATCTGTAAAAAATACAAACACATGGAGGCTAAACAATACACTACTTAATAACCAAGAGATCACTGAAGAAACCAAAGAGGAAATTAAGAAATACCTAGAAACAAATGACAATAAAAACACGATGACCCAAAACCTATGGGATGCAGCAAAAGCAGTTCTAAGAGGGAAGTTGATAGCAGTACAATCCTACATTAAGAAACAAGAAACATCTCAAATAAACTACCTAACCTTACACCTAAAGCAATTAGAGAAAGAAGAACAAAAAAACCCCAAAGTTAGCAGAAGGAAAGAAATTATAAAGGTCAAATCAGAAATAAATGAAAATTAATTCAAGGAAACGATAGCAAAGATCAACAAAACTAAAAGCTGATTCTTTGAGAAGATAAACAAAATTGATAAACCATTAGCCAGACTCATCAAGAAAAAAAAGGAGAAGACTCAAACCAATAAATTAAGAAATGAAAAAGGAAAAGTAACAGCTGACACTGCAGAAATACAAAGGATCAAGAGAGATCACTACAAGCAACTCTATGCCAATAAAATGGACCACCTGGAAGAAATGGACAGATTCGTAGAAATGCACAACCTTCTGAGACAGAACCAAGAAGAAAGAGAAAATATGAACAGATCAATCACAAGCACTGAAATTGAAACTGTGATTAAAAATCTTCCAACAAACAAAATCCCAGGACCAGATGGCTTCACAGGCGAATTCTATCAAACATTTAGAGAAGAGCTAACACTTATCCTTCTCAAACTCTTCCAAAATATAGCAGAGGGAGAAAAATTCCCAAACTCATTGTACAGAATCCAACAGCACATTAAAAGGATCATACACCATCATCAAGAGGGATTTATTCAGGAATGCAAGGATTCTTCAATATACGCAAATCAATCAAATCAATATACGCAAATCAATCAATATAAACAAATGGATGGGGGCTTCCCTGGTGGCGCACTGGTGGAGAGTCCGCCTGCTGATGCAGAAGACACGGGTTCGTGCCCCGGTCCAGGAAGATCCCAAGTGCTGCGGAGCGGCTGGGCCCGTGAGCCATGGCTGCTGAGCCTGCACGTCCGGAGCCTGTGCTCCACAATGGGAGAGGCCACAACAGTGAGAGGCCCGCGTACTGCACAAAAAAAAAAAAAAAAAAAAAAAAAAATGGATAGAGAAAAACCATATGGTCGTCTCAATAGATGCAGAGAAAGCTTTCGACAAAATTCAACACCCATTTAGATGCAGAAAAAGCTTTCAACAAATTTCAACACCCATTTATGATAAAAGCCTTCCATAAAGTAGGCATAGAGGGAACTTTCCTCAACATAATAAAGGCCATATATGAGCAACCCACAGCCAACATCATCCTCAATGATGAAAAACTGAAACCATTTCCACTAAGTTCAGGCAGAAGACAAGGTTGCCCACTCCCACCACTATTATTCAACATAGTTCTGGAAGTTTTAGCCACAGCAATCAAAGAAGAAAAAGAAATAAAAGGAATCCAAAACGGAAAAGAAGACGTAAAGATGTCATTGTTTGCAGATGACATGATACTATACATACAGAATCCTAAAAATGCTACCAGAAAACTACTAGAGCTAATCAATTAATTTGGTAAAGTTGCAGGATAAAAAATTAATGCACAGAAATCTCTGGCATTCCTATACACTAATGATGAAAAATCTGAAAGTGAAATTAAAACATTCCCATTTACCATTGCAACAAAAAGAATAAAATATCTAGGAATAAACCTACCTAAGGAAACAAAAGACCTGTATGTAGAAAATTATAAGACACTGATGAAAGAAATAAAGGATGATAAAAATAGATGGAGATATACACCATGTTCTTGGATTGGAAGAATCAACATTGTGAAAATGACTATACTACCCAAAGAAATCTACAGATTCAATGTAATCTCTGTCAAACTACCACTGTTATTTTTCACAGAACTAGGACAAAAAATTTCACAATTTGTATGGAAATACAAAAGACCCCAAATAACAAAACCAATCTTGAGAAAGAAAAATGGAGCTGGAGGAATCAGGTTCCCTGACTTCAGACTATTCTACAAAGCTACAGTCATCAAGATAGTACAGTACTGGCACAAAAACAGAAATATAGATCAATGGAACAGGATAGAAAGCCAAGAATTAAACCCACACACATATGGTCACCTTCTCTTTGATAAAGGAGGCAAGAATATACAGTACAGAAAAGACAGCCTCTTCAATAAGTGGTGCTGGGAAAACTGGACAGCTACATGTAAAAGAATGAAATTAGAACACTCCCTAACACAATACACAAAAATAAACTCAAAATGGATTAAAGACCTAAATGTAAGGCCAGACGCTATCAAACTCTTTGAGGAAAACATAGGCAGAACACTCTATGACATAAATCACAGCAAGATCCTTTTTGACCCACCTCCTAGAGAAATGGAAATAAAAATAAACAAATGGGAACTAATGAAACTTCAAAGCTTTTGCACAGCAAAGGAAACCATAAACAAGACCAAAAGACAACCCTCAGAATGAGAGAAAATATTTGCAAATGAAGCAACTGACAAAGGATTAATCTCCCAAATTTAGAAGCAGCTCATGCAGCTCAATATCAAAGAAACAAACAACCCAATCCCAAAATGGGAAGAAGACCTAAACAGACATTTCTCCCAAGAAGATATACAGATTGCCAACAAACTCATGAAAGAATGCTCAACATCATTAATCATTAGAGAAATGCAAATCAAAACTACAATGAGATGTCATCTCACACTGGTCAGAATGGCCATCATTAAAAAATCTACAAACAAATGCTGGAGAGGGCGTGGAGAAGAGGGAACTCTCTTGCACTATTGGTGGGAATGTAGATTGATAAAGTCACTGTGGGGAACCGTATTTAGGTCCTTAAAAAACTAAAAATAGAACTACCATATGACCCAACAACCCCACTACTGGGCATATACCCTGAGAAAACCATAATTCAAAATGAGTCATGTACCAAAATATTTATTGCATCTCTATTTACAATAGCCAGGACATAGAAGCAACCTAAGTGTCCATCAACAGATGAATGGATAAAGAAGATGTGGCACATATATACAATGGAATATTACTCTGCCATAAAAAGAAACAAATTTGAGGGGTTTTTTTTGCAGTGAGGTGGATGGACCTAGAGTCTGTTATACAGAGTGACCTATGTCAGAAAGAGAAAAACAAATACCTTATGCTGACACATGTATATGGAATCTAAAAAAAAAAAAAAAAGGTCATGAAGAACCTAGGGGCAAGATAGGAATAAAGATACAGACCTACTAGAGAATGGACTTGAGGATACAGGGAGGGAGAAGGATAAGGTGGGACAAAGTGACAGAGTGGCATGGGCATATATACACTACCAAACGTAAAATAGATAGCTAGTGGGATGCAGCCACATAGCACAGGGAGATCAGCTCAGTGCTCTGTGACCACCTAGAAGGGTGGGATAGGGAGGGTGGGAGGGCAGGAGACACAAGAGGGAAGAGATTTGGGGACATTTGTATATATGTATAACTGATTCACTTTGTTATAAAGCATAAACTAACACACAATTGTAAAGCAATTATACTCCAATAACGATGTTTTAAAAAAACAAAGATATAAAATTTAAAAAGAAGAAAAGAAATGCTACATACCATATGATTCCAACTATATGACATTCTGGAAAAGGCAACCTTGAAGATAATAAAAAGATCAGTGGTTGCCAGGGGTTTGGGGGAAGGAGTGGGGGCAGATGAATAAGTAGAACACATGGGATTTTTAGGGAAATGAAACTATTCTGTTTGGCACTGGAATGTTAGGTACATGACATTTACCTTTGGCAAATCCTGTACAATTGTGTGACACAAAGAATGAACCCTAATGTAAACTGTAGACTTTAGTTAATAATAACAGTATATCAATATTTGTTCATCAGTTATAACATACACACTAATGCAAGATGTTAATAATAGAGAAAACTTGGGAGAAGAGGGATAATATAGAAACTCCCTGTACTCTCTGTTCAATTTTCTTGTAAACCTAAAACTGCTCTAAAAACTAAAGTCTGCTATTAAAAACACAAACAAACAAACAAAAAACCTAATTTGGCACTGTTATTTGTTAAACTGCTAATTGTGCTGTGGGCTTGGAAATCAATATAGCATTGTATAAAGGCACTAAATTCTAAAAGCAAGTCTACAAAATCATAAGTTAACTTTATAGAAAGTTATATTTAAATGATTTGATATTCAAGTTTATATCTATGAAATCAAAATAACTCATACCTAATTCAATGGTTTTTGTGAGAATCAAATACACATCTATGAGAACCAACTTTGAAAACTAATTTATAATAAATGTATATAATTATTTTAAAGTATAAATGTTTAAATGTTCATGTATTTTTTTATTGTTTACATAATTTAGCTATTGTTAAAACTACAAAAGTGGCAGGATCACTGGCTTTAAACTCAACCTCAATTATATGGTGGGAGTAGAGGAATGGATTTTTGTTAGAAATTTAGTAACATTCTTTCGTTTAAAAGCTTGTCCAGAAAAAAAAGCAGTTCAAAAGCTGAGCATTTTTCAGCTAAAAATAGGCATTCACAGACAAAATTAGAAAACCAAAAAAACCCTCTTGCTTTTTCATGCCATATGGGCGGTGTACATTTTGAACAGCTGTCACTATCAGACTGGATAGTCTGGATGTCCTTGCTAAATCTGATGAACTTTGTATTACATATTCTTCTTCCATAGCAGGTAGGATTGTTAACAGGAATCTGTATTTAAGCTATCAAGATGGAGCAGAGGGCAGGGCAAGAAGTATAGCTACACTAATCACGGCCAAGTGCACAGTGTTGATCTTAAGGATCTCTGAAGAACAGAGTAGGAAGATAGAAATGACAGATAAGGTGGATTTGGACAAACCACCACATTGGCATATTGATGCCCCTGAGGGGACTTTGTTGAACATTTTCATCATTAACTTTTAGCCTCAGACTAAATTCTTCCCCAAGAACAGTCTCAGATTCCCTCTAGCAGCTTCATCTCCTGATAACATGCATTTAAGAGGTTAGGACTTAAAAGCAGCTCCTTTCTCTCTTTCTTTCCTTCCTTCTTTCTTTCCTTCTTTCTTTCTTTCTTTCTTTCTTTCTTTTTCTTTCTTTCTTTCTTTCTCTCTTTCTCTCTTTCTCTCTTTCTTTCTTTCTTTCTTTCTTTCTTTCTTTTTCTTTCTTTCTTTCTTTCTTTCTTTCTTTCTTTCTTTCTTTCTTTCTTTCTTTCTTTCTTTCTTTCTTTCTTTTTCTTTCTTCCTCCCTTTCTCCCTTTCCTTCCTTCCTTCCTTCTCTCTCTCTCTTTCTCTCTTTCTTATTCTTTCTCCCATTTTTCCTTTTCTTCTTTTGAAGTCATTTAATGAGTGTCTTTTTTGTGACAGCCCTGATAACTGCTGAATTTTAAACTGTTAGAGACACAAAGAAATACTGATTGGCAAGTGATAAAACTCTACAGAGAGGCAGAGAGATTATGGGAGCACATGAGAGGAACCAAATCCAGGGAGTAACTGAGTCTTGAAGGACAGAATGAGTTATGGACTTTGAGGGGTGAGGAGAGGGGAGAAAAGGGGAAGAAAAAGACTTCAAGTAGGGAAATAAGTTGTGCAAAAAATTGAAATAAGATTTAGTACATGTCATGCATTTCCAGTACGGCTAGAGAATATGTATAAAGCAGTGGAAAGTCAGAGAAACAGGTCAGTATTAAACACTAAAGTGTCCTGTAACAAGAGAAAGAAGGATGTCAAATCCAATTACAATTATCATAGCAGGGTTTTAGGGAGAGCCAAAGCCCTGTGGGAGTTCAAAAGGGATGATAATAATGGTGATAAGTCAATTCAGGACTTACTCTGTGCAAGACACTATACCTCGAATAAAATACATAATATCTAATATAGTCTTCTTAATAACACCATAAATAATAATAACCACATTATTATCCCTTTTAAAGAACATAAGAAGTTTAGAGATCAGATTTCTTAATTTCCCCACAGTTATAGTGTTAGAGGATTCAAACTCAGGTCTTCCTAACTTCTGAGCTATAGTCGCTAACCACTATATGAACAAGCTTGGAAAATGTATAGCTGTATTCATTTTCACTTGAATACAGATAAACATATTTGTATTCATTTCTAAGTGATTGATAAATGTGTAAATATCCAACAATTGAAAATTTAATAAAAGATTAGAGTTAAGACTAAAATATTTATAAAGCACAGGTACATTGAGATTACAAATCAGCACAACTGATTTAAAAATGATTTAAACATTTATAAAGCATAGATATGAATTACTTAAAAGTAACAATTGTTAGTTTTCCACATTTTGGATCATAAGTATTTCTTGTGAGTTTTCACTGTTTTCTGGAGACTGACTATATTATTGATCCTCTATCTGTATTTTCTGTAAATCATTTTATGTATTAGAAATAAATTTATCATTTTCTAAATCATCATAGGCAATATTTCTTTACATGTTTTACACCTCTGGACTCTACCTCTTTGCACCTTCATCCCCACTGAAATTTTTGTAAAGTCCACTGAAGCTGCTCCTATTTCTGCTCTCATCATTAGTCAGGGATCCATGAGTCGATGAGGCAGCCAAAACCACACATATTATGAAAAGAGCATATTTTTTTCTCCTTTGGGCCTTACTTGCTCTTGCTTTGATATCCACCTATAGAACAGCAATTTTTGTGTTTGTTAATTCTCAAAACACATGTTATTTTTAAAATTATAAAATTAACGTTATATCACACAAAAATGCCATGTATTATCCTAAAGTATTGATATATAGACTATACCCCAATAGTCACTCCTAACCCTCTTTACAATGTTAATAGACAGTATGTATGTGTTCATACACATACACATACATACAAACACATATTTAGAACATTTTTACTAAAATATTTTATTGTGTAGATATTCCACTGTTATTTAAGAGGTTCTTTATTAGAAGATATTTAGATTCAATCCAAGTTTATCTGATGCAAACAATACTGTAATGAGCATAGAGTGTAGCTATGCTTTTGTGGACTTACATGATTGTCTTGGTCAGTTTGGGTTGCTATAACAAAGTACCATAGACTGGGTGGTTATAAACAACAAAAATTTATTTCTCACAGTTCTAGAAGCTGGAAGTCCAGATTAGTGTGCCAGAATGGTCAGGTTCTGGTGAGGTTTCTCTTCAGGGTTGTAGACTGCTGATAGCTCATTGTACCCTCACATGGCAGAGAGAGGATGAGGGAGTTCTCTGGGGTCTCTTTATAAGGACACATGCCATTCATGAGGACTCCGACCTCATGACCTAATCAACTCTTAAATGCCCCACCTCCTATTACCATAACTTGGGAGTTAGGATTTCAACAAATGGATTTAGGGGACACACAAGCATCCAGTCTATCACAATGATCATTTCGTTATATTTTTTAAGTTGAATTTTTAGTATCAAAGTGTATGTACATTTTACATTTTGAAGCAACCTTTTACCTTTTAGAGTTTTATGGAGTCCTTGATGAATATGAGTCATCAAATGACTATGGCACTGGAAATACTTATCCTGAAGTGGGTACATTGCAGAGCTTTACAAGCACAAATTTCCAAGGGCTTACTGAGTGGCAGATTTATCTACTTGATATTCAGTAAAACACTGCATCAGAAATAATAGATACATTTTATGGCAAAGAGGTGAGTCAATGGGCACAGAACCATAGTATTTGCTAAATCCACTCTTCTTAGCATATACAGCATCCTGAAAGCAGTCAATCTACTAAAACATGTGAATGGCTTTTTAAAGCCTCTACTTAGGCACCAACTCAGGGACAATGCTCTATGGGGTTGAGGTGCTCTACTGAAAGGTGAGGTGTTGAACCAGTGGTTGCTATGATGGTACTATAGGCTGAATTGTGTCCCCCAAATTCATATGTTGACACCTTAACTCCTACTCTGATTATATTTGGAAGTAGCGGCTTTTAGGACATAATTAAGGTTAAATGAAGTCGTAAGACTGTGGTTCTAATCCCATAGGATTGACAGTCTTATAAGAAGATGAAGAGAAAGAGATCTCTCTCTTTTCATACATGCACACATATACACACACACTGAGGAAACGTCTGTGACAACACAGCCAGAAGGTGGCCGTTTGTAACCTAGGAAAAGAATTTTAATCAGGAACTGAATTGGCCTGCAACTTGATCTTGGACTTCCCAGCCTCCAGAACTATGAGAAAACAAATTTCTGTTGTTCAAGTCACCTAGTTTATGGTATTTTGTTATGGCAGCCCCAGCTGACTATGATGAAAGGATTGAAGTTTCTAGGTAAGGTAATAATAGTGAATGGATAATTGCAGACATCATGTCCCAAAAAGGGGAAGGCAATCAAGGGCTCACTGTTTTAGAAAAGAAGGTCTAATTCACTCCATTAGGAAAACTATCTACACTACAGGAAGTGCAGGCTGGAGGTGAGATAAAAGTGGAATGGGTGGTAGAGAAAGTTAATGATGATTATTACATATAATTTATGGATCAGTTACCACAGTAAGGAATATCACTTGTGAAATAACTCAAGTCTCATGTATTTTTAGCCATTACCACTGGCTATCATTTTGAAGGATTAGTAAGAAAATGTAACTAATAAGTGCAATACAAGTGAATCTGAGTAATAGTTGAAGTGGACTGGTGCAGATGCTTCTGATGTTCCATGCTACATCACCTGGGCTCAGGTCCAATTTCACTGGCACTTCCAATGTACGCTGACAAAATCCCACCTTGAGTGCCTGCCACTTCTCTCTACTTTTTGCTTCAACGTTATCTCTGAAGCCACAGCTGCTCACTCAGCCTTAACAAGGAGCTGGTCATTAGACAGAAGAGTTAACACCATTGAAGGCAAATCTCAACCAAAGAGTAAACACTGGTCTCTCACTCTTTTTGAAGCAGCAGTTCTGTGGTATGTTCTATTGGGTTCTCAGTATCCCCAGTGAGATAGATACATGGTGGCGCACAGTGACGACCTGCATAATAAGGCTCCCTTTGATGGCTTTTCTCCTTCCTTCTTTTACGACCCTCTCTCCTTCATACCACCTTCTCAAATAAACTACATGAATCGAAGTCTTTGTCTCAAGCTCTAGTTTTGGAAGAACCCACGCTAAGACCTCTGGAATATTAAAACCTTCAAGCATGTAAATGTAAATTTAAGTGGCTTCCTCCTTCTCCTTTTGTAAAACAAAATAAAAACAAGATGGTGTTTAGGCTTCCGAATTTCATCATTTACTGAAAATTTCAACTCTTCAAATATTGGCAACAAGCTTATATTACTTCATATTTGCAAAACTGGACTTAAGACTTCTTTTTTTTAATTTTTTTAACATCTTTATTGGTGTATAATTGCTTTACAATGTTGTGTTTGTTTCTGCTGTATAACAAAGTGAATCAGCTATACGTATACGTGTATCCCCATATCCCTTCCCTCTTGTGTCTCCCTCCCACCCTCCCTATCCCAACCCTCTAGGTGGTCACAAAGCACCGAGCTGACCTCCCCGTGCAATGCAGCTGCTTCCCACTAGCTATTTATTCTACATTTGGTAGTGTATATATGTCAATGTTATTCTCTCATTTCATCCCAGCTTACCCTTCCCCCTCCCCATGTCCTCAAGTCCATTCTCTACATCTGCGTCTTTATTCCTGTCCTGCTCCTATGTTCATCAGAACTTTTTTTTGTTTTTTTAGATTCCATATATATGTGTTAGCATATAGTATTTGTTTTTCTCCTTCTGATTTACCTCACTCTGTACGACAGACTCTAAGTCCATCCACCTCATTACAAATAACTCAATTTCGTTTATTTTTATGGCTGAGTAATATCCCATTGTATATATGTGCTGCATCTTCTTTATCCATTCATCTGATGATGGACACTTAGGTTGCTTTCATGTCCTGGCTATTGTAAATAGTGCTGCAATGAATATTGTGGTTCATGACTCTTTTTGAATTATGATTTTCTCAGGATATATACCCAGTAGTGGGATTGCTGGGTCATATGGTAGTTCTATTTTTAGTTTTTTAAGGAACCTCAAAGGAAACAAACAAGATGAAAAGACAACCCTCAGAATGGGAGAAAATATTTGCAGATGAAGCAACCGACAAAGGATTAATCTCCAAAATATACAAGCAGCTCATACAGCTCAATGTCAAAACAACAAACAACCCAATCCTAAAATGGGCAGAAGACCTAAATAAACATTTCTCCAAAGAAGATATACAGATTTCCAACAAACACATGGAAGGATGCTCAACATCATTAATCATTAGAGAAATGCAAATCAAAACTACAATGAGGTATCACCTCACACTGGTCAGAATGGCCATCACCAAGAAGCCTACAAACAACAAATGCTGGAGAGGGTGTGGAGAAAAGGGAACCCTCATGCACGGTTGGTGGAAAGACTTCTTTTAGAATGTTGGAAGATCCCCGAAGGGGTTCTGTCATCTACAAACATTAGATGTGCATTCTTTCTCTATGAATAGAGTTATACCATTCCACTGTACTTTAATGCAGTGCATAGATAAGCCCTTGGCTCTAAAAATATTGACATTATTACATTTTATCTTCATCCTGATTGAACTATCTACCTTAGTTCAAATACCACCTCTAAAATCTACCACTGTTCAATGCTCAGTCTTAAAATAGCTAGTCTCTGGTAGACCACAAAGAGTTTCACCCTGCATTTGTACAGTTCAGCCCTCTGCCAAAGACCTATGGGAATCATGTATAAACTTCTGTGCTCTTTTCCTGCATATCTTTCTCCTCCCTAGTTCCTGCCCTAAAAATTCAGCTAATTTGTCAGCTCCAAAATCTAATCTCTGCCCCTTCAGCTCAGTTTTATTGTCTTGATATGATAGGACCCCTTACTAGTTGCATTGTAATCAGGAGAATACCCCAGGAAGAAAACTCAGACAAATGTGGGGCTTACTTTATTTTTCTTCTTTCAGGAATAAAACTTTTGTGTGACCTGTTTTCCAGTGGAGGTTGAAATAGTTGCCTTGTGCATTTTGTCTTTTTCATGGCTGGTTGCAGCATGAGGGCAAGTTCAGTGTCAGTTATCCAGTCATGGAGAGTAGTGGAAATTACAGTTATGGCATATTACAATGTAAAATGTTATCAAAACCCTATTTGCCTTTTTATATATTTGTAGTACCCTCTATGTGGTGACAGTCATCTCACAATACTTTTTAAGAAACAAATAGATCTCTAGACTTAATTTTTTGCATTCAGAATTTTTTGTAGTTCTGTTGACAAGTCCTTCCCTGATCTTTATTTCCTGAGTTCAGTTAAAGATGGCTGATTTGGCCTTGCTACAAGGTCAAGATTTAATTATCCTTTGTTGCTTTGTTTTATATTTTTACTATCATTCATTTATTTTTTTCCCATTTGCATATGAGAAATAGTTGCCTCTTCCGATCTTGAATGTTTCAGAATTTCTGGGTGGTCCACATTCTCGTTTATCTCCTTGCAACTTTCCTACTCCCCCCACTCCAGTTCTTTTCTCAGATCATCTCCTTTTACAATCTCATCAAATGCAGTCAATAATAACTAGGCATGCTAATAGCAACTGTTGCCCAACCTCTTCATGTTGAAATATAAACTGACTTTTGGTATTTTTTTGTCAGTTGGCACTTATACTAAATATTTCACTACTGCATACCATGTGCTGTTATTTTCCAACCTCTAACTGTAGTTTTCTCACCATGTTCCATCTGTCTTAAAATCAAAGTCACATCATTTATTTTTTTAATTGTTATTATAGCAGCACCCCACTTCTAGTACTAATTTCTGTGTCAAGTTTTCTATATGTAATGTTTCTTGAAACACACAATCCTAAAATCTCAGTGGATTTTTTTACAGTAGTGTTTTCCCTTATCCAATATGTCAGCTGTAGTTCTTGATGTTCTCTTTAGGAACCAGGATGAAAAACCAGTACTTATCTGTGACAATGCCATAATGATGTAGCAATGAGAAAAAGATATGATGAAATCATGAAATGCTTCTTTAAATTTCCACTCAGAAGTAACGAAGTCATTTACACGTACATTTCATTTTCCAATCCGTTAATCTAACCAAGCCCAACATAAATGAAATGAAAACTATAATCCTTACATAGCTGAGATTCTGTGGTGAAGGACCTTGCATGAAGGGGCCCAGACAGAAAGACATTGTATATTTTGAATGGTAATTCAATGTATCACGCCAGATTTATGTTTCAAAATGATCTCTTTGGTTGATGTGTTGAAAACAAAGTTTAAGAAGGCAAGGTAGAAGCAAGGAGATCTGTAATCCAGGTAAGAGAGAATGAAGGCTTAAAAAGAGTTGTGGCAAGAGCTGAAGATGAGGTTGTTTTCTGGATATGTTTTTAGGGAAGAGTCGGTGGGATTTATTGATTTATTACTTATTAAGCATGTGTGAAAAATAGGACACAAGATGACATAAAGGTTTGGGCCTAGGCTTAGATTTCATAGTACCCAGACTTAGTCAAACTGCAAGGTCTAAGAACCCAGTCCTCAAGACTATCCTTGACTTCTGACATCAACTGCAAGGCTATACAGTTCCAAAAACCAACTTCAGATTTGGTAATCTGCTAGGAGTCACAGAACTCACTGGAAAGCTATGCTACTCACAACATTAGTATATTATAGGGAAAAGAGGCAGATTAAATTCAGCCAAATGAAGAGCATTAGGTAGAGTCTGACAGGGTTCCATATGCAAAGCTTTCACTGTCCTTTCTTATGGAGTCAGAATGCATTACACTAGTGGCTTCAATTTATGACAATACACACAGGGTCCTGCCAATGGGGAAGCTTACCTGATCTTTGGTGTTGAGTTTTTAACTGGGGCTCCTTTATTTGGTCATGATAGATTGGTTGCCCATGTGGTTGATTTTAGAGGTCAACTGACAACATGTGAACTAAAAGCCCTTACCCTAAATCACATGGCTTGTCTTACTGATATAGTCATTCTACACTCTACCAGCTGATATATTCAGTCCTTTGCCCAAATAAAGATAGTCCTATCAGGTATTAGAAGCCAAAGGCAAAGGGAAGACCTTTCTTTGGGCAAGTCCAAGTTATTTTCTACATACATGCTTATTTTCAAACTAATTATTCTGTCCAGAGAGACTGCATTGCCCTGTGTTTTCAGAACAATCATACCTCTCACCCCAGATGAGTCAGAGTGCCATCAGCTTTATGAATTACATTTCTGCAACACAAGACAACAGTGGAATAAATCTTGTTGAGACAACCATAATATTGAGAACTAGTGTTATAAAAGAAATCAAAAAGGTAATTTGATAGAAAGCAATGGCTGATTAGGTGATTTGTAATTTAATAGACTTATGCTAAATGGCTTTGTGAGGAGGGGGCATAATCTGAGTCTTGAAGAATAAGAACTGAAAATCGAAGAGAAGAAAAAATTTCAACATGAGTAAAGAAAAAAAATAGAATAAAAAATGAAGCAAGTATGGCTGGAGCACAGTAAACTAGGATTGAGAAGTATGAGATTAAAATGGAAATGGAAGTAGAAATCAGATTATGCAGGGCTGTAACAGACACCGTGAGTGCCCATACATCTTGAACCCTACCATTTCTGTGTTTTCAGACTTGCAGAGGCTATATCTACATTTCTGTGCCTGGGAGCTTTTTGTGCCAGCTAGAGGTATGTAGAATACTACCCACACTCCATCACTCTTCAAACAGTGACTAAGAAAATATGCATCCATTTTACCTCCCTTCTGAAGGTTGGGAGAGCTGGAAATCCTGTGATGTATTGCTTATACTATTTCCTAAAGTGAACCCACTTAGCGAAGTTCCAGTCTTCCTTCTTTTCTCTGGATTTTCACGTACACTTTCTTGGCTCTTTTCCTTTCTGGTACTGTGTCCCTACTCATCTACAAGCATTTCCAGTACTTCAAAAAAAAAAAATTACAAAGCAAACAACTCTTACTTGCACTTGAATTCTTGCCCCTGAGTTTGCTACAGAGGGAATCCAAAGTAACACAAAGACAGAAAAAAAAGGAAAACGATGGAAGGATTTTAAACAATGGAATAACAATATCTAATAAATATTTCAAAAAATTACTCTGATCTCTGTGTGGAAAAGGCATTAATGGAGACGAGATAAAAGTAGAAGCAGAGACCCTTGAGAGTTGTTGCAATACCTGGATAAAAGATGATAGTGATTTGGAAGTGTGTAAGGACAGAGGATATAAATGGAATCAGGAAACTCAAAATATATTTTGGAGATAGAATTGACAAGACTGCTTGTTGGGTTGGATATGCTGGGTTTAGACAATGGAAAAATCAGTATTGATTCCCACATTGTTTGGTGATTTTACTTTATGAGATGACAAACTCAAGGTGGAGGAAATTAATAAATTACTTAATTTGGTGGGAGTGATCAAGGGCTTCATTTTGGGCATATTTAGTTTGCCTAATAAGACACTTAATTGGAGAGGTCAAGAAGGCATCTGAACATATGTTTAGTACTAGGAGGAAAGAGCTAGGCTAGAGATTTAAATTAGGGATCCATCAACTTATAGATGCTATTCAAAGTCATTGGACTGGATGAGATCATCTACAAAATAAGAGGAAAAGAAGTAAATTAACACATTATTCTATAAATAGTTTTAGATAAGTAGCTTTCTTGGCATTCTATAAATTAACAGTTTAAATATGAATAAATTAAATCAAAGAGAATTAGAAGAAAATATGCATAATATCATATACACTGGAAGTGAAGGTCCTTATAGACAATACCATAATCAGAAAGTATAAAGAGTTTGGACCATAAAAGTAAAAAACATAAAAAAGTGTACATCAGAAAAAGATCTCAAAGTAATATCATTGAAAGAAAGATATCACAATAAGAAAATAGTTTTATTCCATTTCTCTCTGTATATAGTTATTTATTTATACACGTGATCCTTATGAATATACAAGAAGTCAAACATTTAGATAGAAAAAAAGACATACAATATGAACAAAAACTAATGAAAAGAAGAAATTTAAATCTCTGACAACCATATTAAAAACATAAATAAATAAAAAGCTGCATTATGCTGGTAAAAGAAGACATAGAAATTAATCAATTAGTCAATACTTTACCTATCAAAATGTAAAAGTTTTAAAATGATAATGTCATATGTTGGCAAGTTTACAGAATAATATACTCTCTGATTCTTCAATCATGAGTATATTATGGTCCAATTTTCTGGATGACAATTTTAGAATGGTCTTAATCAAAAGTCTCATTGCTCTGATACTGCTGTTCTCTTCTAGTAATTATCCCCCCAAATAATTTAAAATACTTATATTTTAAAAATTTACCTAGTGAGGATAAAGCAAGAGAGGTACTGTGGTAAACTTGGGATTTATATATTTTCTTTGAGGGATATGAAGATAAGATTCCTAGTTATCATTTTGATATCAATAATGGTGGTCAAATCCCTCACACTTCCAGGGTTAAACCTCACAGAGATTGTGACGGAGTTGTACTCAGAAATATACAACTTAAAAGTACGTGGAAGAAGAAATAATTTGAAGAAACAAGGATGCTGTGACAGATTCTGAAAAGGGAAGCTTCTCAGAATGATGCTGATGGTTTCCCTTTGGGATACAATTTTAGGCATTTTGATTTCTAGTTACAATAAAAGGTTAATGAGGTCAGGAGAATTTAAACAATGAATGGCTAATGCCAATAGATTTAACTTTCTAGAGCTTTGCAAGGTTTGATTAGTTCTTAATGCAATAAATACTTCGAGGAATTAATATTCTATTGAACGTGTGAGGAATAAGCAAATTTGAGTTTTTCTAATTCATACTCAATTTCATAAAATCACCACATAGCTAACATCTAAAAACGCACAAACTCAGAATAGAGTTTGTGTTACGTTTTAATTATTTTATCTCAAATTAATTCCATACCTAAGCAAATAATAAAAGCTTTTAATGCACAAGTGTTTGCCAAATTGTTAAACTCTTCGATATTCTTTGTCTCATTCAACACATAATAAATATTTATCGTGTGTTGTGTACACTTCTGTGAACAACTTGCAATTAAATTATTGCTAGACTAAACAAATTATTTTGACTCACAGTTAATCCTTAAATTATTAAATACTTTGTTTCTAAACTGTATATATAATTTATACTTGTAATTAAATGTATTTGAACAAATCAAAAGCATAGCAAACAGAATACTGGTAATATTTCTAAGAGGTACTTTTCTTTCCTACACATATTCTTTGAAGATAAATGTCTCCAGAATAATTTGCTTTCTCTGCTTTAACAATTGAGAATCTCATTTAAATAAACCAAGGGCTTCCCTGGTGGTGCAGTGGTTGAGAGTCCGCCTGCCGATGCAGGGGACACGGGTTCATGTCCTGGTCCGGGAAGATCCCACATGCCGCGGATCGGCTGGGCCCGTGAGCCATGGTCGCTGAGCCTGCGCGTCCAGAGCCTGTGCTCCGCAACGGGAGAGGCCACAACAGTGAGAGGCCCACGTACCGCAAAAAAAAAAAAAAAAAAAAAAAGTCATAAAATAAAATAAACCAAAGTCTTATAGGTAAATGCTACTCAAATATTAATTAATGATTGAGGGGAAAATTTAAAGTGATTTTTAAAAAATTACTGTAGATCTCTGAATCTGCATAAAATACTCCACATAAAATATTATTTTTATGCAGAGCTAACATGTATGGCATATGTTTATGAACTGCACAAAGGGACAAGACAAATAAGGCTCATAGAGGCTGAAATCCACTAAAACCTCTGCTAGGCTAGGCCATATGGGAGACAGTACATCTACCCTGGGGTGAAAGTTCATGAAATGAGCCATGTATGCTAGAGTTGGTCTTGATTTGATGCCTTTTTGTGCTTTGCAGCATAATTACAAGTTGAGTACATAGAATTTTTTCCCCAAACCATTTTGAGGATAAGTTGCCAGCTGGATATGCTATCATGTCTTAATATTTTAGTGTCTCTTTCCTACAAACAGGGACTTTCTCCTATGTAACCACTGTATGAGCGGGAAATTAACATTGATACTTCACTATGAGCTAATAATCCTCAGATGACTCAAGTTGCACTAAATGTCCCCAGAATGTTCAGAATTGCACATTGTCTTTAGTTGTCAAGTCCTTTTTGTCTCCTTCACTCTGAGACATTTTCTCAAATATTACTCAGCTATAAAAGAAGAAATAAGTAATGCCATTTTCAGCTACATGGATGAACCTACAGATTATCATACTAAGTAAGTCAGACAGAGAAAGAACAACATCATATGATATTGCTTACATGTGTAGTCTAAAAAATACTATACCAATGAACTTATTTACAGAACAGAAATCGATTCACAGACATAGAAAATAAACTTATGGTTAACAAAGAGGGAATGGGCGAGGGATAAATTGGGAGTTTGGGATTAAAATATACACACTACTATATATAAAATAGATAACCAACAAGGACCTACTATATAGCACAGAGAACTATAGTTAATATAATGAAAAAGAATCTAAAAAAGAATATATATGTATATAAAACAATCACTTTGCTGTATACCAGAAACTAACACAACATTGTATATCAATGATATTTCAATAAAATTTATTTAAAAATCATATGTATGTTCTGATAAAGTTGAAGCTATGTAAATATCCATTCCTCATCAAACTTTTGTTTTATTTATTTATTAATTTTCATTAATATAGACTCAAGGTCCGTATCCTATTTTATTTAAGGGGTTATAATCCACTACTATATTTTGGTATTCATATTGACAGAGTTTTGACCAGTTGGAACCTCTGCATACTGGCTCCTGTGTACTTTATTATATCCCATTATCCTTTGAGCACTTTCATGCTTTGGGACACAATAGAATAGTCCAGATCAATCTTATGATTTTCCTGCCTCAACTCCTATTTAAAAGATTTCAGTGCTTGTTGTACTTACAGCTGTGGGAGTGTCACTACCAGGCTCTCTCAATGGTGAAAGTTAGGGTACAGTTTTATATCTATTTATAAATGTTGAAATATTTGTACCACTACCTTCATGCCCAATCCAAAGTTACAAAGCTAATTCAAGTTTATTTTCTGTCAATTATCTTTAATACATGTATATTAATTAACAAGCAGTATTTATCCAATCTCATATTGCTACCACTATCCCCCCCACTAGGAATAACCCCCTTCATCACATTGGTGTTTTGACAATTTATGCTAGGCCACCACTCTCATGGGACATACTTGTTCGTTTTGCTCTAGCGCTGACAACCCACACCAAGACAACCATCTACATGAACACCACGCAGACAGCTCAGACTCTGAAAGCCTTGGCCAGGCCAGCTCTCCCATGTGACGTCTGCCTCACACCTCTCAGCCCTAAGAGGCCATGCTAGGGTGTCCCCTGTAGAGATACGCTCCCCAGCGTAATTGAGCTCTGATACCCCAGGCCGGTTTGGTCCTTTCCATGAAGGTCCTGCTTGCACTTCTCAAATGTTAAGACCCCACTGTCCTCCTGCGCCACCTCCAGCCTCACGCAACTAACCACCCACATACACCCACACACACTGCACAGCTAGCCTCCCTTCTCTGCTCAAGCACTGACGGCCTGTGCTAGGTAAGCACCTACATGGACACGCTTCTTGCCCCACCACAGCTCCTTCCCACTGTTTCAGCCATGGATGCTCACCTTGTGCAAACAGTTTTAGGGCTGAATTATTCAGAAGGAGAAGGGAAGAATAAAGAGAGACAGATGGAAAGCTTCTGTTTGTTTAAGTTAGGTGCAGAATGCTACATTAATTATACTCTTCACTTTATGATGTATCAACATCCATGGTAGAAGCTAAGCCCACATCTTGTTTTACTTATTTTTAATAATTTCATGATTCACTTTGTGTGTTAATCTGTTTATATTTTATTTTATTGAATGTTATATTTAAATTTTATTCCAAATTATGCATTTTCTCCATCTCTTTCTGTTTTTTATTTGTCCCACTATTTCTTGTGGCTTTTTAAAATGTTGCATTCTATATTTTAATTAACTGATAATTAAAATTTAACATCTGTTTTTAATACTCAAATTTTTCCTCTGTTGGCTTGGAAGTTTACTCATTTATTCTTTTCTCATAGTGATTATAAAATTGTACAATATTTGTGTATCAAAGTATAAGGCTACATTTTAACCTTCCTTCCACACAATACCCTAAAATACTTGGTTCCTCCTTTCAAACTTATTTGTTATTATTTTTCTTTATGTTAATTCTTTTTATGTAGCCTCTTTAAATGTCAGTTATTATTATAATATTAATATAATTATATAATAATATTATTATTATTTTATTATATAATAATTATATAATTATATTGCCCTTATATTATATTAAAAATTTTATTTAGAATGACCTTTATTTTTTGATAAATTTTTGTGCAACGTTTCTTCTTGCCTCTCAAATTTGTCTTTGGGATCATTTTCCTTTGTCTAAAGTCTAAATATGTGCCAATATGCCTAGATGTAGGCTTAATTTTATTTTAGTTTTTCAGCTTGGTATAAAATGTTGAGAGAATGATTTGGATATTTAACAGTCATTTGTGTTTAAAAAAAAATTGAAGGAGAAGTAAAATGCAATTTCTTTACTTGATAAGAAAATCTACTTATCCCTTACACAAATTTTTTTAAAACCACAGGAAGCATCATATTAATGATGAATGTTAGAAGCATTCTTTATTTAGGTCAGCCAAAAGACAAGGACGTCTGCTGTCACCACATCTAGTTCACATTATTTTGCGATTCCTGCACCATGCAATAAATCAAGAGAAGAAAAAAAAGTGTTAAAATCAGAAAGGTAGGAAAATTGCCATATTTTCTAGCAACACAATTGTTCATGCTGAAAATCAGTCTATTGGAATTAATAAATGGTCTGTAATTTCATGGATCCATGACTAATATACAAAATAATAGGTTTCTTACACATGAGCAAAAGCCATCAGACAAAATATAATAATAAAATTTATACAATTCACAACTGCAATAAGAACAAAAGTAGGACACTTAGAAATAAGTAAATAATAAAATCATGTGAAGCACTTGGGGAAATGTAAAATTTTATTTTTAAAATTCTTATGTGAGATTAAGAGGCTAAACTTTTTTCTTAGACAATTCTTATGAAGAAAAAAGAGAAAGAAAATGTGCCTTTTCAAATATCAGGAAAAATTCTAACCAGTAATAATTAAAGTGGTTTGATCTCCTTACAGAGATACACAAAGTTAGCACTGGACTAGATTATAGAAGCCAGAAATAGCCTACCAGTCACTATTAAATTTTCTGTTCATATGGAAAAGTAATTAGATCCTTGTTTCTGGCCATTTAAAAATAAATTATCATTAAATTAAAGATATAAAAACATGAAAAGCAAGACAAAAACTCTGAAGAAAATGTAAGAGAATATTTTTATGTGTTTGTATAAGAAAGAATAAGGAAGGGTTTTACTCATTTGTATAGGAAGTATAGGGCAATATTTCCTGGACAAGACACTAAAAAAGGCAATGTGACAATTTTTATTTTAAAAAGACAGTCTTCTGCATAATAAAAGTCACTAAAACAAATTTAAAAGATTATTCTCTTTGGGGGGAAAATATATTTTAAAGATAATAAATGACAAAGGGTTAATCTCTATAAGAAGAGCCTCTTATCAGTAAATGAGAAAATGACAAATATACCAGTATAATAAAAGAGTAAAAGATGAATTGGCAGGTCACACAAGAGCACACTTGAAGCTCAATAAGCATAAAGCTGCTTTAATTTCACTAGTAAGCAGGTGAGTGAGGATCCTGAGTTCTGCAACTAGGCTTCCTAAATTCCAAAGCTGCTCAACCACTTCCTGGTTATGTAACTCTGGGCAAGTTATTTGTGGTTTTCAGTGTCCTCTTCACCCAAAACGAGAATGATAATGCCTCCTAACTTCACATATTTATTGTGAGAACTAAATGATGAGGACATGTAAAAGACTAGAGCAGCACTTGGAGCAAGGTGACAGCTCAATAAATGGTGCCTGTTAGTCTTGCTGTCAGGGAGGTCCTTAGGTAGAAGGAACAGGAATGTAGTCTTGTGAGTATGAAGTATGCAGTGAAGCCAAAGTATCTTGAGTAGAAAACACCACTTTGGAGAGAATGAAAAACTAGTTTAAAGGAACAATATTCCAGGAAAAAATATGATCAAGACAATACATAAAATAAAGCATTCATTTTAAAATTTAAAATATATACATCTCTATGTTGTGTTGGATTATGAGCATATACTAAATACATTAAAACATGATGGGGGAGGATACATACCAAATTCAGGCTAGCAGTTAGCTCTGAGCAGGACTGCAGGGGAATGGGTTAAGGAAAGAACTTCAGTGGCATAGGTAGCATTGTATTTCATAAATCAATCAGTCAATAAATAATAAATAAATGGACCTGTGGTAAATAAGTCAAAATGTCAACAATTGTTAAATCCAGATGCTGGAAACACAAATGTCTATTATTTATTGAAATTTTTTCTGTATGTTTAAATATTTCATAATTTCAAATTTTTTAAAATGGGTTGAATGCATAGCACTATATTTGCATGCCTGGTAGAAATATTCTCCCTTTATTTTATAAATAGTTATTCATGTACATATTTTGACTCTGCTGCTAAATATAATTTCTTGACAACACAAGCAATTTTTTTTTCTAAATTTTATCCCTTAGCTCTGAACACAGTGTTTGATACAGAACAAGGATGAAATAAAAGTTTGATGAATGAATGAGTGAATGTTTTACTGGGAACTTTGGCATTTAAAATTTTCAGTACAGACATCTGTAAATCATTCACAGAAACACCTACAAATGAACTTTTTTATTTGTTATAAATATAGGAAAAAACCAAAGAAATATTTTTAAATGTTAAATTTCTACTTACAATATTGGAAGGGAAATAATTGTGTCTTCCAAACAAAATTCCTATGCTTTCTCTTCACTCTTTTTATTTTTTAAAAAAATGTTTTTTTCATTCATTTTTAAACTCTGTATTATACTTTTTTTATATTCTGACTCTCACAAAATTATTCTAGTATTATAGATAAATGTTCAGAAGTTCTGCAACCTTAATTGAATATCTAAGAGTCATCAGAGGGAGATAAATTAGAGGCTGCCAACAATGAAAGGGTTTTTAATTCTTTGATGAGTAATTTATGTTTTCCTCTCAAAAACAGCAAAGAATGTAGTATTTTTTCCTCAGGATCAGGTAGTTAATTATTTTTGGCTCTAAAATATTTGTTCATTTTTTTTTACTATAAGTTTATTTGTGCATTTTATGTTATTTTATTGACTCTCACTATAGAATCATGAAAAACTAATTAAAAAGAGGAAAACCTCCCAAAATGGAACAGAGCAGGAGAAAGAACTACTTTTGGAGAAAAGAGATGTTTCAGATTGGTTACACACACACACACACACACACACACACACACACACACATGCAAGCTTAGTTTAATGAGAGGCACAAAACAATCCGATGAGACCTGAAGATTTGCTTCAGGAATAAGGATCTAAGATAATTTCTTACTGTTTTGCTTTGGGTTGTGTGTTCCCTTTCCAGTGAAAATATGTAAAAGAATCATCTGAGCACTAAACAATTTAAATGCAATCTTATTTTGTCTTTTAATTCCTTTTAAATGCTTATATGAAATTCAGATTTCTCTCAGTTTCTTTCTTGCTGTTTTCCTTTTATCACTTGTTCTGATATAATGTATAGAAATCCTATATATTTCTATACAATTTCTACTAATAGTCTCCTTCATTTACTTTACTATCTGTTATGATATTTCTTACTAAAAGAATAATTGGTGCTGTTAAAAATACTAGATTTAATTAATTGACACTATTCCTGATAATCCTATTATATTTTTTGTGTTGGTGAAACAAACAATAATTCATGGGTACTAACCATCAAAAAAACAAAACTAGATCTGAGTATTTTGAATAAATCTATAGGGAAAATTTCAATGAAAGATTAAAAATTAAAGATTTGCAAATTAAAAATTAAAGATTGCAAAGATTATATCTTACTTGAAATTTCTGTGTGTTCTTTAATAATAAGTTACCAGTTGCCAAAGGTGAATATGAATTCAGGAAAGATGAATGGAAAAAAATATGTAATTCATTTTGTGACTAATATAATCATTTAAAATATGTTCAGCCAGTTAAGATGAACTGTTAACTTATTTTACTTACATAATTTCATTTATACCTTTACTTATTGAATAAGTAATATATTTTTTAGCATAGTACAATGCATCAGTCACAGTTAAACACTGGGGTAGGAAGAGTTTAAGCCCCGTCTCTACTTCCAAGGAAGGACCATCAAGCAGGATCTAAGCCGATATGCTGGGAGAGAGTAAGGACAGTGTGTGTTTGCTTTAGTTTTTATCACAGTGCCTGATACATAGTTAGCACTCAATAAATACTTGCTAAAATACATCAATTAACAGAACAAAAGGTCCAGTAAGATTATGCCAAAGCGCTAGGAACAGAAAGAAAAGAGGGACTAATTCTGTCTGTGGTTGTCAAGAAGTGAAAAGGATGAGCTTGATCCCATGGTTGAGTTTGATCCCATAATTCAGTTTGAGAAGACAGAGCATTCTTCTTTGGTAGAATGTCTACCATCCATACTAAGTGATTCTTTTTGATGTGCCAATCATAGGAACATGATAACCCCTTACACACATATCCAGCCATCCACAGATGGGCACTTGTCCCAAGATTAGGCAATCAAACTCATTTTGGTAAATTGAATTTATAGAAGTCAAGTGAAACTGACATTAACAAAATGTTATTTTCACTTACAGAAATTTTGGTTTTGATACAGTGAGTTAGGGATTAGTAGCAGAGAAAGATGCGGCAGCATCACTAGAACTTCTAACAAGTTTTATCTCTCTATTTGGTACTTTTTAATAAGAAGGTTTAATGTTAAGACCTTGTAGTAAAACCTAACGAAGCAATTCATGGGTTAAAAGTTCCTTTTACATCTATTATCTCACAGAATCTTTAAAAATTTTCATGAAGTAATTTTAACATCTCTCAAAGATATCATCTCTCTTTTTTTATTCAAGAGGGCTTAGTCTGAGCTGTGGAAATAGCCCCCCTAATGACCTGCCTTCAGGATTCCAGCCCTCCCACTCTAAATTCCATCTCCTTGGTAACTACCAAAGTCCCAAAACACAACTTTAATCAAATTACTTAATGACTGCTCACTGACTATAGGTAAAAATCCAAATGATTTAGGATAAGCATCATCTCCTAAACTCCTGCTATAAAATGCAAGTTTCTTACATTCTGAACTATTGGAAATTTCACAAGCATGTCATGCTTATAATCATTAATTTTTTTCTATACTTCCCTGGGTTGTATTTTCTCTGCCTAGAACATGTGTAATAATATTTGTCACAGTGCAGTGAAATCTTTTGTTTACATTTTTAATTACCATACTGGATTAGATAGCATGTTCTACTTACCTCTTAACACCTGGACATAACACAATGCCTAGCAATTTGTTAGTGTTTAACACATGTTTATTGATTATGTTTCTTTCTCCACCATGATAAGAGCCAAGGAGATTAAGTAACTTGTTCAGCCTTCGTAAAAGAAGAGACCAATATTTAAACACAAGTCTTATGGTTCTAGTTTAAACTTGTTTGAATTTACCTCACTTCCCAAACACTGGCAGACCAGAAGTCTGCAGAAAATTAATGCCGAGGGAACAAGTAGCAGCTTTCTAGTAGTTTCACAGACTCAAACCATTTGTCACTGGGGATCAGGTAGAGGGGAGGATTGAAGAAGGAAAATAACCAAAGTTATGGCTCTTTGTACCACCATTTTCTGTCTAGCACTTGTATCAGTAAATTTTATATTAATTATGAACCAATGAAGGTAAACTGAATTTTTTTTTCTAATTAGCTGTTAGTGTCATAGATGAATACAATACTAACCCCAAAAAGTGACATTAACCTTATCTCTGCCCCAGCAAACACCCTTCTTTCTTTCTTTATTGCATATTTTTATTCTTATAAATAGGATCTTTTGGGTCTTAACAATTTAATTCATATGCCTTATGTGATATCTGAATGCTGACATTTTTTGGCGAAATTTCTTGTTTTCATTAATTGCCAGTAAAATGGCCCAGATTGAACTTATATCAAAAAAAATTCCAATTATCTCCAGATTTTTTGTATGGGAGGATCTTGGTCTTTTCACCTTAGTCAGATTTATTTTTGTACTTGGCAACTTTTTATGAACTTTTGAGTCTACACAGTTTCTCTTAGATGCTATTTATTTCATTATCATTCTGTATTCAAAAGAAAGAAAAGACAACCTTGCAAAATTAACTAAAAATATCTTGGTTTTAATTTTATAATAACTCCTGAACTGTGAAAATGTAAATATACTCAATTTATTATTTGACAACAAAGTGACTGATAAAGGCATTTATGTCATTAATTATAAGTTTAAAATTTTGAGAAATTTTCCCATTGTGTAGATACTTGATGGCATGATTAGTAACAAAATTCAATGCATGTTATGACACAGAAGAACACAACTCACTAGAGAAATGTACAGGAAATGGAGCTGCCTTGGGGATTATATTAACTGTATTTCCTTATTTTCTGTATTTTTGATGCTCCAGCATTTGGAACTTTGATCCTGGAAACAGTGCCCCTCCCATTGCTAGTTAGTTCCTAGAGATAGCAAACAAATCCCCTGCCAATGCACTTTTTTTTTTTTTTTTTTTTTTTTTTTGCGGTACACGGGCCTCACTCTTGTGGAGCCCAGGCTCCGGACGCGCAGGCTCAGCGGCCTGGCTCACAGGCCCAGCCGCTCCGCGGCATGTGGGATCTTCCCGGACTGGGGCGCGAACCCGTGTTCCCTGCATCGGCAGGGGGACTCTCAACCACTCCGCCACCAGGGAAGACCCATGGGTACCTTTTTAACACATGGATGCTTATTATAATAATCTGAGGCATTTCAGCAGTATGTAAAAGAGAAGTAAGGGAGGTCACAAAAGGAATAAATGCACAGGATAAAGGATAGAGTATAGATGATCTCTAAAATTCTTTCCAGCTCTGAGATATTATTATTCTATGATTATAATACCCATAATTGGCTCTTAATTAATGTATCAGTTTTCACTTTCATAGAGCTATGTATATATAAAATACACAATAAACATACATATACTGAAATACTCTTAATACAAGTACCAGCAATAGATTTAAAAATGAATTTACTGTGTAAGGTTGTAACACCTAAAGTATGTGATTAAGTGTGATCTCAGGGAAGAGGGACATGGAATGGTTATGACTGATCTCTCAAGAAATTTGTGTATAAACGAAACATAAAGGAAATGATGGAGGCTCACTGAGGTAGCCTAGAAATCCAAGATGATAAACTTAAGTATTTTCTTAGGGGAGGTAACATGGCTTTCTGCAATGGAGCCTATTTAAGAGGTAAGCACCTAGAATAATTGTTGCAAGTGCTAATTCGTGAGCTGAGAACTAGAGTCCTCTCTGCACTTTGATTTTATTAACTCTTTCAGGAAGTGTTTGATCTTAGGTGAGGATGTAAAAATTGTACCATTTAATGGATTATAGTTAGAGACCTTAGTATCAAACTCATGTTATCTTAATACAGTTGGTTACATATAGAAATGTTTATAGGTATGTGCATATGAACAGGTTAGTATACATTTATGCATTTCTTCACTCTGTCAGTTGAGAGGGCCTAAAAGAAACAATATGCCAGTAGCAAAGAGCATACCTGGTCCCTGGATCTTGGTTTCTAATGCCACTCTCCAATAAAACATACCAAGGCCACTGGAAAAATGGCTGATTCTAAGACTCAGGTAGGAAATATGCAAGATGAGCCTAGAGCATCACTTAATTCCAGAAATTAAGGAAGTAAATGAAAAAAATAACAATGCTAAGATATGTTAAAGGGACAAAGGAAGTAGATGAAAGAACTCGTGATAGCCAAAGCTGGAACAGTTTGAGCAAGAGAATAAGGTAGTATTAGAGTGTAACCCGAAGTATAAAATAAGTATTAATGAATCATACTGAAGCAAAAGATTATCGAATAAATAAATAAATTGTGAAGAAGAAACAAATTCCAAGATACACCTCCCTCAAGGAGATACTGCATATTCCCCCATTCGCTTCATATTGGCTGTGCATAATAACTGCCTTCCAAAGAGTACAGAAAAAAAAAGAATAATTTTACAGTGGAGAAATCTGACAAACACTATCTCAGCCAGGTGATCAAGGTTAACATCAACAGTGAAAAGTCATGTTGATCGTATATGCCTGTGATATTGTGATTTTTAATGAGGAATATATATTTGGTCTTTGTCTCCAATTTTGCCACAAAACTCTTAAAACCCTTGGAGTTTCCAAAGTGTTGGAAGCCATAAACGTATTTTTTTTGTTATGAGATAAACTTTGGGCCACCTAAGGATGGGGTGGGGGGAGCTGGTGGCCAGTGGACCCAACCCAGTGATTAGAGGGTTGCAACTTTGAGTCCCACCCCCAGACCTCTGGGGAGGGATGAGGGGCTGGAGATTGAGTTCAATCACCAATGGTCAGTGATTTAATCCACCCCTCCTACTTAATGAAGCTTCCATAAAACCCCAGAAGGGTGGGGTTCATAGAGTTTCCAGGTTAGTGAACAAGAGCACTTCCACACATCACATCATGCTGGCTGCAAACTCTACAAGAACTCTACAAGCTCATTGTTTTCAGGATCTTGCTCTATGTTTCTCTTCAGCTGGCTATTGATTCATATCCCTTGATACTCTTTGTAATAAACTGGTAATCTAGTGAGAAAACTGGTTTCCTGTGTTCTTTGAGCTGCTCTAGCAAATTAATGGAGCTCAAGGAAGGGGTTCTGGGAACCTCTGATTTATACCCAGTCCCTCAGAAGCACAGCTAACAACCTGGACTTGTGATTGGCATCTGAAGTGGGGGCAGTCTTATGGGACTGAGCCCTTAACCTATGGAATCTGATGCTATCTCCAGGTAGATAGTGTCAGAATTGAATTGAATTGTAAGATAGCCAGCTAGGGTCAGAGAATTGCCTGGTGGTGTGGGGAAAAAAGCCACACTAGTGTGGAACTAGGGTGCAGAACCATAGTACCCTTGATATGATTGATGAAAATGTGATCTTCCTCTCCCAGACACATAACCCCAGTCTAATCACGAGAAAAACATCATGCCAATACTAACTGAGGAACATTCTACAAAATACCCGACCTGTACTCCTCAAAACTGTCAAGGTCATAAAAAACAAAGAAAGTCTGAGAAGATGTCCCAGCCCAGAGGAGCCTAGGAGACTTGACTACTAAATATAACATGGTATCTTTCATAGAAACCTGGAACAATAAGAAGCTGTTAGGTAAAAACCAAGGAAATCTGCATTTCTACCAGCGAAGCACAAGGGTTCCAACTTCTCCACGTCCTTTCCTTGCTTTCTGGTGTTGTTTTGTTGCTTTTGTTTTGTTTTTTTTATAATACATGTTTGGACAACTTGAAGTAATATCTCACTGTGGTTTTGATTTGCATTTCCCTGATGATTAGTGAATCTATTAGCCATTTGTATATCTTATTTGGAGAAATATCTATCCAAGTCCTTAGCCTAATTTTTAACCTGGTTATTAGGTTTCTTGTTATTGAATTGTATAAGTTACTTACATATTTTGGAAATTGACCTCATATCAGATATATGGTTTGCAAATATTTTTTTCCATTCTGTAGGTTGTCTTTTCACCCTGTTGACAGTTTCCTCTGCTTTGCAGAAGATTTTTAGTTTGATACAGTCTTGGAGGGGAAGAGTGTTTGTTTGTTTTGGCGATATTGGGGAGATTATTTTTGTGAATCTGTTAACTCCACTTATCCTGGCACTTATTCTCCACTTATCTCAGAGCTTCCCCTCAGTACGTCTCAGTAGGAAATGCTGCAGAGGTGCTAAGATGCCAAGACCCAAATCCCCTCACTTTTGTGGTCCCAAACATGGCCATAAAATTCCCAGGCAATTTATCCTTGTTTCAGGCATCTTTTTCTTCAACTCCATTGTAACATACAAATACCATCATTTTCTATGTATGCCTTTTGTGGAAAGGATAAAGAAGGAGGCCTTTTTGTGACAGTCTTTGGGAGAAGAAAGCTGGTCTTTAGCCTTGGTTTGCTTCTGTTAATAGTTTCACCCTAAGGAACAATTGTCTATATCTACTCTTGAGACAATTAAATTAATATTTTATCAGATAATAGATGACTCAGGTATTGATGGGGATGTACAATGTTAAAACTGAAAAGTATATTGTGATTTTCAGTTATTTGCTAAACGTATCCCAAACTCAAGACAACTCTCTAGCTGTCGAGTTTTGATTTCAGGGACATTATAAAATGTATTCTTTTAAGTTCAGGTTAACCAAAAAGGTTACCCAGTGGTTCTCGGATTCCTAAATAAACATACAATAAGCTAGACAGAAATTCTCAGGCTGTCCTTACAATACTGGCTGTTAACAACCACAATTAAGGCAGACTACATATCAATTATTATTTGTCTGGAACATCAACTTCCTTAAGCATAAAAGGAAGTGAGGCAGCCTGCTTTACTGTCTTCCCTCTTTAGCTAATTAGTACTGTTTTTAATGGCTTCATCTGCCCAGGATCAATTGTCTAATAGGAACAGTGCTCTGTCAGTTAACAAGGTGAGGAACTGTAGAACGTGATTATGTCTGGCTCCAAAATTGTGCTTTAAACAACACTAAAACAATCATGTGACAGAATAAATAGACTAATAGACCCAGGCAGTATTTTTGTCTAATTCTTGTACAAACTTAGTGTTCTAGTAACATTTATGGAAAAATAAAAAGGAAAGCATACGAGAAAGAAAAAAATGAAGGGAGATTTAAAGACAAACATAAGACCATATACACACAAACGTGCACCCCCCCCATACACATATACATAGAGAGTCTCTAAAAACTTCAGTTAAGAAAGGAACCAAAAGTATTATAAACTCGTACTTAACGAGTATTACCATAAGGAATGTTGATGTGATGATGAGCCCTATTTTCCAAAAATGCTTTTTGCAAAAATAAACTGTACCGTGGTTGTGCTGATTGTAACATAAACTATGTTCATTTTCCGGTCAAAAAACACATTTCCAGTCAACCCAGTGAAGAAATGGGTACTGATGATATTCACCTGTATGCAAGTGGCTTTTAGAATCTCTTACCAGACTTATATAGCAATTTTGATTCTAGTAAATGTGCTAAACAATGGACTGTCTAATAAAGACATATCTGAAAATATTAATTTATACTATTCTTCCTAAGGTGATCTAGGACTGGGCTCATGGAATGAACCAAGACAAACTGAGATGACTGGCAGAGAGTAGTCATTATCCTGAGAGGTAGTATATGCAGTGGTTAAGGGCATGGGCTCAGGACCCACATTAACTGAGCTTAACACCACTATTTACTAGTTTGTGTAACTGGGGCAAGTTACTTTACTTCTATCTCAGTTTTCTTATCTGTAAAAAGGGGATGATATAAATAAGATTTTTATAAAGATTTAAGGAGTGACTCAGGAACTCAGAGAACAATCTGACACAAAGGAAGCATTACAGAAAGTTTAGCTATTATTAGGAGTATCAAAAAATACTTTATCTTGATCAATTAGTTGAACACAGGCACTGACAAAGGTATTTTCTGAGCCAATAACTCTCATCATGCCCCCTTTCTTCAGTTTATCAACAATGCAAGAAGAGTCTGATTTGCTCTAAAAATGTTACACCTTGAAATATGCCAATTCTCTAAAGCTGTGTTTTTCAAAGTGCTATCTACAGACCAGAAGTAGCAGCATTACCCAGGAACTTCTTAGATATTCACATTATCAAGCCCCATCTAGATCCTACTCAGTCAGAAACTTTGAGGGTGGAGTCAGCAATCTGTTGTAAAAAGCCTCCCGGATGATTCTGATGTATACTAACGTCTAGAACCGCTGGGCTAATACTCCAAAACTACAGGCGTGTTTCTCCTCACTACGAAATAAATGAATTCTTAACTACTAAAAATACAGGTTTCTTATCAATGGAATAATATAGAATTGTTCAAAATAACTCAAATCTATCCTTGAATCCATGTTAATGTCAAGGGGTTTTAAAATCTTAAAAAAAAAGTCCAAAGCTATTAACCAAAATGCCTAGCTTTAGTTTGAAAATATTAACATCATCATGCAGAAGAAAAATTTTAGAGAAAAGGGAAGAAATAATTGAGTTATGAAGAAATAAGACATTAAAGGTGTGAATCAAACACTTTTTCTGCTTGGAGAGCTTACATGAGATATGGTATGTTACATAAATTGGTTTAAATAATTCTTATAACCCAGCTTTTCATTTTATTAATTAATTGTAAATAACTAATTGATTACTTATTAAACTCAGAGCCCAAGTTTTCTCCATTTTTATGAAACATTTAACATGTTTCTTTGGATGGTGCAATATAGTATACAAATGCCTATGACAATGTGGCATCTGTTGAACATATCTGGCCTACAGAATTGCTTTATTTAAACTGACCAGTGTTTTGAAAATCAGGAAATTTTTCATAAACATTAGAAATTCCAGCTTCTCTTGAAAAACTGTAAGATCTGCATTACCACAGATCTTTGCATTACCACAAGTGTTCTGTTCTCTAAGATTACGTAGCATCTGCTTTCTTGGGTGCTGAGTTTGACTGCCTCTAGCTCAGCTGACTTCAGTCATCAGACATCTGACCTTGTACCCTATCCTCAAACAAGCCTGGGACAGAAACCCTAAGCAAATGGCAGATCTCTTCCCAGGCTACCTATCTTCCCCGTGTCTCCACTGGTAAAATATTAAAATCTATCAAATAGAATTATTCCAATGGCTTGGGGGGTGGGGAAATAACGTGTAGACAAAATTTTAAATCTATCACTCTTAGCCTCATTACATGTATAGTCAAACAATGAAGCTATTATATCTCTGTAGATTTCCCTGAGCCTAACACAGAAGAGGGAATAGGTGTACAACTGAAAGTCTCTTCTGGAATCAATATCAACTGTAGGATTTATGCTTTGACATTGAAAACCTAGATTTGAAAACCTAGATTTCCACTTCAAAGTTAGAATTTTAAAAATGAGAACATTGGAAGAGATAAGTTAAATCCAAATGTATTAGGTATAAGGTAGTATAGATTTTATGAAAGTTTTTTTTTTCTAAAAAGAGAATTATTTGCTAGAAAAGACAGTTTAGATATCTCTGGAAACTTTGGTTTTAATGTTAGTCCAGCTGTGAGTGGCTTTGTGGATATGAACTAGTCATTTAACCTCTCAGGCCCTCAGAGTACTCTTCTATAAAATGAGGAGGCTGGACTGAGGTACCTTCCAGCTCTCAAAGTCTATTCTGTGATTCTAGGATGCTGGGGGCAGTCAATTCATTTCAGTTTTTTTGTATAAATGACATCCAGTGTCATGAAATAATGTATCAAGAGCAGCAGCAGGGTCCTTCTATCCTGAATTTGGTTTGAAGCCAGCAGATAAGGTTGCTTGAATTCATTTTCTTTCTTTGGTGAGGGGATAAGTTTGACGACCTAATGGGCCTTTTCCATCTCTTGTATCTTTGATGAGGCTACTAGGCCTCTACGTTGGGAACTGCAAAGAGTTACTGTGGTGAATTCCCCTTTGTAGTGATTTTTCTCTTTTTCATCATGTTTGACATTTTTGCAATTGTGCTTTGATTCAGATTATATCCGCTACGTAGCTCAGTGTGCTAGTGAGCTGAGACTTTGCTAAGATATAGATGCCCAAGTATAGAAATTGAAAATGACAAGCTCAAGTTCTGCCGCATGCTGTTTATATACATTATTTGAAGTAGCTGGGTGCAGTTCAGTGAAGTTCCATAGTGGTCATATGGGCTTCAACAAAAAATAGTTACTTATTTTCTTTTATACTTATTTACTGGTAAATTACTACAATATCCCTTTCTTTTCTTTTCTCTGTTTTCTTTGAACAATTTCTAAGGTGCATATTCCCTGGCAGTCCATTTCAGGAAATAAAAATGGATATTCCATGAAAATGGACTTTAGTTATAAGGATATTTTGCTTCAAGCAAAGGGAAAATAAAAACATTTTAAATTCAGTTCTTCCAGCAAATAAAAGTTTGGGAAAAAGCAATCAAATTTGCTTTATACACTTCATCATTAAAAAATCATCTTTTACAGCTTTCTAAACAGTGGAGAATAGAAAAATACAACAAAGGTGGGAAATTATCCAGAAAATAAAGTAAAAACATTAAACAGAATTTTCATAGACAAAAAAAAGCCCAGTTTTGATACTGTTAATTCTGAAAATTATATGTATATATATAATTATACACACACACACACACACACACACACACACACACACACACACATATATATATATATACACATACACACATACATACTTATACATTTGGACCAAACCCATACAAAGTTTGAATTTTACATGTTGCTTTCCAATGCTGTAAGTAATTTAGAAAATTCCTTTAATTCCTTTAATATTTCAGAGTCATTTCCAAAAACCGACTACAATGAATAAGAGAGGACATAAAAGGAAAAGCTTCAAGGAAGAGAAAGGAGAGTGAAGTTTGTAATTATTCTCCAAGATGAATCACAATTATGAAGTAATCTAAGAATCAAACATACCAAAGATGAAACAGTGGAAATTTTTCTTTTACCAACATTCTTCCTTAACAATAAAAATGATAAAAACACTAAATTTCCATTAACTGAGTTTGTGTTGTTCAGAAAGCATGATAAATTTGTTAATAGTAAATGAATCGAATGCAAGTCTCAAATACAATTACAGTTGCAAATAATTGTCAAATTCCTCCTCTATAAAAGTTATTTAAAATTTAAATAGGAAAACAATAAAATGTTTAAATTCTCTCTAAGTCACTTCAATGCTAACATGCTTAAATAAGATAAAAGCAATTTTAGTATTAAGTTTTTAGTTAGAAATAATATTAGGTAATAACAAGATTGTGAGCATGTGCGCGCGCGCACACACACACACACACACACACACACACTAGCATACCCTGCCTGTTAACAAGCCATTGAAATTATGGTCCATTACTGTATGTTTTGAATTAAATTTTGACTTTTATTCTCCTTGCTTTAAAACAGAACTCCTTCTATTTATAAAGAAATATTTCTACTATAGGATAAACATGCATGTTAGAATTCAGATTCACTAGAAAGTGAAAGTAGTCTAGATGATGCTAATATTTAAATTAGGCAAGGAAGATATGCTTGACAAAGGAAGTTTCCACTGAGCCCCTCTTCCTCCACCCAGGTTTTTAAATTCAAGTAATGGTCAATTAATGGAATTTTCTATTGCGGTGAATACTAGTTCTTATTGTTAGTTTTTTATTCACTGGTCTGCTTGACACTGATTAACTTTTGCCAAGGGATTCCTTTTCTTTACACAAAGATGTGCATCAGAACAGATCTTCACGTTGATAGAAACAGTGCATGAGCATTTAGTCAGTTATCTTTATTTCACACCAAAAAAATCATATTGCTCCAGCAGTGAGAAATAAGTTTCTTCAAGAGCAACAATGAACCAAATTATACTAAATCATTCTTTTGTAATTTTTAAACCCAAGCTCTTTTTAAATTTTATAGCATTAAATAATCTTAAAGCATGTTAAATGAATGTAGTCAACACACACTTCTAAATATCAGCTGTACAGGAAATGAAAATCCAAACAATTCAGCTAATAAACTCTTCCTACCCGTCACTAAAAAAAAAAAAAAAAAGGGAATGATGAAGTAGAAGAAACACAACCATTCCAATTGGGTTATGTATCATCAAAGAAACATTTAGGAATACAATAAACATCTCAAATCAAAAGTTCAATAATAATACAAATAGATAAAGTGAAAAGGAATAATAAAGTGAGAGATAATTGAACTTGGGAGGAAAAAAGAAGAAAAGATAACAGAAATAAATATTAAACTAACAGATACCCCAAAACCAATAAGTTTTAAGGGAAACTTACTAAAAAGGATAGAATAGCAATTATAAAACAATAAGAATAAAAATAAAATAAAAAATAAATTAAAATGGTCAAACAGAAAATAGTCTAAAGGTTAACCAAAGAAGATCTAACATCTGCACAACTGGAGATTTTGGGAAAAAACAAACAAACAAACAAACAAAAAAACAATGGAAGAGTAGTAATATTTTTAAACTATGATACAAGAAAAATCCCTGTAAATAAAATGAGAAATGTTGAAATGACAGTTTCTATGCTGCATAAAAATTAGCAAAAATTTAGCAGCTTAAAACAACACACAGTTTTTGTCTCACAGTTTCTGTGGGTCAAGATTCCAGGCATGGATTAGTGAGTCCTTGGCTCAGAGTCTCACAAGCTTACAACAAAAGCTATAGCTGTGTTCTCTTCTGGGAACTGGACTAGGGGGCAATGTTTGTTGGCAGAATTCATTTCCTTGCAGCTGTATGACTTCTTTATTGCTATTAGCCAGAGGCCTCTCTTGGACCCTAGAGACCACCCACATTACATGCTGCATGATATTCCCATAAGCATTTCACAACGTGGTAGTTTGCTTCTTCAAATCCAGCAGGAGAATAAGAAGTCTACTAGCAAAATGGTCTTATATACAATAACAAAGTCATGGGAGTGATAAAACATCAAGTTTCCAATATTCAATTGCTTAGAAGTCAGTCATGGACACCATTCACACTAGAAGTTATATGAATACCAAATGGCAGGGACCATTGAAGAGGTGTCACATTAGGGTCTGTCTACCACAAAGGCCAAACTGATGTGAAAGATTCAACCAGTAACAATCTGAAACAAGCTGAAAATTCTTTTTAAATTTGTCTTCATAATTCATAGTTCCTCCATAATAGAAACACTATTCAAATAACTATAGAGTGTAAATAAATCAAGAATTTTGAAAATAAAGTTAATAAAAAAATTAAATAACACAAAATAAAACTGAAAAAAATGAAAATATATTGGATTAAAAGTCAAATTTAATGTCACATTATTAGAACATGTTGGTAATAATTTTTATTCTTTTCCTTGTTATAACCAGAATTCCCATTTTCTTTGCACCGTATTTTCTACTTCCAATTATTTTTATTAATTAAATAATAGCTAATTAGCAAATATATATTAAATATTTGCTACTAATCATTATGTAACAGGCACTGTGCTAGGCATGTTGAAGTCTTAAAAATGCAATATTTCTTTAAAGCTGGAACTGTCCATTTTTAACTGGAAGTACATTCTGTATTCACATTTAAGTAATAATAGAAATTCTAGGAAAGCAATCTAACACTCTACCCTTTGTGTTCCTTACACTCATATCCTTTGCTTAGATTGGTAACTTTGATACCTGTTTTCAATCTGTCCTACACTCTACCTCCTTGTCATTGGACTCTTTTTACACTCTAGAATCTTGACCTCTAATTCATATTTATCTTTGCTCTCTGCTCTGGATTTGCCATATATCTAGAGCCACAGGGGAGAAAGTTTCCATCCCAAGGGATATGGGACCTCACTAGATGGGCAAGCCTTCCCTGTGCCTAATGTGGGAGAAGGAACATTAAGCCAGTCTAGCTTATTAACGTCTCCGATGTATTCCTTTCTGCTTCAATCAAAATCACCTTCATTATCATCTTCCCCATCATCATGATCAACACCACTGAATATTTGTCATGCAACTCCAAATATTCACAACAAATTGAATGCTAAGCACTTGAAGTACATCAAATTAAATTAGATAATTATCTATTGAGACTTTATTGTTATCATTTTAGAACAGTTGAAAAACCTCAGTTACACAGAGGTTAAATGACTTGTCCAATATGTAGTTAATGTCAGAGCTGGGATTCAAATACTAGGCCAGTCTGATTCCAAGACAGACAGTCAACCACTGCACTGGACTGCCTTCCATTATCAATGTTTATTAAGCATTTAGGATGTTTCAAGCTTAAAACACCATTCTTTCCATGATATAGTTACAACTATCTACTGCAATTTAGATATACTTAAGGGTTGCCATATACATTACTGATTTAATAATATTACCCTTATTTTAGAACAAAGCTGATTTCTCAAAACTTTATAGTTATCATTCCATTCACAAAAGCTAAAGAGTTATAAGATTGTACATAACAGAGGAAAATAAATATCATTGTAATTTTATTGAAAAAAGTTTAAATCTATATGTAAAACTTTGAAATCCATGGTGATGGAAACTGAAACTATTATTAAAAGTAGATGCTTTCCTGAAACGAAAAGAGGCTGTGAAAATAGGAAAAATAATTTTTAAATGGATACAATTTGTTGCCGTAAAACAAACCAAATCTCTTTGGCGTCTGAAATAATGAAGAAAAGAAGTGAAGAATTGCTGTAAAGATCATTAAAGATTTAACTCAGTGAATAATCAGGTTATAATAGCCAAGTGTCATACACATTCAAAATGAGTGACTCACACCTTATGACAGTAGATCCCTGACCTGCTGCAATCCCTGGACAAAATAACAGGTATCCCAGAACTAGCCCTGAAACAACTCAACACCTTACTTTTGAAGGAAATTTGCTAGTCCTTCAAAAAGAAAAATAAAGAGGAAAGGCAGATATTTAGAGTAAATCATATATGGCCACTCAACCTAAGAATTACCAACATGATAGTTAATATGAAGACTTTAGAAAATGCTAAAGCTACATATATTCAGCATGCACACACACATACATACATTCACACATGCATGCATGCACACATCCACAGAACACACTGGGTCCAAATCTTTATGTTTCCTTGGTAGAGGAAGATTTAATCCATAAATTAATTTAGTATATCATGTATTATATAAATTATATAATATCATTGTTAAGTCACTAACTATTAATATAAAGCTATGAACAGAATTGTGTTCTTAGTACTAAGAGGCTGGTCTAAAAAGCAAGGACAGAGAAAGAGAAAAGGAGTTTGGATCAGAGCAGACATACACAAGCAAACACACAAGTTATTGTGTACTCATCAGATGTTCCTAAGGCCTTGAAAAGTTATGGTTATAAAGGAATACGCATTCTGGAGGATAATGAGTGTCAAGGAATGAGGTGGGATGGCTTTTATGTGGTTTCCAATAATCAAATAGTATGTTAAATATCCTATGTGATAGAAGATATTGATTATGTTCTGTTAGGAAATATAAACCAAAACAAAAATGATAACTGAAATATTTAACAATTGAGATTATGACAAAATTCTGAATGTAAGTAGATGCACTAACAGTCTGTTTTGTGGCCTCTTTCAAATTTTTTTTTTTTTTTTTTTTTGGCCATGCCACACAGCTTGTGGTTATCTTAGTTCCTTAACCAGGGATCAAACACATGCCCCCCACAGTGGAAGCAAGGAGTCCTAACCACTGGACTGCCAGGGAATTCCCTGGCACCTCTTTCTCAAGCCCTCCTTCAGAGGTAGATGGCTGGGTTGTCTACTTATCTGACTGTCTTACTTGAGAATCATTACATTTAAGCTTATTATTTTTTACTTTAAATCTTAATTACATAAGAAATAATAATCATTCAATAAACATTTACGTATGAATAAGATTATAGCTTAACACATGATTACTAAGCAATAATAAGCTTTTTCTATGGAACATCAGCTCTTATCCATTAACATTTTATTGCAATAGACTACATCTTAACATTTACGTGCTTGTCCACATGCACAAGTGCAGGACAGAATGTGCCTTTCCTGTCCATTCTGGCTTAGAGTAGTGGGACCTAAAACTGAGCTATGCACACCCATTTCTTCTCCAAGACTCACCAATAAGCTAGGTCACTCTTCTTTCCTTAGGGAGGAGTGGAGATTGGTAGAAATTTAAGCCACATGTGTTACTCTAGCTGAAGTCCCTCCACCATGAGAATATAAGGAGAGGGGAATAAAGGCTTTCCTTTAATCTTCACTACTAAGTGTTGAGGCAAAGCCAGAACACAAAGTGGAATCCAGGGCAGTGTTCTTTCTTCAGTCCACTTGACTTCATTATGCACTAAATGGAATGGATTGAAGAAAGCACAAGGTATATGATGTGGACTGAAAAGAGAGGTTAATGGAAGATATATAAACTCATTCCAATTTCAACTTAGTAAATTCTTGAAATTTAAAAAAAAAAATCACTACTGAAGCAATTGTAAATTTTGACCGGGGTTAGTCCAACACCTGTCCACAACAAGAAGAACTTCAGTTCCTTTATTTTTTTTTAATATTTGAATTATATTTTATTTATTTTTTTAATACAGCAGGTTCTTATTAGTTTTCAGTTTTACACACATCAGTGTATACATGTCAATCCCAATCGCCCGATTCATCACACCACCACCACCACCACCAACCACCCCATCACTGCTTTACCCCCTTGGTGTCCATACATTAGTGCTCTACATCTGTGTCTCAACTTCTGCCCTGCAAACCGTTTCATCTGTACCATTTTTCTAGGTTCCACATACATGTGTTAATATACAATATTTGTTTTTCTCTTTCTGACTTACTCCACTCTGTGTGACAGTCTCTAGATCCATCCACCTCTCTACAAATGACCTAATTTCGTTTCTTCTTATGGCTGAGTAATATTCCATTGTATATATGTACCACATCTTCTTTATCCATTCATCTGTCGATAGACACTTAGGTTGCTTTCGTGACCTGGCTATTGTAAATAGTGCTGCAATGAACATTGGGGTGCATGTGTCTGTTTGAATTATGGTTTTCTCTGGGTATATGCCCAGAAGTGGGATTGCTGGATCATATGCTAATTCTATTTTTAGTTTTTTAAGGAACCTCCATACTGTTCTCCATAGTGGCTGTATCAATTTACATTCCCAACAACAGTGCAAGAGGGTTCCCTTTTCTCCACACCCACTCTAGCATTTGTTGTTTGTAGATTTTCTGATGATGTCCATTCTAACTGGGGTGAGGTGATACCTCATTGTACTTTTGATTTGCATTTCTCTAATAATTAGTGATGTTGAGCAGCTTTTCATGGGTTTCTTGGCCATCTGTATGTCTTCCTTGGAGAAATTTCTATTTAGGTCTTCTACCCATTTTTGCACTGGGTTGTTTGTTTTTTTTTTTTTAATATTGAGTTGCATGAGCTGTTTATATATTTTGTAGATAAATCCTTTGTCCATTGATTATTTTGCAAATATTTTCTCCCATTCTGAGGGTTGTCTTTTGGTCTTGTTTATGGTTTCCTTTGCTGTGCAAAAGCTTTGAAGTTTCATTAGGTCCCACTTGTTTATTTTTGTTTTTATTTCCATTACCCTAGAAGGTGGATCACAAAAAATCTTGCTGTGATTTATGTCAAAGAGTGTTCTTCCTATGTTTTCCTCTAAGAGTTTTATAGTGTCCAGTCTTAGATTTAGGTCTTGAATCCATTGTGAGTTTATTTTTCTGTATGGTGTTAGGGAGTGTTCTAATTTCATTTTTTAAATGTAACTGTCCAGTTTTCCCAGCATAATTAATGAAGAGACTGTCTTTTCTCCATTGTATATCCTTGTCTCCTTTCTCATAGATTAGTTAACTATAGGTGCATGGGTTTATCTCTGGAATTTCTATCTTGTTCCATTGATCTATGTTTCTGTTTTTGTGCCAGTACCATATTGTCTTGATTACTGTAGCTTTGTAGTATAGTCTGAAGTCAGGGAGTCTGATTCCTCTGGCTCCGTTTCTTTTCCCTCAAGACTGCTGTTGCTACTCAGGGTCTTTTGTGTCCCCATACAAATTTTAAGATTTTTTGTTCTAGTTCCATAAAAATGCCATTGGTAATTTGATAAGGATTGCATTGAATCTGTAGATTGCTTTGGGTAGTATAGTCATTTTCACAATATTGATTCTTCCAATCCAAGAACATGGTATATCTTTCCATCTGCTGGTATCATCTTTAATTTCTTTCATCAGTGTCTTATAGTTTTCTGCATACAGGTCTTTTGTCTCCCTAGGTATTTTATTCTTTTGTTGCAATGGTAAATGGGAGTGTTTCCTTAATTTCTCTTTCAAATTTTTCATCATTAACGTATAGGAATGCAACAGATTTCTGTGCATTATGTTTGTATCCTGCAACTTTACCAAATTCATTGATTAGCTCTAGTAGTTTTCTGGTGGCATCTTCAGTATTCTCTATGTAGGGTATCATGTCATCTGCAAACAGTGACAGTTTTACTTCTTCTTTTCCAATTTGTATTCCTTTTATTTCTTTTTCTTCTCTGATTGTCGTGGCTATGACTTCCAAAACTATGTTGAATAGTGCTGAGAGTGGACATCCTTTTCTTGTTCCTGATCTTAGAAGAAATGCTTTCAGTTTTTCACCATTGATAATGATGTTTGCTGTGGGTTTGCCATATATGGCCTTTATTATGTTGAGGTAGGTTCCCTCTATGCTCACTTTCTGGAGAGTTTTTATCATAAATGGGTGTTGAATTTTGTCAAAAGCTTTTTCTGCATCTATTGAGATGATCATATGGTTTTTATTCTTCAATTTGTTAATATGGTGTATCACATTGATTAATTTGCGTATATTGAAGAATCCTTGAATCCCTGGGGTAAATCCCACTTGATCATGGTGTATCATCCTTTTAATGTGTTGTTGGATTCTGTTTGCTAGTATTTTGTTGAGGATTTTTGCATCTATATTCATCAGTGATATTGGTCTGTAGTTTTCTTTTTTGTAGTATCTTTGTCTGGTTTTGGTGTCAGGGTGATGGTGGCCTCATAGAATGAGTTTGGGAGTGGTCCTTCCTCTACAATTTTTTGGAAGAGTTTGAGAAGGATGGATGTTAGCTCTTCTCTAAATGTTTGATAGAATTCACCTGTGAAGCCATCTGGTCCTGGACTTTTGTTTGCTGGAAGATTTTTAATCACAGTTTCAATTTCATTACTTGTGATTGGTCTGTTCATATTTTCTATTTCTTCCTGGTTCAGTCTTGGAAGGTTATAACTTTCCAAGAATTTGTCCATTTCATCCAGATTGTCCATTTTATTGGCATAGACTTGCTTGTAGTAATCTCTTATGATGCTTTGTATTTCTGCAGTGTACATTGTAACTTCTCCTTTTTCATTTCTAATTGTATTGATTTGAGTCCTCTCCCTCTTTTTCTTGATGAGTCTGGCTAATGGTTTATCACTTTTGCTTATCTTCTCAAAGAAGCAGCTTTTAGTTTCATTGATCTTTGCTATTGTTTTCTTTGTTTCTATTTCATTTATTTCTGCTCTGATCTTTATGATTTCTTTCTATCTGTTAACTTTGGGTTTTGTTTGCTTTTCTTCCTCTAGTTCCTTTAGGTGTAAGGTTAGATTGTTTATTTGAGATTTTTCTTGTTTCCTGAGGTAGGCTTGTATAGCTATAAACTTCCCTCTTAGAACTGCTTTTGCTGCATCCCATAGGTTTTGGATCATCGTGTTTTCATTGTCATTTCTCTATAGGTATTTTTTGATTTCCTCTGATTTTTTCAGTGATCTCTTGGTTGTTTTGTAATGTATTGTTTAGCCTCCATGTGTTTGTCTTTATTACATATTTTTTCCCTGTAATTCATTTCTAATCTCATAGCATTGTGGTCAGAAAAGATGCTGAATATGATTTCAATTTCCTTAAATTTACTGAGGCTTGATTTGTGACCCAAGATGTGATCTATCCTAGAGAATGTTCTGAGGGCACTTGAGAAAAAAGTGTAATCTGCTGTTTTGGATGGAATGTCCTGTAAATATCAATTAAATCTATCTGGTCTATTGTATCATTTAAAGCTTCTGTTTCCTTATTTATTTTCCTTTAGGATGGTCTATCCATTGGTATAAGTGAGGTGTTAAAATCCCCCACTATGATTGTGTTATGTTGATTTCCTCTTTTATAGCTGTTAGCAATTGCCTTATATATTGAGGTGCTCCTATGTTGGGTGCATATATATTTATAATTGTTATATCTTCCTCTTGGATTGATCCCTTGATCACTATGTAGTGTCATTCCTTGTCTCTTGTAACATTCTTTATTTTAAAGTCTATTTTACCAGATATGAGTATTGTTACTACAGCTTTCTTTTGATTTCCATTTGCATGGAATATCTTTTTCCATCCCCTCTCACTTTCAGTCTGTATGTGTCCTTAGGTCTGAAGTGGGTCTCTTGTAGACAGCATATAGATGGGTCTTGTTTTTGTATCCATTCAGCAAGCCTGTGTCTTTTGGTTGGAGCATTTAATCCATTCACGTTTAAGGTAATTATTGATATGTATGTTCCTATGACCATTTCCTTAATTGTTTTGGGTTTGTTTTTGTAGGTCCTTTTCTTCTCTTGTGTTTCTTGTCTAAAGAAGATCCTTTAACATTTGTTGTGAAGCTGGTTTGGTGGTGCTGAATTCTCTTAGCTTTTGCTTTTCTGTAAAGCTTTTGATTTCTCCTTCAAATCTGAATGAGATCCTTGCCAGTTAGAGTAATCTTGGTTGTAGGTTTTTCCCTTTCATCACTTTAGGTGTATCATGCCACTCCCTTCTGGCTTGCAGAGTTTCTGCTGAAAAATCAGCTGTTAACCTTATGGGAATTCCCTTGTACATTATTTGTCATTTTCCCCTTGCTGCTTTCAATAATTTTTCTTTGTCTTTAATTTTTGCCAGGTTGATAACTGTGTGTGTTGGCGTGTTTCTCCTTGGATTTATCCTGTATGGGACTCTCTTCACTTCCTCGACTTGGTTGGCTATTTCCGTTTCCATGTTAAGGTAGTTTTTTACTATAATCTCTTCAAATATTTTCTCAGGTCCTTTCTCTCTGTCTTCTCCTTCTGGGACCCTATAATGCAAATGTTGTTGTGTTTAATGTTGTTTCAGAGGTCTCTTAGGCTGTCTTCATTTCTTTTCATTCTTTTTTCTTTATTCTGTTCCACAGCAGTGAATTCCACCATTCTGTCTTCCAGGTCACTTTTCTGTTCTTCTGCCTCAGTTATTCTGCTATTGATTCCTTCTAGTGTAGTTTTCATATCAGTTATTGTATTTTCATCTCTGTTTGTTTGTTCTTTAATTCTTCTAGGTCTTTGTTAAACATTTCTTGCATCTTTGCCTCCTCTCTTTATCCGAGGTCCTGGAACACCCTCACTATCATTATTCTGAATTCTTTTTCTGGAAGGTTGCCTATCTCCACTTCATTTAGTTGTTTTTCCTGGGTTTTATCTTGTTCCTTCATCTGTTACAGAGCCCTCTGCCTTTTCATCTTGTCTATCTTTCTGTGAATGTGTTTTTGTTCCCCAGGCTGCAGGACTGTAGTTCTTCTTGATCCTGCTGTCTGCCCTCTGGTGGATGAGACTATCTAAGTGGCTTGTCTTGAGTTCCTTTTTAAACAGCAAACAACAGATAACCCAAAGTCTTACATATACTAGAGGCACAAAAAATATTTACTGGGTATCTAATAAACTGATTCCATGATGACCTAAGAATTTACTCCTCTTATCTGTGCCAATATAGTAGTACCTATAAAAAATAGAAATATATCACTAAGTACTATCCACTATGATTAATATAAGATCCCTCAATGGAAAAACAAAAAAAAAAAAGATTCGATTTAATAGTATCTGCAAAAATATTTCCTGTAAATATTAACATAACTTAACTTCTCACCACCCATACACATATATTCACCTCTTATAAAAATAGGAATTAATACATATGTGAGATAATAATCATAACAATATTTTTACATATTTATTTATCAAACAACCCATACATTGTTAGTATAGACATCGTGCAAAGTTAAAACATATTCAAACATCAAGATCCACATTCAGGGCTTCCCTGGTGATGCAGTGGTTGATAGTCCACCTGCCTATGGAGGGGACGCGGTTTCATGCCCCGGTCTGGGAGGGTCCCACGTGCTGTGGAGCAGCTGAGCCCGTGAGCCATGGCCTCTGGGCCTGCGTGTCCGGAGCCTGTGCTCCGCAGCGGGAAAGGCCACGGCAGTAAGAGGCCTGTGTACTGCCAAAAAAAAAAAAAAAAAAAAAAAAAAGATCCACATTCAAAAAACATAAAATAACCACCTTTAACCATAAATAAAGTTTAAAAGATTAAACATATACAGAAAATGTGGGAATGAAAGGCAGTCTCTGAAACTCCTAACCAAAATGCTATAAAGGGCATTTCACTCCTGCTCAGACCCAGAGATCTCTGCTTGGACATTTCTCTTGGACATAGTAACTGAGGCCCTACACACCTTCCTAGCAGCATGCGCTGGCTCTGTTAAACCTGCGTCATATGAGTATGTCCCCAGAGTTTTTAATTTAACTTATTTTATTTATTTTCATAAGGACCTAGGATGGTCCAGACCACAAACGTCCTTGCTGTCACAATTAGAGTTGGTACAAAATTTTCAGTGCTATCTGAAATGGCACATACTGTGCATGTTTAATTGGTATCTGAAAGAGAACATACAAAATACATACTTTTTCTATAAACTTTAAATGGCAGAGCTGTTTTTGTCTTCTTTGTCCAGTGATAACTTTAGACATATTTTCCATTGACAATATCATAAATGCCATAAAGTTCTAAGCACTGTGTTCAAGTAGTCCCCATGTAAAAACACATAAAATGCAAAACACACTGTCTTTCGATATATAAAATTAATCGAGAATTGACTACATGCAGAAAGGTGAAGAAATCAATTCTAGGTGAAGGCAGAGAAAAGAGCATTATTATGTTATCCTCTTAATTTACACATTACATTCACTTGAAATGCACCACCATTGAATTTTACTTCAGTGCTCTCTCCCAACTCTTTTTGCTTTAAGGGAAAAAATGTGCATGTATATATAATTTTTAAGGTAGAGAGCCCCAAGGGCAGGAAAAATAATGTTTGCCCCTCAAATCTTTCAAAAAAATTCCTATAGCATCCATGGACTCAGAGATGTTTGCACCTTCTTTTAGTTAATTGAAACATTCTGATAAACCACAGTGTTCTGTCAGAATAAGATTATGAAACAAGGTCCTTTTTCTAGTTGCTGCTGTTGTTACTATTTTTATTGAATAAAATGAAAATTACAGATGTAAGAAAGAAAGAGGAAAGGGGGAGGAGGAAGAAGGGATTTTGTCAAGGAAGAGAGAAAGGGAAGTATAAAGGAAGAATGGGAGAAACAAAAAATGAAAGGAAGGAAAATAAAGAAAACGTATTTTTATTTGAGATTATCTATTCCTTTCAACATTTCCTGTTATGAACTATCATTGGGAAGTAAATAATTTTTAATTCACAATAAAGTCTTTTAATATCAAAATTAGGAAATACCTATGTCATTATGATTTTATCAGGTTAATTAATATTAGCACTCATTCTATTTCCAAGCACTCTACATAAACAATGCAACCACTAAAACTGAATGATAAAACAAAAAAATGTATAATAATAATGCATGACTTTTAAAAATGTCACTTTTTTTTAAAAACTAGAATTGTGTGGATAGCTTATAACAATTAAAAAGTAGTTTCATAACTTCATTTTTATTTATGAAAAATTCAATATGTATAGAAAATGTTAATCTGCATTTTAAAATCCCCCTAAAATCTTCCAAAACTAGCTGCAATAATTTCTTCTTTTTTCCTTAATTTATTTATTTTTGGTTGTGTTGGGCCTTCGTTGCTGTGTGCAGGCTTTTCTCTAGTTGGGGTGAGTGGGGGCTACTCTTTGTTGTGGTGTGTGGGCTTCTTATTGTGGTGGCTTCTCTTGTTGCAGAGCACAGGCTCTAGGCACGTGGGCTTCAGTAGTTGTGGCTCACGGGCTCAGTAGTTGTGGCATGCATGCTCTAGAGCACAGTCTTAGTAGTTGTGGCACACGGGCTTTGTTGCTCCACAGCATGTGAGATCTTCCCGGACCAGGGCTCAAACCTGCATTGGGAGTTGGATTCTTAAGTACTGCACCTCCAGGGAAGCCCAATAATTTCTCATTCTACACATCCTTCTTAGAATGTGACTTAGAAATTCTCTCCATTCAGAGGTTAGGTCAATATTTCCTCTCCTTAAATCTGGACAGGGCTGTAAGGATGAAAGATATGATGCTGTGTGACTTTTGAGGTAAGATCAAAAAAGGCTGATACGTCTTGTTCCTGCTTCTCTTGGGCTTTTGTTCTTAGAATCCTGCCTCTGTGCAGTGAGGAAGACAAAGCAGCCTGTGGAGGGCTGTGAAGAGGACCCAATGGAGCAGAGACACACTGCTCTGTGCCCTGCCCAAATCAAAGGAAATTGATCAAAATAAATTATTGTTGTTTTAAGCCACTACGTTTTGGTATGGTTTGTTATGCAGAAAGAGATTTCTGGAACACCATTATAGACACAGTTCAGCAACTTCAGTAGAAAGAGAATGTTTTATTCTTTCATTGTCTGTACAATATTCCCAGGAAAGATTCTGAACACATGTTCATGTGTGCCACCATTTTATCAACAAAAAATTGGCTATTTCTGTTTGGGTTACATAAACCTACCACTGTTTCCCAAAAATAATAAAGATGTTCTTAACTTAAAGGTAATCCATATTTTCAAGACCTTGTTTTCATCCAGATAAAATTGTCAGGCTTCATCAGGAGGTTAAGCTACCTAGCTACTGCTGGAAGTTTTATATTATGCTTCCTATGTCTCCAAGAGATTAATTGGTATGTGAGCTTATTAGCAGTAAATTGTTAAGAAATGCTTCCAAATGCAGCCTTAATGGATATTTGAATTAGCCAATTATCATCTACACTATGAACACAGTAATTTATAAATAAGTAGCACAGCACAAACAATTTTAACTTACCACAAATGCCTAAGAAAATATAATTTAATTATCACATATAAATTTATATGGCTATTTAATTCACTGGTCACCACATGAAAGGGCAAAAAGAAGTTAAGCCTAGGAACACTTTTAGAAGAAGTATTAACTTGTGAGTTGGAAAAAATATTATCTATAAGTAAAAGTATTAAATGATAAAAATGTCAACAAATCAATTTCAGGTAGATTAGGATTTAAATATTAAATATTTAAAATATTTAAATATTAAAAAAAACTTTAAAAAATTAATGGGTATCTCAGTCAACTTAGGCTGCCATAACAAAATACTATAGACTAAGGGGTTTAAACAGAAGAAAATTATTTTCTTACAGTTCTAGAGGCTGGAAGTCTGGGGTGAAGGTGTCAGCGAGGTTGGGCTCTGATGAGAGCTCTCTTCTTGGCTTGCAGATGGTTGCTTTCTTGTTGTATCCTCACATAGCAGAGGAAGAGAAAGAGGAAGAGAGAAAGAGAGAGGGAGAGACAGAGAGAGACAGAGTGAGAGAGAGAGAGAGAGAGAGGAAACAAGCTCTCTGGTATCTTTTATAAGAGCATTAATCCCATCATAAGGGCCCCGCCCTCATCACCTCATCTAAACCTAATTATCTCCCAAAGAACTAATCTCCAAGTACTGTACCATGACTTTGGCAGTTAGTACTTCAATGTATGTATTTGAGGCGGGGGTCCAGGGGGAAAATTCAGTCCATAACAGTGGGAAATATAGGTGAATATCTTTTATACCTGAAGTAGAGAAAGATTTCTTAAACAAGAAACAAAATAATTGACCATAAAATAAAGTTTGATATGCTTAAAAATATTTGTAAGAAGTTTCCTCTCAGGTTTCCCTGGTGGCACAGCGGTTAAGAATCCACCTGCCAATGCAGGGGACATGGGTTTGAGCCCTGGTCCAGGAAGATACCACATGCCATGGAAAAACTAAGCCTGTGCGTCACAACTACTGAGCCTGTGCTCTAGAACCTGCGAGCCACAACTACTGAGCCTGCGTGCTACAACTACTGAAGCCCACGACCTACAGCCTGTGCTCCACAACAAAAGAAGCCCCCGCAATGAGAAGTCCATGCACCACAACGAAGAGTAGCCCCCGCTTGCTGAAACTAGAGAAAGCCTGCATGCAGCAGTGAAGATCCAATGCAGCCATAAATAAATAAATAAATTTTTTTTTTAAAAAAAGAAATGTGACATTTAAGAAAAAAAAGAAGAAGTTTCCTCTCAGCTCTGGATAAAACTCTATCCATACCTTCTTGAGGAATCTCCTAAGACTTAAAGGATCATATTGGGAAGCTTTAACACCTCACTTACACAAATGGACAGATCATCCAGACAGAAATTTAATAAAGAAAACATAAGTTTTAAATGACACAATAGACCAGATAGACTTAAGTGATATTTATAGAACATTCCATCTGAAAACAGCAGATTATACTTTCTTCTCAAGTACACATGGAACATTCTCCAGGAAACGTCATATCTTGGGTCACAAATTAAGCCTCAGTAAATTTAAGAAAATTGAAATCATATCCAGCATCTTTTCTGACCACAACACTATGAGATTAGATATAAATTAACAGGGGAAAAAATGTAAAAAACACAAACACGTGGAGGCTAAACAACACGTTATTAAATAACCAAGAGATCACTGCAGAAATCAAAGAGGAAATCAAAAAGTACCTAGAGACAAATGATAACAAAAATACAATGATCCAAAACCTATGGGATGCAGCAAAAGAAGTTCTAAGAGGGAAGTTTATAGCAATACAATCCTACCTCAAGAAACAAGGAAAATCTCAAATAAACAATCTAACCTTACACCTAAAGGAACTAGAGAAAGAAGAACAAGCAAAACCCAAAGTTAATAGGAGGAAAGAAAATCATAAATATCAGAGCAGAAATAAATAGAAACAAAGAAAACAATAGCAAAGATCAATAAATCTAAAAGCTGTTTCTTTGAGAAGATAAACAAAACTGTTAAACCTTTAGCCAAACTCATCAAGAAAAAGAGGGAGAGGACTCAAATCAATAAAATTAGAAATGAAGAAGAAGTTACAATGTACACTACAGAAATACAAAGCATCATAAGAGATTACTACAAGCAAGTCTATGCCAATAAAATGGAAAATCTGGAAGAAACTGTCAAATTCTTAGAAAGTTATAACCTTCCAAGACTGAACCAGGAAGAAATAGAAAATATGAACAGACCAATCACAAGTAATGAAATTGAAACTGTGATTAAAAATCTTCCAACAAACAAAATTCAGGACCAGATGGCTTCACAGGTGAATTCTATCAAACATTTAGAGAAGAGCTAACACCCATTCTTCTCAAACTCTTCCAAAAATTGAAGAGGAAGGAACACTCCCAAACTCATCCTATGAGGCCACTATCACCCTGACACAAAAACCGGACAAAGATAGTACAAAATAAGAAAACTACAGACCAGTATCACTGACGAATATAGATGCAAAAATCCTCAACAAAATACTAGCAAACAGAATCCAACAACACATTAAAAGGATGATACACCATGATCAAGTGAGATTTACCTCAGGAATGCAAGGATTCTTCAATATATGCAAATCAATCAATGTGATACACCATATTAACAAACTGAAGGAGAAAAACCATATGATCATCTCAATAGATGCAGAAAAAGCTTTTGACAAAATTCAATACTCATTTATGATAAAAAAAAAAAAACCCTCCAGAAAGTGGGCATACAGGGAACTTACCTCAACATAATAAAGGCCATATATGACAAACCCAGAGCCAACATTATTCTAAATGGTGAAAACCTGAAAGCATTTCTTCTAAGATCAGGAACAAGACAAGGTTGTCCACTCTCACCACTATTCAACATAGTTTTGGATGTCCTAGCCACAGCAATCAGAGAAGAAAAAGAAATAAAAGGAATACAAATTGGAAAACAAGAAGTAAAACTGTCACTCTTTGCAGATGACATGATACTATACATAGAAAATCCTAAAAGATGTCACCAGAAAACTACTAGATCTAATCAATGATTTTGGTAAAGTTGCAGGAGACAAAATTAATGCACGGAAATCTCTTGCATTCTAATACACTAACAATGAAAAATCAGAAAGAGAAATTAAGGAAACAATCCCATTCACGATGGCAGCAAAAAGAATAAAATACCTAGGAATAAACCTACCAAAGGAGGTAAAAGACCTGTACTCAGAAAACTATGACACTGATGGAAGAAATCAAATGGAGGAAAGACAGCCTCTTCAATAAGTGGTGCTGGGAAAACTGGACAGCTACATGTAAAAGAATGAAATTAGAACACTCCTTAGCACCATACACAAAAATAAATTCAAAATGGATTTGAGACCTAAATGTAAGACTGGGCACTATAAATCTCTTAGATGAAAACATAGGAAGAACACACTTTGACATAAATCACAGCAAGATCTTTTGTGATACACCTTCTAGAGTAATGGAAATAAAAACAAAAATAAACAAATGGGACCTAATGAAACTTAAAATCTTTTGCACAGCAAAGGACAACCCTCAGAATGGGAGAAAATATTTGCAAATGAATCAACAAAAGATTAATCTCCAAAATATATAAACAGCTCAGGCAGCTCAATATTAAAAAAACAAACAACCCAATCCAAAAATGGGCAGAAGACTTAAATAGACATTTCTCCAAAGAAGACACACAGATGGCCAAGAAGCACACGAAAAGCTGCTCAACATCACTAATCATTAGAGAAATGCAAATCAGAACTACAATGAGGTATCACCTCACACCAGTTAGAATGGGCATCATCAGAAAATCTACAAACAACAAATGCTGGAAAGGGTGTGGAGAAAAGGAAACCCTCTTGCACTATTGGTGGGAGCGTAAATTGATACAGCCACTATGGAGAACAGTATAGAGGTTCTTTAAAAAACTAAAAATAGAATTACCATATGACCCAGCCATCCCACTACTGGGCATATACCCTGAGAAAACCACAATTCAAACAGACACATGCACCCCAATGTTCATTGCAGCACTATATACAATAGCCAGGTCATGGAAGCAACCTAAATGCCCATCAACAGAGGAATGGATAAATAAGATGTGGTACATACATATGATGGAATATTACTCAGCCAAAAAAGGAACAAAATTGGGTCATTTGTAGAGAGGTGGATGGACCTAGAGAGTGTCATACAGAGTGAAGTCAGAAAGAGAAAAACAAATGTCGTATATTAACGCATATATGTGGAATTTAAAAAAATGGTACAGATGAACAGGTTTGCAAGGCAGAAATAGAGACACAGATGTAGAGAACAAACCTATGGACACCAAGATGGGAAAGCGGGAGGGGGGGCCGTCAATTGGGAGATTGGGATTGACATATATACACTGATATGCATAAAATAGATAACTATTAAGAACCTGCTGTATAAAGAAAATTAAATTTAAGAAAAGGTAGATAAGCAAAAGACAACAAATTCCCAAAGTTTAAAAAATAAAAGAGCATTAATTCCTTCATAAGGGCCCCACCCTCATCACCTCGTCTAAACCTAATTATCTCCCAAAGACCTAATCTCCAAATACTGTATCATCACTTCGGCAGTTAAGATTTCAATATATGTATTTGAGGTGGGGGTGGGGGGCATTCAGTCCATGACAGTGGGAAATTTAGGTGAATATGTTTTAGACCTGAAGTAGAGAAAGGTTTCTTAAACAAGAAACAAAATAAGTGACCATAAAGTAAAGTTTGATATGTTTAAAAATATTTTTAAGAAGTTTCCTCTCAGCTCTGGATAAAACTCTACCCATACCTTCTTAAGGAATCTCCTATGACTTAAAGGATCATTTCCTATGAGACCATCTAAGGTGGTAGTTGTTAGATGCTCTCATCTTAAAAATGTGTATTAAAACATCTTTAAAAATGTTGATTTTATTTAATATTTGGGTATTTAACATTCTTAGCAGGAGGATTTTTCAGACTATACACTCAATAATATTGCAAGCAGTGAATGTTCCAAATTTACAAAACATCCGTACAAAACTGTAATGTTAGAAGAAAAAAATTGTAGACCTTGGCTGAAGATGCTGTAAGTTACGATAAAAGGACTAGGTGTTACTTCTTTGGAGAATGGAAGAGTGCATTCTTCATTTTATGTGAGATATTTACATTATGTTAGGTTGGAGCATTTAAGAAAGAGTAATCAAGTGATTATTAACTAAAATTAGGTAGCATATTTCTATTTTTAACTTGATTAGCTAAAATAGTTTTATATTCAGTACCAGAATATGTTCAGAAAAATCAGTATTTAATCACGGATGGTGGATGCTGAAATCCAAATGAAATTTAGGAAAAGTCACTTGGAAATCTGTACTGGAGTCTTGAAAGGTGTCCTAAAAAATATCATCTGATATATCCAACTAAGGTTGTTACAAAAATATTTTAAATTAAATACTATTTTTGGAAATTAATTCATAAGTAACTTAGTAAATATTAGCTGAGTGCCTATGGTAAATCAGTATTAAGTGCCTACAGAAAGGCCATTCTCTGGGTGGGGGTATGGACAGGCAGACAATAAACAAATAAACACGATATAGATGATATGACAATAAGTCCTATGAAGAAGGTATGCTGTTCCATATAGCTGTCACCTTCCATATGTCAGATAAAATAAGAGTCCTGAACAAAGGTAAGGCTACTCCCTTTGGGCAGCACTGAGGACAGCTGTGCTGTTGCCTTTTGACTGACCCTGAGGCAGCCCTCAGCGGTCAACTAGAATTGCAACAAAAATCAGTGTCAAGTTTCCTATAGACTTGGCACAGTGGGCAGTAGCTTTAGAGTCCAGCCTCAATAAGGAATCAAAATCCATCTTACTAAAAATCAACAGAACTGATCACATTAGATTTTTTTTTTGAGTTTTTTGCAAATACTTGAGGGCGGGGGATGGGGAAAACGTCGTTTGAACTCCAAGACTGCAGTCTAATTCCAGTTCAAATAAGAGATGACATTTCATCCTACTTCCCACACCATCACTATGTGAACTGCAGACTTCAATTCTAGCTAAAATGCCCTTTTATCCAACTAATCAGGAAAGTCAAAAAATTATTTAAATAATATAGAACATTGACAAAAGACAAATTGAGTTATTTTGGAAGTCGATCAGTAAAACAAGCCAAAACTCAGTGAGAAAATGATTGAGTAAAACGCAGTAAATAATTTCTTAAATTAAAATGATCAAGAAAACTGCATGCATTTCTCTTCAAAAATATATACTATATATCCCATTATTTTATTTTGTTTTTCTCAAATGTCACTATTTTTAGTATGGACATATTGTTGCATTGTTGCATACCTTTAAATGAGGGAACTTACACGCTTTGTCGATTGCTTTATTTCTTTTTTTCCATCTCTACCCATTCATATAAATTACCTTTCTAAAATATGTTTAATTGTTTTTAAACTCCAACCTCTTCTAAATCAATTTTTTAATCAATTTTTTTTAATCTGCTAAAAGGCATTACTCAACTCTCTTTGTAGCCAATAAAGATAGTGAAGCACTTGCTGGGCAATGAAAACTGTACACAAATTAGCAGAAAAATATGTTAAGAAAGTTCTAAGATAAACTATTTCAAGAATAAAATGAAAATCCTAAGATCAATAATTCAGACAGATTTATTGAATCCCTGCTTCTTACACTGATATACTACAAGCAAATGCACTCTATAAGGAATCTTGAAAGATAATGAAGAGAAGCTTTTGATATCTTATATCTCGGGAAATGGTATATTTTTAACTCAGAAAAATTCACACACATTTCTTTTGAAATCTTAGGAAAAGAACTTTCTCTCCGGATGACCCCTGCTTGCAAGTTCCCTACCAGAAATGAATTGTTTGGGAAAATAAATCTTTCAAGTTTGGAAACAGACAATTTGTCCTGGCACACTGACCCTTCTCTAATTGAAATTAGTATGATAAGTTCTCAAAACATTCTTTCCTCAGCCCCACCTCTCACTGTGTTTCAAAAGCACATGGCCGCTTTTAGTTTCTAATAATCAAGAGCTAGGAATGGATGAAAAGGGGGGAAAAAACAGACTTCATTATTCTGCTGGATTTTTTTTCCTAATGAGCTTAACATTTCATAATATGGTGTCGATAAAGGAAGATTGCATTGTTGTTGTTGTTTAGAATTAAAAGGACCTCTCTCTCTGCTGACTGCAGGAAGGAATCTCTCTGAAGCATCACACAGTCAGAAGGGTGCCATCCTAGCCACCTGAGTCAGCCACATGAGCTCCATCACCATCTGATTCTTTCTCCTCCTTCCTCAAGTTTTTCAGACAAAGCCTGGGGATCAAAGAGAATCCAGATCCACACTGAAATTACTATATATTTTTTCTAAGTGAGAAATATGCCTTTCCAAACTGTAAAGAGTCCTAAAAAGCAGGGTAAAACCAGGTTACCTTCCCTGTAAGACTTCCCCACAGAGGTGTGCTTTGCTTTTTAGCCTTCACACCACAATAAAAGAGGAAGAAACAAAGTAACTGATGACATAATTTCTAGGCAGAAGATATGAAGATACCTTGTTAGTTTCTTTCCTACTGAGCTGGGTAACAATCTGGATTGCTTTCTTAGGTACTGTTACTCCAAAATAATTAAGACAATCACCCCGGTGAAACTTTCCTTACAAAATACATAAGCCTCTCAAAGATAACAAGAAACAGACTAAGCTTCAACTTTTGTACTTGACTGAACTGAAGAGATGCTACTCATTCAGGTTCCTTAGATATTGTTATTACTGGCTTAAAGAATAATAAACTTATATTTGTAAATCCAGATTTATCTTGCCTAATGAATGTGAGTCATTAGAATGGTTCATATCTAGAAAGATTTTCTTTGAGAATTTTAAAAGCCACATAGTAATTTCTATTATAATTATAATTCAATCCTCCTTAAAATTGGGAAATGTTATAAAATAAAAATAAAATCTTGATGTAGAATTTGCAAGTCATTTGCATTTCAGTCCTGTGGGAAAGTCATGACAGTGTAATTTTGCTCATTTTGTGGAATTACGTGACAGGTATTTAGGAAATTATATATACAGGTATGCAGAATTATTTAGACAGGTAACAAAGGTCAAAGTTCGTCTCGAACCCATGTCTTCCACTTGTAAAGCTAGATCTTTTGCCAAAAATCAGTCTTGAGACCACTTAAATGTCATAATGTCTTATCAAGTACAATAGAAAATTCTTCTTTGAAGGCCTCTAAAACTAGGGTTGTCTCATTTATTATTGGGTTAAACCAATAATAAAGGGGTGAAGGAGGTGAGTGCATAGAGAATAAAAAAGATTAGAGAAGCTTCCTTTTAGTCCAACAGAAGTTTATCATTTTGACAGTTTCCAAGTGGAGCTGAAATAAAATTAAATGGAGTTGATAAAAGTCACAAGGGTCCAAAAACTAACCAACAACAATAACCACATTCTTAAATGGAGAACAAATGGAATGCAATCTTGAATAAAGTTTTGTTAAAAACTAAAACTAGGGCTTCCCTGGTGGCGCAGTGGTTGAGAGTCCGTCTGCCGATGCAGGGGACACGGGTTCGTGCCCCGGTCCAGGAAGATCCCACATGCTGCAGAGCGGCTAGGCCCGTGAGCCATGGCCGCTGAGCCTGCGCGTCCGGAGCCTGTGCTCCGCAACGGGAGAGGCCACAACAGTGAGAGGCCCGCGTACCGCAAAAAAAAAAAAAAAAAAAAAAAAAAAACTAAACTAAAATTAGAATGCCTCATGTTTTGAAATGCACTTAATATTGAAACGGAGCAGGACCCCATGGTCCTTGCCCACCATGTCCTCTTCCTGCCTTTTGTCTGTAGAAGAACTTTAGCTAAAGAAAATTTAATCATAGAAGTGAGAAAATGCAGAAATGAAGGAAAACCGTCAAACAAGACCAAATAATAATAGTGTAGTCATTAAGCAAAGTCGAGGACATTTAGTTCCTCCTCAAGGGCTATACATAATATTCTGAGCCCTATCCTTTGAGCTGACTTATAGAAACTGAAATCCCCAGCAGGTGCAAGAAATTAGCTACATGATGCCCAGACTGTAGCCGTGACATAAGTGGCCACAATTCCGAGAACTGGCCTCGAAGAAATGGGAACAAACTGACCCTGGAACTGAAGATTAATGGTACTTAAAGCAATCATGATGACACTGATCAGACCACTGCAGGACTAATTTCAAGATGACTGTCAGAGCTGCCTGCTCTGTTTCTGCATGTAGCGCCCTCCCTCCATCTATAAAAGCTCTTGCCCATTGTCAGTGGGGGGAGGTTGGCCTTTGGACAAGAGTCTACCCTCCATGCCATCCCCCCATTGCCAGCCTCAAAAATAAAGCAAACTTTCCTTTCCACCAACCTTGCCTCTTTATTTGCTTTTGAGCAGCGAGCAGATAGACCCCCACTTTGGGTAACAATATGGCCAACCTTATTTTTTAAATCATGTGTTTATTTCAATAAAATTCAGTATGATTTCCACAAACATTTGTATATTCATTTAAAGTCATTGAAACAAAGAAGGAAATTTTGTCAGTACATCTTTTATCTTCTTTCTGATCAGTTATTAACTCACTGTTTTTTTTCAAAAATAGATGATATGTAAAATACTTTGCCTATAAACAATCATTTTAATTTAGGGAACAGTGTCCTTTTATATGTAGCTTAAGTCGAATAACATATTTAAATAATCTTGTGAACTTCTAATGAGTTACTTAATTCCAGTTGTGACAGTGCCAAAAGCTTTAGTAGAGAAACATCAATTTCTAGGACATATTTATTATTTATTGGAAAATTTTTCCAAATATTATAAACTGTATCAATATAATTCAACAAAATTTACAGAATGTGTACTGTTTGCCAAACATTATGCTAAGAACTAGTGATGCTGAATGTCATCAACAGTTAATAATTACCACTGATGATTAATTAGCAATTATTTACACCTATAAGTCACCTGACAGTATATGTTATGATAACTTCTTTCCCCAATCAGCTTAGAATTACAGAGTGAAAATAAAGTGAGTCTGCAAGGAAGGTTCAGTTAGCTATTTTTTAGTATAGTATTTAAATGAAATTAGTTTCTGTTCTTTTATGTTTAGTACTGATTATTAATCATAAAAATGGTTTTGCCACACAACATATCCAAAAAAGATTTCTTCAAATGGAAAAATATACACATTAACATAAATAGCCCCTCTTGCATTCTGTGTTCTAGTTATCAAAACCCATATAAATTACATGATCTCCGCCAGTTTCAGTTTATTCATTTGTAGCACAGGTTTTGTGTCTTTGTGATGAGACAAGCACACCACGCTGAGTCTTTTTTTCCAAATAAACCTTTTTCCACCTGATGAGAAAAAATGAAAATATTTTCATATTTGAAAATAAAAAGGGACAACATTTGCCAGGAATAGGAATTGGAGAAATTGTCATAATTAAAGAGAAAATTATGAACAAAAGTTCAGAGACAAGCTAACAATATAATGTGATAAATACTAGTGAGAGGCCAGGAGTCATTGGGCAATGACAGAAACACCCTATATCTGTGTTTACAATATAGTAGCCACTAGTTGTCATGTTGCTATTGAGAAATTGAAATTTGGCTATGACCATTGAATAATTAATTCTTTTAGCTTATTTTATTTTGATTAATTTCATTATCAATATGAAAACTAATGCTGTATTCAGTTATTAGAAAACCTTTAAGTTTTAAGTATTAAAAATGTTATCTTAGTCATTTCAGTATTCCCTCTTCCCATCATTTCTGTTATATCTGTTAGATGGACATTGTGGAGGGACAGACTGTCAAGGTGTTGGAGCAGAAGTATCTTATACTTACGAATATATATATACAGTTGAACCTTGAACAACCATTTGAACTGCAGGGATCTGCTTATAATCAGATTTTTTTTTTTGAATAGTAAATACTACAGTTGGTTGTTCTACTAATGGGTAACTGCAGATAGAGAGGAACCTCACAAGGGAGGGCCAAATATAAACTATGCATGGATTTTCGACTATGAAGAGGGTGGGTCCCTCTAACCCCTGAGCAGTTCAAGGGGTCAACTCTTTATCTTTGTAAGGTGTCTTCTAAGATGTCTGTGTATGCATCTGTGCCTCAGTCCACTAATCAATGCTGCGTTGTCCCAAACTCCTTCCAGATTTTTATTCTGAGGCTGTTTTCTCTCAGTGATTTCTGGGACATTCACAGCAACACAGCATACTTTCTGAAGCTTATGGGCCACACTGGGCTGTGGAAAATTCTGGGGAACTGCCTGTGGTCATTTGCTACTTAGACATATTACACAGATGTTTTTCTTTATTCCTGTAAATCTGGGTATCTCTGTCGCACAACTGGATTCAAATCCTGGATTCACACTTACTAGCTATGTGACTTTGGCAGATTATCTAACTTTTCTGTATCTGAGTTTATTCATTTTTATAAAAGAATAGCAATAGTACATATCTCATAGGCTGGTTTTTAGGATTTATAAAATTAAATACTTACAAAACTGTTAGAGTTGTGTCTTATACATTGAAACTCTCAACAATTGTCAGCTCTCACATCTTGTTCCCAAGATTCTAACTTACATGGAATAACAAGTTATTTTTGACTGTTTGAGATTCTCGGTTAAGTTTTGTTTGTTTGTTTCATTCCACCATAGTAAGTATTGCTCAGATTTATCTACGGGACATAGTATAAAAATTAATTCTGCCTGTGATTACTTCATGTCAAAATGAATGTCATCAGTCAGTCTCTCACACTTACACACACATTAGGAGTCACCCTCTTAACAGACTTAAAGTTGCAGTTACATGGACAAGATTTAATGTCCTTCAGCTTCCTGTGGAAAAAATCTCTCTTGCTCTATTAACTGCTTTATCTCATGTGGTAGTCATTGTAGGTTACCTGACTCAATTTCTATTTCCAGCCCTTTCTCCCTTGTCTGACTTCATTATAGAGGATGTAAAAGCCAACAATCTAAATCACCATCTTTCCTTTCAGCAAGAGAATAAACCATATGACATAGTGCAGGACAAAGTGGTGTACTTGTTCTGTTTCTTCCCCATCTTCATTTTTCTTTTTGGAAGGAAAATAACTGGAGGGCTTCAGGGTCAGGCAACCATTCTATGACCATAAAGGAAAAGTCTTGTAATTTCTCAGGCAATTTGTTTATAATGAGAAGTGAGGAAGAAATAGGAAGAAAATTCCAGGAAGAAGCATTAGCATATGCAATAGATATGGGGCAGAATAAATCATATGCTAAAAATAAAAACTTTCTATTCTCCAAATTCAAAAAAAGATTGTTCTCTGGCCATTGTCCCAAGCTGTGAATTATTAGCCAACAGGAACTGACTTTAAATCTATCCCAATCCAACTGTGATCATGCCTTTGTTTCAGCAACAATGCCTCTGAACACCAACCAATCAGCAACAGGGACACTTTTCTGAAAGCCAATCAGCAACAGTCTCTAGTGCTTACACTTCAGAAAGTCAATCAGCGGCAGCCACAATCGGAAAGCATGTTTCCACAGCTGACAGTCAGCCAATGCCTAAAGATTTATGCTTCTGAAAATTCTCCACTTCCAGAACTCCTTGTTTCCTAAAACCCTATAAGATCAGCATTTTCTTTAAGAGACACTGTGCTTTGAAATTGCAACTCTTCCTTGCTTGGCAAAGAATAAACTATGCTTTTTAGGTATTTTGCTTGTTTCAAATATTAAGTGATATCTTGTTTTGATAGTAAGTATAAAATAAGAGAGAGTTCCTGGAGGAACAAATGGAAGATAAACCTGGAAGAATCACTAGCAGACAGGATAGAGTACTTCTTGGCCAAATTTCATAACTTTTAGCTTTGTACCAAGATTAACGATGAGCTGTTGAAGGACTGCCAGTTGGTATGAAGGAGACTATTACGATAAAATTTACATTTATAAAATGTTACTTTAGCTTCAGAGTAAATATGGAATTGGAAACACTAAGTGGAGGCACTTCCGCAGATACATCAGTAACCATTTAGGAAAAGAATTATTGCAGCTTGGATTAGTGAGATATTGGAGGGGATGGAGAAATTTTATCAGATTTGAGAGATAGTTACAAAGTAAAATCAAAAGAACTTGCAGATAGATTAAAGAAAGGATGTAGGGAGATGGAAGTGTTGTGGATGAATCCTTGTTTTTGGATTTTTTGCTACTGAATGGACTGTGGGGCATTCACGCAGATTGGGGTCAACAGAAAAGAATCAGGTTAGGAGTAGGAAAAGAAGACCATGAATGTATTTTGAATATAATGAGTTTGCAATGCCTTTGAGAAATCTATGAGAAGATTTCAAGGAGCCATCATAGAATACATGAGTCTGGAGCTCAGAAAAGAGATATAGGCTGAGAAGACAAATGTAGAGGCATCTACCTATGGAACTCCCTATATTTCTGGCTTAGAAGAAGATGCATCTGTAAAGGAGAGAGAGAAGAAGTATAGAAGGAACAGCCAGAGAGGAGGAGGAAAATCTAGAGAGTTTGGTGTCAAGGAAGTCAAATAGTCTCTCAGGAAGAAGGGAGTAGTCAACAATGTTGAATGCTGCTGAGACGTCACATACAATGTAACCTGAAAAAGTGGCCCAAGGAATCAGTGCTCTGAAGATCATTTGTGACCTCAGCAAGAGCTATTTTGCTGGATTAATAGGAAAAGGAACGAGATTGGGATTAAAATAAGGAATAGGAGTTGAGGAAATGGAAATGAAAAATCACAAGAGTAGCCAGTCATGTTAATACATTTCATTGGGAAGATCAAGGACTATCTAGGGAGATACTCAGAAAGGGAAAGAGGAGAGGTTTTTTGGGGGGGATGGGGAGGAGTAAGGGTTTTTTTTTAAATGAGAAACTCTCAGTATATAAAATGCATCAAACTTACATTTTCAGTAAACTCTACCTTCTATTAACAGTTACATGGTAGCAAATTCTCATAGGAATGATATTATTTACAAATATATATAGATTCCAACTTAAACTAAAACAGTTCACCTCCAATTAGAATTATTATCAAACAGTAGCCAATTTCACTTTTTGCATGTTAGTATATTTTAATGTTTTGTTAACCTAAGACTGTTGACTTCTAGTTCATAATGATGTTTCATATCTTCATAAAGTTTTGCTTTTATTTTTTGCTAACTGTTAGAGCTTCCATTAACAAATATATAGAGAAAAGATTTCTGTAGCAGGGGGCAGCTGCATTTAAACATATAGATTAGCATGGGGTAACCAGAAAGAAAATTGTAAAGTGAACATTGTAAGTGAAAATTGTAAAGTGAAAGAAGGGGGAAAGTAAGAACAGTAAGAAAGAAGGGGGAAAGTAAGAAAATTGTAAAGTGAAAATTGTAAAGTGAAAATTGTAAAGTGAAAGAAGGGGGAAGTAAGAACAGTTGGAAGATTCAGAAAGTAACTAGCAAGATGGGAGACTTAAATCTAACAATATGGATGATTTTATTAAATATAAAGGTTGACACAAACCAATTTAAAGGCAGAGATTGCCATGTTAAGACTTCACTCTTTGCTGATTACAAGAAAGGAATACAAACATAAAGGTATAACTACATTGAGTGTAAAAAGAAATATATGTATACTTTTACTATAATGTGATACCACCTCAGCCCTATCTAAGTAATATTTTTTACCTAATGTCAAAAATATTTTTCCAACTAACTAAGAGTAAAACTTAATGTACAAAAGGATTGCTTGTAAATATATATGTAAATAGTTCTGTGACTAACTCATTGTTTTACATTTGGTACATTTGTTTCTGCTAATAAATTTAACTTTCTCACTTTTCTGCTTGTTTGTTCAGTCTGGATTAAAATTAGACTTTCAAAATAAACTGTAAATAGTTTTGTTTCCTCTTTAAAAAGTGTGTGTGTATATATATATTTAAATATATATATATATATTTCAAAACTAGGAATGTTATCAGATGTAAAGATGAACATTACAACATGATAAAGGAGATAATTCATCAGAAGCACATAATCTGCCTCTGCCCCTAACAAAAGAACTCTAAGGTATATAAAACATATACTGATAGCTCTAAAAGTAGAAACAGGCAAATCCACAATGTTAATTGAAAAGTTCAACCCTTTTTGTTTTAGTAATTGTTATACAACATAAACAGAAAATCAGTAAGATTGTAGAAGATCTGAACACTGCTATTGTGAAACTGACCTAATTGACATTTATAAGGCAACTACCTAAGAACAATATAATACAACTTTTCACATGGAACATTGACCAAAGTAGACTAAATTCTAGCCCATAAAATAAATTTCAAACAATCAAACTCAAAGAAAGAAGATTTTCTGACCACAAAATACTTAAATAAGAAATCAATAACAGAAAGATAACTGAAAAAATGTTCAAATATTTTGAAATTAAAGAAAAGCAAATTAAACCCAAACTAAACAGAAGGAAATAATAAAGAGTACAAGCCAATGAACTTGAAAATATAATAACAAAAAAAGAAAATCAATAAAACAAAATGTTGTCTTATAAAAAACTGATGAATCCTTATAGAGACTGACCAAAGAGAAAGAGAGAGAATACACCAATTAACAACATCAGGAATGAACATGGGGCATCACTACTGATCCCACAGACATTAAATTTTGCTCCTCATTTTATTGCACTTCTAAGATGATGCATTTTTACATGTTGAAGTTTTATGGCAACCCTGAATCAAGCAAGTCTATTGAGACTATTTTTCCAACAGCATTTGCTCACTTCATGTCTCTGTCACATTTTAGTAATTATCACAATATTTCAAACTTTTTCATTATTGTTATATTTGTTATGGTGATATGTGTTCAGTGATCTTTGGTGTTACTACCATGACTTGCTAAAGGCTCAAATGATGGCTAGCATTTTTTAGCAATAAAGTATTTTTTAATTAAGGTGTGTACATTTTTTTAGACATAATGCTATTACATATGTAATGAGCTACAATATAGTATAAACATAATTTTTACATGCACTGGGAAACCAACAATTTTGTGACTTACTTTACTGCAATGTTCACTTTATTGTAGTGGTCTGGAACAAAACACACAATATTTCTAAGGTATGCCTGTACTGTGAACAACACTGTGGCCATAAGATCAACAACTTGGATCAGCACACTTTTCCTATAATGCGTCAGGAAGTAAATATCTTAGACTTTGGGGGTCCCTATTGGAACTACTCAATTCTGCAGTCAAAGCATTAAGCTGCTCTAGTTATTACTATTTACTTACTAGTAAACAAGTGAATCCCTTTTCCCTAGGATAAGAAAAGGGACAAAGATGTCCACTTTCACCACTCCTATTCAACATTTTACTATAGGTCCTAGACAATTCAATAAAACAGAAAAATGAGAAAGTAATAAGCATAGGAATTGGAAAGGAAGAAATAGAACTTTTTATTTAAAGATGATATTATTATCTATAGAAAAAAATTCCAAAGAACCTACAAAAACAGCTACTAGAATTACTAAGTGGTTTAGAAAGGTGAGAGGAAACAAGGTGAATACACCAAAAACAAATGCATATCTATATACTAACTATGAACAATTTGTAAATTAAATTTTAAAATGCCATTTACAGCAATGTCAAATACCTGAAATAGTTAAGGATAACAAAATATATGCAAAACTTTTTATACCAAAATCTGCAAAATCTTGATGAGAGAAATTAAAGACTTATAGAGGTGAAGAGAGATACTATATTCATGGGTTGGAAGATATTGTTTACATGTGAACTCTTTCTAAGTGTATCTATGGATTCAAAGAAATATCAATCAAAATCCCATATAACATTTTTTTGAAGAAATACTTAACATAGGTAAAATATTTCTAAAAGAGAAGTTTGAGGACACACACTAGTTGATCTCGAAACTTGCCATGAAGTTAAAATGATCAAGAAAATGCAATAGGTTATATACATCGATCAATGGAATAGAATAGTTTCCAAGTAGACTGATGTGTGTATAGTCAATTGATTTTGACAAAGATATCAAACTAATTCAATGGAGCAAAGGTAGTCTTTCCAAAAACTGTGCTGGAACAATTAGACATCCATATGCAAAAAATAAGATAAATAAAATAACCATCAACACTTACTTTTTTACCATATAAAAAACTAACTTGAAATGGATCATATACGTTACTAATAAATAATAAAAAAATTTGTTGGTAAGTTGAACTTAATAAAATTTGAAAATTCTGATCTTTGAAAGACCACTGTTAAGAAAATGGAAAGATAAGACACTTACTGGGAGAAAATATTTACAAAACATATATCTATCTATTAAATAACTTTGATTTAAAATATATAAACATTTACCACAATAATAAACAAACAACACAATTTTTTAAATGGGTAAAATATTTCAACAGATATTTCACCAAAGAAGAAATGTGAGTGGCAGATAATCGCCTGAAAATATGCTTAAAATAATTTTACTCATTAAGAAAATTTCCATTGAAACCACAATGAGATACCACTACACAGCTTCTAAAATAGCTTAAAAAAAACAAACACACAGGGGGAAGGCGGAAGATGGCGGAAGAGTAAGACGCGGAGATCACCTTCCTCCCCACAGATACACCAGAAATACAACTACACGTGGAACAACTCCTACAGAACACCTACTGAAGGCTGGCAGAAGACCTCAGACCTCCCAAAAGGCAAGAAACTCCCCACGTACCTGGGTAGGGCAAAAGAAAAAACAGAGACAAAAGAATAGGGACGGCACCTGCACCAGTGGGAGGGAGCTGTGAAGGAGGAAAAGTTTCCACACTCTAGGAAGCCCCTTCGCGGGCGGAGACTGCGGGAGGCGGAGGGGGGAGCTTCGAAGCTGCGGAGGAGTGCACAGCAACGGGTGCGGAGGGCAAAGCGGGGAGATTCCCGCACAGAGGATCGGTGCCGACCGGCACTCACCAGCCCGAGAGGCTTGTCTGCTCACCCGCCGGGGCGGGCGGGGCTGCGAGCTGAGGCCGGAGCGCAGGGAGAGGACTGGGGTTGGCGGCTTGAACATAGCCTGAAGGGGTTAGTGCACCACAGCTAGCCGGGAGGGAGTCCGGGGAAAAGCCTGCACCTGCAGAAGAGGCAGGAGACTTTTCCTTCCCTCTTTGTTTTCTGGGGCGTGAGGAGAGGGGTTTAAGAACGCTGCTTAAAGGAACTCCAGAGACGGGCGCGAGCCGCGGCTAAAAGCGCGAACCCCAGAGACGGGCGCGAGCCGTGGCTGAAAGCGCGGACCCCAGAGACGGGCGCGAGCCGCGGCTGAAAGCGCGGAATCCAGAGACGGGCGCGAGCCCCGGCTGAAAGCGCGGAATCCAGAGGCAGGCGCGAGCCGCGGCTGAAAGCGCGGAATCCAGAGACGGGCGCGAGCCGCGGCTGAAAGCGCGGAATCCAGAGACGGGCGCAAGCCGCGGCTAAAAGCGCGGACCCCAGAGGCGGGCGGGAGACGTTAAGGCTGCTGCTGCCGCCACCGAGGGGCCTGTGTGCGAGCACAGGTCACTCTCCACACCCCTCCTCCGCGGAGCCTGTGCAGCCCGCCACTGCCGGGTTCCCGGGATCCAGGGACAACATCCCCGGGAGAGCGCACAGCGCGCCTCAGGCTGGTGCAAAGTCACGCCGGCCTTTGCCACCGCAGGCCCGCCCCGCACTCTGTGCCCCTTCGTCCCCGCCGGCCTGAGTGCGCCAGAGCCCCCAATCAGCGGCTCTTTTAACCCCATCCTGTCTGAGCAAAAAACAGACGCCCTCCAGCTATCTACAGGCAGTGGCAGGGCCAAATCCAAAGCTTAGCCCTGGGAGCTGTGAGAACAAAGAAGAGAAAGGGAAATCTCTCCCAGCAGCCTCAGAAGCAGCGGATTAAAGCTCCACAATCAACTTGATGTACCCTGCATCTGTGGAATACCTGAATAGACAACCAATCATCCCAAATTAAGGAAGTGGACTTTAGGAGCAAGATCTATGATTTTTCCCCCTTTCCTCTTTTTGTGAATGTGTATGTGTATGCTTCTGTGTGAGATCTTGTCTGTATAGTCTTGCTTCCACCATTTGTCCTAGGGTTCTATCCGTCCATGTTTTTTTTTTTTTTTTTAATTTTTTTTCTTAATAATTAATTTTAATAACCTTATTACACTTTACCTTCGTTCTTTCTTTCTTTCTTTCCGTCCTTCCTTCCCTCCTTTAGACAACGAATCATCCCAAATTGAGGAGGTGGTCTCTGACAGCAAGATTTAGGATTTTTCCCCATTTACCTCTTTTAGTGAGGGTGTATGTGTATGCTTCTGTGTAAGATTTTGTCTGTATAGCTTTGCTTCCAACATTTGTCCTAAGGTTCTTTCCGTCCCTTTTTTTTTTTTTTTCTAAATAAGAAGTTTTTAATTCAATAACTTTATTATACTTTATTTTATTTTTACTGTATCTTCTTTCTTTCTGTCTTTTTTCCTTCTTTCCCTCCTTCCTTCCTTCCTCCCTCCCTCCCTCCTTTCTTTCCTTCTTGCCTTCTTTCCTTCTTTGCTTCTTTCTTTCTTTCTTCCTTCCTTCCTACCCTCCTTTCCTTCTTTCTTTCCTCATACTTCTACTAATTCCCTCTACTTTTTCTCCCTTTTATCCTGAGCCTGTGGATGAAAAGCTTTTGGTGCTCCAGCCAGGAGGCAGGGCTCTGCCTCTGAGGTAGGACAGCCAACTTCAGGACACTGATCAACAAGAGACCTCCCAGCTCCACATAATATCAAATGGCGAAAATCTCCCAGAGACCTCCATCTTAACACCAGCACCCAGCTTCACTCAACGACCAGCAAGCCACAGTGCTGGAAAACCTATGCCAAACAACTAGCAAAACAGGAACACAACCCCACCCATTAGCAGAGAGGCTGCCTAAAATCATAATAAGGCCACAGACACCCCCAAACACACCACCAGACGTGAACCTGCCTACTAGAGAGACAAGATCCAGCCTCATCCACCACAACACAGGCACTAGCCCCCTCCACCAGGAAGCCTACACAACCCACTGAACCAACCTTAGCCACTGGAGACAGACATCAAAAACAGGAGGAACTACAAACCTGCAGCCTGCAAAAACGAGACCCCAAACACAGTAAGATAAGCAAAATGAGAAGACAGAAAAACACACAGCAGATGAAGAAGCAAGATAAAAACCCACCAGACCTAACAAATGAAGAGGAAATAGGCAGTCTACCTGAAAGAGAATTCAGAATAATGATAGTAAGGTTGATCCGAAATCTTGGAGATAGAATGGACAATAGATTGGACAAAATGCAAGAATCAGTTAACAAGGACCTAGAAGAACTAAAGATGAAACAAGCAACGATGAACAACACAATAAATGAAATTAAAAGTACTCTAGATGGGATCAATAGCAGAATAACTGAGGCAGAAGAACGGATAAGTGACCTGGAAGATAAAATAGTGGAAATAACTACTGCAGAGCAGAATAAAGAAAAAAGAATGAAAAGAACTGAGGACAGTCTCAGAGACCTCTGGGACAACATTAAACGCACCAACATTCGAATTATAGGGGTTCCAGAAGAAGAAGAGAAAAAGAAAGGGACTGAGAAAATATTTGAAGAGATTATAGTTGAAAACTTCCCTAATATGGGAAAGGAAATAGTTAATCAAGTCCAGGAAGCACAGAGAGTCCCATACAAGATAAATACAAGGAGAAATACGCCAAGACACATATTAATCAAACTGTCAAAAATTAAATACAAAGAAAGCATATTAAAAGCAGCAAGGGAAAAACAACAAATAACACATAAGGGAATCCCCATAAGGTTAACAGCTGATCTCTCAGCAGAAACCCTACAAGCCAGAAGGGAGTGGCAGGACATACTGAAAGTGATGAAGGAGAAAAACATGCAGCCAAGACTACTCTACCCAGCAAGGATCTCATTCAGATTTGATGGAGAAATTAAAACCTTTACAGACAAGCAAAAGCTGAGAGAGTTCAGCACCACCAAACCAGCTTTACAACAAATGCTAAAGGATCTTCTCTAGGCAAGAAACACAAGAGAAGGAAAAGACCTATAATAACGAACCCAAAACAATTTAGAAAATGGGAATAGGAACATACATATCGATAATTACCTTAAATGTAAATGGACTAAATGCTCCCACCAAAAGACACAGATTAGCTGAATGGATACAAAAACAAGACCCTTATATATGCTGTCTACAAGAGACCCACTTCAGACCTAGAGACACATACAGACTGAAAGTAAGGGGATGGAAAAAGATATTCCATGCAAATGGAAGCCAAAAGAAAGCTGGAGTAGCAATTCTCATATCAGACAAAATAGACTTTAAAATAAGGACTATTAAAAGAGACAAAGAAGGACACTACATAATGATCAAGGGATCGATCCAAGAAGAAGATATAACAATTGTAAATATTTATGCACCCAACATAGGAGCACCTCAATACATAAGGCAAATACTAACAGCCATAAAAGGGGAAATCGACAGTAACACATTCATAGTAGGGGACTTAAACACCCCACTTTCACCCATGGACAGATCATCCAAAATGAAAATAAATAAGGAAACACAAGCTTTAAATGATACATTAAACAAGATGGACTTAATTGATATTTATAGGACACTCCATCCAAAAACAACAGAATACACATTTTTCTCAAGTGCTCATGGAACATTCTCCAGGATAGATCATATCTTAGGTCACAAATCAAGCCTTGGTAAATTTAAGAAAACTGAAATTGTATCAAGTATCTTTTCTGACCACAACGCCATGAGACTAGATATCAATTACAGGAAAAGATCTGTAAAAAATACAAACACATGGAGGCTAAACAATACACTACTTAATAATGAAGAGATCACTGAAGAAATCAAAGAGGAAATCAAAAAATACCTAGAAACAAATGACAATGGAGACACAACGACCCAAAACCTGTGGGATGCAGCAAAAGCAGTTCTAAGGGGGAAGTTTATAGCAATACAAGCCCACCTTAAGAAGCAGGAAACATCTCGAATAAACAACCTAACCTTGCACCTCAAGCAATTAGAGAAAGAAGAACAAAAAAACCCCAAAGCTAGCAGAAGGAAAGAAATCATAAAAATCAGATCAGAAATAAATGAAAAAGAAATGAAGGAAACAATAGCAAAGATCAATAAAACTAAAAGCTGGTTCTTTGAGAAGATAAACAAAATAGATAAACCACTAGCCAGACTCATCAAGAAAAAAAGGGAGAAGACTCAAATCAATAGAATTAGAAATGAAAAAGGAGAGGTAACAACTGACACTGCAGAGATAAAAGAGATCATGAGAGATTACTACAAACAACTCTATGCCAATAAAATGGACAATCTGGAAGAAATGGACAAATTCTTAGAAATGCACAACCTGCCAAGACTGAATCAGGAAGAAATAGAAAATATGAACAGACCAATCACAAGCACTGAAATTGAAACTGTGATTAAAAATCTTCCAACAAAGAAAAGCCCAGGACCAGATGGCTTCACAGGCGAATTCTATCAAACATTTAGAGAAGAGCTAACACCTATCCTTCTCAAACTCTTCCAAAATATAGCAGAGGGAGGACCACTCCCTAACTCCTTCTACGAGGCCACCATCACCTTGATACCAAAACCAGACAAGGATGTCACAAAGAAAGAAAACTACAGGCCAATATCACTGATGAACATAGATGCAAAAATCCTCAACAAAATACTAGCAAACAGAATCCAACAGCACATTAAAAGGATCATACACCATGATCAAGTGGGGTTTATTCCAGGAATGCAAGGATTCTTCAATATACGCAAATCTATCAATGTGATAAACCATATTAACAAATTGAAGGAGAAAAACCATATGATCATCTCAATAGATGCAGAGAAAGCTTTTGACAAAATTCAACACCCATTTATGATAAAAACCCTGCAGAAAGTAGGCATAGAGGGAACTTTCCTCAACATAATAAAGGCCATATATGACAAGCCCACAGCAAACATCATCCTCAATGGTGAAAAACTGAAAGCATTTCCACTAAGATCAGGAACAAGACAAGGTTGCCCACTCTCACCACTATTATTCAACATTGTTTTGGAAGTTTTAGCCACAGCAATCAGAGAAGAAAAGGAAATAAAAGGAATCCAAATTGGAAAAGAAGAAGTAAAGCTGTCACTGTTTGCAGATGACATGATCCTATACATAGAGAACTCTAAAGATGCTACCAGAAAACTACTAGAGCTAATCAATGAATTTGGTAAAGTGGCAGGATACAAAATTAATGCACAGAAATCTCTGGCATTCCTATATACTAATGATGAAAAATCTGAAAGTGAAATCAAGAAAACACTCCCATTTACCATTGCAACAAAAAGAATAAAATATCTAGGAATAAACCTACCTAAGGAGACAAAAGACCTGTATGCAGAAAATTATAAGACACTGATGAAAGAAATTAAAGATGATATAAATCGATGGAGAGATATACCATGTTCTTGGATTGGAAGAATCAACATTGTGAAAATGACTCTACTACCCAAAGCAATCTATAGATTCAATGCAATCCCTATCAAACTACCACTGGCATTTTTCACAGAACTAGAACAAAAAATTTCACAATTTGTATGGAAACACAAAAGACCCCGAATAGCCAAAGCAATCTTGAGAACGAAAGAAGGAACTGGAGGAATCAGGCTCCCTGACTTCAGACTATACTACAAAGCTACAGTCATCAAGACGGTATGGTACTGGCACAAAAACAGAAAGATAGATCAATGGAACAGGATAGAAAGCCCAGAGATAAACCCATGCACATATGGACACCTTATCTTTGATAAAGGTGGCAGTAATGTACAATGGAGAAAGGACAGCCTCTTCAATAAGTGGTGCTGGGAAAACTGGACAGGTACATGTAAAAGTATGAGATTAGATCACTCCCTAACACCATACACAAAAATAAGCTCAAAATGGATTAAAGACCTAAATGTAAGGCCAGAAACTATCAAACTCTTAGAGGAAAACATAGGCAGAACACTCTATGACATAAATCAAAGCAAGATCCTTTCTGACCCACCTCCTAGAGTAATGGAAATAAAAACAAAAATAAACAAATGGGACCTAATGAAACTTCAAAGCTTTTGCACAGCAAAGGAAACCATAAACAAGACCAAAAGACAACCCTCAGAATGGGAGAAAATATTTGCAAATGAAGCAACCGACAAAGGATTAATCTCCAAAATTTACAAGCAGCTCATGCAGCTCAATATCAAAAAAACAAACAACCCAATCCAAAAATGGGCAGAAGACCTAAATAGACATTTCTCCAAAGAAGATATACAGACTGCCAACAAACACATGAAAGAATGCTCAACATCATTAATCATTAGAGAAATGCAAATCAAAACTACAATGAGATATCATCTCACACCAGTCAGAATGGCCATCATCAAAAAATCTAGAAACAATAAATGCTGGAGAGGGTGTGGAGAAAAGGGAACACTCTTGCACTGCTGGTGGGAATGTGAATTGGTTCAGCCACTATGGAGAACAGTATGGAGGTTCCTTAAAAAACTACAAATAGAACTACCATATGACCCAGCAATCCCACTACTGGGCATATACCCTGAGAAAACCAAAATTCAAAAAGAGTCATGTACCAAAATGTTCATTGCAGCTCTATTTACAATAGCCCGGAGATGGAAACAACCTAAGTGCCCGTCATCGGATGAATGGATAAAGAAGATGTGGCACATATATACAATGGAATATTACTCAGCCATAAAAAGAAACGAAATTGAGCTATTTGTAATGAGGTGGATAGACCTAGAGTCTGTCATACAGAGTGAAGTAAGTCAGAAAGAAAAAGACAAATACCGTATGCTAACACATATATATGGAATTTAAGAAAAAAATGTCATGAAGAACCTAGGGGTAAAGCAGGAATAAAGACGCAGACCTCTTAGAGAACGGACTTGAGGTTATGGGGAGGGGGAAGGGTGAGCTGTGACAGGGCGAGAGAGAGTCATGGGCATATACATAGTAACAAACGCAGTAAGGTAGATAGCTAGTGGGAAGCAGCCGCATGGCACAGGGATATTGGCTCGGTGCTTTGTGACAGCCTGGAGGGGTGGGATGGGGAGGGTGGGAGGGAGGGAGACGCAACAGGGAAGACATATGGGAACATATGTTTATGTATGACTGATTCACTTTGTTATAAAGCAGAAACTAACACACCATTGTAAAGCAATTATACCCCAATAAAGATGTTAAAAAAAAAAAAAAAAAAAAAACAAACACACAAAGGAAAAACAAGTGATACAAAGAGTTTACAAAGATGAAGTGCCACTGGAACACATACATTTCTGGTGGGAATGCAAAATGTAACACTTTGGGAAAGAGTTTGGCTGTTTCTTCTAAAGAGAGACATAGGGAACTCCCTGGAGGTCCAGTGGTTAGGACTTTGCACTTTCACTGCCAAGGGCATGGGTTCAAACCCTGGTCGGGGAACTAAGACCCCACAAGACAAGCAGTGCAGCCATAAATAAATAAATAAAAGTGAAACATATGATCCAGCAATCCAAGCCCTGGGTATTTACCAAAGAAAACTAAAAACACAGGTCCCCACAAATGTTTAGAGCAGATTTATTCATAGTAGCCAAAATCTAGAATGAAGCCAAACATCCATCAACAGGTAAATATATAGATAAATAACTTATGGTTCATCCATCCGATAAGATTCTCAGCAATGAGACAGAGTTAAACGAGCAGTAAATAGAACCAAACTACTGATATATGCAACAATATGGATCAACCTCAAAAACACTATTGTAGGTGAGAGAAGCCAGATACAAAACTCTAAGTACTATGTGATTCTATTTGTATGACATTTTATAGAAGGCAAAACTACTGTATAGGGGTTGAAAGCAGATAAGCGGTTTCCAGGAGCTGGGGCTGAAGGAGTCAATCAGCGTTGCCTGGTTTTGAACTTTATATGAATGGAATAATATAGTATATCTTTTTTCAGGTCTGGCTCCTTTTGGTCAGCAGTACATTTGTGATCTTCCTCCATATTCTTGTACAGCGATATCATTTGTTCATTCTCATTTTTATAGTATTCTATGCATAACTATGCAATGATTTACTTATCAAATTGACTGCTGGTGTCACACTCACATTTTAAAATTACAACATAATAGCCTAATTGGCTAAAATTCTTTTTTAGTTAGATTCTTAAAATTCTTATTTTTAAATTCTTATTTAAGTCTTAGTTAAGCCCTACAAAATCTAAATGGGATTTTCCTTACCAAGTCACCTCTTAAGCAGACATTAAAACTCAGTATATATCCATACCATACATTGATTTTTTTACTGAAAAATCCCCTTTATCATTTGGTCAGTTTGGGTTTACCCCCAAATATTATCACATCTGATTTGCCACTACCTACCCACTCCTAGCTTTTCCCCCATCAATGGAACTTCTTTCTTCTTCATGGATTTTCTAATTTAGAGCTGGAGATACTATCACCCTTCGCATTATGACAGTCAATAATTTCAGAACATTTGTCTCTTAGATTATGGTAGTCTTGGCCTTCTCCCCAGACATCATCAAGATACTTCCTGAAGGGAAAGAAAGAGGAGTGTTGGCTCTCAGTTCACACACAGTTTAGATGATAAGGGATTCTGCCCCAAACAATGACCATAATTAACTAGGGTAGCTGAGATAGAAGGCAAAACCTGTGAGTACATTACCTTCAATTACTGTGGTAGATGGAGCCACAGGTATATGAGTTAATTTTAAATGAAGAGGTTCTGGCAGGAGTGTGTTTCTGAGTCTCAGAAATCTGCACACATCAAGGTAACAAGGATAGGTTTAAACTTGATTGAGTATTGAGTTTTTGCATTTTATTGTTGCAGTGAAAATCATGTCATGAATACTCCATTTATTTCTCTACATAAGGATGTTCCTAATTAATCTGTTATTCAAAAGCCACAAGTATTATATTAGTAACTGCAATATTTCATGACACTGACTAAAGCCCAGAAGCAGGTTCCTGCGGCCCAATTAATTTTTTTAAAACCTTTTACTCAGCGGGATGCTGCCTACCTGGATCTTTGAATGAAAGGATATTAATGAAGCTGCAATGCAGATGATTATATTGAAAGTGACAAAGAATTTATTAGGAAGACAGCCATCACAGGCTGTACAGTATATGAGGCAGAAAACTGCTAAAAGTAATGACAGAGTATAGTTTAGGCAAGTAATGGGCAGTAGTGCTGCAAAAGGAGAGCTTGGAGATATATTATTTAGTAATAAAGTCCCCATAAAAATTGAAATATGAGGTGGAAAGATTAACATGGTCATACAAGTCATCTTTAATGTTCATAGCCAAGTTCTGGCTTTTAGAAAGAGTAAACTGAATTTATGCTTGTGACAACATGTAATTCAAAACGCTTATTTATACATTTCATGCAAATGACTGCAGACCTTTGGTTTGCAGTTACCAAAGTAATGTTTAGTAGCATTTAAATTTATTACATTAACATTGGATCAGGAGCTGTATTTCTACCTGTCAAATGACTAACATTTGTAGGTCATATCATCAATAAATAGACCGCAGTTCACAGACCCCTGCACTGCTAGTCCCAAATCTATGAACAAAAGATTTTACATTTTGTTTTTCCACCTTAAACTGAATATAGATGTGTTCTCATTTACTCCATCATAATATTCTAATATTATTGACACAAACCTTTTGGTCTTCTGGTATGTTTGCTTCCACGAAGGGGATGCATAGTGCTCTAATTAAGAGCAAGGGCTTTTGATGGAAGTAGACCTATGTGAAAACCCTAATAGCCAATTACCAGCTGGGTGACCTTAGTTAAATGACTTTATAACTCTGGTCTCATTTTTCTCATCTATAATAGGGACATAATAATACCAGTCTCATGGAATTATTATAATAATTCAATAAAGTATACAAAAATGTATCTAGCCTATGGTAACTAACTCAATTATTATCATCATAATTATCATTATCAATACATTCTGGGAGTTTCCATAATAGAAAGTGGCATCAAAATTCTTGAAGGAGAGGCAAAACATACCTTATTCTTCACATATTCTCATCTCAGCTTCATTTCTAAAGTTAAAGGTCTGAAGGTTAACTTGTGTCTAATGAGGTATGTAAGTAAATTGACAGCCATTTGGATTTAACACAAATGTTTTATAAAAATGCTTGTCTTTTATGATTTCTTAGAAGTGGATATAAAATTGGGGCTGTAGAATAAAACTAAACTGAATTTTGAGAAAACATAAATATTTATGAAACATTTTATTCTGAATTTGAACCTTTCCTATTTCATGTCAATCACATAAAGAATGGGAATAAGATTTCCATTTTAAACACAGTAGTAACAGAGGCCTTAATAAGAAAATGGCATCTGAGTAAAGGCCTGATAAAAGTGAATATATAAGCCATATGAAACTCAGAGGAGAGATTTCAGGTAAAGGGAATACCAGTGCAAACACCCTAAGATGCAAACAGAGGCATAGCAAAGGAGGGTGTGGTCAGTGGAAGTAGTTCACCATGGTTGTAGTCAATAAGGTGTGCACTGTCTACAGAAAATCTTAAATCAATAATAAGACTGATTAAATGTTTATTATCTTCATGAACTGACAAGTGTAAACAATATCAGTGATAAAATACTCCTCCCTAAAAAAAAAAAAATAGTCTATTGATCTAAGATCTAAACAACTGCTGTGGTTTCTATCGAGCTCAATGGCCTGCTGCCACTGGCCCATCTTTGGAAACATACCAAGAAAGAACAGCACGGGACAAGTGTGTCTGGATCAGATTGAATGGGAACAGGAGCTGTAGATGTGTGGGTCAATGATCAATAGCGTGCCTAGAATATGTACGGCTTTGTAAGCTCTGTTTGGACTTGAGCTTTTACTCTACATGATGGAAAGCCATTGGATGGGTTAGAGTAGAGGGTTTTCAAGATATTACTCATACGGGCTTCCCTGGTGGCGCAGTGGTTAAGAGTCTGCCTGGCGATGCAGGGGACATGGGTTCGTGCCCCAGTCCGGGAAGATCCCACATGCCACAGAGCGGCTGGGCCCGTGAGCCATGGCCGCTGAGCCTGCGCGTCCGGAGCCTGTGCTCCGCAACGGGAGAGGCCACAACAGTGAGAGGCCCGCGTACCGCAAAAAAAAAAAAAAAAAAAAAAAGATATTACTCATGTTTTCAGCACACTGATTGCAGTATTGAAAATAGACTTCGGGAGGGGAATGTGATAGTTATGAAAGAGAAAACTAAACTAGATGGTGATTGTTCTCACTACATCCTATTCACGCCACTGGTGAAGGATGAGTCCCATACCCTAAATAGTACAAAACGGCTGAAGATATGACATTCAACTCTGAACAGATGAGATTGACAGCAGTTTATTAGTCAAACATACTCATAACCTGGGAGAGGAGGATTCCACACACTATGCAGGGCAACACAAGAGTTACACTTGGGATAAGAGTGAATCAGCAGGGGCTGTTGAAGACAGGCTTTGTAGTAACCAGAGACAAGTGGACCACCCCCATCCCAGTTCACATCTTGAGGATGTGATTGGTTTGTCTGAATAATTTTGCAGACTGACAGAGGAGTAAAATATATTAGGTTCAGATCCAGATGGGGTACAGCTGGTCTGGTTAACAGGGGAACTACCTGGGTGTGAAGTCTTTCCCACTGAGCATGGAGCATATTAGCAAAAGCAGAGGAACTCACAGATAAGCCTCTGGGGCTCTGTGATACTCAAAGATGTCAAGGAATACAGTGATAGCTTGGGATAGAAGTAGAATTGGTGAAATTAGTAAGAAAAGAATTGATGCAGAGTATATTTTGAAGGTAGAGCCAACAAGAATTGTGGAAGAATGGATGTGGAATTTGAAAGAGAGGAGTCAAATATGACACTAAAGTGTCTGACTCTAGCAAATGAAAAGATAGTGTCGATTACTGAGAAGGAAAACTATAGGAGTAGTAGTTTACGCTTTATCCATACAATTAAAAACTATGTAGATGTACAAAACACACTTTTAGTGTACTTATATGGAAATATCTCAAAATATAGTAAGTGAAAAAGCAAGGTACGTGGTATCCAATATAGCATTTAGGATTCGTGTTTAAAAAGGGGGAGAAAAAAATAGATATTTGCACTTGCCAGTACACACATTTTAAAAAATTATATGAAATGTGTAGGAAGCAAAAAACAAGTAATAATAAGAGTTACCTGTTGGAAAGAGAGGATAGAAATTAATTGGGCAGAGACTGGGAGCAAAAGAGGAATATATTCACTATAGTTTATGGTTTCTGATGTTTGTACGATGTGAATGTATTTTTTAGATAAAAAAGATATAGGGAGAAATTCTGTTTTAAAAATGTGTATAGCTGACAGTCCCTGATACTGTATCTCCACATATGTACCACTGTCTATTGAAGAAACAATAATAAAAGAAAAAGACAAAAATAAGAAATAGATGAAGGAGGAGGAAAATAAGAAAAGCAATTACAATAATTATAACAAAACCAATAACATATTAAAACTTAAGACTAAGGAAAAAGGCAGAAACTGATTACTGAATTATAAATATGGCAACCCATTACCTATTGCCATAATTTGGAGATGAAGTCCCAGTAACATGACTGATAAAATCAGACTCTGAAGTAAAATTATTAGCTCATCATGTTTTGTCCTGAAAGATGATCACCTTTTAAAAAAAAGAAATAAGGCTTATATCACATGGGGGTTTGGTAAATGTTTAACAAACTATTGGGGAATGTTAATTGCAGCTGCATGGCTGATTAGTAATATGAAAATGTACATACTTTCGTTGTGGTTGATTTCAAATTACCAACATGACCTCATATTTCTTTGCTGCTCTTTCTTTCTTTATGTAGATACAAGTTTCAGACCTTAATTATTTTCCTTCTTTCTGAAGTACTTCATTTACAATTTCTTTCAAGGCAGGTTTATTGGCTACAAATTTCCCCAATTTTTGTTTTTCTGTGAAAATTATTTCTCTTTCATTTTTGTAGGATAATTTTTCTGGGTACAGAATTCTAGATCTTTAGGTTCTTTCTCTCAAAAGTTTAAATATTTCACTCCAGTCTCTTCTTGCTTGAATGGTTTCTGAATAAAAGTTCTATATAAGTCTTATCTTGTCCTTCTATAGGTAAGGTGTTTTTCTCTTTTGCTTCTTTGAAGACTTTCTCTGCCTTTAATTTTATGAAGTTTGAATATAATATGCCTAGCTTTTTTTTTTTAATTTATTCTTCTTTCTGTTCTGAGTTTCCTGGATTTGTGGTGTGGTGTCCATCATTAATGTCAGGAAGTTCTCAGTCATTATTGCTTCAAACATTTCTTCCATCCATTTCTTCCTCTGCCATCTGGTATCCCCATTATGCATAGGTTATACCTTTTGTAATTGTCCCTCAGCTCTTGCATATTCTGTTCTATCTTTTTCATTATTTTTTCTCTTTGCATTTAAATTTTGAAAGTTTCTGTTGACATTTCTTCAAACTTGCTGATACTTTCCTCAGCTGTGTCCAGTCTATTGATGAGTCTATCAAAGGCACACTTCATTTCTGTTACAGTGTTTTTGACTTCTAGCATTTCCTTTTGATTCTTCCTTAGAGTTTCCATCTCTCTGCTTACATTATGCATCCATCTTTGCATGTTGTCCACTTTTCCCATTAGAGCCCTTACCGTATTTATTAGTTATTTTAAATTCCCTGTCTGATAATACCAACATCTCCGCCAAATACGAGTCTAGTTCTGATATTTGCTCATCTTATCATACTGTGTTTTTTTATTGTTGTTTTTTTTGTTTTTTGTCTTGTAGTACTTCTTGTAATTTTTGTTAAAGGCTGGAAATGATGTACTGGGTAAAAGGAACTGAGATAAATTGGCCTCTAGTGTGAGGTTTTATGTTTACCTGACTGGGATTTAGATTGTGCTTACTGCTTGCTCTAGCTGTAGGAGTGAGAGGTTAAAATTTCCTCTGATATCCTTGTTTTTGTCACTCCTGTAATCTTCAGGTTTCCTTAGATACTTCTTAAATAAGGTCTGAGACATGCAGTTCTTTCACTTGTATTTCCTGTTATTATACAGGAGTTTTAATGATGTGGTGGTAAGGTGTGTGGGAGAGGAAGTGTTCTATGGCTGTATGGTAAGGTCTTGGTCTTTTGGTGAGTCTGTGTCCCTGCCTATGACTTTCAGTGGTTTTTCTCCCTCTTAGGTCGAACAGGAAGCCTACAGAGCGCTGCAGGTGGGTGTTCTCTATTTGGTCACACATTGTTCTCATTCTTTCCTTTAATTCTTTATATATGCTTTCCCTTTAGTTATTTTTTTAACATATATATTATAGCTTCTTGTTGACTACTTTTTTCCTGTGTGAGCACCATACTTTCTCATTATTTTACATGTCTCATAATTTGTATTGAAAGCTTTAGAGTTTCACTAATGTATCAGTTTTGGAAATCAGAACTTCCACTCAAAGTTTGTTGTTATAGCTGTTTGTTTTTTAATGACTTTCTTGTACTAATTCTATAATGTATATATTACTTTCCTGTTTGGTCACTGAAGTCACTACTCAATTAGCTAATGGTCAGCTAATGATTGAACAGATTTCTTTAAATATCTTTAAATATTGCAACTTTCACCAAGGGTCTCTGTATGTGTATGGGGCATACCTTTAACTCTTAGGCAGACATTTTCTAACTCCACCTTAGACTTCATTTCTGTTTTTGCAGAATTTCCAGGTCAGGTGAAAGGAGAGCTTAGGGCCTTCTGGGGCCTTCCCCAGCATGTACACAGCCTTTTGTGTGCACAGGCCTATGCATACAAAGTGATCTTCTCATTTTCCCGAAATATATTGAAGTTTTTCAAAGCCTCTGTTTGTTAGGAGATCACCGACTGAAACCACCCACTTTGGTCAGGGCCAGTTACCTGAGTTGTCTCACAACAGGAGGTCCAGATAAGGAACACGGTGCTGAAAATTAACCGGGAGAATTCGGGAGGGGTCAAAAGAGGGAGGAGACAGCCAACCTCCCAGAATCCTTCATGCTGGAATCCATCTTGGCTGAGAGACGCTCGTGCCACCAGGTAGGACCCTGAGTCAGACTATGGACCAAACAAGATGATTGGCCAGAGGCAACCCAGAAAGTAACCCTACTACCATAAAACCTGAGACTGCAAGCCACATGGCAGAGCAGTTCTCCTAGTTTCCCCTACCCTGTTGCTCTCTGTCCAGTGCCCCTTTCCAATACTAAAGTCTCTTGTTTTGTCAGCACATGTGTCTGCTCAGACAATTCATTTCTGAGTGTTAGACAAGAGCCCACTCTCAGGCCCTGGTAGGGGTTCCCCTTCCTGCAACGTTTTGACATCTTATTCCCCAGTTTTTCCTTTTAGGTTGTTTGGTGAACTTCTTTTTAACCCCAACCAGTAATGTTACTTCAGACAGATTGACATTAAACAATTGTCATTAATTTTTCTTGAAAATTTCCCTGTAGATAGACTTGTTCATACAAGGTAAGGACTCTATCAGATCAAATCAAGACATGAGAATAGAGCTTTTCATAGACCTGCCAGGTAAGTCAAAGAGTAATAATTCTATGGGGGCTTTGGGGATACTTCAAATTGATTCTGCTCCCTCAAAAGTTGCTGCTAGATTGGTGGCTTTCCAGCTATAGTAGTTGTAAGGCTGTTCCATTTTCAGGACTACCACAGAGTTAAGGACAGGGGGATAGAGCAGGTTAAAGCCCTACAAGGCTTGCTCTTCATTTCAAGATTCAACCATTTTTTCTTGGATAATCATTCCCTGGGTTGTTGCAAGACATTGGTTAATTTTCAGCGTTCTGAAAATATTGATTTTGACAGTTTTTGCCAGTGTTCTCATTACTTCTATGGAGGAGTATATATTTGGAGGTCCTTACTCTGCCACTCCAGAAGTCAAGCACTACCTGCTTTATTTTTTCATAGCACTCATCCATTAAATGTTTTTTCAAGCTCTCATCTGAAGTGGAATTACTGATTATTTAGTTGTTTTTGTCAATCATCAACTTCCAATTAGAACTGTCAACTTTCAATTATAATTTAAGCTACAGGAAGAGGGTGCTGCCTTGATTATTCTACTGTTATTACTTGTGAAGGATCTGAGATTTTGTCCTATCTGCTATTTAACAAGTTTGCCTGCCACAGTTTCATGGAGTGTGACAGAAGACAGAAGACTCCTGGCTTAAAGACATTGAATCACTGCACAGCAAGGAGCATAAGCTCATGTTCACACCAATTCCCCTTGCCTCTCAAATTCCACAGGAACAATGCAATGTGCCCCAAGTGGATGATGTGCACATGGTAAATTTGCATCATAGATGAGGGACTCCAAGATTAAGAATTTAAATCTTACAATGAGGTGCAAGCAAATCTGCCCTTTGCCCCCAGAGGAAATCATTACTTTGATTATACAACCAAACCTTCCTTTTGTTCTGGAGGGAGGCATTATTTATCTTCGAAGGCTACTAGCTGTACAAACATTCTTGACAAGATAGTCTGGAACAATATCTGTCAGTGCCTCTACTGGTAAGATATGCAGAAACACAAGAAACCCATAGAGAATTATTTCCCCACATCATCCCAGTTCTAAATTAATATTCAACATTGTAGACATGCAGTAAATATTTGTTGACCAAAACTTCCACAAGTTTCTATTTTGATCAATAGTATATTCTATTTCCACAAATTATATATATATATATATATATATATATATATATATATATATACACACACACACACACACATAGATATATAGATAATCTTGGATATAAGGCAAGTCTTGAATAAGAACTGTCTTAGTCAGTTTGGGCTACTATGACAAAGTAACATATACTGGCTGGTTTATAAACAACAGAAATTTATTTCATACAGTTCTGGAGGCTGGAAGTCCAAGAACACAGTGCCAGCATAATAGGGTTCCTGATAAGAACCCTACTCCAATTTGCAGGCTGCCAACTTCTCTCTGTGCCCTCACAAGGCATTTAGCTTTTAAAAGAGATTTAGCTAGCTCTCTGGCCTCTTCTTATAAGGGCACTAATTCCATTTATAAGGGTTCCATCTCTGTGATCTAATTAACCCCCAAAAGCCCCACATCCAAATACACTGGAGATTAGATTTCAGCATACGAATTTGGTGGGGTAGGGACACAAACATTCAGTCCATAACAAGTACCTAAGAATAAATACTTGGTTTTTGTTTGTTTGTTTCTTTTGTCGGCAAATGGAAATTATAAAACTCTGTTGGCTTCCTCATTTGTAAACAGAAATGACAAATTTATCTGTTGACCTCTTGAAGGGGCTCAGTCTTCTCTCCTATTCCTTTCTTGCCTTACTCTGTAAAGGAAGAATTGCTATGCTTGATCACAAGAACATTTAAAGCATACAGCTAAGGTCTTAGTATGACTATATTTTGCAAATCCCAACTCCTAGAAAAGTAGAGAAAGAAGGAGGCCTGGAATACATCTTTATGGCAAATGGGTAAATATCCAGTTTACGTGCTGCCTCTCTTTCTGTCTTTCTCTCTCTTTCTCTCTCTCTCCCAGTTTCTCTGTGTCTCCATTACATCTCTAACACTCCCTTTTTTGTTGCCCCTACCCATATACACACACATACATAAACATACGCAAACTACTCTTTCGTTGTGCTTTGCTCATGTCTAGGAACATGCTAAAAGTTCCTCAACTTGAAGACAGTAATATTCAAAATTAAGTTTGGCTTCTAGGGTAGAAGTAAGCACAGTAAACCTTTTGGCTGGCCTTTTCCTAGGCCATTTATATCAAAATCCTCTAGACAAAAGAGGTCTGTATACCAGTCCGGTCATGTTCACTGGCATTCTTTCCTGGGTCTTTGAGCCATTCTCCTACATTAAGTGTAAAATCTCCCTTGGCCTTGCTTTGTCCTTTGAACGGGATAGCTAGTTAAGAACAGAATCTGATTTTTAGAAACCTCAGTTCTGTGCAATACCCAGCACATACTAGATTTTTAAAGTATAACAACTACAGAAGAGATTCTATCTCAGACTACAGTCTGTTTTGTTTCTTCTACCTCACAATTTTTTAAATAGAGAATACTATAAAAGTTATCTGCATAATTTAGTCACACAGCAAACATAAGTGTCCTTTTTCTATGTCTACATAGTTTGAACTTTGAGAACATTGTGCCATTTCAGTTACAAATTACTTTGTATATGTGTATTATACTGCCTTTCCTGGGTATGTCTAAAATTCACATAATTTCAGTTGATGTTTTGTTCTATCATTGAAATGGATTCATTTTGTGTTATTCTGAGGAATATACTTAATTTGTGGATCATTTATATGTCTCTAGTATAACTAGCTACTCTGATGTTTAAACAGTTTGCCTCATACAGTAGTTTTTTTTTTATCATAGATGTTTAAATTACTTTAACTCTTATTGGGATTGCTTGTTTTCCCTCATGAATGTAATCCCCTGCTCAGTAATGCACTTTGGGCCAATTCTAATCTCATTGCTATTATTTCTTCACAATTGCACACATTTTCCATATTTCATACAAGCCAATTATTTATCACATATATTCATATGTTTATAATTAATTTTAAATTAGCTGCCTCTTATCTTAAAAGGTATAATTACTTTCAGTGCTCAAGTTATCAAAATAATCATTGCAGTATATCATAATATTTCCAATATTTCATAGTTTTATTCCTCCTTCCTTCGACCTTTTGCCCAGCTGTAAATATACTTCAAGCTCCTTAACCACATTTGAACTGTAAGAAAGTGTTAGTGATAACATAAACAATTTAAAAGCAAAGAAAAAAAGAGAAGATTTTGCCCCTAATCTTCTTTTATGGAATTTTTTTTCTGTTCTTCCAGAGAAAATTCTCCTAGAACAGATTACAAACTACAAAAGGCCTAGGAAGAAAATTTGAAATACAAGGAAATGTGTAGAAAGACAAAAAGCAAGTGGCAGAAAAACTCCAAAGGTTTGGATGCTCAGTAAAACACCCTGAAGATTGCTTCTTTTTAGCATGTTTTTTTTATATGAAAAGTTAAACTATATCTCTCACCTAATAACACATTTTGAAAAGAAACTGCAGTGTCTACTGGTTTGAGTGAAGGTGGAAAGAGTCATGGGAGTGGGCCTTACCACAAATTCATCCTGATTTTAATCGTGGATGAAATGCAAAATAACGTGATACAAAGAAAAAGCAGTACTCTATAACAAAAAGACACAGTGTCTGCCACTAACAACATTTTTCACAAACTACAAATAATACTTTTTTTTTGTTGTTGTTTTGTTTTGTTTTGTTTTGGCGGTACGCGGGCCTCTCACTGCTGTGGCCTCTCCCGTTGCGGAGCACAGGCTCCGGACGCGCAGGCCCAGCGGCCATGGCTCACGGGCCCAGCCGCTCCGCGGCATGCGGGATCCTCCCGGACCGGGGCACGAACCCGCATCCCCTGCATCGGCAGGCAGACTCTCAACCACTGCGCCACCAGGGAAGCCACAAATAATACTTTTATTTGAGGAGACTTTAAAGTAATGCCCCTTTTCAGGTGTTTTCCACCTCTGCTATCTTTGGCAACTTTTAAAAGTGAAAAAGACAACTGCGGTTAAACAGAAAAAGAAAAAATGGGGCTTCCCTGGTGGTGCAGTGGTTGAGAGTCCACCTGTCGATGCAGGGGACACGGGTTCGTGCCCCGGTCCGGGAGGATCCCGCATTCCGCGGAGCGGCTGGGCCCGTAGCCATGGCCGCTGAGCATGCGCGTCTGGAGCCTGTGCTCTGCAACGGAAGAAGCCACAACAGTGAGAGGCCTGCGTACCGAGAAAAAAGAAAAGGAAAAAATGGCTACATACTTTAAACAACAAAATACACAACAAATCAAAGCACACTTTGACATCAAAAAACAATTGTTCGATTAAAAAATCTGAGTATGGGAGAATGGCGGAAGAGTAAGACGCGGAAATCACCTTCCTCCACACAGATACATCAGAAATATATCTACACGTGGAACTGCTCCTATAGAACACCTACTGAATGCTGGCAGAAGACCTCAGACCTCCTCAAAAGGCAAGAAACTCCCCACGTACCTGGGTATGGCAAAAGAAAAAAGAATAAACAGAGACAAAAGGATAGGGACGCACCTGCACCAGTGGGAGGGAGCCGTGAAGGAGGAAAGGTTTCCACACACTAGGAAGGCCCTTTGCGGGCGGAGACTGCGGGTGGTAGAGAGGGGGAGCTTCGAAACTGCGGAGGAGAGCACAGCAACAGGGGTGCAGAGGGCAAAGCCGAGAGATTTCCACACAGAGTATCGGTGCCAACCAGCACTCACCAGCCCAAGGCTTGTCTGCTCACCCGCCGGGGGCAGGAGGGCCTGGGAGCTGAGGATCCGGCTTCGGTCGGATGCGGGGAGAGGACTGGGGTTGGCGGCGTGAACACAGCCTGAAGGGGTTAGTGCACCACTGCTAGCCGGGAGGGAGTCCGGGAAAAAGTCTGGACCTGCCGAAGAGGCAAGAGACTTTTTCTTCCTTCTTTGTTTCCTGGTGCGCGAGGAGAGGGGATTAAGAGCGCTGCTTAAAGAAGCTCCAGAGACGGGTGCAAGCCGTGGCTAAAAGCGCGGACCCCAGAGACATACATGAGATGCTAAGGCTGCTGCTGCCGCCACCAGGAAGCCTGTGTGCGAGCACAATTCACTATCCACACACCCCTTCAGCGGAGCCTGTGCAACCCGCCACTGCCAGGGTCCCAGGATCCAGGGGCCACTTCCCCGGGAGTACGCACGGCACGCCTCAGGCTGCTGCAACTTCACGCCGCCCTCTACCGCCGCAGGCTTGCCCCGCACTCCGTGCCCCTCCCTCTCCCGGGCCTGAGCTAAGCCAGAGCCCCCGAATCAGCCGCTCCTTTAACCCCGTCCTGTCTGAGCGAAGAACAGACGCCCTCCAGTGACCTACACGCAGAGGCGGGGCCAGATCCAAAGCTGAACCCCGGGAGCTGTGCGAACAAAGAAGAGAAAGGGAAATCTCTCCCAGCAGCCTCAGGACCAGCTGATTAAATCTCCATAATCAACTTGATGTACCTGCATCTGTGGAATACATGAATAGACAAAGAATCATCCCAAATTGAGGAGGTGGACTTTGAGAGCAAGATATATTATTTTTTCCCCTTTTCCTCATTTTGTGAGTGTGTATCTGTATGCTTCTGTGTGAGATTTTGTCTGTATAGCTTTGATTTCACCGTTTGTCCTAGGGTTCTATCTGTCCATTTTTTTTAACTTAAAAAAAATTTTTAATAATTATTTTTTTATTTTAATAACTTTATTTTATTTTACCTTAATATATTTTATTTTCTGCTCTTTCTTTTTTTCTTTCTACTTTTTCTCCCTTTTATTCTGAACCGTGTGGATGAAAGGCTCTTGGTGCTGCAGCCAGGAATCAGTGCTGTGCCTCTGAGGTGGGAGAGCCAACTTTAGGACACTGGTCCACAAGGGACCTCCCAGCTCCACGTAATATCAAATGGCGAAAATCTCCCAGAGATCTCCATCTCAACACCAAGACCCAGCTTCACTCAACGACCAGCAAGCTACAGTGCTGGACACCCTATGCCAAACAACTAGCAAGACAGGAACACAACCCCACACATTAGCAGAGAGGCTGCCTAAAATCATAATAAGTCCACAGACACCCCAAAACACACCACCAGATGTGGACCTGCCCACCAGAAAGACAAGGTCCAGCCTCATCCACCAGAACACAGGCACTAGTCCCCTCCACCAGGAAGCCTACACAACCCACTGAACCAACTTTAGCCACTGGGGAAAGACACCAAAAATAACGGGAACTACGAACCTGCAGCCTGCAAAATTGAGACCCCAAACACAGTAAGATAAGCAAAATGAGAAGACAGAAAATCACACAGCAGATGAAGGAGCAAGATAAAAACCCACCAGACCTAACAAATGAAGAGGAAATAAGGAGTCTACCTGAAAAAGATTCAGAATAATGATAGTTAAGATGATCCAAAATCTTGGCAATAGAAGAGAGAAAATGCAAGAAACATTTAACAAGGACTTAGAAAAACTAAAGATGAAACAAGCAATGATCAACAACACAATAAATGAAAGTAAAAATACTCTAGGAGGGATCAATAGCAGAATAACTGAGGCAGAAGAACGGATAAGTGACCTGGAAGATAAAGTAGTGGAAATAACTACTGCAGAGCAGAATAAAGAAAATAGAATGAGAAAAACTGAGGACAGTCTCAGAGACCTCTGAGACAACATTAAACACACCAACATTCTAATTATACGGGTTCCAGAAGAAGAAGAGAAAAAGAAAGGGACTGAGAAAATATTTGAAGAGATTATAGTTGAAAATTTCCCTAATATGGGAAAGAAAATAGTTAATCAAGCTTAGGAAGCACAGAGCGTCCCATACAGGATAAATCCAAGGAGAAACATGCCAAGACACATATTAATCAAACTGTCAAAAATTAAATACAAAGAAAACATTTTAAAAGCAGCAAGGGGAAAACAACAAGTAACACAAAAGGGAATCCCCATAAGGTTAACAGCTGATCTTTCAGCAGAAACTCTGCAAGCCAGAAGGGACTGGCAGGACATATTTAAACTGATGAAGAAGAAAAACCTACAACCAAGATTACTCTACCCAGTTAGGATCTCATTCAGATTTGATGGAGAAATTAAAACCTTTACAGACAAGCAAAAGCTGAGAGAGTTCAGCACCACCAAACCAGTTTTACAACAAATGCTAAAGGATCTTCTCTAGGCAAGAAACACAAGAGAAGGAAAAGATCTATAATAACAAACCCAAAACAATTAAGTAAATGGGAATACATATCGATAATTACCTTAAATGTAAATGGATTAAATACTCCCACCAAAAGACACAGACTGGCTGAATGGATACAAAAACAAGACCCATATATATGCTGTCTACAAGAGACCCACTTCAAACTTAGAGACACATACAGACTGAAAGTGAGGGGATGAAAAGAGATATTCCATGCAAATGGAAATCAGAAGAAACCTGGAGTAACAATTCTCATATCAGACAAAATAGACTTTAAAATAAAGACTATTAGAAGAGACAAAGAAGGACACTACATAATGATCAAGGGATCAATCCAAGAAGAAGATGTAACAATTGTAAATATTTATGCACCCAACATAGGAGCACCTCAATACATAAGACAAATACTAGCAGCCATAAAAGGGGAAATCGACAGTAACACATTCATAGTAGGGGACTTTAACACCCCACTTTCTCCAATGGACAGATCATCCAAAATGAAAATAAAAAAGGAAACACAAGCTTTAAATGATACATTAAACAAGATGGGCTTAATTGATATTTATAGGACATTCCATCCAAAAACAACAGAATACACATTTTTCTCAAGTGCTCATAGAATATTCTTCAGGATAGATCATATCTTGGGTCACAAATCAAGCCTTGGTAAATTTAAGGAAATTGAAATTGTATCAAGTATCTTTTCCAACCACAACACTATGAGACTAGATATCAATTACAGGAAAATATCTGTAAATAATACAAACACATGAAGGCTAAACAATACAATACTTAATAACGTAGTGTTCACTGAAGAAATCAAAGAGGAAATCAAAAAATTCCTAGAAACAAATGACAATGGAGACACGACGACCGAAAACCTATGGGATGCAGCAAAAGCAGTGCTAAGAGGGAAGTTTATAGCAATACAATTGTACCTTAAGAAACAGGAAACATCTCAAATAAACAACCTAACCTTGCACCTAAAGCAATCAAAGAAAGTAGAACCAAAAAAACCCCAAAAGTTAGCAGAAGGAAACAAATCATAAAGATCAGATCAGAAATAAATGAAAAAGAAATGAAGGAAATGATAACAAAGATCAATAAAACTAAAAGCTGCTCCTTTGAGAAGATAAACAAAATTGATAAACCATTAGCCAGACCCATCAAGAAAAAAAGGGCGAAGACTCAAATCAATAGAATTAGAAATGAAAAAGGAGAAGTAACAACTGACACTTCAGAAATACAAAAGATCATGAGAAATTACTACAAGCAACTCTATGCCAATAAAATGGACAACCTGGAGGAAATGGACAAATTCTTAGAAATGCCCAACATTCCGAGACTGAATCAGGAAGAGATAGAAAATATGAACAGTCCAATCAAAAGCACTGAAATTGAAACTGTGATTAAAAATCTTCCAACAAACAAAAGCCCAGGACCAGATGGCTTCAAAGACGAATTCTATCAAACATTTAGAGAAGAGCTAACATCTGTCCTTCTCAAACTCTTCCAAAATATAGCAGAAGGAGGAACACTCCCAAACTCAGTCTACGAGGCCACCATCACCCTGATACCAAAAGCAGACAAGGATGTCACAAAGAAAGAAAACTATAGGCCAATATCACGGATGAACATAGATGCAAAAATCCTCAACAAAATACTAGCAAACAGAATCCAACAGCACATTAAAAGGATCATACACCATGATCAACTGGGGTTTATTGCAGGAATGCAAGGGTTCTTCAATATATGCAAATCAATCAATGTGATGCACCATATTAACAAATTGAAGGAGAAAATGCATATGGCCATCTCAATAGATGCAGAGAAAGCTTTTGACAAAATTCAACACCCATTTATGATAAAAACCCTCCAGAAAGTAGGCATAGAGGGAACTTTCCTCAACATAATAAAGGCCATATATGACAAACCCACCGCCAACATCATCTTCAATGGTGAAAAACTGAAAACATTTCCACTAAGATCAGGAACAAGACAAGGTTGCCCACTCTCACCACACTTATTCAACATAGTTTTGGAAGTTTTAGCCACAGCAATCAGAGAAGAAAAGGAAATAAAAGTAATCCAAATCAGAAAAGAAGAAGTAAAGCTGTCACTGTTTGCAGATGACATGATACTATACATAGAGAATCCTAAAGATGCTACCAGAAAACTACTAGAGCTAATCAATGAATTTGGTAAAGTAGCAGGATACAAAATTAATGCACAGAAATCTCTGGCATTCCTATACACTAATGATGAAAAATCTGAAAGTGAAATCAAGAAAACACTCCCATTTACCATTGCAACAAAAAGAATAAAATATCCAGGAATAAACCTACCTAAGGAGTCAAAAGACCTGTATGCAGAATATTATAAGACACTGATGAAAGAAATTAAAGATGATACAAAAAGATGGAGAGATATACCATGTCCCTGGATTGGAAGAATCAACATTGTGAAAATGACTCTACTACCCAAAGCAATCTACAGATTCAATGCAATCCCTATCAAACTACCACTGGCATTTTTCACAGAACTAGAACAAAAAATTTCACAATTTGTATGGAAACACAAAAGACCCCGAATAGCGAAAGCAATCTTGAGAACGAAAAACGGAGCTGGAGGAATCAGGCTCCCTGACTTCAGACTATACTACACAGCTACAGTAATCAACACAGTATGGTACTGGCACAAAAACAGAAAGATAGATCAATGGAACAGGATAGAAAGCCCAGAGATAAACCCACGCATATATGGTCACCTTATCTTTGATAAAGGAGGCAGGAATGTACAGTGGAGAAAGGACAGCATCTTCAATAAGTGGTGCTGGGAAACTGGACAGGTACATGTCAACGTATGAGATTAGATCACTCCCTAACACCATACACAAAAATAAGCTCAAAATGGATTAAAGACTTAAATGTAAGGCCAGAAACTATCAAACTCTTAGAAGAAAACATAGGCAGAACACTCTATGACATAAATCACAGAAAGATCCTTTTTGACCCACCTCCTAGAGAAATGGAAATAAAAACAAAAATAAACATATGGGACCTAATGAAACTTCATAGCTTATGCACAGCAAAGGAAACCATAAACAAGACCAAAAGACAACCCTCAGAATGGGAGAAAATATTTGCAAATGAAGCAACTGACAAAGGATTAATCTCCAAAATTTACAAGCAGCTCGTGCAGCTCAAAAACAAAAAAAACAAAAAACCCAGTCCAAAAATGGGCAGAAGACCTAAATAGACATTTCTCCAAAGAAGATATACAGACTGCCAAGAAATACATGAAAGAATGCTCAACATCATTAATCATTAGAGAAATGAAAATCAAAACTACAGTGAGATATAATCTCACACCAGTCAGAATGGCCATGATCAAAAAATCTAGAAACAATAAATGCTGGAGAGGGTGTGGAGAAAAGGAACCCTCTTGCACTGTTGGTGGGAATGTGAATTGGTACAGCCACTATGGAGAACTGTATGGAGGTTCCTTAAAAACCTACAAATAGAACCACCATATGACCCAGCAATCCCTCTGCTGGGCATATACCCTGAGACAACCATAATTCAAAAAGAGTCATGTACCAAAATGTTCATTGCAGCTCTATTTACAATAGCCAGGACATGGAAGCAACCTAATTGTCCATCATCGGATGAATGCATAAAGGAGATGTGGCACATATATACAGTGGAATATTACTTAGCCATAAAAAGAAATGAAATTGAGCTATTTTTAATGAGGTGGATGGACCTAGAGTCTGTCATACAGAGTGAAGTAAGTCAGAAAGAGAAAGACAAATACCGTATGCTAACACATATATATGGAATTTAAGAAAAAAACCTGTCATGAAGAACCTAGGGGTAAGACAGGAATAAAGACACAGACCTACTAGAGAATGGACTTGAGGATATTGGTAGGGGGAAGGGTAAGCCGTGACAAAGTGAGAGAGTAGCATGGACATATGTACACTACCAAATGTAAAATAGACAGCTAGAGGGAAGCAGTCGCATAGCACAGGGAAATCAGCTCGGTGCTTTGTGACCACCTAGAGGGGTGGGATAGGGAGGGTGGGAGGGAGGGAGACGCAAGAGGGATGAAATATGGGAACATATTTATATGTATAACTGATTCACTTTGGTATAAAGCAGAAACTAACACATTGTAAAGCAATTATACTGCAATAAAGATGCAAAAAAAAAAAAAAAGAACACTTGAACAATTTGTTTTTGTTTTTGTTTTTTTTTTGATGTTTTAGTTTAAATTTTATTTCCTGCCCCCAAACATCCATTTAGCACCCCCCAGGAGAAGGAAAAAGGGATGTGACTAGCAATAGAGAGAAACTTTCTTCATAACAATGGCCATGGCAAGCTTAGGCACTTTGGGTGAAATCTCTATGGGAAGTACTGGTAGAGGGATAAAAGCCAAACTGACACAAAAGTATTGCTTGGTGTGCATTTCCAGGCTCTGCCTTCTTTCTCATCTCTTGGTGTCAGGCGGAGGAAGAGGAGAAAAAGTTAAACTTTTCTTATAAACTGGCAGAATAAGCTTATAATATCCTCTCACTATATCTGCGTAGGTTCTAGTCTCTGCGGCACTACATAAACCTTGCCCAAAGTAATGAACAGTTGAAAGTCAAATGTAATACTTCACCAAACAACTTAAAAATGCTTGCACACTGGAAGGGATTAAGTTGCAGAGAACACAAATGGACCCAGAGCAACTTTTGCCAAAAGAGAATATTCTGCGAAATGTACAGCCATAGCTCTTTTCCATATGAAGAAACAGTCAGAAGGATAAAAGAACTTGGGCAAAATCACACACGTAAGTAGGACAGAATCTGGTCTGTCTGTCACAAGGGTTGTGTTCTTTAACAACCAGGCTAGCTTTTCTCAAATCTGATTCATGCATAGAATAACTAAACACCTCTGTTTGCCTTGAATATTCCCTGTTTATACGTATGCCTGCTGCAGTTTCTCATACTGCCCACTTTGACTCCCCAAAGCAACTGAGAATACACAATAATTTGGTCACTCTATCCATGGACCACTGTGGTGGGACTGCCCAGGAAGCTTATTAAAAGTGCAGCTTCCTGAGCCCTACTCCACATCTAGATAAGTTTTCTTAGGGTTGGCCCAAGAATCCAGGTACAAGTCTTTTTAATTGCTTTTGTGGAACCCCACAGGTGAGTCTCTCACTCTTGTAAGTTAATAAACCATTTATTCTGCCTCCGCCAGATGCCCAGCCAGGTCCTGTTAAGGTAGGAGTCCCCCCACCACATCAGAGGGATGCTCCCAGCCAAGTAATCTCTGGAGCCTTGGAGAGTCTGAATGGTCTCATGCTGGCCCACCTGCTCCTCCAGAGCATTCCCCTTCACAGTTTACATTCTACCACTCCCAAAGGCAGTCTGCTCCAATGGGGCCTGACTTCGTGTGTCCTAACGTGCACCCGCTGACTCAAGCAGTTTAGGAATAGAAGGTGCTGTGGTTTTCAACCAGGGTGGCCCAACCTCTAAAATGGTAGTCGAAGCAGTCTCTACCTCCTGGGCACATCGCCTCTGCAACAGCCCCAGTAAACGAATGTCCCATCTTTGCTTTTTCAAGGTCGGCAACAGGGAGTCCCCTCCTAATGAAGGTTCTCTCTCATTGACACACTATCAAAGGCTGCCCCAAATGTTCCTTCCTGTGAACCTGATCAGGCTAAGGGCAGAGTTGTTTCTTTCCGTCTCTGAGTCGGACCAAATCGTCTTAGTGACACCTCTTCACACTGTTGACCATGTTTTTCATGGGAGCTGCTGCTGAGTCTTTATCTCATCCTTTCATGGTAGAGAGAGAGAGGATTCTAATGAATTTTACTTCCAGGGGAGAGGGGAGTGTTATCACTATGGTGTCATTTTGTATTATGTCCTTTTGTCATGAATTTCTTTTCAATTTCATGTTAAAATGGGCCCACCATTCCCACTTTGTGAGGTCATTCAGCACCCTCATTTCGCATCTTTAACATCTCTCTCAGTATCGCTTGGAAATGTTTGAAATGGCATGAGCTTGTCCTCACATTCCTATCAGCTGTAAATCCGGAGCCCCCAAATGAACCTAACCATTGAGTCGAACACCTCTGCACTACCTGTGTAACACTGGGTAGGCCCCTTAAGCTCTTGTTTTTTTTAAGTCCTCAGTTGTAAAAATGTGAGGGTGCTATGAATTTATATTTGGGGCAGGACAAGGTCGAGAAGAGTGTGTCTTTGCTTTTATTCTTCCAAACTGGAATGTCTTCCCTCTCTTCCCCGTGGGTCCAAATCTCACTTGTCCTTCAGACCCACTGCCAAGGAGCCTTCCCTGATTCCCCAGGCCACACAAATCTCTGCCTCTTAGGGTCAGTGGCATACAACCTAGCTGTCTCTTAGGTTAATCTTGCCTCTCAAGCCAATCTCAAAATGTGGGTCTCTCTTGCCCTCCTGCGGCCCCTGGGGATTGGCTAGCCCACCGGCACACCCCAAATGCAGTGTCTACTAGACTAGGGCATGGGTGGGAAGGCCCATGTGTGAGGGGCCAGGCAGAGTACCTCAGCCTCCACTCTGCTCTCCTCCACAAAACTGTCCCTCCTCCTGAAGCCTGCCCTGCAAGTCACAGGTTCCTTATATGACCTCACTGGGTAGTGATGCCCTCACAGGCCTTCTGACAGTTTGCATGGCAGGGTAACTATGCAAACGTGCTGTCCTCAGAGAAACTTCCCTACACTGGAGGGAACTTCTTTCCCTGGAGAAAGTTCTCCACCAGATATCAATCTCTTTGTTTGTCTGAGAGAGAATATCTGACCAGATCTTCTATATTTACTATAACCTGTTCACTGTTCCCTGGGAGGGCAGTGCAGCAGGTACACTGAGACCGGGCACCTGTACAAGACGCGTGGTGTACACACAACCTCCCCTGGCTGCCACATGTTCCTGTGGGGCTTGCCCACCACATACACCTGAGCACTTTCCCAGCTCTAAGTAATACCAGTGACCTGGGACACTTTCAGTGCCCCACAGTGCTCACTGCTGAGGACAAGTGAAAGGTCATCCCTGGACAAGTGTGCAGGAAGTTTCTGAGCTTTATAAATGTAGCCTTCCCCTTTGGGCTACAGGATGCTTCCATTCAGACCCTTTCCTGATTGGCCTCTTAGCAAAAGACAAGTGCATTTTTGTTGGCAAATGGTAAATGGAGCAGTTTGAGGAAGAGGGCCATTCTTGAACCGCACCTTCAAACGCAGACACCTCTGTGCTATCACGTAGGCATCTATATCAGTCCCCTCAGACACATCCCATAGTGAGTTGCTGAGTACTAGGGGAGAGGGTGATGCCGTATTGATGGGAAGACCGGAAGAACCAAGGGGGGTGATGAAGTGCTAATGAGACTGGAGGGCTGAGGAGATGGTGTCTCAGGAGGCTGGGTTGATGTGAGCCTAGACTTGGTACCCAGAACCTGGTTCTGAGTCTCCTGATCACTCTACCTCAGTATTTGGCCTTGTTCTAATCTACATAAAAGTATCAGAGGGCTAGAGTTCAGTGTGGTTGCAACAGGCAGTATACATGGGGCCCAAGAGGGGTTGCCAAGGTGGGCGGGGTTCTTAACCAATTTATATTAGATTATTTTTTTCCAAAACTTGAAGGACACTTCCATTAAAGCCTCAGAAGTGACAGACTGCAAGAAATGTTTTCTCTGTTGTGGAAGGGAGAGATGGAGAGGATCATGATTGCCGTTATTTTCGGGTTCTACTGTTTTCCCTGGAAACAGTGAAGAGACTTCCTCATCTGCTGCAGCCCTAGGCTCTAGGGATTGCTTTTGCAGCCAGTGTCCCTTCTCTAGGGGCCAATAGAGGTGATGGGCCAAGGCTGTGTTTTCGATGTCAAGTAGATTAAAGGTCTTCAGCCAGAAACTGGGAGAGACATGAGAGAGGGAAATTCTGGCAGGAGACTGTGCACAGCAGAAGTGACTGATCAGTTCTGATTTTCTTTGCTGTAGCAGTGGCTCCCGTTTCTCATCCTACACCTGGTCACTACCATGTCCTGTACCGCGGGTGTGGAGAAACGCAGTTGGGCCGGCATGGGGAGACATACTGCCTGGTTGGTGGCTACCGGGCCTACGGGGATGTTCCTTTGGCCACGCCAGCAAAGGTGGAAGCAGAGAAGCCAGTCCCCAGACGTACTCCCAAGAGAAAGCACTCTCCGGAAATGCCGAACGAAGACCTGGGTTGCTCCAGACCCAAAATCCGGCGATTGTAACATGGTGCCAGGAGTTGGACCCCACAGAATCTTGCAGGTGAGCCATCCTGAAGAGAGGGCAATGGTTTAACTGCCTAAGGCAGCGAATGCCTCTTCCTGCACTGACCCCACCCACACACCCACTGCCAGATTAGAACCTGCGTCGTTCTGTCTGAGCCTTCCCCAGCCAGGAGCCTCCTTCTACACTAAACGGCCATAAGCCAGGAGCCTCAGAAACTGAGGTTTGTAATGAGAGCCTGCCCTGAACATCCCAGGGCTGAAGCTGGCCTGGAAGAAAACCTGACGTTCCTCTGCTCAATCCTCAGGGGTCCCTTTGTGAGCTGAAGTAAGCAATGTCTATGCTCTTCGAGCCAAGGAGGATGCAGGAGCAGAGACAGGGTGCAGAGAAGCCTTAGCAGTCTACCACATGGGCTCCTGCCCTGAGCCATTGTCAGCAGCCACCACCACAAACCAGGGGGGAGCTGGGATTTTTGAAACAGAAAGCAGCAATCTGTGGCTTCCCAAAGAGCCTCCTGCCTGGGGTGTCAGGAGGCAGGATAGAGAGACCCAGGAAGACCTGCTCCCTGAAGCAAGAAAAGGATGGAGAGTCAAGCAGCACGCACCCTGCCCCGAGGTTCACATGCTCCCTTATTGCCAGCCCTTTCTGTCCCCAGTGGGGTCCCTTACTGCTCAATAAAATGTTTTTGTGTAACAGATTTCTAGGGTCACCAGTGCTCAGACTTAGGTCACTACCCCTGTGCTAGGCACTCCTGCCACCCGGGAAAGGTCCTGAAGGTGGAACAGCTCCAGGGGGTGCCAGGGATCAGAGCAGAACTTGAGAGGCTGGGGATGAAGGAGTTTGGGCACAGTTCCTAAAACATCTCAGTGGTTGAGCTTCTGTGAGAAGGCACATCCCCAGTGTGTGTGTGTGTGTTTGTGTGTGCGTGTGTGTGTGTGTGTGTGTTGGGGGGAGGGGGTCTAGAGGAGGCAGCTGGGGGAGGGCCTGAGGCTGGAAATGGGGAATGGCCTGCGGCCTCTGAGCAAGCGCAGGCACTTAGCCCTTGAGGTTTCTGGGAAAGCTAGAGCCACAAGGGCCACGAGATAAGGCAAGTGTAGCAGCAGAACCCAGGTGCCAGGTCTTCCTCAGAACCTATACTTCTCCACGAGGCCGGGCCTCCACGCTGAGGTAGGAGGGATCCTGGCCAGAAGGTCAGCCAGCAGCTCTGGGAGGAAGGTTGCTGCGGTGGGGGCTCTGCTGCCATGGAAACGACTTCATTTCCTTCCACTCAAGTAGCCTGCTGACCGGGTTCCTGCTCTGTTGAGTAAAAGGGTCACTGACTCTCCCCAGAAGGTTGTTCAGTTCACATCCCAAAAGTCCCTCTATTCAGGCCCTGGGGAGGTGTAGAGACTCCTGAGGGCGCTCTTTCCTGAGGCTGGGTGACAGAAGTGGGGGAGGTTCCTGATAGTTCCCAGGTGCTGGTTGAAGTGCCCGGAGAATGGTCATGCAGGTTGGGGAGTCAAGTAGGTGGAGAGAGAAGGTGGGCGCAGAGGGCCCCTTCCTGAATCCAGAGCTCACAACGTTACCCTCCCCCATTTCCAGAAACTATCTCTTCCCCCACACCAGCCCCCATGGCCCAGTACCGGGAAACCGGGAGCCCAGAGCACTTGTGGCCACAGAGACACTCGCACGCAGCCCTCAGGGTGGGCGGGGCCGGCTGCAGGCAGATGGGGACGAGGTGTGCTCCCGGGAGGCCTCGGGCTGAAGGTGGCCCTCTGAGAGAAGCACCCCAGCTTGAGCAGAAAGGTTAGAGGTGGGGGAGAGCAACCTAGGGCGCCCCCTCGGAGCAGTGGGAGTGGGAAGAGGGGCGGGGGCGGAGGGAACCCGCGATGGGAGGCGAGTGGGCTGTCAGCAGAGGCCCGCTTAGCCCGCGGGAGCTGCCTCTGAGCAGGGGGCGGGAGGGCAGTGCCGCCCTGTGGCTGCCCGGCTTCGCGGATCGCGGCTCTCCGCACACGGGTCGCTGGGTCCTGTGCCTCTGTATCCCCTCCCTCACCCCGCCCCCCTCGCGAGGCCGCGCCGCTGGGTGGCCTGAGTCCACGGGCAGAACCCCATCGCCCGCCCCTCTCAGACCCGCCTCGGCCCGCCTGCCTGGCCCTGCGCAGCTTGCGGCCCGGGGAAGGTCCCTGAGCACTTAGCCAGCGGCCTCTGCTGTGTCTGCTGCTGCGGCCGGTAACCCGTGCAGACCACGCCGGGCACCTCCGGCACCCCAAGTCCGCGGGAGCGCACGCGGGCCCTGATGCGGGACTTCCCGCTTGTGAACGGGTGGCTGCAGTGTGTGCGGGCTGCTGGGGGCCGGTGGGGGCCTAGCCTGGCCCTGGGCAGGGGAGGGGGTCCGGAGCATGCAGAGCTAGTGGGGAGGCTCCCTCACACCACCCCTGGATGTCCTGTCCATCATCTACAGATGCCCTTCCCCTTCTCTGTCATCCCCTCCCTGGTGGGAACCCCTCAGCCCAGGCCGCAGCTGCTCCTAGTATAGTCTGTGTGACAGTGTGAGGTGGGGACCCGCAGGCTGGCCCAGGCCAGGCAATGTGTCCTGCCTGATCCCAAGACCTAAGGAGCCCACCCGTTTGCCTTGACCTCCCTCCAGCCGCAACGAGATGCCCCTGGTCCTGAGGCAGTTTTACCACAACGGGCTACAGGATGTTAATCTGCACAATTTCAGCCATGGCCAGACAGCTTGGACAGGCTGAACGATGGTCTCGGAGGTGCCCAGGTACCAAAGGGACACACAAGGTGCCACCATGGCTGCTGGGGAATGTGGGGCCCTTTGGGGGCCTCAGAGACCACAGCTTAGTCACATTGGAACTAAGTTACCATAGTGACCTAGAAAGTGCCATGCCATGGGTGCTGGGGGCTACAGGGGTCACAGTGAGCCAGCCTGACGGGCATCCAAGTACCACAGAGAAAGCAACACATTACGTATGACTTCCGGGCACAGTGAGTGCTGTGCCAGCTGAGCCCCAAGGAGTTCCAAAGCCCAAACTAAGCCCTGGCCTTCCCTCAGTTCTGGTCAGCCTACGTCCCATGCCAGACCCACGAACGGGATGCTGTGCGCCTCACCCTGGAGCAAATTCACCTCATCCGCCTCATGTGTGCCTCCTATTCTGAGCTGGAGCTTGTGACCTCAGTTAAAGGTAGAAGGGGGACTTCCCTGGTAATCCAGAGGTTAAGACTCCACGCTTCCACTGCAGGGGGCTCGGGTTTGATCCCCTGTGGGGGAACTTAGAGCCCTCATGCTGCGCGGCACAGCCAAAAAAACAAACAAAAAAAGTAAACAGACTGGTGGTGGTAGGTGTTAGGGACTTCAGTAAGCTTCCCCTGCCTCTGAAAATGATCATCTGACCTACCTGCCCTCAGCTCTCAACAATAGCCGGAAGTGGGCTTGCCTCATTGGTGTGGAGGGCGGCCACTCACTGGACAGTAGCCTTTCCATCTTGCGTACCTTCTACGCGCTGGGTGTGCGCTACGTGACACTCACCCACACCTGCAACATGCCCTGGTGAGCACAGTGCAGATGGTGAGGGCCCAGTGAGGCAGGGATCTGCCCAAGATCACGCTGGGGCCCAAAGCAAGTTTACCCCTGGGATCCGGCCCTGAACCTGGGGTGGGGAGGGGAATGGAGGTTTGCAGAACAAGACTGAATCCCCAGAAGGGCCCTGCTACTGCCAGGCACAGCCCAGTTTGGGTCCCTCCTCTTGCACCAGGTAGTTGCAGGTGTAGACGGTTCAACAGAACCTCTTTCTAGGCTCTTGTAGCCAAGTCACAGCCACCAGTCAGACTGCCTCCTGGGCATCCTGCAGGGCACAGAGCTCAGCAAAGCGTATCCACCCCTTCTACAGCAATGTCAGTTGGCTGACCGGCTTTGGCGAGGTAAGAACCCAGGTTCCATACCCTGCCCCACATGAATGTACAGCCCCACCTGTTCCCTACAGATAAATGCACACAAGATAAATGCAGCCCTGATGCCCTCTCCCCATCCTGTCCCTGCAGAAGGTGGTGGCAGAAATGAACCGCCTGGGCATGATGGTGAGCTTGTCCCATGTCTCGGATGCTGTGGCACGGCAAGCCCTAGAGGTGTCACAGGCACCTGTCATCTTCTCCCAATCAGCTGCCCGGGGTATGTGCAAGAACACTCGGAATGTTCCTGATGATATCCTGCAGCTTCTGGTGAGAGACTGCCCTGGCCCTCAAAGCTAAAGCAAGAGATTCAAACCAGGAGCCCTTGAACCTGAGCCTCTTCTTCCTCAATTTCCTCAAACCCCAGGTTAAATATCTTCTGCCCCCAAAACCCATGGTCCACAGTCCCTGAACTCTTGAGCCCTAGGTGGGGGTCTAGGTGGTAAGATACTCCTCCAAACCCGGAAACCCAGGGCCAAGACACCACCCAGACCAGGGCTGCGGCTCCTCCATTCACACAAACCCAGAGAGGAGACGACTCTGACCTCAAAGCCAGGGCTGAATACCTTCCTCACAGGGGCCGAGAGAGTGAACAGGCAGGTGGCTGTGCTGGGGGCCAAGCTGACTGCCCACCGGTTCACCCCTGCAGAAGAAGAACGGTGGCATCGTGATGGTATCCTTGTCCGTGCGGGTGCTGCAGTGCAACCCGTTAGCCAATGTGTCTACTGTGGCAAGTGAGCCTCACCCTGGGCTCTCTGAAAACTCTGATTTGGAGCTGAAGCTGGGTCCAAATTTGGGGAGGACTTCAGAAGAGCTCCAGTGGTTTGACCCACCTGTTGGCAATAGGTACAGCTCCCAAAAACCCAATAATGGACGGTACACAGCACCTTGGTGCCATGTAGAACTGGAGCCACAGAATCAAAACTGCGATACCGATGGGTATCAGGGAGGCTGTCAGACACTGCTTTATGTCAGAAACAGAAAGAAAATATCCACTATCAGAACTGTTGTTTGACTGACTTTTTTTCACATCTTTCTGACAAAATTCGTGAAGTTGTGAGTACCACAAGCATCATTACACTTCTGTTCAAGATGTAATCTCTGGCTCACAATCATTGTTTAGCTTCTGTATATTATATATGGTATAATACAGACCTTGCAGTACACGAAGGTCTGTATTAGTCTGGTTGGGCTGTTATAGTGAAATACTATAGACTGAATGACTTAAACAGCAGAATTTTATTTTCTCACAGTTCTGGAGGGGGAAGTCCAAGATTAAGGTATTGAATACCATAAGAATTGGTTTCTGGTGAGAACAATATTCCTGACTTAATGATGGCTGTCTTCTTGCAGTGTCCTCACACAGCCTTTCCTCTATGAGCAGAGGGAGAGAGATCTCTGGAATCTATTCCTCTTCTTATAAGGACACCATCAGTCCCTCTCAGATTATTACCCCACCCTTATGACTTCATTTAACTTCAGTTACCTCCCTAAAGGACCTATCTCCTATCTTCTACAGCAAAATTGAGAGGGGCTTCAACATATAATTTTGGGGGGGACACAATTCAGTCCATAACAACATCTTAAGATAGCTTTCTCTGATTTTCAGTCTCTCACTAATACCTTCCTCTTTGTCTAGTAATTATTCAAGTTTCCGTAATTATTATTTTTTTTTAATTTTCTTACATTATCCCTTCCCTTTAAATGCTCTCTTCACTTCTTAATTGGCATTTCTTGGAAATGAAGGCACCTTTCCTCACAATGTATTGATTACTCTCCCCACTGTAACACAGTGTCTTCTCCCATGACTTTCCTGAAATGGTTCCATTTTTTTTCATAAAAGTTTAATCATCAAACCAGATGGTTTATTTTAAGTTCCCATAGGATTTTCCCTTTGGGAAACAACTGACTCCATTAAATGGTGCTTCTTTTAAAACTACCTTCCTTTATGTTTCATAGCAATCTTATGATTTCTGTTGGCATACCACCTAGCTTCTTTCTGTTCATTCTTTTTATTTTTTTTTCAGTTGTTTCTCTCCTCACTCCTTAGCGCTAGATACTACATACAGTTGGCCTTCTTCTCATCTCTTATATACTCTCTCTCTTACTCCAGCAGCTTTGTTTACCATTAAGTATATTATCTGCCAGGCACCTTCCATATGTTACCAACATCTCTCCCTCTGTCTTTGTCATTTCAGCCTTTGCTCTGCTCTCTGAGCTCTCACAGGGAGATCTATTTAACACAGGAATCTCAGTGGAAAATACTAGTAACTTATTTCTCTACTAAGTAAAGCCCTTACCCATCACATGATCCTGATCCATCTTGCAGCCACATCATCTGGACTATGTGACCTCCAATGTCACAATAGCAGAGGACCAGATAAGAGGGACATTGGCTCCTAATGACCTCAGCTCAGAAGTGATACACTGTATTCTGCTTCTTTGCCACTGGCCACAACTAATCAAAGGAAAACAGTCTAACTACAAAGGAGGATGAAAAATGTAGATAAGCACATAGGATATTTGATGAGCACTATCTCGAGGTGACATCACCTCCCATCAAACTTTTATTTCACAGAGAAAACACAGACTATAAAGCAAAAACACCCCTAAATAACTTTTTCTCTTTACATACAAGGATAGCTTTTCTACATAGTTTATAAATACCTATTCTCACTTCCTCAGTATCTTCCATTCATTTCCCCATCTCTTTGGTATTGTTAAGGTTTTCCTCTTTAGCAATTTTATTTTGGCCCCCTCCCATTAAAAAGCTTCCCCCCCCCATTAAAAATTACTCTTGTTTGATGCCAAGTAATTCTCTAGCTACCTTTTCTCTCTTCCCAATTTCACAGTACAGTTTATCAAAAATTGTATGTATTCTCACTGTCTGTATTTTCTTATCTTTATGTACCTCGTGACTCACACAATTTTGCTATTTTCTTCTTACTTATCTGCACTGGAATTGCATTCACCGACATTTAATTTGTGATTAAATTGAATGAATATTGTTTGGTCATTATGTCACCTTTCAGCAATATTTGATTTTGCTGATCAAGTTTGTCATCTCAGAAAAATCTTTCACCTTAACAACAGTAACATCTTAATCTGCTACTTCTTCCTCCTGCCTCTGGACACCCTTATCTCTTTCATTGGGCACTCTCACTTTGCCCTCTCCCAAGAGATGTGTATTTCTCAGAAGCTCTCTTCTGCACTTGATAGATGGTCTCATCTACTCTTATGATTCCAGCCACCATATATATCATAGATCTTGACCTAAAACTTACATATCTCTCTCCTGAGTCTCTTACAAACCTAACTAATTGCCAAGTGAAAAACTCTGCCCAAATATAACATGGACACTTAAAATTAATTATGTGATATTACTGAACGATTAATTTTACCTTCAATACTTACTTCCACTATTCATCTCTCTACATCATTTATACCACCACTATTTGTACAGTTGCCCAAGTTGGATACTGAGGAAACACTGAAGACTCTGGACTCTGACAACCCTCAGAATGGGAGAAAATATTTGCAAACGAAGCAACTGACAAGGGATTAATCTCCAAAATATATAAACATAAATAAATTTGTAAAATCTATAAGCAACTCATGCAGATCAATATCAAAAAATCACAACCCAGTGAAAAAAAATGGACGGAAGACCTAAATAGACATTTCTCCAAAGATGGCCAACAAACACATGAAAAGATGCTCAACATCACTAATTATGAGAGAAATGCAAATCAAAACTACAAGGAGGTATCACCTCACACCAGTCAGAATGACCATGATCAAAAAATCTACAAACAATAAATGCTGGAGAGGATGTGGAGAAAATGGAACCCTCCTACACTGTTGGTGGGAATGTAAATTGGTACAGCCACTATGGAGAACAGTATGCAGGTTCCTTAAAAAACTAAACATAGAACTACCATTGACCTAGCAATCCCACTTCTGGGCATATACCTGGAGAAAAGCATAATTCAAAAAGATGTATGCACCCTAATATTCATTGCAGCACTATTTACAATAGCCAGGACATTGAAGCAACCTAAATGTCCATCAACAGCGAAATGAATAAAGAAAATGTGACACATATATACAATGGAATATTACTCAGCCATAATAAGGAATGAAATAGTGCCATTTGCAGAGACATGGATGGACCTAGAGACTGTCATACAGAGTGAAGTAAGTCAGAAAGAGAAAAACAAATATTGTATAATATCACTTATATGTGGAATCTAGAAAAATGGTACAGATGAACTTATTTGCAAAGCAGAAATAGAGACACAAATGTAGAGAACAAACACATGGATACCAAGGGTGGGGAAGGGGGGTGGGTTAAATTTGGAGATTTGGATTGACATATATACACCACTATGTATAAAATAGATAACTAATGAGAAACTATGGTATAGCACAGGGAACTCTACTCAATGCTCTCTGGTGACCTAAATGGGTAGAAATATAAAAAAGAGGGAATATATGTATAGGTATAACTGATTCGCTTTGATGTATAGCAGAAACTAACACAACATTGTAAAGCAACTATACTCTAATAAAAATTAATTTAAAAAAATAAAAAAAACTCTGGACTCTGTATAATCATCCCTCACCTTCACAATTAATTCAGTAACCAAGCACTGTCTAACCTAAATTCCTACTATCTCTCAATATTGTCTACTTTTATTCAAGCCTCTTGTCACTACTTGGTTCTGAGCTACATTTTCTCTTATTTATGGAACATAAACTGTCTCAACTTTTAACAGAATAAATCTTTTAACAGAATAAATATTCATTGAGTACCTACAACACTGGTAAATAGGGACATTGTTCACATGTAGTTTACAATGTAGTAGGGGAAATGAACTATAAAATATAACTATACCTCTCATAGGTAACTGGACAGCCAAGTTTTATAAGAACACACAGAAAGGGAATTTAATCTCTAATGGAAGTTGTGAAAAGCCAGAGATTCAATGCTTATTCTGAAACTTATATGATGAGAGTGCATTAACCAAGGATGAGTAAAGAATCATACAAATTGATGACATAACCTGGAGAAAGTTCAGCATTAAGAGAAGTCTAACCCTGAAGTCTATTGAGTATTGCTGAAAATTTATGGAAGAAGGAGATGCTAAGTAAAGATAGAGAAACCAGATAAGGGTGGACTAGTAGGCAAGAGCACAGTGCTTGAAGCCTTTTCCCCAAAATTAAAGAGAAACTATCAAAGAGCTCTAAGCTATTGAGTGAAATTTAGGTTGCAATGCAGAGAATAAATAAGACAGAAATAATACTGGAGTCAGGGAAAAAGTGAACTGGAATGTTACATCCGAGTAAGAAATGTAAAAGATATGACAATGGACATAGAGAAGAATGGACATGTGTGTGTGTGTGTGTGTGTGTGTGTGTGTATATATATATATATAGTATATTATGACAACTCTTAGGGATTGTTCCAATCAGAGTTTAAGGGAGGGGAGAAGAGTAAAGAATGACTCTCAGTTTCTTGCTTGGTTAATTGGGGTTAAAACAGTTTGCAATAAAAAAGAATTAGCTTAAGCCATTTAATCATTTTAAGTACATTCTGAATCCTATACAAATAAGTTTGAGAAATTTAAGAAAATTGTGTTTCCTTAAGTTTTGCATATCTTTTGTTATGCCATGTAAATTCCCTTCTTTTTCATATGATTAAAGAAAAGTTATGAAAAAAATAAGAGAGAAATGAGAGAAAATAAGATCTTATGAAAAATTATGAATGGTCTTTATCTGTTTTTGTGCTTACTGTAATTTCTTATTGTTTATCTCTCTATATACATATTCTGAGATATCTTCTCAGACCTGCTGAATCAATCTGTGAGGATTAAGTTTAACTAATCACTCAGATGAACCTAAAATTGGTTCATCTACAGGAATAACCAACATAAGAGAGCAGTCATGGTAGTCTCAAAATTAGAGAAGACTTCCCAATTATTCCCATTATGTCAAAGAGAGAATATGAGCAGGTACTTCAAGTATCCAAACCTCATATGATTAGATTCTGCAAAAGCATTTTAAATAGAAAAAATACATAGAAGAAAGGTTAAGACAAAACTTCCCCAGGATAAAATGGATCCCATATTTTCACCAGATGCCTTTACTTAGGAAAAAGAAATGTTAAAGAATTGTAACAGTATCCAACCTGGAAAACAAAATACAGAAATTTTCACCACTAAGCCTGAACTCAGTACAACTCTGATTTAGTATTTTTTCAAGCCTTACACAGCAGTCTCTATTTTTAAAATATTTATAAGTAACCCATTTTGTAGGAAAACACCTATCTTTCATCATATGAATTATGATACTTTATACTTTTATTCCAGCCTAACTGTTATACTTTATTTTCTACCATTTGGCAACTTATACCCTATGCTCTAGTCAAAAAAAATCTCATTTACAATCACTTAAATAGACTGTGTTGGTTCTCAAGTCCAGGATGTTCGTCTGCCTGGTATGCCCCTGACCTTCTCTCCACGTGGAAAATTCCTACTGACATTCAAAACCTAATTCCAAGACCCCCTCATTGTTGGCATCCTCTTCAATATCCCCTAGCAGGGTTATTGACTCCAAGTTCTGTTTTACAAAGTTACATTTTTATGATCTATTTATTTAATAGCCTATCCCTATTCAATTGTAATGAGTTGTTTATGCATCTCTCACACTCTCTTTTGAGTTCCCCTGGCCTTTATTTTTTCTTTTATCTCTTACCCGTAAGCACAGCGCTTGCCCCATAGTATGTGCTCAACGTGTTGGCTGAGTGAAAAAAGACATCTTTTAGCTCTAATCATTTGTGAAATTTCATTTAAAATGACATCAGATTACCCTTTCTTTCTTAACTTAATTTCTAGTACTATAGAATGTACACTCAGAACATCGTCAGTGGCCTACAGAAACAGTGTTCTCACTGGACTTCATGCATATAGTCAACCCTCTTATAACTTTCTCTGGCATACAACTGCCAGATATGTTCTTAAAAAAAAAAATGTACCAACCCCTCACCTATTGGAAAACTTCCAGAAGCTCTCCATTCCTTATTGTATCTTTTCTACTTGATTTTTCAAATACCTCTGTCTTACTTAATCTATTCAGAACTGCCTTTTCTACATTTGGCTTTCATTTTCAATTTCATTCATATCATTATCTGCACTTACCCATAGAACCTAAGCATATTTCAGTTTCTTATGCAAGTTTCCTCACTAGAGGTCAAAGGGGCAAGGACTATTGTGATAAAATATTAAATAAATAGACGATAGGACTTTGTTCTATTGGTCTGGGAAAATTACTACCTGAAACAAAATAATTCTGGGAACTGAAGGGATCAGACCAGTCAGCTTTGTTTACTTCAGACTCAAATCAATGTCTTGTCTTTACCTGAGCTCTGATTACATTTAGAAAAAAGTACTGTAAATACAGTGAATGAGCAAGGCCACTATCTGAGACGTGTCTGGGTCCTTAGTATAGTAACTGGGGGAATGGTAAGCATTGGTCAATGTTTGCTGATTGATGACTCAATAGATCTGGTTAAGCCTCACCATCAGAATTCCACATTTTTTAACAAGCTTCTCAGTCTTTTCATCCTAAAGAAGAAACTAAAGAAAACCAGATGACAAGAATTTCAAATTGTAAAATATCCTGGTTGTCAAATTTAAATAGGGATATCCTGTGCAATGGAGAGGCTGGCTGGTGCCAATTTCACATTTTGTTCTCTAGTGTCTGGGCGAAGCCTGCTCTGCCAGTGAGCTCACAGGTCGAGAGCACTCCAGTTTCCACAGACACCTGAGAACCTTCTATTTTTCATGGTGTTCCTGCCTTACCTAAGGGAAGGACTATATTCACAATGAAAAGAGTTATGATTAATCACCAGTAGAGAGATTCTTCCACTTTCCAGGTGCCCACGTTAAGAGTCTGGTATAGTCAACACTCCCTCTAGCATAGATCATGTATTGAAATGAGAAAACTATCACCTAATATGGCCAGAGAGATTAAGGGAGTTGGCCCAGCTGACCCCAGGAGACACCTCTAATTCAAAACCTAAACCATTAACATAGTGATTGTGATCAAGAAGACTTACAGCACATAAGAGATTCAAAAAGCATATTAATCCACCTCCGGCAACACTGCCAGTTTAAAAGAATGATTAACCTTCTCTCCCACTTGATTCAACCTGGCTATGTATTACATCACTCAAATGCCAGCAGACTCTATGCTTATGGCTTCCATTAGGTAGCACTTAGTATACACGAAAACTTTCTTCAAGAAGTAATTACTTTTGAAACCATAAACATTTCAGTAGGGAAAAGAGCAAAAGAAAGGAGGTGCAAGTAAAGGGAACTAGGAAAAAATAAGAAAATACCCTCAAATATAAACATGTTGATTCAAAAAATAATTTAAAGGGGATTTAAACGATACTAGGTGAGCATTTATTCTGTTTCTGCTTTAAATAAAGCATTATGTTCTATTTGTTAGGTGTTGTACTTGTTTATTATCTAATGTCTGTTAAAAACCTCTTGAAAGAGATGTATTCATTCTGGTATCCTAAGCACCTATCTGGATGAACAGCACAAGCAATGGGAAGTCATGGGACATAATGGACCTTGCAAAGGCTCTGGAATCCATCTCTTACTTACGGTCTTTGAGACTCAGGCTCCTCCTCTAGGTAGTGTTCCTAAAACTTAGTGGAGATAGAACACTAGGGACACAGAAGGTCAAAGTAGGTATTTACTACTACTTTTCAAATATCTTCCTTGAGGAAAACAAATATATTTGATTTGCATTGAGGCTTTCTTGTGAATTTTATTCTTCTAAAGAAGAATATTTTTAGTGAGCAATTTATTCGTTTGCCTCCCTGTGCTACTTTATTGACAATACTCGGGTAGGGGTGGTTTTCTCTCAAGCAGTTACCTGCATGTGATTTGTATTTCCTAAAAGCATGTTTTCCTGCTCTTTCTTTCCACCCCATCCCAACTCTACTTAAAATATTGTGAACCTCTATTAAAATGCAAAGAACCCTGGGAAAATAAGGAGAAGCAAAATGTGCGTCACTGCCAGCTCTGGTATGCATATATCAGAGGCTAAATTATAACTGATGAAGACAGAAAGGGGGCCCATATCTGTCTGACTTCAGAAATCAGAAGTGTAGCTACTACAAGCTGATGAGTTGGAACTCAGATCAAGGCCTAGAGTGGAGAGGAGTCTTCTGATCAGAAGGGGAAAGTAAACAAAGGGCAGCGTTTAATTAGTTAATAATAAGTAAGAGAATGACTATGGTGTTTTTACACAACAGGATATAATATTGAAATAAAATCCCCCAAAGTGACACAGAAACATAATGCAACCTCTTAAGCTACAACCCTTCCTAAACCAAACCATACCATTCTCTTCACGCAGCCTGGAAAGTCAAAAGAAAGGGGATACTGATCTGCCTCACACTGGCATTAGAAGCAGATCTAGTTTTAATGAAGTTTTATTTCATGGACTGAAGTTTCCCCCAAAAAAGGGTAAGCTTTTTTTCTCAAGAAACATCACTGTGTAATAATCAAGGAGCCAGGGATGGTGGTATTAATCGTTCTAAGTACAGGGATTTGTTTTGCAGAAAGAAGTACCAATCAGAAAGAGAACTGACGAATAATTACTTAACAAAACTGCTTCAGAAGTAGATTTCTAAATCTACTTTTAGACTAATTCATAGTTAGAAAAATATTACTAAGTTTATTCATTTAGAGGAAATCTTTGCAAGCCTTTGAAACCAAGAGGTATTGTATCAAAAGAGATAAGGTCACTAGACACTTATGTAAGAGCTACTTCTTCCTCAAATGGCCACCATATAGTCATGTCTGACTATTACATTACCAAGAAGTAACAATGCATCTTTAGGAAACTAGTATGAAAGAGAAACATAATAAAATTTTTTGCAGGTGACTCTTTGATCTCATAGGTGTGTGTTAATTTTCCAAAGTTGGGACTGGATCCTGCCTTTAGAAAATGCTCCTTGAAATATCGCATTGAAAATCTTCTCTTTTACTCCTGATTGTAAACACTGTATATGTTTTTAAGAAGACCAATAAAAAATATGGACTATGAAATTATTCTTCCAGTAGTGAAATTGTGGAGAATACAACTTGCATTTCTACTGTATTCCCGCAAAAAGAGGAAGTTCTTTTCCACAAAGACTCTCATCAATGTGAACTCTGGGAGAGAAGTATTTGTAGTTGTCTCATGCTTTGTGGTGAGAGACTCGCACTTTTTCCCCTGTCTCTATTGTGGGAAACAGGGCACACTTGGGACTGAGAATTCATGCTGTGGTAGGAAAACAAAGAAGCGGAAAATACCCTCATTAACACTGCTCTTTAACAAGTTCAGCGAATGGGCTTCAGGCATTCTAAACAGTAGCAATTAAAAAATAACTGTAAATTTCATACATTTCTTCCAGTAGGATGAAAAGCTGAGGTATGTTAACTTTAATTTTATGGTTTGGGGGAATGCAGAGTTCGATTACTCCCTGTCAAAGCAGGAATCAGCCTCTTACAGGGAATAAGTGCTAATTAAGAAAAACAGAGTAAGCATGTTCTATTAAGTATATTTGTTTCTTTCCTGTGCACTTTGGCTGCACAAGCTGTAACCACAGTTTCCGGAGCGACCATCAATGCTCCCTACGAACGCCAATGCAGTGTTCCGTCCAGTCAGTGGGGTTCAGAGACCAGTCAGAATGCTGATGCTTTTCCACAGAGGAGCTGGGGCTAGGGAGGCAAATGCAATCAGGGAATATTATATCTGTCTTGTGTGCCTGCTACAAAACAGTGTCCTCTCAAGACTACTCTATCCCTTCTTTGCTTTATACGTGTATGTGTAAGTTTGTATATGTAAGCTTTACAAGTCTGTAATAAGAGAAAACTGAAAATGCCCAGGAAAAAGACAAAACTGCTTCAACAGAGAAAGGTCTCTCTGTGCCAGTTGAAGAGGATATAGAGTTAATAACAGGAAATATCCGTCCCCTGAAACTGTATGAAACATGGATGCTTCCAAAATTCACTCAAGGTCTCACTGACCAGGCTATAAGTAATTTTAATTATTATTTCTTATGATTATGGTAGATAAAAAGTCTCAGTAGCATGCTAAAAATCTTTAACACTTGTTTACTTTTTTGTTGATAGCTTTCCTCCTCCCAGGCTCCAGCCAACAGTAGCAGTAACAGATATCCAGATCTTAAGAGGATAGAAGTGCACTGAATATGGAAAGGAAGAACCAGTAATGGTTCCTATATATTCATAATGCGAATCAGCATCAAACTAAGGAATAAGCTTCCCCAAGGATAAGTTGACAGCAAAAAGTTTCTCCTCTTAATGAATTGAGGAAACAACTTTGAAGTTATCCGTAGCCACCGCTTCTGAAGCAACCAATAGCTTTGTAACTATTAGTTTAATTGTATTAGATTAATTTATATTAGAGTTTATTTAATGCAATTGCTCACAAATTTTAAACAATTTTGTAGAGTAGTGTTCTGTATCTGTTTAAATGAAATGCTTTCCTAAGCTCAAGATCAGTGTTTTTATGTTACGTAAATTATGAAATTACTGTGGAATATCTGGTAAACTTGATAGGAAACCCCAGATGTCAGCACTTTGCTGGGCAAGATTTAAAGTGGCCCACACCATTAACCCTCATCAGGAGAAGTATCAGTGGGCTAAGTCAAAAGGGCATGCCCATCCATTACATTCACCCAGGATAATGTGAGAGAGAATCAAAGGGCAGTCAGACAGGGACCTCTATGCTCAGATTCCACTGCCAAGAAATGGCCTAAGTCAGCTCTTGTTGTTGAAGAAAATAACCCTTTAGGAATCAGATTGAATCCTATTTTAAGTTTTAGAGGAGGAAGGATACTATTTAAACATTGATGAAATGTGCCTCTTTTTTTTATCAGCATAGAAATTTATTTGAATTCAAAATAATATGGTTATATTTAGCATAGTGTAATAATTATCTAAAGCACATATCATCGTTGGCTCTGAAACAGTTCTAAAGATGTCATTCTTTTGAAGTCAAAAAATATGCAGTAGGGCTTCCCTGGTGGCGCAGTGATTGAGAGTCCACCTGCCGATGCAGGGGACATGGGTTCGTGCCCTGGTCCGGGAAGATCCCACATGCCGCGAAGTGGTTGGGCCCGTGAGCCATGGCCGCTGAGCCTGCGCGTCCGGAGCCTGTGCTCCGCAACGAGAGAGGCCACAACAGTGAGAGGTTCGTGTACCGCAAAAAAAAAAAAAAAAAAAAAAAAAGTATGCAGTAAAAATGTACAAGGAAGCAAAAATATTTAAAAAAAACAAGTTTGCTGAGTATCGGAAGTTGTTACAAGCGGGGCACACCAAGATAATGTAACAGAGTCCAAATTACATAACATGCAACAAGGAGTTCTCTTGCATTAACAACTCCTAGAAAATAAACCAGTAATCTCAATGCAAGAATATCACCCCTGGGTTAACAGGCCAAATTTTCTGAGGGACACAGGTAGTAATTCACTATACTTCCCCTTTCTCTAATACCTTTTCTCACACCAATTTCTTTTCTTTCCTCGAGGATAGATTTTATCCTGTTGAAAAAAATTTAGTTTTATTTGTAAAGTGTAGTAAATAATATCCTGATGGAAGTAGGCAGCGTTTTAGCTGAAGATGCTAGGAATCAAACTTCTGAAAAAGGCCAATCAGCTAGCTGGCTAGCAGTTACCATCAGTGGCTTGCAGAAAAAAAAATTACGGATGCTATGTTTGCTAAATAGATAAAAAGAATAAGCACTTTAAAATGGGTGAAAAATCCCAGGATTTATTGTGACCTAGACCAGAGGTCCCTAACCTTTTTGGAACCAGGGACCGGTTTCCTGGAAGCAAATTTTTCCAGGGAGTGGGGGCAGGTGTGTGAGGTTCAGGCGGTAATGTGAGCCATAGGGAGTGGCAGATGAAGCTTAGCTGGCTTGCTTGTGACTCACCTCCTGCTGTGCAGCCCAGTTCCTAAGAGGCTGCGGACTGGTACCCGTCCGAGGCCAAGGGGTTGGGGACCCCTGACCTAGACACTCAAAAGCAGACAGTTGACCTTTGATGAAGCCCATTTTCCTGTGGAGGGAGCCATAAGGGGCTCCAAGACACAATTTGGTTTCAACGGTGTTCACAGCCAGAGGGCAAACTCAGAATGTCTCCTCCTCTTGCAGAAACTGGAACATGGATGAGAAGTCTTTTTCTGAGTAGTCCTTCACACACATCATCCCTGTAGATCTGATGGGCTTGACTGCCCAGAAGGATTGGGCTCTTCGTGCTGATAGCAGAGCCTCATGCTAATCCCAGATCCTTAGCCATGAGTGTTGCTCCGAATCCGCTCTGATAGTAATTAGCTGAGGGAACGCCATCCATCACCCCAGGTACAGGATTATAAGTGTCACGTGACCAACATCGTCCTGAGCTCGTATTTAGGATTTTAGCCAAGAGTTTTGGGTCAAGCCCTAACCTGAGTCCCAGATTCATAGCTTCAGCAGTTCCAATCCTACTAATAGCTAACAGCAAGTTTTTGCAGATCTTCCAAGTCTGGCCAGTCCCAACAGCTCCACGATGCACCACATGGGAGCCCATGCACCACAGCAGCTCAACCCCTCCCATCCTAAATGTGAGGTTGCCAGACTGAGCCGTTCCCACACCACCAGAAACAGGGGCATCCGTGAAAACTGCTCCCATTTTCTCAACTTCTTTGACCAATTCTCTCAAAACCATAGGATCAACAGTACTGGAATCTATTAATAGTGAGTCTTCCTTCACTTTTTTGTGAATTCCATTTGCTCCAGAATAAGCTTCTAGTGCATTGATGCATTGTAATAATTCCGTCAGCTTTTTCGGCTACATCTGCTGCAGAAGACACTACCGGGTTCACCTGCATCTAGAAGCTCTGCACGCATCAGGGAACACATCATCAATAATGAGTGGCTAGCCATGTTTCATGAGATCTTTTGCCATTGGATTCCCCACGTTGCCTACTCCAATGAATCCAACTGGAGTCTTAGAAGCTATTGACCTAGAACACAACGCTGCAAGGCTGGCCACCTCCGGCTGCTGCGGACGACTCCTGTAGAGGCCGGAGGTGGCTCCACGGAGACGGGAGGAGGCTGCCACGCTGCCCCCGCCCCTCCTTCCCACGGTGACCTCCTCGACTCCCAGCTCACCCACTGGCTGCTATAGGGTGCGTAGTGCGGAGGGCCGGCTCGGCTGTGGCGATTCTTAATACCTCTTTGTTACTGGGTTACACATACAATTTCACCTAGTGAGCGATTTAACAGAAGGAATTTTTTTCTACGGCATTTTTGTGGCACAGCAGATAGAAGTGAGGTCACTATTTCTTTGAAAAACTGAATTAAAAATTTATAGAAAGTCATGATTCATTCTACAAACATGCTGAGTCAAAGAAACATGAAAATTGATGCGATGGAGGAAGAGTGCTAGACTTCCCTGATGCTCAACTGGGACCTTTCTTCTGGTGTCAGAACATGGTTGTGTAACTCCTTTAATCCCAGTGGATTTTCCAAAAGTTCCAGAATCTTCAGATTTTGGAGCACCTGTTTACTGCCTTTGCCCCCCCACCCATGCCAAACCCTCACCCCACCCCGCACACATTTATTTTTTACCAGTTGTCCTCCGGGGTGTTTTTCTTTGTATAGTTATTGCAGCAGTTTGTTAGACTACTGACCCCCAGTGCAAATGCCCCTCCCCCACACTTTCTCACCCTGTGTAGTTTTGTTCCACCTTGACCTGGGCTTGGTCACGTAACTTGCTTTGGCGCAATGGCATATCAAGAGCTGAAGCTTGGAGAGTACTTGTGCTTTAGGGCTCGTCCTCATGGAAACCTGACATGTTAGGAAGCCTAGCTAACCTAGTGGAGACTAGGCACAGGCCACAGCCAGCACCAGTGGCCAGACATGTGAAAGCAACCAGCCCCAGTCCAGCAACCAGATGATGGCAGCCTCAGTAGTCACCTCAGGTGAAAGCAAGATAGATCCACCCAGGAGATCTCAGCCCATTCTGCTGATTCACAAATTGTGAGGAGATAAAGTGCCTGCTGTTTTCAACCACCAAGCTTAGGAGTAGTTCATCACACAGGAAGAGGTATAACTGTCTTCACTGTTAGATTATCTTCCCATTTTATACCATGTTTCCTCTCAAAGGACTGTTCCTTTATCCAAGATTCTAGAAAAGAAACAACAACTGATGAGGCTGATAGAGCCTTAACATTTTTAAAAAGTTTTATAAACTTTTAAAATAACTATGTTAATAAAATCAATATTTATTTTATCACAAAATTATTTTCTTCAGTTGCCTTAAGAAGTAATGCAGAATTGTACTAAGTTTATAAATTTGGAGGCTCTAAAAATGTGTTATTCCTTGGATTCAAGTCCTAGTGTATTTTATGTGGGCATTCACGTTTGCAAAATGATTCCAGGAAATTTGCGATTTCATTTTACAACTTTGGCCTAAGGAGTCTTATGATATTTTACCTGAGAAAAATAATACATTAATTCCACTTTCAGCTATTAAACCCGTGGTTTCCTGTATTTTCTAAATTCCCTATCAGTAAAGAAGACTATGTATAGCATACAAGGCTGTCATGATTAGGAGGAAGGTAGTACAGAAAGAGCCCGCCAAATTAGGCATTGTCCAGTCATGTCAGTATACTAACGGGGGGAGCCACAGGCAGCTTGAAGCCTGGAAAAAAGACAGATACAATGTAATGATTATCCTAAGGATCGGGATAATGATTCCTATGATTTTGTTTTAAATAAGAATAGCAGAGGATTCTGGGGAAATGATGGTGGCTACAGAGAAGATTTTTATCCCTGAATATGCCACCCCTCCCCTAAATACACCCCCACCCACCCACCCAAAAAAGAAAGAAAAGCATCTAGGATAGCAAGACCAAAAACCCACAGACAACATCTACAACAAGGTGTCCACATGAACTGCAACATACAGCCAGGTAGGAAAAAATCAACAACAGGAAAAAGACCTACATATGTGTATCCCAAGGTGTGTGGGAGGAAGACGAGGGAAGGACTCTCTCTCTCTTTCAGGAGAGCCAGAGGTTACTATGGTTCAAGAACTCACTGAGATTGAAAAACTCGCTGAGAACAGCGGCAGGAACCAGGAGTGAACATTGCAGGTTCCACCTTGCAGCTGAGTGCAAGAACTTTGAAATGTTCTGAGGATGCCAAGTGTTCTGGGGTCTGTGAAACCTTGACACCTATCAAACCAAAGCACCATTCCAGAACTAATCCCCATACTCAACAAAGACAGGAAAGAGGAGGTCTGGGTAAATGGGAATAGGAGGGCCGAGGAGGAAGAGTTTAGAAATTTTAAGGTCATTTTTTAAATTATGTCGTGAAAATAATAGAAGATAGTGAGCCCTGGAGTTCTGAAGCTAGAAATTATCTTCTGATCTATGTTTCCCTCCTAAAGTGGAAACTTATTTCATTTAAAAATGAGTGACAGAAGAGTATTCCATTCACATCCTGTAGAAAATCAGTGAGAAGAAAAAGAAAAAAGAAGGGTGAAAAGAAAGTTCCAGCAAATCCTGAAAGCGTGACAGAAAGACACGTCCACAGAACAAATGAAATTTATTGCCTGATATTGCGGAAAAAGTAAAAGAAATTTTAAAAGGAATAGAAACTGGTTTTAAGAAAAACATAAAAGAAATTAGAAAAATTCAGAAATGAAGTGATTGGAGAATAGGAAGTTTTGAAAAGGTGAAAGAATTCAGTAAGTAATTTGTTTTAAAAAAAATCATGTCTCGAAAGAAGGTTAAACTAGAAGGGACACAAGTTTGAATAAACACAGTGGATAATGTCTCCTTGGAGAAATAGCTGATTTCAAATACAGCATGAGAAACGAACAAGATGTTCCTGTTACATCTTGTCATACAAGAGAGCTGGGAAGACTTCAAAGACTACTGTGGTTGTATGGAAAGGACTCAGGAGCCAACTTGAACAGGATCCGTGAACCTAAGAGGGGACAATCTCTGCATCGATATTTATAACAACCTCACTGAAAACAACAACGAAGAAAGAAAATACCTCATTCGTCATCTTCGGAAGCTACTTTGGAGTCAATCTCTCTCTCTTTTTTTATTCTTTTTTTGTAAAACTGGTAAATAAAATAAAAGAAGCATTTTTTTTCCTTTCCTAATTAAACTGTAACTCAGGGCAACCAAATAGTTGATGAAATAATATTCTAGCTAGTAAATGAATAATAATCTAATTAGTAGAATATCACTATTTGGTACCCTTAATAAATTAATGGATCTAGGCATTGATCATTAATGGCTGCAACATCACAGTAAGTTTATAGTTCCTTTTGGAATTAATCAATATTATCTATGAAGTAAACTTGCCAAAAAATCACACCGGAATTATGTCAGTGCTCTAGATCTATCTACCAACTGACAGTAAATACATGGGCCAAAGGAGCATAATAAGTATATAAACATAAAGGGGATGCAATCGGCATAATCCAGACAGTTGGGAACCCTACTGGATGAACGCTTTGAATTCAATGACAAATACTTGCAAGAAAAAGGAGCAAATTGAGTTCTTTTAAACCTACACTTTAAAAGAAAGTGTGTTTGGATCGGCAATCAAATAAATAATGGTTATTAAAATAAAAATACATTTATAGGACAATCAAGGAAACATGAACTGACCGGCTACTTGTTGCTACTAAGGAATTATTATTATTTGGGGATGCGTGATAATGACATATTTGAGCTTAAAAAGGACAGTTCTTGCATTTTAGAAATATGTATACGGACGTTTTCACTGAGAAAAAAAGAAATCTGGAATTTGCTTTAAAATTGCTGGGGATTATGGTGGTAGTAGTAAGAGAGGGTATAGAGAAAATATATTGGCCTGTAATTGATATTTGATGAGAACAATTGATGAAAGTTTCTACTTCTTTCTTTTTACTTCTGTAGATGTTTGAAATTTTCCATACTAAAACATGTTTTATAAATGTAGATGGCTTGCAATTTGCTCTTCTGAGCTCTCAGAAGGCAAAAAGCCATTCTTAAATTAGGAGCTTTCTTCTCTAGCCAAGAATTCTAATGATAATTTTGTCCCAACTGGCCAGAGCACTCAGATTTCTCTGAGATCTGTTGGTGAAAAAAAAAAAAAAATCAGCACAAACAATAAAGAGGCTCTTTAGTCTTAGAAGAAAACAACGAAGAGTAAAGGCTGGTGCTAGGTCTAGGGCAATAGTGTAATATCAGTATAAGACAAAATATTAGTTTCTTCCAAAATCCACTTGTTACTACTGTGTATACTTTTGCAGCAAAATATCTTTTCTACATTGTCAGCATTAAAGTACATTTACTATTTAGGTAGCATTTACATTATCATATACTCAAAGCCTAGAAATAATCCCCTAGGCTGAAATGACATTAAATCTTATTTTGGCCATTGTAGTGTATTCTCCAGTCCTACTTGCTTTGTCTATAACTGTCATAAAAAGGTGTGAGGAGATCTGCCAATATTAATGCCAGGATTCAAAATGAGTTCTCTGTAGCTTGCTTCCTTCAGGATCTTCTGCCCTCAGACCCATGTATTAACTTAATGCCTCAGATTATTGTATACGTCACCTCTTTCCAACTAGAAGACAAGCTCCTTTAAGGGCAGTGACTAGTCTCATCAACATCGAATTTACCCCAACACCAGTGCTTTCAAAATGTGTGTTGCTTAGTATATGTTTGAAGTTATAGAAACAATTCTATTCTAACTAACTAATAATGATACTACTACTACTATTTCTACTACTACTGCTAATAAAATGTATGAAATAGAGTATAAATGGGAAAATAAAGGTAACACTGGAAACCCCAGACTATAAAATGAATTATCCCAAAGCCACCAGCCAATCCATCGACTGTAAACAGTTACTTGTGAATTGGTCAACATTTACATGCATAATTGAGAGAAGGGTTAAAACCAATTTTATTACCAAAAAGCACAATTTTTATACCTACAATTTTTGAGCTCAACTAACCTGTAGTTTTAACAGAAATAGATGAGATTCAAAGTGTTCATCCAGGTTCCTAAATGATCCATTTCCGATCTTTCCTTATGAAACAATCAATTATAACTCTAATAATTTGTCAAGGATTCACCCAATCTCTACTTCCTTTATTTTCCAAGGTTTGGTATCATTACAAAATCAAGTCCTTCGGGGGAATATAATAGTTTCAAAATCCCTCATCGATATTATTCACTGAGATAAAATAATATGAAAATTTAAAAAACACTGGCTGGGCTTCCCTGGTGGCGCAGTGGTTGGGAGTCCGCCTGCCGGTGCAGTGGACGAGGGTTCGTGCCCTGGTCCGGGGGGGTCCCGCGTGCCGCGGAGCGACTGGGCCCGTGGGCCGTGGCCGCTGGGCCTGCGCGTCCGGAGCCTGTGCTCCGCGACGGGAGAGGCCACAGCGGTGAGAGGCCCGCGTGAAAAAACACTGGCTATGTGCTGAGAAATGATCCTTCAGTGAATCACTCAAGGTGCACTAGCATTCAGGCTACACCTGAGGTAGAATTTGAATTCCAAAGTAGACCTTTAAACCACAGCTCATCTTCTCCTTTTAAAACCATTAGAAATAAGCCTGTTGCCTGACCTTTGAGATTCTGCAAAGAGACCATATTTAGATCTTTTGTCTCTTTTAACTTCCCTAGTCCCCTCCTCTACTTTCGGAATAGTGATTCCCAGATAAGTACAATGAGTTCAAACAGTGTGGTTAAAGGGGCAATTAGTCTGCTCTGTGGCCAAGTTACTCACAGAATAAATAAGTTGGCTTTCACAGTTGTTAGTTTCTTCATGGGCTTTGTTTAGAGGGGTCTCAGCTCAAGCAAGCAGCCTGTCAGCAGCCTGAAATAACTCTGCGGAAATCTAATGGCATATACGTAAAATACGTCTGTGAAACCTTTTATTCAATCTTAGATGCATACTTTTCCGACTTCTTTAGGCCTGGAAAAGTATATTCAGCTACAAAAGGACGGCAAAGAAAATGTGTATAATCCCTCATGCCCTCCTCACCCCCTAGAACCTTATTTTACCCTTGTTTCATCAGAAAAGGATGTATACTGTAAGAAACATTTTTTAAATTGTTTGACCAAGTATTTAAGTGCGCTAAGTCTCTGTATTTATTAAAGCAAATATAGTTGCCTTTCTGTCCCTTTCTAAAAGAAAGCAAAAGGTACAGTTCTTTTTTCTTAAGACTCAGGGTTCCTGGATATTAATTATTACACTATATTGACACCCAGACATGTTTATAGGAGGCTCTTGAGACACACAGAGCTATTTACTCCCATACTAAACGGCGCTTCTTTTTCCTCTGCCTTCTGCTTGTATCTTTTCTGTTGTGATTATATCCTACTGAGGCTGCTACATGTCTTTGCTTGATTTGAGGTTCTAAAGGTAAGACTGTATATTCCCCTTTTTACAGAATAAAATGGGTTTTATGACTGTTTGCCTTCAGAAGCCTCCTTTTCCACTCATTCTCATTTCCTATCTATGGTGAGGTGTCTAAAACAGATGAGTTAGTTCTGAACTGGTGATATATAAATCAATTATTATTTGATTCATATTCAAAGCAGCTCCCCCTAAAATAGTGGCCTTCCTGCCTGTGGGATGTCGTCTAATCTACTGCCTGGATCTACGCCCCCCAACATCCATATCTTGTCTATTGTTACCTTGGACACTTGTAGGAACTGAGTGAGTTTCTGTTTCTATAGTGTCTATTGACAGACAAATGGATAAAGAAAATATGGCACATATGTAGAATGGAATGTTATTCAGCCTTAAAAAATAAGGGAATCTTGCCATTTGCAACAACTTGGATGAATCTTGAGGGCGTTATGCTAAGTGAAATAAGTCAGAGAGGGAAAGACAAACACTGCATAATCTCACTTTTACGTGTAATCTAAAAAAGCTGCACTCACAGAAACCGAGTAGAATGGTGGCCGTCAAGGGCTGGGGAGTGGAGGAAATGGGGAGTTGTTGGTCAAAGGGTATAAACTTCCAATTATAAGATGAATAAATCCCGGAAGTCTGATGACTATAGTTAACAACACTCTATCGTGACTATAGTTAACAACACTCTATTGCATACTCAAAAGTTTCTCAGATAGTAGATCTTACATGTTCTCATCACACACACACACACAAAAGGTAATTGTGTAAGGTCATGGATGTGTTAACTAACCTTATTGTGGTAATCATTTTGCAATATATACGTGTATCAAATTATGATGTTGTACACCTTAAACTTATACAGTGTTATATGTCAATTATATCTGAATACAGCTGGAAAGAAGAAAAAGATTCAAATGGAGAAGGGTGAGGCTGGTAGAAAAAAGCCACTGCCTTGAGCAGTACCGAGGTGGGCGGAAAGCCATGGGTCTCTATTAGCACTGCTGGGTAGGCTCTGTTCCCACGTGTGGGGAGGGGGTAGGACAGCACAGCTGTGATCCTTATTGCAGACCTTAGGCAGCCTCAGGCAACTTTTCAAAGTTAGATGCTGAAAACCAATAAATGAAATTATAAGGAAGAATTACATAAATGCCTTTATTCTACTTTTGGTCCTCTTGGCAACGTTTTCCATCTAAAAGCTGCACCCTGCAGTTCTCAAAGCAGGAACATTAACATGGGTCAGAAGTTTCCAAACCTTTCATCATCAACCCCTACACCAAAAGAAAAGTTGAAATTTTATGACCCCTAGTATATGAAGTATCTTGTGTGTTTTTAATATTTATCAAGAGAACATTTAACAGTTACCTACTATGTGCCAAGAGAAAATAAAAATAAGACACAGACTTTAAATGCAGACTTTGTTCCAGTATTATTCTTCCTTTTGACTTCAGTATAAGAGCTATTGAGCTATTTGTTGTCCCAGTAAGGGGATAATCAGACAATTACAGAATCCTGTGATCTCTTCCCAAAGTTTGCAACTATAGGGTTGGTCCCAGAAGTGCTCAATAACTTTGTATTTTGATTTAAGGGGAAACTAAAAGACCTTCCTGTCCCAAAGTAACTCTGCTTTGTGGAGACTGGAGGTGCCCTGCAATTGACTCAAGATACTGTTTATTTGTTTAAACAGTTAAATGAGTAGTTTCTATTTAACAAGTGAGCACAAATTTTCACAACAGTACCTACCCCATGACATAACTCAGACAAAAACTCCGAGGGAAAGGAAAACTATATGGGCAAAAAGTCCAGGTTCCATCCACTGTACATGGGATATTGATAGGCTTGTAAAACTTACAGAGGTACCTGGGGGTACCTAGGAACCCTGGATATTTAGTATACAGATCAGCAAAGGATGGTGGAAAATAAGACAACACCAGGTCAGGGGACAAATTAATTAGGTGAAGCTCGTCCTTTATATTCTTTTCCCTTCTGATATACCACTGCTCTTTCCTGTCCAGAATATGTTCTGTAACCTCAGTAGACCTACACACACACACATACACACACACACACACACACACACACACATACACACAGAGACATGTGTGTAGCACACAAACATGCACGCATGCATGCATGTACACATACATGGAGTCCCCAGTCTTCTCAGTTAAAATTCAGCTTGTAGTAACTAAAGAAAATTTATAATGCCCTATATTTTATAGATTTTAAAAATACTTGCACTTTAATAGAAAACTTTTAATGTCTGAAAATCCTTTCTGACAAAGGAAGTTATTTCTGATATTGGAGGTTGACAGTTTCACAGAGAAAACTTCAGGAGCACAGAGACATGCCTGACCCTCTCCCCACGCACCATCTGGGGAAAATTCACCAACACATAGGCTCAATCCCTCTGCTAAGTCAAAACCAAGTTTACCAGCATCATTATTTCACAGAGAATAACTTACCTCATGTTAGGCATTCACACGTATTTTATTTGTTGAAGACAGGAAGAAGATATAAAGGAGGGAATCATCTGAAATTACAGAGTAGAGCATTTAAGTCAATATAGATATTTAAATTGAAGGTAAAATTAAATTATAATTTGAAATTATATGTGGAGTTTTATTTCCTAAAGAATATTTTGGAAAATTCAACTTCTATTTTAACTTATATTTTCAGAGAAGGTATTTAGTCCAAATGAAGAATATCTTCAATTATTGTTCTCCTATTGCAAGCAAAAAAGGATTTATACTTCTTTTCATGAAATATGGTTGTTTGACAACAGAAGAATAAATATTTTATATTTTTAGAAACAACAGTCAGGCTACTGATATTCTTAATGAGCTTTAATAAATCTGAATGCTTCTTATCATCTACTCTTTAGCTTGTACCTGAGGAGTTAAATACCTCCGGGAAGATACGTGCTCCAGACCCGTAAATATGCAGTTCACAGAGCCCACCACCAGAGGGCAATAAAGAAGTAAAATCTTGAAACCATGTAGTGAAAATAGTGGGAGTTTAAATAAAAGCAACATTTCACAGTATGCTTTTCTGACCAATGTTATATCTAATAACTTAATGGATTATATGTACATGGATTCTGAAAAGTCAGCAGCACACTTCATTGGTCAATTTCTATGATAAGGGGAACGTAATTTGAGTGTAGAAAAACAGTATACTTACCTATTAAAATTCCACCCCTACAGCATCTACTCACTATTGAAAAATGGTAAAAATAGCTTTCTGTGTCTCAGTGACCAGTGAACATTTTCAAGAGTAGAATTTATCTTCCTATGATGCTCAAATACACAGGAAAAATGCATATCTAGGACAATGGATAAACTCTATATGACATGTGAAAATAATTATTCAAATGGAAAAAGTATAAGATCTACAAGGAACAGTTTTATATGCATTAGTGTGGATATATGCATAAAGAGGCTCTAAGAAACATAAAAATCACTTCCAGGAAGTAATTTTAGGTGGAAGAGAATTAACATGGATGAGCAAGAAAAGAGAGTTAGTTTTAAAATAGTTTCATTTACTTTTTTTTTGTTTGTTTATTTATTTGTTTTATTTATTTGGTCTTTGGAATATAAGGAAACAGTGGCTTTCAGATCAGTATCCCAGTGGAACAAAGGGACCGAGGTCTATGCTGGAGCCCAGCCATTGTTTGACTATCTTGTAATAATACTGGTGAAATACAGCCAAATCATTTGAACTACAAGCATCCTCTCTGACAATATTCTTAAGACATCAACATTATATATTAAAGAAAGTAAAGAGAGAATACTATTTCCTTTAGAGAGAAAATACAGATTCTGGATCAAATCAATAATGTCAGCAAACCTCATGGGTATAAAACATTCTGCTGCCTATCATTTAGAACATGCCTCTAGAAGAGGGAAACTGGGTGATAATTTCCCCAGATTTTATATTTAATTCAAATATTTTAGATAAGAGGCATCTCTAGTAAAACACTGTATTATTGATTCTTTCCAATATGATAGCTCACAGGAGTTCCTCTTTCCTTCTCAAATACATATGGGGAAATGGAGGTGGGTGTGGGTCAGAGGAACTATCTAAATAGAGCATAGTAATCAACAGTTTATTTTTTAAAAATAGCAATTTCTATTTAAATTGTTTCCAGAGACAGAAACACACAGAGACAATTCCATGTGACAACAGTGGAAGAGACCAGAGTGATGCAGCTGCAAATCAAAAAACTGCCAACACCAGTGATTGATGGCCACCACCAGAATCTGGTTAAGACAAAGAAGGATCCTCTCCCTGAGGCGTCAGAAAGAACATGGCCCTCTCAACACTTTGAGTTTGAACTTCTGGCCTCTAGAGCTGTGATAAAATAAATTTCTGTTCTTTTAAGCTAACAATTTTGTGGTATCTTGTTATGGTAGCCCTAGAGATGACTGTATTTGATTCCTGAGATGGCAACTGTATTTTGACTATGTAATGACTATTCCAAGATGATCAACAGACACAAAGATAAAGGCAAAACTGAGACTAAGCCCAGTTCTTTTTATTCCCAGAATAATAAATGACTTTTTAATTAATTTAGATCTCTTTGTCTAACCCCTCTGCTTTTCAAAAGAGTATGTGGGACCAATCAAGTATTAATATGTTATACTTTCATTTTAATTCATCTCAAATTATTTCTAATTCCCCTTATGAGTTCTTACTTGACCCATGAATTATTTAGGAATATATTGTTTAATGTCCATTTGTGATTTTCAACAAATTTCTTTCTGTTAACGATTTCTTATTGCATTCTGTTGTCATCTGAGAGTACCCTTTGTATTGTTTATATCCTTTAAAATGTACTGAAATTTGTTTTATGGCCTAGCATATAGTATATCCATGTGCATTTGAAAAGAATGTATATTCTGATGCTGTTGGGTGGAGTGTTTTATACATGGCTGTTAGGTCTAGTTGATTGATAATGCTGTTCAAGTTTTTTTTAATTTTCTTGTTGATTTTCTATCTGTTCTGCTATTGAAAAAAAGGTATTAAAGTATCCAACTATTATTGTAGAACTGTCTGTTTCTCTTTTCCATTGTGTCGATTTCACTTCATTATATTTTGAGGTTCTGTTGTTAGGTGCATATAAGTTTATAATTATTATATATTCTAGATGGAATAATCATTTTATCATTTTAAAATGTTTGTCTCTAGTAAAAATTTTCATCTTAAAATATATTTTTTTCTGATATTTTCTTAGCCACTCCAGTTTTGTTGTTTTGTTTTGTTTTTTTGTTACTGTTATGGTATATCTATTCCAACCCTTTTACACTTTACCTATATATTTTCTTGACTCTAAAGTGGGTCACTTGTAGGCAGCATATGTTTGGATCATGTTTTTCCTTTTTTTTATCCAGTCTGAAATTTCTGTCTTTAGATGGAATGTTTAACCTTTTCATATTAAATGTAATTAATATTTAATTTTGTAATTTTTATATTAAATGTAATTCATGTAGGATTTATGTCCAACATTTGTGATTTATTTTCCAAGAGTCACATTTTTTTCCTAATTCCTCTTCCTCTATTACTGACTCATTTGTTGTTGTTGTTGTTGTTAAAAAGATATTTTTTAGTGTACAATTTCAATCTCCTTATCTTTTACTATATTTTTGAATTATATTCTTAATCCTTGCTCTAAGGATTACAAATAACATCTTAAGTATAAACATCTAGTTTTGATTAATACCAACTTAATTTCAATAGTATAAAAAACTTTTCTCCTCCTTTACATTGCCCTCCTTTGTGCTATTACTGATATAAAAACTCCATCTTTAGACATTATATGCCTATAAACAGTTATAATTATTACTTTATGTTGGTGCCTTTTAAATCAGATAGAAAAAAAGTTAGAATAAAATACATTCATATTAGTTTTTATATTTACCTCTGCAGTTACCTTTCTTGATGTTCTTTATTTCTTCATATGGATTTAAGTTACTGACTTATGCTTTTATTTTTGTCTGAAGGGCTCACTTTAATAGTTCTTGTAGCACAAGTCTGCTAGGAAAAAATTCTCTTAAGTTTTTAATAAAAGTATTGAAATTTTCATGTCATCCTTCTGCAATGGCCATGGTAATCTCTGCATCATTCCAACTTTAGTAGATATGTTGCCAAAGTGAGCATTTAGTATGTACTCTTATATGGTACAAAATTTAAAGTGTTAAAGATTATGAAGTTATAGACACAGGTTTACTTGTTTCGAGACCATTTCAAGAGCATATTTGGGCAATGCTAATATTGGCATTTCAAATTCAGTGCTACCATGTAGCAAGATAAAATAGATGAACCTCAAGTCATGATATTTTTTTCCTGATAACATAAGGTTAAGGTTAATTATCAGTTGTCACATTTTTTCCAGTATTTTTTAGTTAGCTTTTAACTTAGCATAAGTGAAATGAAAGGATGGTAAGTTTTGCATTAATTCCTGACCCAAAACAGAACTTTTGAAGATGAAAGTCCATTAACAGAGCTCTGTGTTTCCTGTGAAAAATAAATCTGTCCCACCCCCTGAAAAACTCATGAATATTTTACAAATTGTATGTTCAGGAAGCTATTCTAGCCTTCTATTAAAAAAAAAAACACAATATAGAAATATTTATTTCCTTCATGTAGTAGTAATATACATGTTATTTAGAAAATGTATAGTGAATTTTGGTTTGCTCATCTTCTGAAAAACTCCTAAGAAAAAACACACTTCTGAGAATTTCAGCCTTATTTCTACATAAGTTATCTAATCTATAAAACATTATGCATGCTTTGGATAATCATCTAAATAATTACTATTCTAGCCTTTTAAGTGGTTTCAGTGCACACATAATTTTCTCTACCCATACCCCCATTTTTCCCAGTTAAATTGATTAAGTGATTTTTTTCTTTAGTCACATATTATATTTAGGTATGTTTAGGCCTCCTCTTCTGAACTCATTTCCTGGTAACAAAGAAGTAAGGCATAGATGCTGTTTCTGACTCCCAGGGAAGTTTAGGCTCTGGCATGCTGGACTAGGCAGGGCCTAGCATCACCCTGTTTATGTGGAATATGTGAAACTGGTGAGTTTCTAATCATCTCAAAGAGACATTTAACAAGACTGAAGGTTCTGGAGAGAAAATGTATTTTATTGCCATCATTTTAATTTCACCATATGTCTAGATAATTCATGCTTTGGTGCAAAATTCAAAAGTAACAGTGGTGGGCTTCCCTGGTGGCACAGTGGTTGAGAGTCCGCCTTCGGATGCAGGGGACACGGGCTCGTGCTCCGGTCCGGGAACATCCCACATGCTGCGGAGCGGCTGGGCCTGTGAGCCATGGCCGCTGAGCCTACGCGTCTGGAGCCTGTGCTCCGCAACGGGAGAGGCAACAACAGTGAGAAGCCCGCGTACCGAGTAACAGTGGTGAATGAAAAGTAAATCTTTTATACAGTTTTCCCGAAGCCACCCATTTCCCCCTCCTAGAGGTAATCATTTTTACCAGTTTCTTTTATATTTTTCAGGGGCAGTTTAGGCATATATTAACATGTGCTATATAGAGGATAATTCCTCTTATTAGGGTAAATTCGTGTGCTTTTTTTTTTTCTGAATTGTAGTATGCAGGAATCGGAAGTCTCTGGCAAGAAGAGAGTTAAAAGGAGAGAAGCTAGCTTCAGTATAATCTTTATTATCTCCTCATTCTCTCTTATCCAAATATCATCTTTGCATCTCATCAGTAAAAGATTCATTGGTTTTGACTGTGCTGATCTGCTCATTCAGGGAAAAGGATGGTGTGGCTCTGGGGTTCTGAACTCTATGGATCTATACATTCATGAGCATGCTGAAATCCTGTCTGGGTTTTTCTATGCTTTGGGCACAGCAGTCATGCTGCTCTCTGCCTTTTAATATCATCTTGGGGATTCGCTTTACCTCTCTCCTTAACTGAATCTCTTGTTTTCTGTGTCCCATATTTTCCTCATTTTTAGTTTGCTATCTCATATTTGTTGAACATACAGTACAGTTGCTTTGTGAGAAACAGTATGTAGTAAGCATATTTTTTGAGATTGTGCACGTCTCCAAGTCTTTATTCTAACCTTTGCTTAAATAATAGTTTAAGCAAGTATAGAACTCTAGGTTAGATATCATTTTCCTTCAGAACATTGAATATATGAATCCATCAATCTACCTTTCAGCATTGCTGTTGAGTATTCTGAAGCAATTATGACTCTTAATGATATATGTATGTGTCTTTTTTTTAAAAATTTCTCTCTTCTTGTGAGTAAATGGAACCGTATATTTGTTCCTAAGGGTTGTTCCTAACTTCACAATGATATGCTTAATTTAATCTGTTACCTTGGGTGTTTGGTAGATCCTTTCCATTAAGAAATATATGTTCCTTGTGTTAGGAAATTCCTAATTCCAAAATTCCTCCTTCTAAAGCTTTTCTCTGGTATGTCCTTCTGGAACTCATATTATTCAGATATTGCATCTCTTGAATGGGCTTTCCAATTTTCTCTCTTTTTTTCCACCTATCTGTCTTTTTGTTCTATTTCTTATAGATTTTCCAAATTAATCTTCCAGATCTATTTTTTTTCTGCTTATTCTCTACTGTGTTTTTAACGCTTTCAGAAAGAAGCTTAAGCGTTGAAATAGGGATGCCTAGAAGAACTAGCACATAGAGCAAAGGGCTGGGAACTGTGAGGCACATTCATCTATATTTCTTTAGATTTCATGAAAGGTGCTTGGCACATAACAGACTCTCAATAAATAAATGGTTGTGGAATAAATAAGTAGATAAATAAGTAATAAGTCCTAGATTCTAGTCCCAACGTATACTTCTTTCCCACTTCACATTGGCATGGTAGTGTCCTCTCTTGGTTTCGTTTTCTAACTAGCAATTTCAGACTACATTTTTTCTCTGCCACTGACAGCATTAACATTATCTGATTCTAGCAATGTTATATATATATATAGATAGATAGATAGATAGATAGATATAGATATAGATATATGCACACATACAAATTTTAGTTAACTGAAATTTTTAAATCATCTCATATATAGAACTTGCTATACAGGTAAAGAGTGATTTAAGATGGGGAAAAGAATTGAGCTCTTTAGTACTTGAAATCCACTAAAAATCTGTTCCAATTTATTATATTTTTGCTAGACCTGAACTATTTACCTTTAGTAGATAAACCAGAAAAAAACAGCAGTACTGCAATTGGTAAACTAAGTTATTTGAATACATTTCAAAATGATTTCTATATCATGTACTATACAGAGATCTAGCCATCCACATTGGTTCATTAAAATGTAAAACAGTTTCCTACAATTCTGCTCATTAAGCAGGGGTCACACAAAGAATTCTCCTGTGATGTGGAACAGTGCGAAAGTTTTATGTATCTTGATACTGATTAAAGGGAAGCTATCAGGCTTTGTCTTACAGTAATTTCATATTGTTTTAAAAGTTTAAACATGAGTCCTCCAAATTCTAGACATCTATACCTTTAAATCAGTCAGGCAACAGCTAGATCTTTTAATATGTTAGATCCATTTGCCAATCCACTTCTTTAAAAAGCATACTTTTCATTCCTCTTTTTAAATAAAAGCATTGTCTACACTGATTCCATCATTACCATTGGAAATGTTTATCTGCCAAATGAAAAAGAACAGTACAAATTAGAAACACTGATACATCTTCTGACATTATTCATTTAGAAGCTAGTTCTCAAATTGTCATTACATTTACCACATAAAAATTACAAATGATTTGTTTGGAGGCCTACAGCTATTTCTAAATTCAAGATGTTTGGACAACTGTAGATAAAGTTTCATTATCAGACTGAACTCAATATGCTGTAATTATGAATAAATCAGGATGATTTCTGCTCTGTGAACTTGTTATTAATGTACTCAGGCCAAGCATCAGGAAACATCATTCTTCAAAATTATACAAGTGTATTTCTCAGCCAAAAATGTAAAAAATAATGTTTGAAAATCAAGGTCAAGGATTGGTTGGATGATGTTTATGCTTCTATCATCTGATTGTTTCCATCTTTATTCTATTCCATGAAACACAGACTAGGCTTATACTTCCACAAGGCCTGTGTTTCCCCATTTATTAGCACTTATCACACTTGAAATTATTACTTAAATATCTATTTTCTCCAATAAACAATAGGTTCATTAGGCCAGGGACTTCTGCTGTCTTATTTTCTTCTGTAGGTCTACACTATCATATTAGGTGCCAAGGAATATTTGTTGAATAACTGAGTTAATTAATGATAAATGAATGGAGAAGCCTACTTTCTCAGGCTGACAATGGAACTAGAGAATGGAAGTTGGAAAATTTGAATTGAATTTCCACAATTTTTATATAGTGATAATTTGTTTAAAATTTGGTATGTAAAATGTTATATACAATAGAGTTAATAAATAGTAGAGAAAAGTGGTGTCAGAGGGAGCTGAAGATGTAAATTTCAAGTTACCTGAGTCCTAGGAAAAGTGAGAACCAAAAGAAATTTATATTCTCTATTTAAGTATTTAAGAAACAGAACTTAAGAATTTATCAGTATACTGAATTATTATGATTTCTAGACTAATCATAATTCATTCAAATGACATATGAGATGTAGCCTTCTCAGAGTATTTACCATGTTAATCAAATGAAGAATTACACTGAAATTTGAGTTTACTTTTCCGCTATAACAAAATTTTCTACTTAGGTAAACATGAGATTGACATTTTGGAGAACTGTTTTCTCAGTACAGAAAACTTTTGCTTATTTTACATTTTGTGTTCTTAAAGTGATTTTCTAATATTTTCTTTTTATATACTGATATTTTATTTGTAAAGAATATGTAAAGTTTCCCTGTAGGCATGATGAGCATGACTAGAATGCTACATAGCAGCGCTTTAGATATAATCTAAAAATTGTCCTTATGTGCAATAGCAGAGACCAATGATTCATGAAATTGCTCAGTGTTGTGCATAGTCCTTCTTATAGAACTAATAGTTTATATGAGACATTTTTCTTCAAACGTTGAAATCAAAATATAAACTCTACTCAGTATGTCAGCATTTACATTAAAATGAATTTTTTACTTATGGGAAAAGCTTTAATTAAGTGTATTTAAAAGTTTGGAAATCAGCAGGACGTCCATCATTGTGAACAATTTAAATGTTTCTCTCCCTGCTTGGTTTGGAATAAAATAAGAAATGGGGAAAAAAAATACTCCACCCAGGAGGGAGGTCCTTCTTTTGCCTACCAACAAAGCTATTAACTTATCTGCAGCTGTACCAGTATACTCAGCTCCCCTTCTCTGAAAGGGAAGAAATGTCCATTTCCTACCAAAGGCTATTGCTCTCTTTGTGCTCAGGGTCCCATCCTATTTCAGCACTCAAGATTCCACTTTTGAAACTAGCTCATTTTGTACTGCACCATCAATTTCTTCCTTTATGCTTGATAATTCTCCAAAATACATAAGTATATCCTAATATCTCTCATTTTATTGATTTTTAAAGCATATATTAGTAACTTTCATTCTGCCAAAAAAGGTTCCTTTGTTTAAAATCTCTGTCCATAAAATCAATGTCTCTTCTAACAATCACTGTGGGATACAAGAAAACAATTTCATATCTCCTTAGATGAGGTTTTCCTTGAGTATCCAAAGTAAGAACCCTCCATTCCTTTCTATCATGCCTCATTGTTAATTTCCTTTATTTTACCAATTACAATCTGAACATATTATAATCATTTTATAACTTGTTCATTTAATCTTTCTCCTCAAAGGAGCATGTCGACTCTTTGAGGCAGATCCTTTAACTCTCTTGTTCATCCCTATATCTTAAACTCCTAACAAAGCTCAGAACATAGTGGTTACCTAATATGTGTGTATAGAATGAATGAAAGACCTATACCACTTCCTTTAGAAGAATTAACAGTCAACCCTAAGTAACTGTGCAAAAGAGGCAAAATGTCTTGTTGCCACTTGCATTTCTCTATCCTTCCTCCCTTCTTTCTTATAAATACCTTATACCCTCTTGCTTTTTAGTGTAATATTCTACCCAGTATTTTGCCCTTTAGACAGACTTTATTCTCCAAATTAATCACTTATTTCAATAATTACTCAACTCAAGTAGTCCATGTACTTTAGAGAATGTTATTTAATTAATTCATAATGAAGCAGAAATTAAGATTTGTATTTTCTTCCCTGCCTGATTTTCCAAGTACATCTTAAGTTATGTAAAGGAGCAATCATTTTGTGGTTGGCAGGAAATCAGGCTCTGTCTGATTCTCCAAACATCTTCACTAATTCCCAGAGAAATCTGTGTAACTGTTCCCCAAACAACATTTACTACTTCTTCCACTATCATGTAATATTGGTTTGGAGAATAGATACTAAATTTTCTAACACTACTTTCATCATCTTTACCCTTCCAAACCTTATTCTTCTCCTGCTTTTCTCATCTTTATTAATGGGACCATCATCTATCTTGATGATATAAATGACCATCATGATATGGCTTTATTGCTCAAGGCACAAAAAGGTTATCAACTTCTTTCACCACCTACATATTTAGTCACCAAGTGCTGTCAGTCGTACTCAAAAAATAACATGAAATCCATCCAATGTTTTTCTTATTTACATTTCTACTTGTTCTTTCTTAGTTGAGGATGTCGAACTGTGCCGGTGAGATAAGCTCTCCTCCACACAACCCCTTCTCCAAACAGCGAGTACGATCTTGCTGAAATGCCAATTTTCAGGCTATTTCTACATATAACAAGAAAATACTTCTTTAAGGATCTAGCCCTCACCTTCCTTCTCAAAGTGAACTCTCAACTTTGCAATATAGAGAATATGGTAATTATAACTAAAACATCAACTTTATTGAGGATTTACTCTGTTCCACGTGGCATTCTAAATATTCTACCTGAATAATCTCATCTATTTCTTATAATAACACACTAAGAAAAAAGTACTATCATTAAAATAAATTTTAAAAGGAATAAAGTGAAGCCTAGATAGGTTAAGTAATTTTCCCACACTGGTGAAGGGAGCCAGGATTCAAACCCAGGCTAGTCTGCCTCCAGAACTCACATTCTTGTTAGAATTTCTTTTTTAATTGAAACATATTCGACATATAACACTGTGTAATGTCAAGGTGCGTGACATGTTGATTTGATACATTTGTATACTGCAGTATGATTGCCATTGTAGCTTTAGCTAGCACCCCTTTGACATCAAATAATTATCATTCCTTAACGACCACACAATACAGTGTCTTGCTATTTCCACATTAAACAAACAAACAAAAAGGTTGTGTTGTCTCTTGTCTCTATCATTGCCGTGCAAAGAATCTGAGGCTTAGAGAGGGTAGATAAATTTCTCAAGTTTGCAAGTCTAGTAAAATTATAAGTTGACCCTGAACCCAGGCTACTCTGAATCCACCTTGCTGTCCCTCTTCTGGCGTTGGACTCTCTGGCCCCTAAGATGAGATGGAGAGGCCCACAAACACTCCATCTTCCAACATATTTTTGACCACAGACTGCAATTAGCCGACTTTGTTAAATGCCTTGAGGGCTATACGTGACAATGTTCAAGAAAGGAACGATGCTGTAGGAGGATGCTGGCTATTTCCTTCTCTCCAAATGCCATCTCTATCAGCAGTTTAAAGTAAATCTGGGAGAACATCAAATCTATGCAATTTTCTTTTGAACTATGAAGAGAAAACTTTAATTTGTATGAACTAAAGCATGTGATTAAAGCATGAAATTCTTTCCAGTCGTGACGATGAGAAATGTTTGAAATGAATTAGTCTCCATACCACATTAATGCAGTCATCCCAAGGGCCAATAGCAAGGAACACTTCAATGGTTCAAGTGCATCCGTGAGTGGTTACCCAAACTGCATGTAGATTCAGAAACAGCTTCTGTTTTGAGTGACGATCAAGAGGTGCTGAAATTCGATAGGACATTGTCATTATAAGTCAGATCTGGCAAATGCTTTAGTACGCAACACAAACTACAACTCTAAAATTCTTTTACTTTTCCCCCCAAGGCATAGAGTGTCAGAAGATATTTTAGACATTCCTTACACTGAAAAAAAAGTAAACACATCTGAACATATCTGTGGGCTAAAAAATTAGCCTACAGAGTTTTTGCTGTTGTTGATCACAGACCATATAATTTCAAATAAACAATAATAAAAACAGTATGCAATAGTTCTAACCCATGATCTACATTAAAAATCAGTTAATTTTGAAAGTATATTTATTACAAGAGGTATGAATCATAAATATCCTTTGGCACAATAGATAAATATATACTTTTGTAGTATCTAAACCTCCTCTATCTTGGTAGAAAGACAAGCTTAACTATTGTAATTGGTATGGACAGACATTCATTCTATAAATATTTAGGCTCTGACATTCGAAGTATGTAACTGAGAAGAGCAGAACACAGTCCTGTTGATGAACTGAATAGACTGAGGAAGACATAAACATAAGCAAGGCAGTTTCTTTATTGCATTATGTTTTATTTACTTTTAGACACTAGGTATGAATAAAGCCACAGGTGTCCCGTCTCCCATTATGCTTTCACTGGAGAGTATGTCTTTCTGGCTCTTCTGTTTCTACAATAACATTATTCAAAAGATAAATCTATTTCACTTTTATTAACTAGGAAGTAATTTAATATGGATGATTTGAATAATTCTTTATGAAAATATATATTTTATGACAAATATGTTGCTTGAAGTGTTAGGGTCTGATACATGACAATCTAAACCGTTATTACTCAATGCAAAATAGTCAAAGGCAAGTTCTAGCTGTATCAAGCTGAAACCTTCCTCACCCCCAATAATTCTCCCATTAAGACACAAACATAATCATGCCAATTCCAGAGGCAGAATATATGAACAGAGCCATCTGTTTAAAGCAGTACTACTGCTGGGAAAACACAAGAACATAAGAAAAAATCTTTACTCGAAGGAAAAGGCAAATAGCAAAAATAATGAACTTTAAAGTTAAAGACAGAGAAAAACTCTCTTCAAACATGAAATAGAGGGCTTCCTTGGTGGTGCAGTGTTTAAGAATCTGCCTTTCAGTGCAGGGGACATGGGCTCAAGCCCTGGTCCAGGAAGATCCCACATGCAGCGGAGCAACTAAGCCTGTGCGCCACAACTACTGAGCTTGCGCTCTAGAGCCCGCGAGCTACAACTCCTGAACCCGCGTGCCACAACCACCGAAGCCCATGTGCCTAGAGCCCATGCTCCACAACAAGGGAAGCCACCACAATGAGAAGTCTGCACACCACAACGAAGAGTAGCCCCTGCTAGCCGCAACTAGAGAAAGCCCACGCGCAGCAAGGAAGACCCAACACAGACACAAATAAATTAATTAAATAAATATTTTTTTTAAATCAGTTTTTTTCAAAAAAGATGATATAGACAACTATGTATTTACAGCATTGGTGGAAAAGAATTCAGAATAAAACACTCAAGAAAAATCATAATTACTGTATTTATTGTCAGTGATAATAAAAAAGCCTTCTTTTCCAAAATAAAATCTTGGAACATCTGTTTACTGATATGGATGGCATGTTGTGTTCACTGGATGTTTCTTTGTTATAAGTGTTATCAATATGATCAAAAAATAATTGGAGCAAATATAAACTTAAATGCACTAGGTTAAATGTCACGTGTGTTGGCAAGCTACTTCCATTATGACTGACAGCAGATCTGATGCTTTCTCATGCTACCGCATTCATGGCCCAGGTTGATTCTGTCAAGCATGGTGTTTTTCTCTCACAGTTCCACATTTCCATAATTTAACACATTCCAAGGTAGATGAGATCATAGGACACATGAGTAACATCACCACCATCACCAACATTATTTTTCTTCTGCAGCTTTTATACTCAACTTGAGTGTAAGCCTCCTGCAGGCAGGAACAGGAACTATTTCGTAGAGCCTCCCTGTTCCATGTCCATTACCTAATACAGTGCTTGGTACGGGGCAGGTGCTGAATAAAGATTTGTTGAATGGTCAGATGAATGAGTGAATACTATTACAAGTTGATAACATCTAATTCCTTTCAAATACTTATAATATTGTTTCAATAAAGTAATAAAAAGCAGAGAACTGAAAGCCCCTTAATAAACTTTTATTCCAATTTTTCCCTCAAATGAAAATCTCCATAACAACAGCAACAGCAACCTCTTTTCTGTCAGTACCGAGGCTATGCATACGGTAGAACTTTTTTTTAATTAATTTTTACTGGAGTATAGTTGCTTTACAATGTGTTAGTTTCTGCTGTAAAGTGAATCAGCTATACATAGATATATTTATATTTATATATAAATATGTATATATATAAATATATATATATATCCCCTCTTTTTTTGGATTTCCTACCCACTTAGAACTTTTAATACCAGTATTGAGGAGGTAGATACAATTATTTTCCTTTTACAAATGGGGAAATGAGGCATATAAAGTTTAAGACACATGTGAATGGCCCACAGCTAGCCAGTGGTAAAGCCAAAATTCTAACCACTGCTGGAAAAGCTCAAATATCAAGTCAAATTAAGTTTGGCTGCGAGTAAAAGAAACCCAAGGCTGGTTTGGCAGCTGTGCTCTACAAACTTTTTAGGAACCAAGATTCCAATCACATTACTGCTCTAACATACCTGGGCTGTGTCTTTTATCCTCAGATTCTAAAGCAATATCTCTCTTCCAGGGAGCAAGATGGAGGAAGAATCAAAAAGAGTAGTAAGGAATACCTGACAACCATGTCTTAAGGAAGACTCCTGGAAACTGACACATTTTCTTATATCTCCTTGACCAGAAGTTAGTCACTATTATGAGTTGAATTGTGTCCTTCAAAATTCACGTCCAAGTCCTAATCCTCGGTACCTCAGAATATGACTTCATTTAAAAATAGAGCCATGGGGCTTCCCTGGTGGCGCAGTGGTTGAGAGTCCGCCTGCTGATGCAGGGGACGTGGGTTCGTGCCCCGGTCCGGGAAGATCCCACATGCCGCGGAGCGGCTGGGCCCGTGAGCCATGGCCGCTGAGCCTGCGCATCCGGAGCCTGTGCTCCGCAATGGGAATGGTCACAACAGTGAGAGGCCCGCGTACCGCAAAAAAAAAAAAAAGAGCCATTGAAGTTGTAATTAGTTAAGATGAAGTCATACTGGAGTAGGGTGGGCCCCTGATCCAATATGACTGGTGTCTTTATAAAAAGAATGCCAGGCACAGAGCCAGGCATGAAGACAGGAAGGGCACCATGTGAAGACTGGAATTAAGCTGCATGAGCCGAGGAAGTACCAGATGCTAGGAGAGAGGCCTGGAACAGATCTTTTCCTGGCAACTTCAGTTGGAGCATGGCTCAGCTGACACCTTCATCTTGGACCGCTAGCCTCCAGAACTGTGAGACAATATATTTCTGTTGTTTAAGCCACTCAGTTTGCAGTATTTTGTTAAGGTAGCCCTAGCAAACCAATACAGTAACCTTTAAGGTGGTCTGGAAAAATTTAGATTTTTTTGCGCTATGTTTAGTTAAAATTTTGAAAAAAAGAAAATGATTATTGTAGGACAACAGGCAGTCTCTGCCAAACTATGCAACACTCTGAGAGGTGGTCTCAGCATGTCATTGAATCTGTCACTATTAATTGTGAAAGGTATATTATTACATTATATTTTGAACTACTTAGAAATAAAAAATGTTAGCAATTTAACTATGATAGGTCACGTACTATAAGGTGCATCCTTATTTCAGAGATGTTAAATGTGAAAAAAAGAAATGGGCAACTTAGAATCAATGAAATACAGTAAATGTTCTATAGACAATTTAGTTATAACAGTAAACACAGAAAAGAAATTATTTACATGGGTTATAATTCAATATTTTACATTCTACCTTATATAAAACAAAATGACTTGTCTTACTATAGGAATTTTTAAAGTTTATATACGATAATAAGATACAAAGGATATAAAGATATCCAAATGGATATTGATATAGACATAAATATGTAAAAATAAACCTGTTCTTTGATTAACTTTGCTCAAAATACTTCCACTAGATTAGTGGAATGTAGTATTAGTGGTATCATATATTCCCTTTAAATCAAAGTAACATTTGGTATTAGTTATGCTTATTCTACAAAGAAAGGATAATTTGGGGTGGTGGCCTCACGAAAGAAATGTAATGCCCCTTTTTCTAGCAAATAAAAAATAGTAGTACAGCTTTAATTGAGAATAATATAAAGAGGGTCTAATAAGTGAGATAAAAACTGCAAAATCAAATACAGTAATAATTTCCTTGTTTAAACATCTTGCTTTTATTTTCCTTTTCTCTATGAAACTCAGTCCCATTTACTTGAATTATTCTTCTCATTATGTATTGGCTAAACTTCTTTAGAAGTAACTGGGATTTTTCATTTTAGTCCCAAAGGAAAATGTTAATTGCATGTCACCATGACAAGTTGAATTATTAAGACATGTATTACTAGATAATTCTACAACTCTCTAATTTTAGAGAATCTGATCAAGAAATCCACTTTCTTAGATGTAGCTGAGATCTAAAAAAAATGCAAAGCATCTGTTTCACAATTAGCAAGGAACAGTGTAAGGATGAGTTAACTTGCTAAACCAGGGGCAGAGAAAAGAAACCAGAGTCTCCCACTGTGCAAGCTTTGATGATTTTACATTTGTGAACCCATAACTGAGTTTAATTCAGCAACTGACCTGTGAAACAGCACCAGTTATTAATATTAATAACTATTACAGTATTTAGAATATCCCCACAGTATTACAGAACATAGTAAAACCAATTTGAGATTCAATTACATCAATAAACAGCTAAAACATTAGTAAAGATATTTGCTAACACAAAGAAGGAAATGCTTAGAGTCTAAAGAGGGCATTTGCAAGGCAAGGAGCTGGGCTGTCCGTAAGGCTTGCTGGACACTGTTGCTTTAAGCAAAGCAGCCTCTGGCCAGATATATTTGGGGGGAGGTGGAGTCAAGTGGCCATAATAATTTCAATAAAGAGAGGGGACAGGGGAACAGTCAAATGTGTTTAGCAAAATGGAGGTGATAAGTAATTCAGTCTAATAATTTAAATTAGGTATTTGTAAAACTAAAAGAAGACAGGATAAAAACAAGGACACTGGAAATATAGAACAACTTAAGAGCTCTAGACAGCAAGAGATTCACCTTCAGAAGAAATTCATTTTATATAAAAAATTTAAATCATAAAATTATTATCAAACTTTTTGTCCTGAAGACTTTGAGTCAAGAAAAGTAAAAGAAGACTTTTCTCCCATTTTAATAAGTAAATTCAGTTCTTAAAATACCTAACAAAGAACAAATTCAGCAAAATTTCTTTTGGCACCTGGCCTGTTACTGAACCTCTTCCTACTTTCTGAGCAGCTCAATCCTAACTCCATTTTCTTTAAAGATCATCTAAAATGTTAAATGTTTTGCGTGGTTTATCCTGATCTCCATGAGGAAATACACGCTCTCTAGATGGTATTTTTCCATTTGTACTTCATCTCCAAGATCACTTAAATGCTTGGCTTATCTACATTCTAGATCAGGAGTTGGCATAGTTTTTCTATGAAGGGTAAATATTTTAGGCTTCACTGGCCATTTGGTCTCTTTCACAGTTACTCAGCCCTGTTATTTTAAGGTGAAAGCAACCATAGACATTACACAAATGAAGGAGCATGGCGTGTTCCGATAAAACTTTATTTATGGACACTGAAATCTGAATTTCGTATAATTTTCACATGCCACAAGTATTATTCTTCTTTTGATTTCATTCTCAACCATATAAAAGTGTAAAACTCCTTTACTCACCGACCATACAAAAACAGGTGGCAGACCAGATTTGGCCCACAAACCGTGGCTTGCCAACCTGTGTTCTAGATTATGGGTTTTGTAAGAAAAGATATCTCCTAAACTCATCTTTACCACCCCTGCAGTACTTAATGAGTGCTTCTGTAAGTACCTGTCAAAGTGAATACTAGCATTATAGAGACAAGTGGCAGTGAATAAAAACAAAATGTAAAGCAAGTTCACCCTTTTGTCTACCTCCTCAAAATGTCTTTAAGCAGATACCCTATTATTATCTTTCATATTGTCCTGTTCTTTCCCATTAAGCAGTTACCACAATGGTTAATAATGTATTTATTTGTGAGTTTTCATGTTTATTACTATATTAATTTCTGTCACTGATATGATAAATTACCATAAACATAGTGGCTTAAAGCAATACATATTTTGATCTCACAGTTTCCACAGGTCAGCAGTCAGATGGGCTTGGCTGGATCTCTGCTTAGACTGGCACAAGGCTGAAATCAAGATGTCTACAGGACTGTGTTCCTTTATAAAAACCCCAAGGAGAGGGCTTCCCTGGTGGCACAGTGGTTGAGAGTCTGCCTGCCGATGCAGGGGACACGGGTTCGTGCCCCAGTCCAGGAAGATCCCACATGCCGCGGAGCGGCTGGGCCCGTGATCCATGGCCACTGACCCTGCACGTCTGGAGCCTGTGCTCTTCAATGGGAGGCGCCACAACCGTGAGAGGCCCGTGTACCGTACAAAAAAAAAAAAAAAACACAAAAAAACAACTCTAAGGAGAGTCTGTAAGGGAGAATCTGCTTCTAGGCTCATGTTAGCTGAATTGAGTTCCATGCAGTTATAGGACTGAGGTCCCCATTTCCTTGATGACTGTTGGCTGTTACTCTCAGCTTCTAAAGTCCACTGCACTCCTTGACTCATGCCACCTTTGCCTTTAAAGCCAGTAACTTCAGATCTAGACCTTTTCATGCTTCGTCTCTCCTGTCTTTTCTTCTACACCTCATCTCTCTCACTTAAGCCAGGAAAGATTCTCTGACTTTTAAAGTTTCATGAGATTAGATGTTCTTACCCATATAGTCTAAGGTAATGTCCCCATGTCAAGGTCAGTAACCTTAATCACATCTGCAAAGTCCCTTTGCCATGTAACATAACATTGTCATAGGTTTCAGGGATTAGGGCATAGACATCTTTGGAGGGAGGCATTACTCAACATACCACAAGGAGGCATTATTCAACATACCACAATTACCATCTATCCTGTTAGATTGCTAGTTGCACGAGCAAAGGCCCTATCTCTTTTAACATTGCTGTTTATCTAATGTCTGACATGCTTGCCAGACACATTTCTTGAATTAAAGAAAGAATAAGTAAGCAAATGAATGAATGAATGAATGAATAGGTGGGTCTAGGATTAAGTAGAATGTTCTAACCTTGAGTCAAACATTTAGGAGCCTTGAGTATATCTATGGGACAGTGGTTAAAAAAAGCAGACTTTCACTTTAGGAAGACATGGAATTGGGTCTTCCCTGGTGGCGCAGTGGTTGGGAATCTGCCTGCCAATGCAGGGGACACAGGTTCGTGCCCTGGTCCAGGAAGATCCCACATGCCACGGAGCAACTAACCCCTGTGCAACAACTACTGAGCCTGTGCTCTAGAACCCGCGAGCCACAACTACTGAGCCCACGTGCCACAACTACTGAAGCCCGCGCACCTAGAGCCCATGCTCTGCAACAAGAGAAGCCACCACAATGAGAAGCCCGCACACCACAACAAGTAGCCCCTGCTCGCTGCAACTAGAGAAAACCCACGCACAGCAAAAAAGACCCAAAACAGCCAAATATAAATAAATAAGTAAATAAATGTATAAAAAACAAATGAACAAACAAAAATAGATTATTAAAAAAAAGACATGGAATCAAGTTGGAAATTTTACTGTCACTTATTAACTGAGGAACCATAGGGGATATTCACCGAGAATCTCTGTGCCACAGTTTCTTCATATGAAAAATGAGAAATCAAAATCTCTTCCTAAAAGTTATGCTGAGGATCAAATATGTATGACTGTGTGTCTAGTTCCTGGATATTACAGTGCCTAGCACATAGTAAGCACTTATTTTATTATAGCCATTATAAATGTTGCAGGTATTTTGAAGTCTTGGTAGTTGATGGAATTAACTTAAGTGGGAAGAAATAGAATAGAGGAAAGGAGGAAGGGAGGGGGGGAAGAAGGGTAGGGTGGGGTCCAGGAGACGGAAGGGAAGAGAGAGGTCTCAGCAGAACACTGGCACCTATCAGTATTTAAGAAACAAGTAACTGAAGAGAAATAAGAATCAGTGACTAAAGACACAAGAGAAATAGAGAAGAGCACAGTCTTGGAAACAAAAGTGAAGGAGGAGTTTGAAGGACAGAGTCATTAACAGTTTCAAATGCAGGGACAATAGCATGTAATGTAAAAACTGATGAGTCCATTACATTATTGGATAAAGAGGTCAGTGGTGACTCAGTAAGGAAGGTTTGCTGAGGTATTGAGGAAGAGAGCCAAAAATAGTAGTTTGAAGGAGAAATGGAAGAGGAAAGAATGAGAAGGGAGAGAATGCAATGAGAAAGCATGGTCTATTCTTTCCAGAAGCTTGATCTTGAAGGAAAAAAGAAAGATGAGCCATAACTTGGGGAAAAGGCTTGACGTAAAGGGGAATTTGGGTTGTGCATGTGTTTATTTTACTGTCCTTCACTTGTTCCTTACCACAGCTATTTCAATCCCTTTCCTTCTTCTCATGCCCCTATCCTTTCCACCTTACCCCTGTTGATGAAAAAATTAATCAACAGTCAATCTAAGAAAGGAATGGAAAATTTTATCTGAGCTGACCTGAGAATTATGACCTGGGAGACAGTCTTTCAGAAAGCTCTGAGGCCTGTTCTGAAGAGGTAAAGGGGAAAGCCAATATATATGTGATTTTAGAGAAGGGGTCCATGCAATTGAGCACACATATTGGTAGAAGGTTACTGCAAGGAACAGATATATTAGTGAAAGATTTTTGTGTTTTTCTAAGTATAGGAAGATGCAAGAAACTGGGTTCACAAGATTTTCTCCTGAAAATATCTATCTGAGGGCCAGTTCTGCCAGTTTTCCCAGAGCACAAAGTGCTTCATCCTGATCTTTGCTCTGAATTCCTTTTAGGGTGTATTATAGGTCAGCAACTTCAGTGGCTAATGACTTGATCCTTGTAGAACTGGATGGTGGGCAACATTATTTTACAATCCCTTCCCTTTTGGTCTTAATTTCAACCGAGGTCTGACAAGCATTTTGTGAGCAATCTGTCCCACGGCACTAGGAATGCTTATTCCCAGGTCAGGAGAGGATTTCGTTAGTAAGCCACTCAATGTGCTATTACAGGACTAGGCTCTGTTAACAGTAGCCAAAAGCCCTTGGATGGTCTGTCTTACTAGTCTACTGTGGTCCAGGAAATGGTTCCCACTTATTGCTTCTTCCCCAATCTAGAGTTACACTGTTATAATCATTGATATTATTGAACTGTATATTTGGTCAATGGTCTCAATTTGCCTAGTCATCATTCTTTTTATCAGAGGCTTAGTCACACATTTGGTAATGCAAGAAGCAATAATCCTGTAAAATAAGCAGATCACAAGTAATATACCTAGTAACATTAATAAGGTCATAAGTTAAGTATTCAAGGGAAAATTTTCCATTAGTTGCGGCCCAGTATCTCCCCAGACCATCTAACACAGTCTGCTCTGCACCAATCGCTATCTTTAAGAGACATGATATGTTGGAATCATGCATAAAGTTCACCATAGATACCTGCATGTACAAGGTGAGTGGTGGGTCATCATGCCCCCTTACTGGATTGAGAAAGGAATGCTATCTTCTAAGGAGTTACATGGCTGGTGTCAGAAGAAGAAAAATTTATCTTTATGGTTGAGCAGGTATTTCTGCCATTGGGGAGGTCTGGTTAACGCTCAGTGCAGATGCACGATGCACACTAGAGGGGAGGTATGACGCCTAAATGGGCAGAGAAAAATTTTATGTTTAAAGTTTTCTTGTTTTCCTTTAAAATATGAATTTTATTTCATTACCCTGTCATGTTCAACAAAGAAGCTCAACCACTTCATGCAACATATAGGAACCGTCAGGTAGGAACTTTCTCAACTTCTCAGGATAACCTCCCTCCCACATCTCAACCCCCCAAATGCCTTACCTTCTGCCTTGCTAACACAGTGCAAGTGATAAACCTTCCCATACCAGAATACTTGTCTTACTTGTGGTTTGAATCACTGCCTTACTTGCCTTCTTACCATGATCTTGAATAATTATTAGCTCCTTTGTACCTCAGTTCCTTTCATTGTAAAGTGGAAGCAAAAACTCACTATGTTAATGTAGATTAAATAAGATAAGCCTGTATACAATTTTAATATAATGCCTGGTATTTAGTAGGCACTCAATATCTCTTCTCCCTTGCTTCTAATACCAAATGGTCTCTCACCTTGTTTGTTCCTTATTCTGTTATGATTTTTCCCCTAAACTTTTGTCTTCCTCTAGCTTGGTCAATTGTTAGACTTTTACATTAGACACTTTCTATTCTCCCAGTATCCAAGGTTTACCAATTCTTTTCCATTTTTTGGTCTATTACATGTCCATTGTTCTTTCATCTCTTATAAGCTACCTCTGCAGTTCTAATCTTTTAGTCTTGCCCCACATCTTTTCAATCTCCACCTCTATTCATACTCTTAGTACAACAGCAGTTCTGCAGCATTTCACTTGTGAACTCTACTCTTTCGGCCTTCCTACTTCATATAGTCCCCTTTTCTCACCACCTCCTTACTCTTTGACTTGACATCTTATAAGCAATAAATAGAATGTCACTTATTAGATATACGTCCCATGAGGAAAAGAACATTATCTGTTTTGTCCATTGCTGTATCCCTGGGACCTTGAACCTTGATTGTTTCTTGAATATTGAGTGAATGAATGAATGAACATGTCCCTGCCTTCAGTGTCCTCTCCCCGAAGTCACCAAACTGCTTTGCCTAACTGCCTATCAAATTTGTATCTTTAGCTAAACGTTTGCTTTTGTGTTTCAAGCTACCAGCTTGATAGTTCCCCTTGAATGTCTCCTCTTAAATTAGACATGAACCAAACTAAATTCAAGAACCCTACTTCCACGTCTCCATTGTTTCTCCTCCACAGCCCTCTAGCTCAATGAATCCATCTGTTGTTCTAACCAGACAGTTTGGAGTCATTGATAAGCTCATCTTATTCATTTCCCCTAACCAATCCTCACCAAATCTACAGACTTTGCAATTGCATATCTCTTGGCTCTGTACTCTTCTTTCCACCTCCTTTGCTAACATCTAGTCGAGCAATCACTATGTAGCCTGGACTTGTGCAATAGTTGATTAACTTCTCTCCTCATACTCATGCCTAAGCCCGATACAATCCATTCTCCATACAGTGATAAGAATAATATGTTTAAATGTAGATTTAATCATGTCACTCTCTTATTCAAAACATTGGAACGAAATAATAAACATGGCCTATGAGGCTGTACATGATTGAACTCTTGCCTACATTACCAGCTTAATTTTTTCTACTCTGCTCAGCATTTGCATTCTCATCATTTTCTCTAGAGTTCACGCTTCTCCCTACCTTGGAATCTTCAGAGGTAGTTCTTTCATTCGTGCTTCTGCAATCAACTACACATCAGCTAGTTGGCTCTGCTTCAGCTGGTTATTTGGTTGTCAGCTGGGTATCTCAGCTCTCCTCCACAATCTCTTGCAGGCTATCCTTGTTCTATGGGCTTGTTCTGTGGCAGAGACAGGACCAAAAACAAGTCACAAGATGAACCCAATCTCAAGGAGTGGAGAAATAGACCAACCACTGTTAGATGGGAGAAACTGCCGAATCACATTACAAACAATGCACGGATATAGGTTACCGTTATCTGGGGCCATCAATACAATGAATTGACACAGCAGCCAAATAGCAGAAAGAAATGTTAAATTTTTTCTCACCTTTAGATTGAAGTATAGATATTGGTGGATGCAAATATAAATACATTAATATATACTTAATTGAGTACTGGAAGATATTTATATCTCAAAACTTCTCCAAAGTAGTAGAAAAGTTTCCCTAATGATAAGGATAGAGGCTGTAGGAAAGTTTGGAGTTAATATTTGGGAAGTGCAAAATGACATTTGTTTTATCTTTAGGATTACAATAGTGATGGAATTTACCTGGGCCTTGAAAAAAGTACTCTAAAAATCAGGGAAGTTTCAGGAGCAGTGCAGGAAGAATAAAACAACGAATAAAAGAGCTGATTTTTAGAGCAGGAGAAAGTCTTCAAGCCTTCCATATGTAGGTGATTTTGTCTGTGTCTCTTTATGCTCAAAAATTCACACATCCTTATTTTAAATAGTAGCACCAGGTACCTATCTTTTTTTTTTTTTTTTTTTTTTTTGCGGTACGCGGGCCTCTCACTGTTGTGGCCTCTCCCGTTGCGGAGCACAGGCTCCGGATGCGCAGGCTCAGCGGCCATGGCTCACGGGCCCAGCCGCTCCACGGCATGTGGGATCTTCCCGGACCAGGGCACGAACCCGTGTCCCCTGCATTGGCAGGCGGACTCTCAACCACTGCACCACCAGGAAAGCCCCAGGTACCTATCTTAATAGTATTTATTAAGGCTGAAACTTTACTTTGTGTGGGTTTCTACACAGAGAGCAGAGGTTGTCTGCAATTTTTGCACTTCTTTGAGCATAAATATTTTATACATGAAAAGGATATATATTTGAATATATTATATGAAAAATAAATAATCTTATCACTCTGCTTAAGAAATACAACATTACTAGTATTATTGAAGCCCTATGCACACCTCTCACTCAGTGTGTCCTCTTTCTCTCACCATTTTTGTTCACAGGTATTATTTTCTACCATTGTGATTTTAGGACATACACATGTATCCGCAAATAAATAGTATTTAGTTTTATGTTATTGCACTTTACATAAATCACTCATTTTTTTTTAACATCTTTATTGGAGTATAATTGCTTTACAATGGTGTGTTAGTTTCTGCTTTATAACAAAGTGAATCAGCTATACATATACATATATCCCCATATCCCCTCCCTCTTGCATCTCCCTCCCTCCCACCCTCCCTATCCCACCCCTCTAGGAGGTCACAAACCACCGAGCTGGTCTCCCTGTGCTATGCGGCTGCTTCCCACTAGATATCTATTTTACATTTGGTAGTGTATATATGTCCATGCTACTCTCTCATTTCGTCCCAGCTTACCCTTACCTCTCCCCGTGTCCTCAAGTCCATTCTCTACTTACGCGTCTTTATTCCTGTCCTGCCCCTAGGTTCGTCAAAACACTTTTTTTTTTTTTTTAGATTCCATATATATGTGTTAGCATACGGTATTTGTTTTTCTCTTTCTGACTTATTTCACTCTGTATGACAGACTCTAGGCCCATCCACCTCACTACAAATAACTCAATTTCGTTTCTTTCTATGGCTGAGTAATATTCCATTGTCTGTATATGCCACATCTTCTTTATCCATTCATCTGTCGATGGACACTTAGGTTGCTTCCATGTCCTGGCTATTGTAAATAGAGTTGCAATGAACATTGTGGTACATGACTCTTTTTGAATTATGGTTTTCTCAGGGTATATGCCCAGTAGTGGCATTGCTGGGTTGTATGGTAGTTTTATTTTTAGTTTTTTAAGAACCCTCCATACTGTTCTCCATAGAGGCTGTATCATTTACATTCCCACCAACAGTGCAAGAGGGTTCCCTTTTCTCCACACCCCCTCCAGCATTCATTGTTTGCAAATTTTTTGATGCTGGCCATTCTGACTGGTGTGAGGTGATATCTCATTGTAGTTTTGATTTGCATTTCTCTAATGATTAGTGATGTTGAGCGTCCGTTCATGTGTTTGTTGGCAATCTGTATATCTTCTTTGGAGAAATGTCTATTTATGTCTTCTGCCCATTTTTGGACTGGGTTGTTTGTTTTTTGGGTATTGAGCTACGTGAGCTGCTTGTATATTTTTGAAATTAATCCTTTGTCAGTTGTTTCGTTTGTAAATATTTTCTCCTATCCTGAGGATTGTCTTTTCATCTTGTTTATGGTTTCCTTTGCTGTGCAAAAGCTTTTAAGTTTCATTAGGTCCAATTTGTTTATTGTTGTTTTTATTTCCACTTCTCTAGGAGCAAAAAGGATCTTGCTGTGATTTATGTCATAGAGAAATCACTCATTTTTAACACTGCGTAGCATACCAGTATTTGTGTAGATGTATATGAAGTCTCACACATATAATTTTATGTGTTCCTCTGTCAATGGATATTTGGATATTTAGATTGTTTCCAGGTTTTTTGCTCTTATAAATAATACAGATGTATTCATTCATATCTTCTGGCATACATGTGCTACACGTGCAAGAATTTCTCTTAGGATTATACCTAGCAAATGAATTTCACATTTTTAGCATTACTAAACAATGCCAAATTGTTTCCCAGAAGTAGTCTTAAAGAAACAAATTCTCATCAGAAGTGTATAAGTCTTGACATTGTTCCACCAAAAATTAGTTTTATTAGACTTCTTAATTTTTGTCACAAGGTTAGGAATAAAATAGTATCTCATTGTAGTTTTAATATGTGTTTCCATGGTTATTAATGAGGTTGAGGGTCTTTCCTTATGTTTACTGGTTCACATGTTTCATATGTTCAATATTTCATATGAGTGTTTATGTGTTATTTTTTCCCACTGTTTTATCTCTACCCTGTATCATTTTGTTTTGCTTTCCTATTGCATACATTAGATTATTTTTGGTAAGGTAAGCTCTCCTAGCAATTTATTTATTTGCAAATATCTTTCTTTGATCTTCTTTTAGAAAGTTTGTTGCCTAACGTACACAATTTTTGTTGACAATAACCTCTGGTGATGGTCAATTTTATGTGTCAACTTGACTCAACCTAGATGACTAAATAACAGGTAAAACATTATTTCTGGCTGTGTTTGTGAGATTAGCATTTGAATCAGTAGACTGAGTAAAGATCCCTCTCATGAATGTGGGCAAGCATAATCCAATCCTTTGAGGGCCTAAATAGAACAAAAAGGTGGAGGAAGGGTGACTTGCTCTGGAACATCCAGCTTCTTCTGCCGTCAGACGTATGTGTTTCCGGTTCTCGTGTTTCCAGACTCAGATGGGGGCTTATACCATAGAAGTCCCAATTCTCAGGTCTTCTGACTCAAACTGAATTACACCACTGATTTCTCTGGTTCCAGCTTGCAGACAGCAAGCAGATCATGGGACTTCTAAACTTCTGTCACTGTGTTAGTCAATTCCTATAATGCATCCTTTTATATACATCTCTATATATCCTATTGATTCTGTTTCTCTAGAGAATCCTGACGAAAACACTTCTCCATAACATACAGTTTCTACTGGCTTTCTTTTATAAAAAGATTTTTTTGATGTGGACCATTTTTAATGTCTTTATTGAATTTGTTACAATACTGCTTTTGTTTTATGTTTTGGTGTTTTGGCTACAGGTCATGTGGGATCTTAGCTCCCAGACGGGAGATTGAACCTGTACCCTGTGCATTGGAAGGTGAAGTCCAACCACTGGACCACCAGGGAAGTCCCTCTACTGGCTTTTAATGTTCAATTTCAGCCTGATTGTCACTCCTTTATAAATGACATTTCTTTTATTTTTGGTGACTCTTATGGTGAGTCCTTGTCTTTGCTGTTCTGTGCTTTCACTATGTTGTGACTATGGATTTCTACATATTTAACCTGTTTAGCTCATGAGATGGTTTTTGAATTTGAATTTGTACCTTTCATGAACTCACAAAAAAATGTTATCATTGTTTCTTCCCCTTTTTCACTAGTCTCCTTTTAGAACTCCAATTATGCATGTGTTCAGTCTTCTTGTTCTCTTTCTGTATGTCACTTAAGCTGTTTTTCAAGGTTTCTATATCCTAGCATCTCTGTGCTGCATTTACTTATTTTATTATTAATTTATGCATAATAATTTATTATCATCAGTTATAATCTTTTAGCTTATGATTTATCTTTTCTGCTATATCTTATATTTAATGCATCAATTGAGGTATTGATTTAAATTATTAAATTTTTCAGTTCTAGAAAATTATGCTCTATGTTCCCACACATTTCCCAAGCCCCATGGTGTAAGTCACTTCCTAGAGGAATATCAGATAAGCTTGTTTGCTGCCCTTCAGCTGTCCCTTAGCCTTAGCCCAAAAGAGGACCATATATCGTGATGGCAGAACCATGACCTTTAATCCACCTGGATATCTAAGTTGCTGCATAGAAGACAGTTATCGCAGAGAGTCACCTGGTCCTTGGTCAACCCTGAGGGACTAAAAGTAACAGTTTTTACCTGTGGTTCATTTATTTTGCAAAAGAAAGTTTGTACCTCTTATCTCCCTCACTTGTTTGTATCCTCCCCCCAACTCCCTCTCCTCTGAAAATTACAGTGTGGGAAATATAGTTAACAATTATGTAATATCTTTGTATGGTGACAGATGGTAACTAGACTAGTCCTGGTGATCATTGTGTAATGTACACAAATATTGAATTACTGTGTTATATAACAGGAACTAACATACTATTGTAGGTAAATTATACTTCAAAACAAACAAACAAACAAAAAAACTCATAGAAAAATAGATCAGATCTGCGGTTACCAGAGTCAGGGGATGGGGGGAAGGGGAATTGGAAGAAGGCAGTCAAAAAGTGCAAACTTCTATTTATACGATAAATAAGTACTAGGGGTGTAATGTACAGCATGATAAATATAATTAATACTGCTGTATGTTATATATGAAAGTTGTTAAGATAGTAAATCCTAAGAGTTCTCATCACAAGGAAAAATTTTTTTTTCTACTTCTTTATTAATTTTGTATCTATATAAGATGATGGATGTTCACTAAACTTATCGTGGTAATTATTTCATGATGTATGTAAGTTAAACCATTTTTCTGTACACCTAAACTTATACAGTGCTACATGTCAATTATATCTCAATGAACCAAAAGAAAATAATAATAAAAATAAAATAAATTTTGAAAGTAATCTTAGTTGTCACTGTTGCATTTTGCTGTGGCACAGCGTGGCTTATCCTAATACAAATTTTGAGTTAATTATTTTTCAATTTTATTTGGTTGTTTTTTATATCCTCTTATCCTTTGGAAACTTTTAAAAATATATATATTTTATCCTTTTTTATTTTATATTCTGTAAGCAATAATTTCAATGCCTGATGTTCTTGGGATTTAAATTTGTTGGTTGTTTTTTTCTCCTGCATATATTTGAAAATTTGTGGGGTTTTTTGGTTGTATGCTCATATTTGATTGAATTAGTCTGTGGAAGAATATTAGGGACCTGATTTAAGGATGATTCCCTCCAGAGAGGATTTTTAAAGACTTCTGCTGCAAATCCTCTCAACAAACTAGGATTACTGTGATTTAATCTCTCAGCATCTTCCCGTTTCCCTGACCAGTAGTATAAAACAGGTAGTATAAAGAAGAACTCTACACTGGTGTGAGGTGAGTCAAAGACACACATTCTAAAGAGCCACTTTATCCCCCTGTCAGCAGCTGTGGCCAAAACAGACAGATTTTTACATCCTTTTCCATTTCTGGTCAGTAGTTTTTTTTTTTTCATCATGCTCTTTCATTAAGCGTATATCTCTTTGGAGAAACAATTTTAAGAAAATTATTCTGCCTGACTTCCTCTACTTCCATAGGCCCAAACCTAATATCTTCATCCCAATTTAGCTATTCCTTAAAATTCCAGCTTGTTGTTTATCATGTTTTCCCTCTCTATGTCCCAAGAAATGCCCCAGATTTCATACTGGTTTGCAATTTTCATTTCAGCTTTTAAATCCTTCTGTGTTACTGGGAAAAAAGGAGGTATTATACTTAAAGATTTCCTTTAGTTTCTTGAGAACACAGCTATGAATTTTAAAATATATTTATTTTAGCCTAGTTCATGCCTATATGTTTTTCAAAGGAGGAACTTAAAAGACATAAAACTATGTACTATGTTTTTACATACAGCCATATTCCCACCACTTTGTACTGCATGAACGCAAAACTATTTATTTAATAAATGTTATAGAATTGCTCAGATATAAGCAAAAAAAACAACAAAAATAGGACAAACTAAGTATTTTTTTATTTCTAAATGCTTTAAACATATAGAAAAATAAAGAGAATGATATAAAACAAACAGCCAAGTTCTGACAACATGGATATTATAAATGTTGATATTCTTGTATACATGCTTCAATTTCTTTTAGAGTAATACAATGTTGCCAAAACAAATAACTTCCAGTTAGAGCTAACTGGAAGAGTAGAGGGTTTATTTATGCATTCTTTCAATTAATATACGTCGACTCAAAATTAAATATCACGTACAATGCTTAGCATGGAGATTTAAATCACTTATGTTTAGGTCAATAATGGAACTATGCCTTTCAAAATAAAATTTTACTGTGACTGTGTTATTGATGATTCAATCTTGTTCCATAAACATTTATTGAACACCTAGGAAAAATCTAGCAGTGAAATTAGAGAAGGGGAAGAAAATGCTCTAATTATGAGAAAACTTCTTTATTCCTTACTGACATTGTCTAAAAAAAATTGATTCATCTATGTATGCTATTCCCTGCCTTTTACCTCTATCTGGATTATTTATTAATCCTTGACAAAAAAAAATCAATATATTGTGAATTCATTTATATACACTCAATATTAGTGAGATAAAATACAATAATGAAAGTACTATTACACAAAGAAGTACCAGATAGAACTATTATAGATACTTAGAGATGAGCTATGCCTCTCTCATTTCCTGTACTTTACTGTACAAGTAGATATAATACTATTTCTTCCATTATGAATTGAAATATTCTTAAATTTGTTGAAGAATTTCAATAAAGCCAATGAAAAGAATTATTAATCCCCTTAGATAGTAGTGGGAAACGCAATGTAATTGGTAGGCTTCATATCAGAGTTCTTGGAATTTCTCCAACTGCATTAGCAATTGGTCATTTTAATTATATGGTCCATTAGCTGAAATCTGCATTACAAAAGTCCCATGTACAATTCTTGCCAACTCTGATCCATTCATTGTAAGGTCAAAGTTTCCTTGCTCATTGCAAAATGAAACTAGGTATTAAGTTAAAGTATTTCGAGCTCATTAAATATACAACTTCAAGTTAGACACCATATCACATACAGAAAATAACTACAGTTCTAGAGACAATGCCTCCAATACGTCCAGCTTTTTATGATGTAAGGTAGTTCTGCAAAATATCTGGGCACATTCAAAAAATTTTAAAAGAGAATATCAATCTTTGAGCTTCTACTTTCTGTGCCTTATAGATATAATTACTTACAAAGTTGAAACAAATGTCTCAGTCTGATAATAATCATAAGTATATTTGTAAATAAAAATTAGATTCACTTATCACTGCCAGCAAGTATTCATTCCGGAAGTATCCATGGAACCTTAACCAAGGCTACCTTGCAATGTTTCTTTTAGTACAGTCCCTGCTCAGAAGTGCTTAGACAACCAACTAAAATTGAATGGATCTATTCAATATTCAACCCTGCACTCAGTAAGATATTAACTTTTTTTTGGATTATCTACAATGTGCTCCATGCTGGTATATCAAGATTAATAAAATATACTCATTTTCTTCAAGACACTTGTGACCTAGTCCATTCTAGGTAAATTTTTCAAAAAAGTACAGATTTACAAAAGTATGTACTTTTCTAACACAGAGATCTCATTTCTCCATTTTCTTCCAAAGGATGCAATGGAAAACTCATTCGGATTCCTGACTAACATCTGAAAACTATATCTATACATTTCTTGAATACCATTTATCTAATTTATTGAAATATTGAGGCTAACTTAGAATATAGTATATGATGAATTTAGGCTAGCATTGTTCTAAATCTTAAATATTCTTGCAAATCAGCTATATGATAAGCCATTCTAGAATTTTGCCCAGTGCTGAAGGCATACTTATTGATTTACATTCCAGCCTCCAGCTTTGCCTCGATAAAAATGGGGACAGTAGGTGCCTGTCTCTTGTCTTCTTGCATTTTCTTTTTTTTTTTTTTTTTTTTTTTTAGTTTCCCTGAATCTTTGGAGATCACAGAAAATTTCAAGTGCATATGCAAGTTCTTATAGTAGCTGAGCTCCAATTATTCTGAGTTGGAAGTGCTGCCAAACTGTCCCTTACAGTCTTTTCACTCAACTATGATTTTGCATCAAAATTTATCCTAAACTTCCTCATCTAAAACCTATTCCCATTTTCATGAAAAAAATTGGAGGTGGTTAAACACATCTACTTTCCTCACCTCTTTACATTACATCTATGGATTTACTGTACAGTCACACCTTAATCCTTATCATGCCTTGAACAAAAAAATAAAAACAAAAAAAGTCTTTCTATTGTCTATACATTTTTCTCATTGCAGATTTCAGCATTCATTGTACATCATGTATCATTCTATTTCACTCTAATATACATCCTTAGGAAAGTATCATCCAGTCTATCTTTTCTACCAATTTTTTTTAAATCATTTTTTTATTAAATTGATCTCTATGCAGCCATATCTATCTCTATGTATTATCGTCCTCATTTTCTTTTTCATTTGAATCATTTGCAATTGTGGAGTCTGATATTCCTTTTTGGAGGCTCCTAGGTTTCTTAACTCATCCTCCCTTTTAGAGGGTCAAGCAGTGGGATCAAATCTGTTATGGTGGAAGGTTGGAGATGATATGACTTAAGTCCAATCATCTTATACAAACCCAGCTGTCTGGAAATGTAAATAAAACAGTTTCCTGGAAGGAACTGTGGAGATAGGATGAGCTCTATAGAGTTCAATCTAGTTTCTAATCCTATTAGTCCCAGGGGATACACATAAAAAGGACCATTAAAGTGGTACAGATGTGTTCTATGATTGTGATTGCACCCCAGTCTCTGAAAATGCCTACCTCCTTATGGTCAACGAAGAAACAACTAGTGTCAGGGAGTTTCAGCAGTGGTAGCAAAGATGAAGGGAACAAAACTGCACTTTGTATATTTCTTAAATTATAGCTGAGTGTTACAGAGTGTTATTGAAATAGGTTAGAGGGAACTGGAACAAGCTTCTTCCACCTTGGAAGCTAAAAGGTAAGTCAGAGGTGCCAGAAGTAGTCATTTTAAAGATACTGCCAAAGAGCAATGGGATGATGATGATAATGATTATCTAGTACCAGGACCATTTACCCAGGCTTATGTTGTCTGGGAACTACTTCCCACTGAAGATTTTTAACTTGCCTTTTATAGTATTTTGGACACATGTCTCACTATGACGAGCATTTCCATTCACTAACAGTTGGAAACTTTAAGGTGACACAGCCCTTCCCACAAGGTCTCCATTATTCTCATATTAAAAAACAATTTTCTGGGACTTCCCTGGTGGCTCAGTGGTTAAGATTCCTCCTGCCAGTGCAGGGGACACTGGGTTCGAGTCTTAGTCAGGGAAGATCCCACATGCCGTGGAGCCCGTGTGCCACAACTACTGATCCTACGCTCTAGAGACTGCGAGCCACAACTACTGAGCCCACGTGCCACAACTACTGAAGCCCATGTGCCTAGAGCCTGTGCTCCACAACAAGAGAAGCCACCACAATGAGAAGCCTGCACACCACAACAAAGAGTAGCTCCCGCTCAACGCAACTAGAAAAAGCCCACGCGCAGCAACGAAAACCCAACACAGCCAAAAATAAATAAATAAATACATCAATTTATTTAAAAATATATTTTTTTCCTTTGTTTTAAAAGTTAGTTTGACAGTGGGTCCCATCATTCTACTTCTCCCTGTTTAAACATGAATAAGAATTTCAGCAGCTATCTGAAAAGTTGAAGTTTCAGGAAAAGAAGTAAACATTATTTGAGTATTTGCTATGGTCTAAGTACCTATGTTTTGTATTTGTAAATTTTGTAACTTTTACAAATACAAATTTACAAAAATTTGTAAAGTTTACAAAGAGTACAAAAATTTTGTAAATTTTTGTACTATTAGACTAAATTATTAGTCTAAAATAACATATTTGTAAATATGTTAACATATTTAACCTTTCAGTACCTCAAATTTTACATTTTGAATATACTGATTCTCTTCCCTATGGGAAGTTTCTATACTTGCCTCCTTGACCAGGACTCAGTTCTTCTCCTCATTCACTACCATTCTAAAAAATCTCTAATAGATTCTTCTCAGGAATAGGTATTTTATTAAAGATTATTAAAGGTATTAGTCGAAGGGCTTTCCATAACTCAGGGCATAGACCTTTACTTCCAAGTTCCTGTTTTCAAGTTAGGTCCACAGCATCCAGTTCCTCTCTCTTTTAAAGTCTCTCCTTGATGCTTCTCTTGCCCCATCTCCCAACATGCTCCACTTCTACCTTGGCCCCTTTACATCTTTCTTTTTTTCAGAGGTGGATTGATTTATCTCCTCCAATCTATCACATCCCACAGTCATCATTCATACTGTCTTCAAGTCGACAAAAGGGCAGCAAATAAAAGATCCTCCAATTTATCTTGATCCATCCTCCTTACAAAGTGACTATAAAATTATTGCATCACATTTTTTTCTATTACATATTTAACACTTTTCAAATGCCTTTTATGTGCAAGACTTCATGTGAAGCATTAGGAAGATAGAAAGAACTAACATACAGTCACTAAAAAGTTGCTTTCCACCTATAAATGCACTTACAGATAAATGTATAACCAGGTGAATAGGACGTAGAAGGACATATATTCAAGTGATACAAAGAGATAATTAAGATTTAAAAAATGAGAGATGAGGGTTCAAATAAGATGCCAGTCAGCTACAGAGTTCCAAACTGAAAGTTTGGTCAATGAAGTTGCCCCAATTCTGTGTAGGAATAATTTTTGATGTCTTAAGCTCAAAGAGCATGCCTAATGGAAGGAGACAATGCTGAGTCTTGCACCATCAAGCTCACCTGTAAGGTGTTCCTTGTGTTCCACCGTAGTGCCCAGCACAATCTCGCTTAGTCTCAAATCCATGCTTTGCTCCCATACCGTGTCCAGTCTCACTATTCCAGGTCCCTTTTGTAACTATCTCATCCTCACTACTTCCTCCATTTTAATCCTCTTATCAGGTCATTCCCAATGTTTTCCATAAAAATATTTTACAGATTTCCCCCTTCCAGATTTTGAAGTTTCATTTTGAAAAGGTCTGGATAAATATCTCTTGATAAAAATGCAGTTCATCCTCAGGAAAAAAAAAAAAATCCCCTCTTGCAATATTTTAAGCCACGATCAAAAAGAGGCAAAATTTATACTTCAATAAAGTATATATAACCAGTCATATTTTCCCACATTCTCCCTTCTCTTCCAAAACCCCACGTTTAATGAGAAAGAATGGAGAAAAATGCCTTCCCAATTTCCAATTCCTTCCCTTATTTCCTGAAGTAACAGATATAACATAGACTTTAGTATCTCCTGATCCGTTACTCACCTTACACTTTTATATGTCATTGTATTCATTCAACAAGTATTTAAACAAGTCTTTGATAGTTCAGTATTCTGGAAATACTGAAAATAAAAGATAATCTCAATGAACCTGAGTCAAGTGGGAAAGGCCATGAAGTATGATGACTAGTGTGGACAATGTTGTCCTTGGGTTGCTATAAGTAGATGCCTAGAGAACAGGCATCTACTTCTCAATTCTGTAGTGGAAGACGTGTGTGGAGGAAGCAGATAGAGAAAAGGCCTCCAAGAGTACTTAAGACTTGAGCTACCACTATTGCAATCGGTAGTGCTATCACCTATCAAAATGTTTAAACTGGAAGCCAAGATCTCAGCCGCTCCAACTTATTCCTCAACATTTCCCTCAACGAGTTCTCTTGACACTGCCTCTTGCCTCCTTAATATCATTCAAAATTTTCCAATTTTCTCCCTATCTTAGTTATACTCCTATCTTTCTCTAGAATCTTAAAATAGCATCCTGATTGCAGAATCATTTCCCTCCAACCTTGTACTCACTCTTTATTATTGGTTTTACTTTGCTAAAATTCAAGACCTAAAACTCCTCAGTGGTTACCAAATGCCCTGTAAAGTGCAAACCTCTCAACGTGTCTCAACCTATTCCTTTGAAGCCACACAGTATAGTGATGAAGAACATGGAGCCTAGAGCTTCAGTTTGAATTCTGTCATCTAATAGATGGGGGTCTTGGGCAGATACATAATTTCTCTAAGTCTCCAAATTCTCACTTTTGAAATGGGTATACCTCTTCATATGATTATGGTGAAGACTAAATAAGGTAAATCCTCTAATGTTCTTAGGATACCGCCTGGCACATAGTAATAGAAAAAAATACTAGCTGTAATTATTGTCCATCCAATTTCATCTTCCCTACTAATTCCCTTTCTATGCTTGTATATGACAAATCTCCTTCCTGTTCCTCTGAGTCACCGTATTTTCTCATCTATGTGTCTTTCATATGCTTCTTTCTCTACCTAGATCTCCTTTCCAAGCCTCTTCCAAACTGTCTAATACCAACTCATCTTTCAGGTCTCATTGTTGATGTCATTTTCTGTCTCCAATTCCCCAGTGCTGAGTTAAGTGCTTTTCCTGTTGGTTTCCACCACTCCCTCGCATACTTTATCCTAGTACTAATCACTCTGTTCTCCTTCATTGTCTTATAAATTCCTCAAGGGCTTATTCCCCTAATATCTAACACTTCCCGTGGCTTATATAGGTATAGCAGTTTTGGGGAGCAATCCATCTAATTTTCAATTGCATATGCAAATTGATCTGATCAGGAACTACATCATTATTATAATTTCCAGAATAGTCAAGCTTTATAAACTGTGCTTTCTATAATACATTTTTCTTTATGTCAGGGTCTGTGCCTCATTCATTTTTACTTCCATTCCTCATTGCTAGCAACTAGAGGAGTGTCTTCTATAGAATAAATATTCAGATGTGTTAATTAAGTGTAAAGGCAGCAAAATAACTTTAAATTACACAACTTAATGAAGCATGGAAAAATAAGTTTGGGACCCAATATACTTTTCTACAAATGAATGCCACTGGGTCTTATGTCTTTAATCTTGGTGGTTTATATTATTTTAAAGTGAACATTAAAACAACAAAAACAGAAAAACCTAATGGATACAGCATTATTCAAAGAGAAATTTTGAAAGGAAGAAAATCTGAGGATTAATATCCTTAATATTCATTTCTGACAGCCTACGTTCAAGTTTAGGTTGTCGGGTCAACATTTAGGTCTGGCTTGTAGTTTCCAAATCATGGTGTGTCGTGTTCTAAGTCAATTCCCTAGAAGAGATTTAGGGATAACTTTCCCACAGGTTTTCTCAATTAAAGATGCATCTAGCTCTTTGCCCACATCACCCACATCTGCTCATAAAAAATGAATAATGGAACACACATGTGCCAACTTGTGATTCATTTCAGCCTTTTGCAGGTGCAAATGCAAGTTTTAAGGTGCAAAGTGGAGCCACAAATGTTGTGGGCTTGTCCAGCTGAAATTCTAGGCTTAATCACATCTAAATAACTCCTCAGGTGATGCAATCACAGGATTTTGCTCACAAAAAGGGTGTAATAAATATTGTAGATTGAACTGGTGTATATTAACAGATGAGGCTGCATTATTTAGAGAAAATGAAATCCAGCTAATTTTCACCAATCTGGTATTTGCTAAAGCATTCTTTTCCTGTATTAACCACAAATTCACCTTGAGTATGTTTCAAAGCAACTTCGACCAAATATAATAGGAAATAAAATACTTTTATTTGTATACATAACTGATTCAGGGATTTACATTGACAGATAACTCCAATCTACTATAACTACTACATGTCCTTGCAGCTGGAGTAGTTCTAGCAGACAAACCAAGTCGACATTCTGTTACAAACAGTAATAGAGGAGCTCACTGGTGCAGATAAACCTAAACAGCAGAAAATCCCCAAATCATTTATTTTCAGCTTGGATAAGCATTTAAGAATCTTTTTTCAGCAGACATCTATTCTTAATTTCATTTTCCTCAGGTTAAGGTTCTATGAATTATACACCTTACTAATGATTAAATTGTCACATACCTTTCATTAGTCAATATATACAAGAGTGTGTGTCCCTTGCCAGTGAAGATGATATAGGTAACAGAGCTGTTTGAAGATGGAGAATAAGAGTATTGTTCTCCGAGGAGAGAAATATCTCCGTAGCCACTCTCTTGTGGCCAGATTTCCATGAAGTTTATTTTATTTTTTTAACATCTTTATGGGAGTATAATTGTTTTACCATGGTGTGTTAGTTTCTGCTTTATAACAAAATGAGTCAGCTATACATATACATATATCTCCATATCTCCTCCCTCTTGCGTCCCCCTCCCACCCCTCTATTTACAATAGCCAGGACATGGAAGCAACCTAAGTGTCCATCGACCGATGAATGGATAAAAGAAGATGTGGCACATATAGACAACAGAATATTACTCATCCATGAAGTTTATGAAACACGGTATGCTCTGCAGCTTCTGATGCCCAGCTATACTTTGCTATTTTGCTTGAGGAAGGAGGATACCTTTCACTCTACTCTGACAGAAAAAAGAAGTAGAGCTTCCTTGTTTCTTTATGCACTAGAGAAACCCAGGTTATAAAGAACACACACACACACACACACTTGCTTTCATTTCAACATTGTAAATATAAAATTGTATCATAACAATGGGAATGTTATTTTAAAAGCAACAGATATGAACATATCATTGTCCCAGGGAGTATAATAGAAAGGAGAATTTTCCAGGGATCTTTGTTTTGAAAAATATAGTGATACTGGGAGAGAGTTCAAAAGTCAGGGAAAGAGAGAAAGGAGATTTCTCCATTGGCTTCATGCTTAAATATATTTATCTCCTCTCATCAACCCTGAGGCAGAGAAGAATGAAAATTAAGCTCTGTCTTTACACTTTACTTCTGTTACAACACTTCTCAACCCAACCCTTCTTGCTCTGTTTATCCAAATCCTGCCCATTTTTCAAAGTGCAGCTCAAATCCTGCTTCTCTTGTAAAGTATTCCCTGACAATTTCATCTGGAAGCAATTTTTCCTTCTTCTAAACTTCCACAAGACTTATTTTCCATACCACTCATTCAGTACTTATTATTTACTGACTGGTAGAGATGTAATATTTTCTGAATTGTTGCAGCTATTGTAGAGACTTTTTTTATCCTTTTGTATAGACTACATCAACATAACTAAAAGGAAGCACATCTGTAATGCTTACAGTATGCCAGATACTGTTTTGAGAGCCTTAGAGATATTAAAAGCTCTAACTACTTTATGAATATTAGGTAGCTAATAATAGATATTTTATGTGCATATATGTATTTTTGTGTGTACCCAAGTACAATATATGTATGTATATGTATATGGTATATGTATATATGTATGTGCATATGTGCATGTACTATATATGTATAGTGTGTGATTATATATGTATGTGTGTGTACTTATACATATGCATATTAAATCTTGTTTTTCTCATGTGAATATCATATTGTAAAATTGAAATAAAACAATATTTATTCAGGAGTTTATTAAAAGACATAAATAAATTGTTAATAATTACAAATTTATTATTGAATTTATGTTATTTTTCTCACTTCTATAATAGATAAAGGTACAGACTGATAAATGACAAGAAACACAGTATATCTTAGTATTTTCCATCTTTGATGAAAATTTTAGAAGGGGAAAAAACCCATATATTATATTTAGAGTAATACAAAATTAGATTTTGTTTCTGAAATGAGGACCCTCTTCTTTTTATTCAGCAGACAAAACATGTTGGTTTTATTTTTCTGAAGGAAAAAAATGTGTACACAAACAAAAAATACTTGACAATTACCTAACAGTCCTCCTAGATTCTAGTCCAGCATCACCATCAACTAGCTCTAAGTATTAACCTTTCTGTTCCTTGGTTTCTTCATCTGGAGATGAGGGGCACCAGTTCAATTAACAGTATTATCTCCATTTCAAATTTCAAAATCCATGTATGATTTTGTCCATATACAAGACAGTCTATTCAAAAGGATTTTATACCATATCTATCATTAGTTTCTACAGTTATACAACTTAATGTAATCCAGGCAAAATTTCCATTTCCAGAAGCTGATAAAGATGAAGTGATTAAAATTATAGGAATCTATCTATACTTACATTACCCTTTTGTAGGTATAAATACTTCCTGAATTGACATCATGCTGAAGATAATGGAAATTATTTAAAGCAGACAAGCAGGAAAATGTCTTTTAAAGTGCTTGCCTCTGTGCTAGGTATATCCTTGGAAAAATCCCACATTTATTCTGGACTAATGGATACTCTACCTTTTTTAGGTGCCTTTTCAACATCCAACAGTGAACGTATTGCTTTCTGTGCAGTTCAGTCAAATACAATTATACTTATACCACTATTATTCCATGCTTCTGGATTATGTGGCTTTGAATTTGAAAGATATTTGTTTAAAAACATGTTATGAAACAAATAGATGGCAAGAACACATCTCCATGCCTATATCAAAAGTCAGCCCACAGCAAAGAAGTCTTCAAACTCATTTTTCTTTTTTACATTTTTTGTTAAAATAACAGTGACTTATGAAAAAGGAACTAATTTTTTTAATTAGTAATGTTCTGTGTTGTGTTATTAACTAATCATCTGGAACTATAGATTACTTCCAATGAAACAGAAAATCCAGAGTGAGGATCTAAGCTAGATGAACACTCTAAGAATATATATATATTATATATATATATATATAAAATGAATACATACATACATATATATTCTTATCGTAATATATATAGTAGGATATATTATATTTCATTATATATTATATTCTTAGAATTTTGAACGTATATATATATATTTATATATATACACAGACACCCCCAGACTTAACAATGATTCAACTTAAAATTTTTTGACTACTATGGTACAAAAGCAATACACATTCATTAGAAACCATAATTCAAATTTTGAATTTTGATCTTCTCTCAGCTATCATGCAATATGATGTTCTTCTTCTAATGCTGGGCTGCCACAGGGAACCACAGCTGTCAGTCAGCGAGGCGATCACAAGGGTAAACAACCAATACACTTAAAAACATTCTGTACCCAGACAACCATTCTATTTTTCACTTTCAGTACACTAGTCAATAAATTACATGAGATACTTAACAATTTATTATAAAATAGGCTTTGTGTTAGATGATTTTGCCCAAGCGTAGGCTAATGTTAAGTGTTCTGAGCACCTTAAAGGTAGGCCAGGCTAAGCTTTGATGGTCAGTAAGTTAGGTGTATTAAATGTATTTTCACCTTACAATATTTTCAACTTAACAATGGGTTTATCAGGATGTAACCCCAATCTAAGTCGAGGAAGATCTGTGTGTGAGTGTGTGTGTGTGTGTGTGTGTGTGTGTGTGTGTGTGGAGAGAGAGAGAGAGTTCAAACAACCAGATATATGGGTATATATATACACACACATACATACACTTGAGCAAGCTGATCCTACTAAAGATTAATTTTAAAGAGAATTGAAATAAGCCCCATGTATATGGTGATTTACAGGCTAAGAGCTAACCCACACAACCTCCCAAAATGAAGATATTCAGGCTGCTGAGGGACAAAGCTCCTCTCTTAGCTACCCAGTCACTACAGTGAATAGAGAAGGAACTTTACTTAAAAGGAAAACCTAGTTACGGGATAGTCTTCATCCAGAACAGTGACCCAAGTTAATGCTTCTCAGATTATCCTCTAACCCAAACTCAAGGATCTCAGGGTTTAGGAAGTGAGAGAATATGTAAATTTACAAATGCAAGATTTGATAAGAAGCCAGGAGCAAAGAACTATTGTTTTTCACAAATTTCAGTAATGAATGTTCTATTTACTGTAGGGACCATAGGAGTGAAAAAAAGAAGAACAATACTCCTTACATAAAAGCAGAGGGAATTGTCTGAGCAAGCAGACCCAGAGGTCTTTGGGGAAGCATGGAAGTACCTCATTTTACTAAGTTTGGCTGTGGGCAGAAGACAGAGATGCTATAGATGGAAGGTAAAAAAAAAAACACTGCAAGAGGGTCCCAAATCCCACAGGAACTAGAAAGAAAAGATTGGGTTCTGTGTTATAATCTATTTTTGTGATGCTTTGCACTAACCCAAAAGATTATGAAAACTGAGGAAATAGAGTTAACATGTAAAAATCTTTATATTCCATAGATTGAAAGAGTCAATTGCAGGTTATAAATGTTGTGTAACAAAACATAATTTGCTCATCTTAAAACGTGTTTTTGTTTTACATTTAGTAAGAAGAATTCCTTATATAACACTTCAAGTTTTTGCTTAACCAAAAGTCATTTTGTACTATTTTTATTTCCTAATATTCAAGACCTTCAAGTTGTTACCTACTGTTAACATTAGTTATTTTTAGATATACTGATATCTTCACTTGAGCTGGGTTACAAGTTTCTTTGAAAGGAAAAGAAACATATCTTACATTCATTTTATTCCCTCTCAGTGTGTAACAGAACCTAGAGTACAGGTTTGATCTATGGAGGTGCACACATAGCAGGGCATTCATTTGAATGCACACATTAACTATGTCTCATCCACCAATGAGAAATGTAAGACAACAGCTGAGACTGCTGCCATTAATCTTAAGTAAGATTTATTATGGTGTCAAATTAGATTCTAAATTTTGATTATCTAAGAAATTGGAAAATGAGTGAGATATCATTTTTTCCCTAAAAAATGAGTGAGATATACTTTTTTCCCTATTTTATGATGTATATTTCCTTTACAGTAGTCTTATTGGCCATTTGCGAATCATGTATCTTTCAAAGTTATTCAGACACAAGTCTATTGCTATGATAAGATCTAGCAAATTTTTGTCATCAGCACCTTTTCCTGGCTGCAACTGAGGATATGAATTGGAAGAAGGGATAATGGGAAGGGGACAAAATAATTTGAGAAAAACGAGAGAAAATATCTTGCGTAGAGAAAAGTAGGAGAGTAACTGTATACAAGTATACCAAAGCGGGCATACCCAAAACTGAGACCAGCTCCCCCAACCTTCCTTATATGCAAGGTTTAGCAAACTCGCCTGTCGTTTGCTAATTTTATTCATTTTTTATTGCAATTCAGTAAGTAAATGGGAATTCAGAAAGTAATTTCCTACCCTTTGGTGCCATCATGAGGCCAAAATGACAAAGTACTGAGAAAAGTAGATCTGCAGGGTAACCCAAGGTTTTGATATTTTCTTTTCATTCAAAATGTAATTACTCAGAGAATGAAAATTTATTTCAGAAAGAAATATAATTACCTTTACTATAATTGAAACCTTCCAACCAACAAATCATAGCTCATATGTCTACATAGGTAGTTCATTGAGTGGAATAAAAATGTACCTTAAATTTTTAAGCAACTGTGAAATTACAACTGTGAATTTAGAATTAATAAAATATTCATGTTTTGAAGTTACACAGCTATGACCCAAAGCTTTCAGAGTGTTTTAAACCAATCATAGCAATATCTTAGCTTTATGTATTTATTTTTTTTACTCTATGGTGTTATAGGGTAGCATATAGGGTAGTATGATAAAGTACCTCAGAAGTCTCCAACACAATATTATGATACTACAAGAAGAGAATATGCAATTTTAGGAATTGGACAAATGAAAGAATATGGCAAAGCAATGCTTTAGAAAGAATAGCTAATGAATATCTAAGAACTTCTTACCCAGATGAATCAAAGTATAAATCACTCTCAGGTGATTCAGTATTTGAAATCATCACCACAAAGTACACCTAAAATATTACAAAAAGATGTTTTATTAAAAGTCTCAACCAAATATATCTTGTCTTACTATTTGTGTTATATCTGTGTTATTAACCCTGGTTCATATTATGTCCATTCTTAGCCTAATTTTACAAGTACATCAATAGAGGTACAAAATATTCATTAATCATCTACTTTCTCAGTACATATAATTTTTTTGTGTGTGAATTGTTAAAGTTTTTCTCATATGATGAAAACATCATCCCTAAATGATACCTGATGATGCCGAAATCTGATTTCTTCCCATTGGTCCTCAAAATTCCATCCACTTCGCTCTCATTTTGCCCTTCATGGCATTTAGAAACTGAAAAGTCCCACAAATTTCAAGTGTAAGGTGTGGATTCTCTGTCTGAGGGATGGAAAGTTTCACTATGCATATGTCTTGCTTAGCTCAGCTTTTCTTATTTACAAAAAAGCCACAGACAGACAAAAAATAAAACTGCCGAACTGGCTTTTACCTGCTTTTGTTCATAGAGCGTCCTCTTCCCATCTTGTTCATACTTAACACTTTAATGCAGTATTTCCATATTTTCAGAATTAGCATCGTATTTTCAGAAACACTGTCATCAACTTCAGTTATAATAAAGGCAGCCTGAATTGCTTTCTTTTCTTTCTCTTGTTTCAGAGACAGATCTTATATGTGGAAATGTAATAATTTGCTCTCATTTAAAGTCAGTGGTGATCTCCTTTTGTGACCCAGCCTCCAGCATTCTTTCAGTAAAATCACAGTGCTAATCCCAGCTTGGCTTTGGGCATATGTTGCCCTCATTTGGCCCCTGTAACATTGCTCAGGATGGATCATTATCTTTGACATTATCCCAGGGACGAAGAGAAGTTAAATCTTCCTCCACTGTAATAGCATCAAAGGCCCCTTTCACTGGCAAGAGTTACCAAAAAAAGACATGGTTTCTGCCCTGATAAAATTCTGAAAGGCCCCCAGTCTGAGGGAGGAAGCTTGGGAGCCACCGTCATTCTATATGAAAAGGAGTACTCTGATCACCTGTAACCTCCTTGGTGCAGGACGAGACTATTCCTAGGTCAAACGTTATACAATGCTCAAATATTTAAATGCCATCTCATCATAATTCTATTCATCTCACATGCTGAGATGGTATCTTTCCATTCCAATGACATCATCTCTTGCTTTTACTTCATTATGTTCTTTGGGGTAAGGGAAAGAAATTTAGGAAAGAACTGAGTATCTGATTCAGTTGGGGTCTAAGAAAAGAGTCTAATTATAACAGAAAGTATTTAATGTATAAAATTAGTTACACAGGTTATAGAAGGAACAGTAAAGAAACTCAGCGATTGTCAACAGCAGGGAGCCACTATTAATCCCTAAATAGAAGAAAAAAATGAGTGAGACGTGTGGGAGAAGCCCAGGGATAGTGTCACCTGGCAGAAGTTGGAACTATATCACTCCTTTCCATAAGGAGTTGGAGCCATTTATGCTCCAGACATATATGTACACCTGAGGCTTTTCCTCCTTTTCTTCTCCTTCCTGCTGCCTTCCAATTTCTGGCCAATGTGCAAACTGACCATAAACCCTTCAACAAGGGAGCTTGAGGTACACAGCCTACATGATTCAGCCTGCCTGACACAGGGAGCAGAACAGAGGAACCGGGAAGAATGGGTCTGGGTCAAACTAACTCAGGACTGGCACAGAACCCTGGGTAAGGAGGAAAAAAACATGTCGTTGGGTATTTGTTAGAAGAAAAGGAGAAAAACCTGAGAGGCTATAAATACCTAGCACATACCTCCCCTAGTTCACATATTTCCCTTTTGTGTTAGCCATTATCGTTTTAAAATAATCCATGGTTGGTTTTTCCAATCAAAAGACTTTCTGTTATTACAAAAAATGACACATAAATATTTTTATTTCTTTGACATGTTGCAATTAAGAATAATATATAATTTATTAATATTAATTTCTCTTTTTAAAAGATAAACTATTATTTCTCTCTGCTTAAAATGGAGTCAGTGTGAAAATAATTTTCAACTAAATTAACTTTCCATTTTATTCCCTGCTGCTAGTAATGAAAGCACATCTTCCAGCAGTGATGAAAGCACAATTTCTAATGGATCACAGCAAAGAGAGTTTTGATTTTTTGATAAATTGGGAGCAGTCAAAAGCAAAATCATAACTCTGAGGCTATTTTATTTCAATTGAATAATCTTTAAATGACATTATTCAAGAATTTTTGTCCCACTAATAATCATACTTGATTTTTTTAATTTTAATTAATAAATTTAGTAAATGTTTAGCCTAAGAAAACAGACCCATATTTCTAGCGCACTATTTCTATAACCTATTAACTAACTGTATAAAATATTCTGTTTTATTTCTACCATCAAAATAATCACTGATTTTGACTATTACCTTTTGATGGATTGATACTTCACATAATGCAATGTAAAACACATATCTAGCCTTACAAACATACATTCTAAATAGAGCCAATTCCAATTTCCTATTACAATTTTTTCAGGTTCTTTTTTTTCATAATTCCTATGAAGTTTAAACTTAATATAAAGATTCAATTATTTTGGTAGTAATCTCTCTAATTTTCCCTCTAGACTATAAATTCATTAAATAGAAACCGTAACAAAATTGTTTGCTTCCCTTTTCACAGCATGAATGAAATATCTCTTTCCTTTTAGCATGAAAAATCTGTAATATGGGCTCTCTGTAATATTCATTCTCCAGTATATTCCTCTGTATGGCATACTTCCCTAGTCTATACTTAAATTGTTTTTAACCCAACCTGAGGATAGTTAAGGAAGTGGGTTATGCTCTATTCCGACACTATCCATGGTAGTTAACATCTTAAGTTATAATAGGCAAATTATATTCTTTGACCTCAATACAGGGCAGTTTGGGATCTGTCTTCCTCCCTTCTTTAAGTCACCATCCTCTTCTTATTCTGAATAGTACCTGTGTTTTTTCACAGAGCTTCTTCATTGTTTCCTAACTACCTAAGCTCCTTGTTTTTGATTATTAACAGGCTTGATAGTAACATAAACATCAGTAATCCATTGGCTCCCCATAGACTTAAAAAACAAAATTTAATCTTGTTAAAATAGCATAAAAGCTCTTCATGATCTGGCTGCTATCTGCCTCATCTCTACTGTTCCCCTTTCACATTTTTAAAAAACATTATCAAATTGCATACTGCCCTCAAAATATGTCATATTAATTATATTGACCATGTTGTTCCTTTTACCTGAATGACTATATCTCTACTAATTCTTGTGGATAACTTCTCATTCTTCAACACATGTAAATTACCATTGCCTCTGGGAAGTCTTCTCTAGACCGTTAACTCATCCTTCCTTAGACTACCAGACAGTATGATGATTACTTATTCAGATGTAAAGTTTTCCAGTGAGCAGCATAAAGGCACAGACAATGTGCTTATCATTGTTCCTGCGCTTCATAGGTGCTCAACAAACCTTCTCATGAATTAACTATGAAATTTGTTTTGTAAGCTCCTAAAACATAGTGCATTTTAATTTTAAAAGATTTAACACATATTAAATGTATTTTATAATGGTTTTGGATAGGTCTGATCCTGAAAGTTTACTAAATAAGAAATTACTGTATCAGTAGTCTAGAAAAAAATGGAATTACAAAGTCTCAGCAATTTAGCAATAATGCTTTAGCCAAACATAAACTGCCACCTGCTATGGATTTTTACGCTCTTTTCCTAGTTGAAATGCGAATATGAGCCATTTTAAAAAGACCAGTACATAAGCAAGGAAACCCTAACCAACTTGCATCTGACATACTGGAATTATTGAGCTGATAAGAATCTGAGAGACACATGATTCTCTCCAAATCAAGGAATCTTCATTACTATGATAGATCTTCATCACCCCTCACTGAATATTTCCTATAGCAGCCAGCTCACTCCTTTGTCAGTTCCAATTGTTAAAGGCATTTCTTCCTTATACATAACCTAATTCTACCCCGTAGGAAGTCCCACATCTGTTTGCCCCTCAGTAACTACCAATAGGTCAATAATTTTCATCTGATTCTTCACATCTTTGAAGTTAGCCTCATGCATTCTTGTTTCCAGAAGAGGATTCTTCTAGAATTAGGGGGCACCCCGATTAGTTTCCAGGATCTTTTGGGGATCATCTGTGCCTTTCCTAGACAGATGTAGTTTACAAATCATCACTGTTTTCTGTAAATAATTAGATCATAACTTTTGAGCATTTAATAATCTGAGCCCAGGCATAACTCTCCCCACACCCAAAATCCCACTGAAATAAGCCACAGAGTATATACAGCGAGCAAATTATCATCATCAAAAATTACATGATGGGGGGCTTCCCTGGTGGCGCAGTGGTAGAGAGTCCGCCTGCCGATGCAGGGGACACGGGTTCGTGCACCGGTCCAGGAAGATCCCACATGCCGCGGAGCGGCTGGGCCCGTGAGCCATGGCCACTGAGCCTGCGCGTCCGGAGCCTGTGCTCCGCAACGGGAGAGGCCACAACAGTGAGAGGCCCGCGTACCGCAAAAAAAAAAAAAAAAAAAATTACATGATGATGGAGTACCATTAACATGCTAGAAAACTGGAGGAAATTCTAGGTAAAATGTCCAAGAGACAAAAAATGAACATCGGTTCTTGATTCATTTTGCTTTGTAGATTTTGCGGAATTGCAGCACACATCCGCCATCTCGACTTCGTGTAAATCTCATAAGGTTGTCACCCACAGGATCTTACTCTCCAGTGAGAGAGCTATACACATGGCCTAATGTCAGTGAGACCAACTTTCCCAAGAATATGAACTGTAAGTAACTAGGAGGTTTTAGATGGAGGTGACTGATGCTGTTTTCTAGTGGCAGCACTTTAAGAAGAAAACCATGGTAACAACCTAAATGCCTCTCAAGTGATGAATGAATAAATAGAATGTGGTGTATCTATAAAATAAAATATTATTCAGCCATATAAAGGAATGAAACTGTGAAACATGCTCAAGCACGGATGAATCTTGAACACATTATGCTAAGTGAAAGAAGCAAAACACAAAAGACTACGCATGTTGTATGATTCCATTTATATGATGTAAACAGAATATGCCAAGCCATAAAGTAGAAAGCAGATTAGTGGTTGGCAAGAGCTGGTGGGGAGAGGAAGTAAGAGGGGTAACTGCTGAATGGATAGGGGCTTCCTCTGGGATGATGTTCTGAAACTAGGTAGCAGTGATGGTTGCAAAACACTGTGAATGCCACTGGCTTGTACGCTTTAAAACAGAGAAGTTTATATATACATATATGTGTGTGTGTGTGTGTGTGTATTTACACATACATAATTATATATATATAATTACCACAATAAAAGAATTATCAAGAAAAGAACACAACCATTAATTCCTTGTTCTGAAATCCCAAACCCTGGTCTCTGTTTTTCCTAAGACTTGGTTATGGTTATTTGGCTTTTCCTTCTGTTTCATGAGTTAGTAATTTTCTAACAAGTTTCTTTCTACCTCTGTTTTCTATAATCAATTTTTGTTACTTTCAAACAAAAAGCAAACTAATCCTCTCATCTGTTATTAAGAGTGTGAAGTAGCACAACTTTTGGAGATCAGTTTGGCAATATTGTAAAATACATAGTATCCAGTATAGCTGTACCTAAATATCTATCGCTGGAGTAGGAACAAATAAACTGTGATATAGTTACATGAAAGGATATTGTACTGAAGTTAAAATAAATGAATTAGAGCTACATATGTCAATCTGTATCAGTCATAAAAACAACATTGTGGGAAAGAAACACCACAAATAATTTACATATATATATACATATATATGGCATTCACATAAAGTTGTAAAACACACAAAAGAGTATTATAGTTTCGTTCCTTCATTCATATACAGAAAAAAATTTAAAACACATGGAAATATTAAATATCAAATTCAAAGTAGTGATACTGTGGAAGATTGTATATTCCAGTAATGACCACAATAATACCCCCTGCCCACGTGTTCTCCTCACATGTGACTTTGTCATTTTACTCATTCAGTGTTGGGTCTGTGGCCCCTTACCATGATTACAGGTGGACCTGTGTGACTATCTTAACCAAGAGAGTACAGTGGAAGTGACTCTCTATGACTTGTGAGGTTAGATGATAAAAGCGTCACACATTTCTGCCTTGTGCTTTCAGTATACTTGCTCTTGCAGCCCAGTCACCAGCTTGTAAAGAAGCCCATACAATTTCTTGGAGGGACCTCCGGTAACACAGAGCCCCAGCTTAGGTCTCAGCTGACCGTCAGCATCATGCACCAGACATATGAGTGAAGAAGGCTTCACATGATTTCAGCCACTCATAGTCACCCTCAGACTTCGAGTCTTCCCAGCCGAGCTCCAGACATGATGCAACAGAGACAAGGCATTCCCACTGAGCCCTTTCCCAATTTCTGATACACAGAATCCATTAACAATACAAAATAGTTGTTGATCCTACCACTAAATTTAGGCTGGTTTGTTACTCAACAAGAGTAGCTGGAATAGGTTCACCAGTGGAGAAGAAAATGAGGAATGAGAGCTGGAGGAGTCTTACTTCATGAAGACTTGACAAAAGTAAGTAATAGACACTCGGATATTCTTTGTACTATTCTTTACAGTTTACTTTCTGGTCTTTAAACATTTCATTAAAAATATAGAAAAAAGTATAGGTATCTTAGAAACTGTTGTTAATATATACAAATATTTAAATCACGGTAAAGGAGGTACCATGAATTCATGGGTAATAAAATAATTATAGACAAAATGTTCAGAGAAAGAGAAGTTTATTTACAAGGGGAAAATCATGTAATCCTCTTTATTCCATCTTCTAAAACAAAGGAGTTAAATATAAAATCCTAATGAATGTTTTTATAATTAATGGGAAAGTAGATAAAAAATACCTCTCAGGATAGAAGACTTTCTAATAATAAAATTCAAAAAATCACATAGGAATACATCAATAATTATTTTTTATTCAAAGTCAGAAATGTTAAAAAAATTAAGAAATGAACAATAGTTATATTTTTGCTTCAGGTTTTACTGAGAAAAGTAAGACTATGAAGTGTGATCAACTTTAAATATTCCTTTCCACCTTCTGTATGTCCCCTCCCACATATCTATATTCATCCCACATTTTTACATATTGTGGAAGAATTGAGACCTCAGGTTATACATTATCAACAGCGTGGGCAATATGAATATGCCTAAGGCAAAAAAAACAAAACAAAACAAACAAGGCAAAACATGCACAGTAAAAGTCAGGACCATGTCCAGGTTTGAGCCAAAATTCAGCTTTAACAGGAGAGCCACATTTATCGTATTAATGTTATATGAAATCCATCACACTAGTGTCATTAATTTGAAGTGCCCATAGAATTTTTATTTGTGTTATCAATTTGTATTGGTTATATAATTTTACAGGAATGTATAAGTATACTAGCTTATGTTTAATCATATTTAGGAAATGTGATAATAAAAATAGTTTGTCAACACCAAAGAAATCATAGGAATTTTTTTTTGCTCCTTTTAAGAATTTCATAAATCACCTAACGTTAGAAACATTGAACTAAATATTCCCAAAGATTCTTTTCTGCTGTAAATAACGCATTCTCCTCTTTCTCTGTGCACATATACCATATATAACCACTAGAGGGCAGTAAGACACTTGGACTAAATGTGTTTTTTCTTTATCTTCCCCGTTCTTGAAATGTTAGGTTTGAAAGAAGCCTATGTCTTTTTTTCTTTTTTTTTCATATTAAGTCTTTAAAATCTAGTGTGTATTTTACACTGACTTTTCAAAGGTTTCTTAGCTCTTACACAACAAATGCATTCCAATATTCCCACCTTCTCTGCACTTTCTGTCCACGTCTACAATAACTTTCCAAGAAAGTTCTAACATCTCTATTAATATAGGCCATTAATCCCTATATTCAAGGAGTCATCTCAGGAAACAATTAAAAACAACTCCAGATATTCTTACCGATACATTTAATCTTGAATTAATGATGAGTACCCCCATATCAATGAATTCTCCCTATCCAGTCTTATGTTGCACATTCCCATCAGTATCTTAAGACTCTCAATATCCATTCTTCTGTGTATTCTCCTGCTCTCTGCGCACAGGGCTTCCAATTTCATTTACTTTTCCTTATTTGTTAATGTTGACCCCATAGTTCATTACCTCTCCTGCACATCAGATCCCTTCATGTGACTACTGGGTAAAACAGATCCCAAGCCCTACACAGTGGTATTTCATCAGAGTGAGGAAGTGGTAGGAGGGGCAAAATGTATGTTCTGGAATTTTTCAGACTATATCCAAATATATTTACTCATTTGTGTATTTTGTTTTATTTTATTTTATTATTTTATTTTAGGAGGATTTGAAAATTTTATAAAATGCAATAGGAAGACATTATTGGGTAAATCATGAATTTGAATCTCTCCTTGCTTGAAAGAGAGAATTCCAGCTCTCTGCTCCCACTGAATATTTTTATTTGGAGTTGGAAAGAAAATGTGTCTTAAGTTTCAACTTTCACTGTTAAAAGTGTTCTACACTTCCTTCAAAATGCCTGCAGGAACTTGTGGAAAAGGGGGTCCAAGTTTTGGGTATTTTTGCTGGGGGTGTGAGAAGCTGAGGAGCCAAGATGGCAGCACAGCCCCCTCATCACCTATATCATATCTGTCACTAGTTCTTCTTCCAAAGGAGTTCTTATTCACCCCTTCCTTTGCTTTGCCACAGTCAACTGCCAATCAGAAATCCTGATCACCCCCCATCTCTCCACACCTACTTCCTGCTCTTCTCTCCCACTTTCCTGTTGAAAACAATTTTTGAAGAATGGCTATTTCCTACATTGAAAAAAAAAAAGTAGATTCTTTAGCTTAGTTTCAAAAACTTGCCATTAGCTGTCCTCATCTTACTTCCTACCATCCATTTTATAAATCCTCCACTCTAGTCAATAAGCCAGTTGACTCTTCACTGTGTTCTCTAAAAGAGACATTATTAATACAGTCTTAGCATGGACTTGCTGTAGTATTTTAGAGGTAAGAATAAAAGGTAAAATCTAAAGAAGAGACACGACTGAGAGAACAAATCAGTGCATAAATAGCTGGAGTAGAGTCATCAGTTAACTATGAGTCCTGTTGGAACAATCTATGCAGGCACTAACGTTCAATAATTGTAAACCTAGGGGAGAACAGTCATCATCTTGAATCTGTTCATTCCTGGTGGGAAAAAAAAAAAGTGTTTTTTCCTTTGAAAGTGACAAATAAAATACCACCTTGGGCCATCTGGTATCTGGACAGAATCAATTTCAAATACTAATCAAGCTCAATTCAGCATGGACCATTAATACAGATGGGCTTATTGCCCAAGAGTTATAGTTTCAGGAATCAAAAGAAAATGGACTCTTCCAATATTACAAATGGACCAAGTTTTGAAAATATGCTACTAAGAGTTATTCAAATAAAAGGCTTTAATAGTAAGCGTATGGTTTTATTTACTATGACTCTTTCATCCCTAAATAATTATATTCAATATTCATTTTGAAATTGGTATGAAGCCATGACAAAGAGACCTAAGTATTTGGCAGCACAAAGCTGAACAATTTATCAATATTTGGTAAAGCAGAAACAGAATTTATAAAGACCAGATGGACTTTGCTTATGAAAGTTTAAGTAATGGATATCATTTACACATGAACTATAGGGTAAAAAGTAGGGGTATAAAGGATTCTTTATGAATATAGCAGGAGAGTGCTTTTCTATTCACTCCTCTGTTCCTTATTTACTAGGTCATAAATAACCTTCCGTTGCCTTTATGTAAGACTCAAACAAGACTATATCATGAAAATTACTACAGAAGTATAGGTGACAAAACTGCAATGGATATTAGAGATTATCTGATCTCCCAGTTTTACAGATTATAAAATTGATGTTCAGAAAATTTAAATAATTGAATTGTCCAATCGAACAGGTGGGTGGAATCAACCAGACTACATCATGTTTCCTCTTTAGATAGACTGTTACTAGTCAGCATATTATTAGTATTCACTAAGTATCAATAGTAACAGCTGTTTAGGTATGAGGCCAAAGACAAATGCACACAAAAACATATACACAATAGACTTGGTACAAAGGGGAAATAAGAAAGAAAAAAAGTAAGATAGAAAAGGGATCACCATTTTAGCAAGAGAGTAGCTGGAGTGATGGCAACAAGGGAGTGTTGCTCTTTGTTGCTTAAATTGGCTGTTCTTCTGGCCAAATGCTCTGAAAGTCAGGCAAAGCTCTCAGAAGTAGACCTAATAATCTGTTTATTATATTTAGGGCTGAGTTTAATATTGGCAGTGATTTAAAATGTTCACACACAAATGTGAATAGCTACGTGTGTTTTACTTGTTAGAATACTGATAATTACATAAATATTTATCTGAAATTACAATACAATTCTGTTTAGGATTTGGAACATCAGAGCCTGCCTGCAGAACTCTCTGAAGAATAAACTTGAGAATAATTCATCCAAAGAGTATTCACAATCTGATTCTTGATGCAATTAAAAATTCCAAGCTACTACAAATAAAATAACTTTGCTTTTAATTCCTAGAGGAAGAATTTAAACTTTACTGAACATGTTTAAAACCATGTTTTAATAAAAAAATTTTTTTTAAAACTCTCATTTAAGTCACTAACACATATATGATATACAGATGCTTATTCACTTCCAAATCTGAAATCTAATAAGAATAAACCAAATTTAATTCTGAGGCTGCAGTATTCTGTTAGATATCTAGTAGATATATCTATTACAATGAAAGGAAAATTATAGGTGAGTAATGTAGAACAAATAATAAATCTAAACACAAGGCTAATAGACTCCTCCCCTACTTCAAATAAATATATAAAAATATATCATATCTCTGTTTTCATTTAAAAAAAAGATTATTGAAATCTTGGTGATTTCCCCACAAAGGTGTCTGAGGCAAGATGTCTTTATTCTTTTAATTTGTGCCAACTAAAAACAATTAGAAAGGAGACTTCCCTGGTGGTCCAGTGGTAAAGAATCCACCTTCCAAGGCAGGAGATGTGGGTTCAATCCCTGGTCGAGGAACTAAGATCCCACATGCCATGAGGCAACTAAGCCAGTGGGCCACAACTACTGAGCTCAGTGCGCCTCAACTAGAGAGCCCACACGTCACAAACTACAGAGCCCATGTGCTCTGGAGCCCATGCCACCACTGCAGAAGAGAAAACCCACCCACCACAGCTAGAGAGAAACACGTGCTCTGCAATGAAGAGCCCGTGAACCACAATGAAGGCCCAGCGAGCCAAATAAATAAATAAATATTAAAACGATAAAGTCCACTGTTATATTTCTACATAAAAACACAATTAAAAAGGAAAATAGACAAGATACATCTTTTGTAATGAAACTAAAAGACAGTCCTAACCTTACAACATAATCTAGCTGCCAAATACAGTGCAACTAATTCCAGACTGAGAGAGGATGCCAAGAACATATGCAAATCTCAGCTGAATTCATTCGAAGGACAGACTTGTCTGAAATTGGAAGGCACAGACCTAGAAAACACTACCTTTAATTACGTTAACCACCATTTGAGCAGGAAAGCACACTTAAGACATGGGAAACACGTAAGCTATTTCAACTCAATCAGTGTTTAAGCCTGCTACTCCTAGTTGAAAACGTCTGGACATTACATGGAATTATAACTTGGATTGATTTGGAATAGGGAACTCTAGTGATGTGGGCAGGCCATGGAATAATTTCTGAAACATGTTCCCCATGACAGAGTGGCTTGAAAAGGAAGGGACTTGAGGGCTTAAAAAGGAAGAAACTTTAAGTCACATCAGCATTGCAAGAAGAAAGAAGAGTAGAAATCCAGAAGAAAGAATGTTTCAGGGACTCAGATTGGCAGTTGTTAACTAATGTCTATTGAATGAAAATAAATTCTAAATCGTCATAAAAATTATAAAGGAGGGGCTTCCCTGGTGGCGCAGTGGTTGGGAGTCCGCCTGCCGATGCAGGGGACACGGGATCGTGTCCCGGTCCGGGAGGATCCCACATGCCGCGGAGCGGCTGCGCCCGTGAGCCATGGCCGCTGAGCCTGCGCGTCCGGAGCCTGTTGCTCCATGACGGGAGAGGCCACGGCGGTGAGGGGCCCGTGTACCACAAAAAAATAAATAAATAAAATTATAAAGGAGACCTCCTCCTCATCTCAACTCAAGAGTGAATGTGGAGAAGAGGTTCAAGATGGCAACATAGGAAGATCTTGAACTCACCTCCACCACAGTCACAATAAATCTACAACTACTAATGGAATAATTTCTTTTGAAGAGACCAAAAAACTGAATGAACAGAGTCTCTACAAAGGATAGAAAGCCAGCAACAAGATGGGTAGGAGAGGCAGAGACACAGTCTCACTAAACAAAAACAAAACAAAATAAAAAACAATCATCCCAGCCACAGAAATTCTCAATCAAGAGAGATCTCGAAATACAGAACTTTTCCCTGAGGAGCAAGGGGTTTGTACTCCATATCAGGCACCTCAACCCTTAGATACTGCACAGGAGAGATGAGACCCCCTAAATGCCTGTCTCTGAAAACCAATTGGGATTATGTTCAGAAAAACCATGAAACTGTTGGGAACAGAGTACCCACTCTTAAAGGCTCACACACAGACACACTTGCCCTGGGACCCAGGACAAAAACAGCAGTTTGAAAAACACTTAGATCATAGGTGAAGGAGACCAGTTTATTAATCTTAAGGTATCTACCAGTGAGGCAGGAAACTGTTAGGACCCTCTCCAGGGATAGAGACACAGGCAGATACCATTTTTGCAGTCTCAGCCTATTCAGCTAAGCTAGTGCTGACAGGAGCCATTTTGGAGCTATCTCTCTAACCTGCTAGAGCCAAGTGGGTGCACCTTGATAGAAGCCCCACCCACTCCTATGTTGCAGCTATGTGCCATAGCCAGGCCAGACAAGGACCTGGCCACCACTGTGGCCACAGACATGCATGCCCAGCTTGGCTGGGTAAAGGCTCTGCCCACTGCTGCCCTGGAGCCATGGGCCCACCATAGTGGATGAGCACATGCAGCCCATTCAGGGAATACCATTTGAGTGCCTGGCTCTGGTGGCCAGAGGGGATTACACTTCTGAACCCCACAGGACATCTACACAAGGCCACTCCTCCAAGACTGGGAGAGGGAGTTGATTTGCTTAATACAAAGAAACAAACACAGAGAGTCAGGCAAAATGATCAGGCAGAGGAATATGTTCCAAATGAAAGAACAAGACAAAACCCCAGAAAAAAGATCTTAATGAAATGGAGATAAGCAGCCTACTTGATAAAGAGTTAAAGTAATGGTCATAAAGATGCTCACCAAACTTGGGAGAAGAATGGATGAGCACAGTCAGAGCCTCAATAAAGAAAGAAAATAGGGGCTTCCCTGGTGGCGCAATGGTTGAGAGTCCGCCTGCCGATGCAGGGGACACGGGTTCGTGCCTCAGTCCGGGAAGATCCCACATGCCGCAGAGCGGCTAGGCCCATGAGCCATGGTCACTGAGCCTGCGTGTCCAGAGCCTGTGCTCTGCAACAGGAGAGGCCACACAGTGAGAGGCCTGCATACCACAAAAAAAAAAAAAAAAAAAAAAAAGAATAAAAAAGAAAGAAAATATAAGAAAGTACCAAACAGAAGTTACAGAACAGAAGAATATAATTACTGAACTGAAAAATGCACTATAGGGGTTCAACAACAGAGGAGATGAAGCAGAAGAATGGATCCACAAGCTGGAAGACAAAACAATGGAACTCAACCAGATAAAGCAAAAAAAAGAAAAAAAAAATTTAAAAAGGTGAAGATACTTAAGGGACCCTTGAGACAGTATCAAGTAGAATAACATTCACATTATAGGGGTCCCAGAAGGAAAAAAGGGAGAGAAAGGGCCAAAGAACTTATTTCATGAGATCATGGCTGAAAATTTCCCTAATCTGGAGAGGAAAATAGACATCTAGGTTCAGGGAACCCAGAGAGTTTCAAATGAGATGAACCCAAAGAGATCCACACTAAGACACATTATATTCAAAATCATAAAAGTTAAAGATAAAAAGAGAATCTTAAAAGCAGCAAGGGAAAAACAACTTGTTACATACAAGGGAAACCCCATAAGGATTTTGGCAGATTTTTCATCAGAAACTTTACAGGCCAGAAGACAGTGGCATGACATATTCAAAGTGCTGAAAGGAGAAAGCTATGAAAAGAATTCTCTACACAGCAAAGTTACCATTCAGAATTGAAGGAGAAATTGAGAGTTTTCCAGATAAGCAAAAGCTGAAGGAGTTTGTCACCACTAAACAAGCCTTAGAAGAAATGTTAAAAAACATTCTATGGCATAAATCATTGAAATATTTTTTTTGGATCTGTTTCCTAAGGCAAAGAAAATAAAAGCAAAAATAAACAAATGGGACCTAATTAAACTTAAAAGATTTTGCACAACAAAGGAAACCATTGACCAAATGAAAAGACAACTTACTGAATGGGAGTAAAGATTTTCAAATGAAATGATTGATAAGGGTTTTATCTCTAATATATATAAATGGCTCATACAACTTGACATCAAAGAAACAAACAACTCAATTAAAAAAGGGGCAGAAGAACTGAACAGACAGTTTTCCAAAGAGGAAGTGCAGATGGCCAACAGACACATGAAAAGATGCTCATCATCACTAATCATCAGGGAAATGCAAATCAAGCCCACAATGAGATATCACCCCACACCTGTCAGAATCATCAAAAAAATAAAAAACACAAATAACAAATGTTGGTGTGGATGTGGAGAAAAGGAAACTCGGGTACACTGTTGGAGATGTAGATTGGTATAGCCACTATGGAAAACAGTATGGAGGTTTCTCAAAAGACTAAAAACAGAGCTACCATACAACCCAGCAATTTCACTTCAGGGTGTATATCTGAAAAAAAATGAAACACTAAGTCAAAAATATACATGCACCCCAATGTTCATAGCAGCATTATTTACAGTTGCCAAGATATGGAAGCAACCTAAATGTCCATCAACAGATGAATGAATAAAGAAGATATGGTATACATATACAATGGAATACTACTCAACCATAAAAAATAACGAAAATTTGCCATTTGCAGCAACATGGATGGACTTGGAGGGCATTATGGTAAGTGAAATAAGTCAGACAGAGAAAGACAAATACTTTATGATATCACTTATGTGTGGAATCTAAAAAATACAACAAACTACTGAATATAACAAAAAAGAAACAGACTCACAGATATAAAGAACCCACTGGTGATTACCAGTGAGGAGAAGGAAGAGGGGAGGGGCAATATAGGAGGAGGGAATTACGAGGTACAAACTACTATGTATAAAATAAGCTACTAGGATATATTGTACAACATGGGAAATATAGTCAATATTTTATAAGAACTGTAAATGGAGTATAACATTTAAAAATTGTAAATCACTATATTGTACACATGTAACATATAATATTGTACATCAACTATACTTCAATTTAAAGAAAAAGAAATGTTAAAGAGAATCTCTTTAAACTGAAAAGAAATTGCACAAATTAACAAGAAAACATACAAAAGCAAAATCTCACTGCAAAATGTAAATACATAGTAAAGGTAGTAGAACTATCACTTATAAAGCAAGTATGAAGGTTAAAAGGCAAAAGTGTTAAGATTAACTAAAGTTACAATAATTAGTTAGGGAATACATAAAATAAAAAGATGTAAAATGTGACATCAAAAATATAAAATGTGGGGGGATGGATTAAAAATGTAAAGTTTTGGAAGTGTTCAAATTTAAGTTGCTATCAACTCAAAACAAATCATTATACATATAAGGTGTTATATGTGAACCTCACAGTAACCACAAAGCAAAAGCTTATAGTAAATACAAAAAAGAAAATGAGAAAGGAATCTAAACATAATGCTAAAGAAAGTCATCAAACCACAAGGAAAGAAAGAGAAGAAGAAGGAAACAGAGAGGAACTATGAAAACAGCCAGAAAATAATTAACAAAATGGCATTAAGTACATACTATCAATAATTACTTTAAATGTAAATGGAGTAAATTATGCAATCAACAGACATAGAGTGGCTGAATAGATAAAAAAAAAAAAAAGGATGCATTTATATGCTGCCTACAAGAGACTCACTTCAAAATTTAGAACATACACAGCCTGAAAGTGAAGGACTGAAGAAAGATATTTCATGCAAATGAAAACAAAAATAAACTGGTATAGCTATACTCATAGTTGAAAAAATAGACTTTAAAACAAAGAATGTAATAAAAAAAGGGCGTTACATAATGATAAAGGAGTCAATCCAGGAAGAAGATATAATATTTATAAATGTATATGCACCCAACAGAGGAGCACCAAAATATAAAGAGCAAATGTTAACAGACTTAAAGGGAGAAATTAAAAGCAATACAATAATAGTAGGGGACTTTAACAACCCATGTGCATCAATGTATAGAAAATTCAGACAGAGAATCAATAAGAAAATATCAGCCTTAAATGACATATTAGCTCTAATAGACTTAACAGATATATATATAGAGAGAGAACATCACATCCAAAAACTGCAGAATACACATTTTTTTCAAATGTGCATGGAACATTTCCATTGTAAATCACATGTTACACCACAAAACAAGTCTCAATAAATTCAAAAAGATTGAAATCATATCAAGCATCTTCTCCCGCTACAAAGAAGTGAAACTAGAAATTGATTACAAGAAGAAAACTGGAAAAAACACAAAATTAAACAACATGTTACTGAACAACCAACAGGTCATTGATCAAAAAATACCTAGAGACAAGTGAAAACAGAAGTAACATACCAAAATCTATGGGATACAGTGATAGCGGTTCTAAGAGAGAAGTTCACAGCAATACAGCCTACTTTGAGAAACAAGAAAAACATCAAATAAAATTTAGATTTTCATCGTAAAAAAACTAGAAAAAGAACAAGTGAAGCCCAAAGTTAGTAAAAGAGAGGAAATAATAAAGATAAGAGTGGAAATAGGGCTTCCCTGGTGGCGCAGTGGTTGAGAGTCTGCCTGCCAATGCAGGGGACGCAGGTTTGTGCCCTGGTCTAGGAAGATCCCACATGCCTCGGAGCGGTTGTGCCCGTGAGCCATGGCCGCTGAGCCTGCGTCTCCAGAGCCTGTACTCTGAAATAGGAGAGGCCACAACAGTGAGAGGCCCGCGTACCGCAAAAAAAAAAAAAATAAAATAATAAATAAATAAATAAATTGCCTAAAAAAAAAAAAGAGTGGAAATAAATGAAATAGAGACTAAAAAGACAATAGAAAAGATCAGTGAAACTAAGAGCAGATTCTTTGAAAGGATAAACAAAACTGACAAAATTTTAGCTAGACAAGTCAAGGAAAAAGACTGATGCCTCAAATAAACAGAATCAGTAATGAAAGAGAAGCTACAAATAATACCACAGAAATACAAAAGATCATAAGAGACTATTATCAGCAAATATATGACAACAAATTGGGCAACCTAAACAAAATGGATACATTCCTAGAAACTTACAACCTACCTAGGAAATCATGAAGAAATACAAAATCTAAACAGACCAATAACAAATAAGGAGATTGAAGGAGTAATTTAAAAACTCCCAACTAGCTAAAGTCTAGGACCAGACAGTTTCACCAGTGAATTATACCAAACATTCACAAAAGATTTAATAACTGTCCTTGTCAAACTCTTCCAAAAAAATTGAAGAGGAGGGGACACTTCCAAACTCATTTTATGAGGACAACATTATCCTGATACCAAAATCAGAAAAGAATACCACAAAAAAGAAAATTATAGGCCAATATCCTTGATGAGTATAGATTCAAATATCCTCAAAATATATTAGCAAACCAAATTCAACAATATATTAAAACAATCATACACCATGATTAAGTGGAATTTATATCAGTGATGCAAGGATGGTTCAACATCCACAAATCAATCAATCAGCGAGATACACCACATTAACTAATGAAGGATAAAAAGCATATGATCATCTCAATAGATTAAAAAAAAAACATGTGACAAAATTCAACATCCATTTATGATAAAAACTTTCAACGAAGTGGGTACAGAGGAAAAGTACCCCAACATAATAAAGGCAATATATGAAAATCTCACAGTTAACATACTCAACAGTGAAAACCTGAAAACTTTTCCTCTAAGATCAAGAACCTGACAAGGTTGCCCAATTTTGCCACTTTTATCCAACACAGTATTGGACATAGCCACAGCAATTAGGCATCCAAATCGAAAAAGGAAGAAGTAATACTGTCACTATTTGCAGATGACATGATACTATATACAGAGAGCCCTAAAGACTGTACCAAAAAAAAAAAAGAAAAGAAAACCTGTTAGACCCAATAAATTACTTTAGTAAAGTTGCAGGACACAAAATCAATACACATAAATCTGTAGTATTTCTATACACTAATAACAAACTTTCAGAAATAAAAATTAAGAAAGCAATCCCATTTACAATTGCATCAAAAATCATAAAATACCTAAGAATAAATTTAACCAAGGAGGTAAAAAACCTATACACAGAAAACTATAAGACATTGATGAAAGAAATTGAAGACAACATAAATAAATGGAAGATAGTTTGTCCTCATGGATCAGAATAAACAATCTTGTTAAAATGTCCATACTTCCCAAAGCAATATATAGATTCAATACAATTTCTATCAAAATTCCAATGCAATTTTTCACAGAACTAGAACAGATAATTCTAAAATTTATCTGGAATCACAAAACATCCCGAATAGCCACAGCAATCTTGAGAAAGAACAAAGCTGGATGTATCAAACTCTCTGATTTCAAACTATACTACAAAGCTATAGTAATTAAACAATATAAAATATTTTTAAAAAGGCACACAGATAAATGGAACAGAATTGAGAGCCCAGAAATAAACCCATGCATATACAAACAATTAACTTATGACAAAGGAACCAATAATATATAATGGTGAAAGGACAGTCTCTTCAATAAATGGTGTTGGTAAAACTGGACAGCCACATGCTAAAGAATGAAACTAAGCCACTTTTTTACACAATACACCAATATTAACTCAAAATGGATTAAAGACTAGAATATAAGACCTGAAACCATAAAATTCCTAGAAGAAAATATAGACAGTAAGCTCCTTGATATCTCTCTTAGCAATATTTTTGTAGATCTGACTCCAAAGGCAAGGGAAACTAAAGCAAAAATAAATGAATGAGACTACACCAAACTAAAAATTTTCTTGCACAGCAAAGGAAAACATCATGAAAGTGAAAAGTCAACCTACTGAATGGGAGAAGATATTTGTAAATGATTTCTGACAAGGGGTTAATATCCAAAATATATAAAGAACTCATGTACTCAACAACAAAAATACAAACAATAAAATCCAAAAATGGACAAAGGATCTGAACAGATATTTTTCCAAAGAAAACATACAGATGGCCAACAGGCACATGAAAAGATGTTCAACATCACTCATTATTATGGAAATGCAAGTCCATAATGAGACAACCACAATGAGATATCACCTCACAGCTGTTAGAATGGCTATTATCAAAAATACAAGAAATCACAAGTGTTGGAGAGGATGTGGAGAAAGGGAAGACCCTACACTGTGGGAATGTAAATTGATGCACCCCTATAGAAAGCAGTATGAAGATTCTTTTAAAAAATAAGAATAGAACTACCACATAATCTAGCTATTCCACTTCTGAATATTTACCTGAAAAATACAAAAACAAAACCAATTGGAAAAGATACATGCACTCCTATGATTATTGCAGCATTATTTACAAAAGCCAAAGTAAAGAAACAACCTGTCAATCGATGGATGAGAGTATAAAGAAGATGTGGTAAACAAACAAACAAATAAATAAATAAATAATCCATGGAACGCTACTAAGCCACAAAAGAGAGTGAAATCACACTGCCATTTGGGTGGGCAAAATGGGTGAAGGGGGTCAATTTTACGGTGATGAATGGTTAACTAGACTTCTGGTGGTAGCCACTTTGTAGTGTTTACAGATGTCGAATTATAATGTTGTACACCTGAAACTTATTTAAAGTTATATACCAATTTTACCTCAATAAAATATTTTTAATTAAAAAAGTGAATATGAAACGAAAAGCAAGAATGTGTCCCCTCAAGCAAAAGACAAAGACAATATGTCTAAATTGTGTCTGCCACAGCCAAAATACATTACTTCTCCCAAATGTTCTACTTCTCCCAATACTAACTTCTCCTTCCCCAAAATGAGTTAAACATGACAAAAAGAAATGTTGTCATGTAACATATATATAATTGGTTATCTACATGTGCAAAGAGATGGACATTTTGAGTTCCCTAATGTGTGTGTTCTCATCTGAAGCTGAACAAGGTGAAACTCTGCCTTCTTGTTTCAACTCTCATACTGTAAACAAGTGTCCATTTCATGATCTGCTCAGTATCATGTTTTCACATTTGGGGGCTTTTCCTTGATAATTTTGCTATTTCAAATGACCCCCAAGCACAGTGCTCAAGTGCTGTTTACTGTTCTTAAGTGTAAGAAGGCTGTGATGTGCCTTATAGTGTGTTAGATAAGCTCTGTTTTGTCATAAATTATAGTGCTGTTGGCCATGAATTCAATATTAATGAATAAACAATGTATATTAAATGAGGCATCTTTAACAGAAACACACTCAAAATAAGGTTTGTACTCATCAGATGATGGATATATTGTGACTGGAGGCTCACAGGAACCTAACCCTATGTTTCTCCTGGGGCGATGGCTCAGAATTGACTAATTCAGTGCTCATAGCAACATAATATTATAGACTATAACTACTGTAAATAATGAGGACATACATATGACAAAGGTACTTTTTTATGATATATTTAACTTGAAAATATTTTCTTCCAGGCTATGATTATCTTTCCATGTTCTTATCAATGTCTTTCAAAGAACAAAATGTCTTCATTTTTATAAAGTCCAATTTACATTTTTTTCTTTTATGGATTATGTTTTTGGTGTATTATCTAAGAAATCTTCGCCTAACCTATTTCACTTTCTCCTCTGTTTAGTTTAAAAGTTTAACAAATCGGTTTTATGCTTAGATCCATGATCAATTTGGAGTAAATTTTTGCATACAGTTCAAGGGATTAGTCAAAGTTCACTACATATGGATATATATTTGCTGAAATAATACTTTTTTGGAAAAGACTATCCTTTCTCCATAGAATTGCCTTTGCAACTTTGTCACACATCATTTGACCATATATATGCAGGTCTATTTTTGGACTCTATTCAGTTCCACTGATGTATTTGTCTAACTTAATTCTATCCTGTTTGTTTTAACTTACTAAGTCTTGAAGTCAGGTGATATAACCACTCCAACTATTTTTTTTTTACAAAGGTCATTTTGTTATTCTAGCTCCTTTGCCTCTCTATAGGCATTTTAGGATCTGCTTGTCAATTTCTAGGGGAAAAAATGCCTGCTGGCAGTTTGATTGGAATTGAGTTGAATCCGTAGATCAATTTGTATAGAATTGACATATTAACTATACCCATGTTATCCTATCCATTAACACGGTACATCTCTCTATTTATGTCACCTTTCGTTTACCCAGCAATATTTTGTAGTTTTCAGGATAAAATTCTTTCATATCTTTTGTCACATGTACCCCTAAGAATTTCCTGGTTATCATGCCATCTCAAATGATGCTGCATTTTTTTGAATATTTTGATATCCAGTTACTCATTTTCTATGTATTAATCTTTTATCCTGGAACTGTGCTAAAATCACTTTCCAATTTTCAATATAAATTAGTGTCAAAGGGGCTTCCGGGAAGATGACGGAAGAGTAAGACGCGGAGATCACCTTCCTCCCCACAGATACACCAGAAATACATCTACACGAGGAACAACTCTTACAGAACACCTACTGAACGCTGGCAGAAGACCTCAGACCTCCCAAAAGGCAAGAAACCCCCCACGTACCTGGGTAGAGCAAAAGAAAAAAGAATAAACAGAGACAAAAGAATAGGGACGGGACCTGCACCAGTGGGAGGGAGCTGTGAAGGAGGAAAGGTTTCCACACACTAGAAGCCCCTTCACGGGTGGAGACTGCAGGTGGCGAAGGGGGAAAGCTTCGGGGCCGCGGAGGAGAGCTCAGCAAAAGGGGTGCGGAAGGCAAAGCGGAGAGATTCCCGCACAGAGGATCAGGGCTGACCGGCACTCACCAGCTCGAGAGGCTTGTCTGCTCAACCGCTGGGGCGGGTGGGGCAGAGAATTGAGGCTCAGGCTTCGGTCGGAGCGCTGGGAGAGGACTGGGGCTGGCGGCCTGAACACAGCCTGCAGGGGGTTGGTGCACCACGGCTAGCCGGGAGGGAGTCCGGGGAAAAGTCTGCACCTGCCGAAGAAGCAAGAGACTTTTTCTTCCCTCTTTGTTTCCTGGTGCGCGAGGAGAGGGGATTAAGAGCGCTGCTTGAAGGAGCTCCAGGGACGGGCGCGAGCCACGGCTAAAAGCGCGGACCCCAGAGACGGGCATAAGATGCTAAGGCTGTTGCTGCCGCCACCAAGAAGCCTGTGTCCGAGCACAGGTCACTATCCACACCCCCCTTCCAGGGAGTCTGTGCAGCCCGCTACTGCCAGGGTCCCGGGATCCAGGGACAACTCCCCTGGGAGAACGCACGGTGTGCCTTAGGCTGGTGCAACGTCACGCGGCCTCTGCCGCCACAGACCCGCCCCGCACTCCGTGCCCCTCCCTCCCCGCGGCCTGAGTGAGCCAGAGCCCCTGAATCAGCGGCTCCTTTAACCCCGTCCTGTCTGAGCGAAGAATAGATGCCCTCCAGCGACCTACACGGCAGAGGCGGGGCCAAATACAAAGCTGAGCCCCTGGGAGCTGTGAGAACAAAGAAGAGAAAGGGAAATCTTTCCAGCAGCCTCAGAGGCAGCGGATTAAAGCTCCACAATCAACTTGATGTACCCTGCACTGTGGAATACCTGAATAGACAACGAATCATCCCAAATTGAGGAGGTGGACTTTAAGAGCAAGATTTATGATTTTTTCCCCTTTTCCTCTTTTTGTGACTGTGTATGTGTATGCTTCTGTGTGAGATTTTGTCTGTATAGCTTTGCTTCCACCATTTGTCCTAGGGTTCTATCCATCCGTTTTTTGGTTTGTTTGTTTTGTTTTTCTTAATAATTATTTTTTTATTTTAATAACTTTATTATATTTTATCTTACTTTATTTTATTTTACTTTATCTTCGTTTTCTTTTTTTACTTCCTTCCCTCCTTCCTTCCTCCCTCCCTCCCTCCCTTCTTTCTTTCTTTCATTCTTTCTTTCTTTCTACTTCTACTAATTCTTTATTTCTACTTTTTATCCCTTTTATTCTGAGCCGTGTGGATGAAAGGCTCTTGGTGCTGCAGTCAGGAGTCAGTGCTGTGCCTCTGAGGTGGGAGAGCCAGCTTCAGGACTCCGGTCCACAAGAGACCTCCCAGCTCCACAAATATCAAATGGTGAAAATTTCCCAGAGATCTCCATCTCAACACCAGCACCCAGCTTCACTCAACGACCAGCAAGCTACAGTGCAGGACATCCTATGCAAAACAACTAGCAAGACAGGAACACAACCCCACACATTAGCAGAGAGGCTGCCTAAAATCATAATAAGTCCACAGACACCCCAAAACACACCACCAGACGTGGACCTGCCCACCAGAAAGATAAGATCCAGCCTCATCCACCAGAACACAGGCACTAGTCCCCTCCACCAGGAAGACTACACAACCCACTGAACCAACCTTAGCCACTGGGCACAGACACCAAAAACAACGGGAACTACAAACCTGCAGCCTGCGAAAAGGAGACCCCAAACACAGTAAGATAAGCAAAATGAGAAGACAGAAAATCACACAGCAGATGAAGGAGCAAGATAAAACCCACCAGACCTAACGAATGAAGATGAAATAGGCAGTCTACCTGAAAAACAATTCAGAATAATGATAGTACAGATGATACAAAATCTTGGAAATAGAATGGACAAAATGCAAGAAACATTTAACAAGGACCTAGAAGAACTAAAGATGAAACAAACAATGATGAACAACACAATAAATGAAATTAAAAATACTCTACATGGGATCAATAGCAGAATAACTGAGGCAGAAGAACGGATCAGTGACCTGGAAGATAAAATAATGGAAATAACTACTGCAGAGCAGAATAAAGAAAAAAGAATGGAAAGAACTGAAGACAGTCTCAGAGACCTCTGGGACAACCTTAAACACACCAACATTCGAATTATAGAGGTTCCAGAAGAAGAAGAGAAAAGAAAGGGACTGAAAAAATATTTGAAGACACTATCGTTGAAAACTTCCCTAATATGGGAAAGGAAATAGTTAACTAAGTCCAGGAAGCACAGAGAGTCCCATACAGGATAAATCCAAGGAGAAATACGCCAAGACACATATTAATCAAACCATCAAAAATTAAATACAAAGAAAACATATTATAAGCATCAAGGGAAAAACAACAAATAACAAACAAGGGAATCCCCATAAGGCTAACAGCTGATCTTTCAGCAGAAACTCTGCAAGCCAGAAGGGAATGACAGGACATATTTAAAGTGATGAAGGAGAAAAACCTGCAACCAAGATAACTCTATCCAGCGCGGATCTCATTCAGATTTGATGGAGAAATTAAAACCTTTACAGACAAGCAAAAGCTGAGAGAGTTCAGCACCACCAAACCAGCTTTACAACAACTGCTAAAGGAACTTCTCTAGGCAAGAAACACAAGAGAAGGAAAAGACCTACAGCAACAAACCCAAAACAATTAAGAAAATGGGAATAGGAACATACATATTGATAATTACCTTAAATGTAAATGGACTAAATGCTCCCACCAAAAGACACAGATTGGCTGAATGGCTACAAAAACAAGACCCATATATTTGCTGTCTACAAGAGACCCACTTCAGACCTAGAGACACATACAGACTGAAAGTGAGGGGATGGAAAAAGATATTTCATGCAAATGGAAACCAAAAGAAAGCTAGAGTAGCAATTCTCATATCAGACAAAATAGACTTTAAAATAAAAACTATTAGAAGAGACAAAGAAGGACACTATGTAATGATCAAGGGATCAATCCAAGAAGAAGATATAACAATTGTAAATATTTATGCACCCAACATAGGAGCACCTCAATATATAAGGCAAATACTAACAGGCATAAAAGGGGAAATCGACAGTAACACAGTCATAGTAGGGGACTTTAACACCCCACTTTCACCAATGGACAGATCATCCAAAATGAAAATAAATAAGAAAACACAAGCTTTAAATGATACATTAAACAAGATGGAGTTAATTGATATTTATAGGACATTCCATCCATAAACAACAGAATGCGCATTTTTCTCAAGTGCTAATGGAACATTCTCCAGGATAGATCATATCTTGTGTCACAAGTCAAGCCTTGGTAAATTTATGAAAATTGAAATTGTATCAAGTATCTTTTCCGACCACAACGCTATGAGACTAGATATCAGTTACAGGAAAAGATCTGTAAAAAATAAAAACACATGGAGGCTAAACAATACACTACGTAATAAGGAAGTGATCACTGAAGAAATCAAAGAGGAAATTAAAAAGTACCTAGAAACAAATGACAATGGAGACACGACGACACAAAATCTATGGGATGCAGCAAAAGCAGTTCTAAGAGGGAAGTTTATAGCAATACAATCCTACCTTAAGCAAAAAGAAACAGCTCGAATAAACAACCTAACCTTGCACCTAAAGCAATTAGAGAAAGAAGAACAAAAAAAACCCCAAAGTTAGCAGAAGGAAAGAAATCATAAAAATCAGATCAGAAATAAATGAAAAAGAAATGAAGGAAACGATAGCAAATATCAATAAAACTAAAAGCTGGTCCTTTGAGAAGATAAATAAAATTGATAAACCATTAGCCAGACTCATCAACAAAAAAAGAGAGAAGACTCAAATCAATAGAATTAGAAATGAAAAAGGAGAAGTAACAACTGACACTGCAGAAATACAAAAGATCATGAGAGATTACTACAAGCAACTCTATGCCAATAAAATGGACAACCTGGAAGAAATGGACAAATTCTTAGAAAAGCACAACCTGCCAAGACTGAATCAGGAAGAGATAGAAAATATGAACAGACCAATCACAAGCACTGAAATCGAAACTGTGATTAAAAATCTTCCAACAAGCAAAAGTCCAGGACCAGATGGCTTCACAGGCGAATTTTATCAAACATTTAGAGAAGAGATAACACCTATCCTTCTCAAACGCTTCCAAAATATAGCAGAGGGAGGAACACTCCCAAACTCATTCTTCAAGGCCACCATCACCTTGATACCAAAACCAGACAAGGATGTCACAAAGAAAGAAAACTACAGGCCAATATCACAGATGAACATAGATGCAAAAATCCTCAACAAAATACTAGCAAACAGAATCCAACAGCTCATTAAAAGGATCATACACCATGATCAAGTGGGGTTTATTCCAGGAATGCAAGGATTCTTCAATATATGCAAATCAATCAATGTGATACACCGTATTAACAAACTGAAGGAGAAAAACCATACGATCATCTCAATAGATGGAGAGAAAGCTTTCGACAAAATTCAACACCCATTTATGGTAAAAACCCTGCAGAAAGTAGGCAAAGAGGGAACTTTCCTCAACATAATAAAGACCATATATGACAAACCAACAGCCAACATCATCCTCAATGGTGAAAAACAGAAAGCATTTCCACTAAGATCAGGAACAAGACAAGGTTGCCCACTCTCACCACTGTTATTCAACATAGTTTTGGAAGTTTTAGCCACAGCAATCAGAGGAAAAAAAGGAAATAAAAAGAATCCAAATTGGAAAAGAAGAAGTAAAGCTTTCACTGTTTGCAGATGACATGATACTATACATAGAGAATCCTGAAGATGCCACCAGAAAAGCTAATCAATGAATTTGGTAAAGTAGCAGGATACAAAATTAATGCACAGAAATCTCTGGCATTCCTATACACTAATGATGAAAAATCTGAAAGTGAAATCAAGAAAACACTCCCATTTACCATTGCAACAAAAAGAATAAAATATCCAGGAATAAACCTACCTAAGGAGACAAAAGACCTGTATGCAGAAAATTATGAGACACTGATGAAAGAAATTAAAGATGGTACAAATAGATGGAGAGATATACCATGTTCTTGGATTGGAAGACTCAACATTGTGAAAATGACTCTACTACCCAAAGCAATCTACAGATTCAATGCAAACCCTATCAAACTACTACTGGCATTTTTCACAGAACTAGAACTAAAAATTTCACAATTTGTATGGAAACACAAAAGACCCCGAATAGCCAAAGCAATCTTGAGGACGTAAAACGGAGCTGGAGGAATCAGGCTCCCTGACTTCAGACTATACTACAAAGCTACAGTAATCAAGACAGTATGGTACTGGCATAACAACAGAAAGATAGATCAATGGAACAGGATAGAAAGCCCAGAGATAAACCCACGCACATATGGTCACCTTATCTTTGATAAAGGAGGCAGGAATGTACAGTGGAGAAAGGACAGCCTCTTCAATAGGTGGTGCTGGGAAAACTGGATAGGTACATGTAAAAGTATGAGATTAGATCACTCCCTAACACCATACACAAAAATAAACTCAAAATGGATAAAAGACCTAAATGTAAGGCCAGAAAGTATCAAACTCTTAGAGGAAAACATAGGCAGGACACTCTATGACATAAATCACAGCAAGATCCTTTCTGACCCACCTCCCAGAGAAATGGAAATAAAAACAAAAATAAACAAATGGGACCTAATGAAACTTCAAAGCTTTTATACAGCAAAGGAAACCATAAACAAGACCAAAAGACAACCCTCAGAATGGGAGAAAATATTTGCAAATGAAGCAACTGACAAAGGATTCATCTCCAAAATTTATAAGCAGCTCATGCAGCTCAATACCAAAAAAAACAAACAACCCAGTCCAAAAATGGGCAGAAGACCTAAATAGACATTTCTCCCAAGAAGATATACAGATTGCCAACAAACACATGAAAGGATGCTCAACATCACTAATCATTAGAGAAATGCAAATCAAAACTACAATGAGATGTCATCTCACACCAGTCAGAATGGCCATCATCAAAAAATCCAGAAACAATAAGTGCTGGAGAGGGTGTGGAGGAAAGGGAACCCTCTTGCACTGTTGGTGGGAATGTAAATTGATACAGCCACTGTGGAGAACAGTATGGAGGTTCCTTAAAAACCTACAAATAGAACTACCATATGACCCAGCAATCCCACTACTGGGCATATACCCTGAGGAAACCATAATTCAAAAAGAGTCATGTACCAAAATGTTCATTGCAGCTCTATTTACAATAGCCCAGAGATGGAAACAACTTAATTGTCCATCATCGGATGAATGGATAAAGAAGATGTGGCACATATATACAATGGAATATTACTCAGCCATAAAAAGAAACGAAATTGAGCTATTTTTAATGAGGTGGATAGACCTAGAGTCTGTCATACAGAGTGAAGTCAGAAAGAGAAAGACAAATACCGTATGCTAACACATATATATGGAATTTAAGGAAAAAAAATGTCATGAAGAACCTAGGGGTAAGACAGGAATAAAGACACAGACCTAGTAGAGAATGGACCTGATGATATGGGGAGGGGGAAGGGTAAGCTGTGACAAAGCGAGAGAGAGGCATGGACATATATACACTACCGAACGTAAGGTAGATAGCTAGTGGGAAGCAGCCGCATAGCACAGGGAGATCAGCTGGGTGCTTTGTGACCGCCTGGAGGGGTGGGATAGGGAGGGTGTGAGGGAGGGAGACGCAAGAGGGAAGAGATATGGGAACATATGTATATGTATAACTGATTCACTTTGTTATAAAGCAGAAACTAACACACCATTGTAAAGCAATTATACTCCAAAAAAGATGTTAAAAAAAAAAAAGAAAGAAAAAAAAATAGTGTCAAAGGAGGAATTCTAAATGATACCAATATGCAAAAATTCAGAGTGACTACAATGTACACATTGAAGCAGCACAAATGCAGTGTCTTGACAATACACACATTGTCAGAGGATGAGAAAAGACAGTGAGTTTACAAAGAGATTTGTTAACAAAATACAAAGAGAAACATACTTTCATATGATGGCTGAATACATGATGAAGTGAGTCATATGATGATTGAGTACAACATTTTTTTTCCAAATTGTGATAGTTCATTAATAGTTATTAATGAACAAATTAACCCAGATTGTATATTCAAGTCAAAATCAATAATATCCACCCTCAAACACTGATCTATTTACATGATAAGCTTTGTTGTCAATCAAAATCTAGGTCTTGCAAACTTAGAAAGAGAGGAATGTCAGACAAGAGGTAGCAAAATTTCAGAAGTTGCTACCTTAAATAGGGCTACCGAGAGATATAAAATCAGACAGAAAAGGAGGAATTGGAGAGGGACAGCAAGACAGAGATACAGAAAGACAGAAAAAGTTCCACTCTGACTAATTGATCTTGGGGGGCAAGGGCAGGATCAAAGCTTCCAATATATTAAGCCTGAAGTAATAATGGTCCCTGAGTTATATACATATTTTTCCAGGTCATCTATTATCACATAGTTTCACAGAATCATCACCTATAAGAAGGGAGGAATCTATTTTCCATTCACCTCTGTGAGAGGAAAATATATAATCCCCTACTTTTCAACCTTTATTTGTGGCTTTACTAGCTAAAATAGCATTTGACGTTATTTGAGCTTGAGCACTTTACAATATAGACAAGAGGAGAATACAGTTCTAGGATTTCCCTAGGCAATCTGGATACAAATCAACTAAGTCATTTTTTAAAGTTAATTAAAAATAAAGAAATCCACAAGATGAAAGACATCACTTAAAATTGGTTAGGGCTACAGAACAATAAAATAAGATGGACTGAGTAATTTTCTGTATTTAGGAACATCATTTTTTCTTTATAGACATATATTTTAGTTCTTCCCACTTTTAAAAAGTTCAAGGTTTTGTTTTTTTATGTGAATTTTAAACTTGTTTACATGCTTACTTATTTATTTAATAGAAATCTGATCAATTCTATATGTGTAAATAGTTGTCCACTCCAATTTCTTTCCTTCAAATTTAGAATCAGTCTTTATATATTCAGATATTCTTCAGCATGGTAGGTAGGGTACAGTTTTATAAATTAAATTAGAGCTTCTTGATCCTTGTTGCATATCAAATCTCTAAGTGCCTTTCAAAATATGCTCATGTCCAGGCCTCATTCTTGATCAATTGTTATAAAATATCTGGGGGAAGAGTTTGGACATAAGTATTTTGGAAAAAAATTTGAGTTGTTTTTTATGTGCAATGATTAATGTAATCATGTAAATCTTCAAGGCCAACACCACCTATATGCATTGTCATCCATGACAAAGTACTTTTTGGCTTATGCATACCCTTATATCTTGGCTTAAATAACAGATATAACGAAGCTTGCCTCAACAGGTGTCCTATAATGAAATCCAAATACTGCTAGAAAAATAGTAGAATGCAGAGACCTGACATGATGAAAACTGGGATGATATGTCTGAGAATCTTGAACCCAGGAGTCTCTTTTTAACCCGTGGAATACTTTTCCACTTGCTAGAGGAGAACAGCCTCCTTTTTCCTAGAAAATAAGTAAAGACCGCACATGAGTCGAACACCTTACCAAAAGATGCTTGTTATTTTCTTAAACCACCCTAGCTCCCTTCAGAGCTTCCAGGCAATATTTAGCATTACAGCAGAGCAGGAAAATGATTTCCCTACTAGGGGAAAAAAAAAACAGTTTAGTCAACAAATTATTGCATGTTTTTGTTAATATATATGCAGTCAGAAACTAGGAGGAAATGAGAAGATAATAAGACTGAGTAGTGGAGAGATTATAGACATGGTAATACTGTTTTATATCTCAGAATTTAACCTGAAGTTGAGCTTAACACAATGTAAGAAAGGCTTCTTCAAGCTTAAAGATGATGGTAATGTGCAGTAAATGACATGAGATGGTAGATCTGCTTTGGCAGAGAATTGAGGAAGGTGTCAGAAGGGTCAAGATGGTGGGTAAATTAAAATAAATGTGTTACACAAGAACAGAAAATCCACCATGGGACTATGATCACCAGAAGGGCCCCAAACGTGTTTCCTTCACTAAGGCAGTAAAGAGTGCACCAGTGAAAGAGGCATAGTCATCGCTGAGAAACCCAGTGCAGCTTGTCTTTTCATACTAGGGTTGACAGTTGATGGTACTGCCACATTACTGGGTCCTTAATGTGAATAAGGATGATAGATTCTTGGAATAGTTAGAGGCCCAGTGTAAAAGGCATGTAAATATCAGAGGCAACATGGCTATAACTACCATAACAGGAAACAAAGCCAGAATAGTTCTTTGGCTGAAGACTTCTTTGGTATTTACTAATAAAACATCATGTTCCTAGATGTGAGATAGATGGGAAGCAGAATACAATATTTCATGATTTATATAACAAAGAAAATCAAGAGTTGGCAAGCAAAAGTTTGATGTTATCCAAATAAAATATGAAAACCATTCATCTAGCTTCCAGATCTGAGTCACTTCTCATACTCAGTGCTCATCAATTGAAAGGAGTCTAGAATCTCTTGAGAAAGGATTCTGTAAAGCTGTGGCAAATATAAACAATAGCACATTCAGTCTTTATTTTCAAAGGGACTGGTAGTAATTGCATGCAGGAGAAGAAGAATACCAAGATCTTTTGAGGTCTACTGAATACAATAGACTGACTGATAGTAAGAGAACTGAAATGTCATTATAGTCTTCAGGTTAGAGTGTGGCTTATGGAGACAGATAATAAATGGAATTCTGACCTTACAATATTACTAATTGGTCTGTGGACCTATACTGTGGACATTTTTCTGGTTCCTGGATTCAAAATTGGGAGAGATATACTTACTGGATGACATATACCCCAGGTTAGTCCTCAGGTATGGTACTAGAAATGGTCAAAGGAAGTCCATAAAACTTGCCCTTGCTCAGGAAAAATATTGTCACAAACTATATGGTATCCAGATGGAATTGCAGATATATACTGAAATTCTAAAGATTTATAGGTTTCTGGGGTAGTGATCCCCTTCACACACTCTTTCAATACAACTGTACCTCTGCTGCAAAATGAGCTGGACTGAGGAGAATGACAATAGCCCACCATAAACTTGACCATGAGGTAGCTCTAATCACAGCTGTTGAGTGGATATGTCATTTTTTTTGGATCAAAACAACACAGTCTCTGATACTTGACATGTGACCAATAATCGGGTGTATGTGCTCTGTTTAATCCCCATGAACAACAACAACAAAAATAATCAAAGAAGTTTGCATTTACCTTCACATGGGAAGGAGAGCAATATACATTCACTGACCACCGCAAACCCATGTGGGCTTATCTGCTCTCGTGCTCAGTATACTCTCAAAGACATTAATTATCTTGGTATGTTATACCTGTTATTAGACTTTAAAGCACTTAGTTCCTTTAATAAAATTTAAAAATATTTTAATGATTTCTTAGCCCAACTGTTGTCCTTTGAGAATTTACAACATAAAGCATACGTATTTCTACAAAGACAAATGAATAACAGAGCATAACTATCTTCTAAGCATAACCGTACTCAACATTTCCTCATCGTCTTACTCATTACCATCCTAGCGCAAACCACTTTCCTCTCTTCCCCAGATGAATAAAATACCTCCAACTAATCTAAACATTTGAAGTCAAACTTTCAGACAGGTGCCAGAGTGATCTTTGCAAAAGGAAAATTAAAATACAACATTCAGGACCTCCCTGGTGGTGCAGTGGTTAAGAATCTGCCTGCCAATGCAAGGGACACGGGTTCGAGCCCTGGTCCGGGAAGATCCCACACGCTGCGCAGAGCAACTAAGCCCGTGTGTCACAACTACTGAGCCTGTGCTCTAGAGCCCGCAAGCCACAACTACTGAGCCCGCAAGCCTAGAGCCCGTGCTCTGCAACAAGAGAAGCCACTGCAATGAGAAGACTGCTCATCGCAAGGAAGAATAGCCCCGCTTGCCGCAACTAGAGAAAGCCCGCGGGCAGCAATGAAGACACAATACAGCCAAAATAAATAAATAAATTAAATTAAATTAAATACAGCATTCATCTACTCAAAACCTTCAATCATTCTCCATCCTCCTTAGAATAAAATTTAAATAATTCACCATGGTCCTGATGTCCACCTTCACTGAACTCTTCTACTACTTCCTACTTCTCTAACTTATCTCTTACTACTCTCTCCTGATTTAGCCTTATTTAGCCACGTTCTTAATTCTTTCAAAAATAAATCAAACTTGTTCCAATCTCAGGGGTATTGTGCTTACTGTTCTCCTTGCCTGGAAATTTTTGCCCTAGATTTTTCATGACTTATTCAATTATTTTTTTCAGGCCCCTGTTCATATGTCATCTCCACAAATAGACCCTTCCTGGCCCTATCTATATTATCCACAACCTTTTCTTTTCATATATTCCATCACTTTTTATCCTCTTACCCTGCTGTTGAAGTGATATATACATATATATATATATATATAATATTTGTTTATTTTAAAAGAATATAATCCACCTTCTAGAATATGAGTTCCATGAAGGTATGAAGGTATTGTTGATTTTGCAGTTCATCACTGTATCTCTAGGGCCCAAGGTAATGCCTAGAGCAAAGTAGGTGCTCAATAAACATTTTTTTGAATAAATAAAAGAATTAAGGTTATTCTGTAACAAAGTGAACACAGTAGACTTAAAAACTTACATAGACTCATATTCAACATAAACTTAGACAAAAATAAACATGATCCATTTATGTTTCCCATGATATTTTGTTCTTGTCTACAAAAAATCCTTTGGCTAGTATGAAGATTAGGATTTCAGGATGGAAGTTACCCCTTTTCCCTTCTGAGATCCTTGTTGAGGAGGAAAAATACAAGAATTATTGATGTAACTTGGACCAAAGCATGAGTCATTAAAGAGCATTGTAAAATCTCTAACCTAGGACTCTGAGAAAAACTACATTGGAGAATATGGCTTGGTTAAGAGGCTAAGGTGGAGTTCTCATACCTATAGCTCTGACTCTATGTGTTGAGACCCACATTCCTAGGTGTTTTTTTTGTTTTGTTATTTATTTATTTGGCTGTGCCAGGTCTTACTTGCGGCACCTGGGATATTCGTTGCTGCGTGCAGGATCTTTAGTTGCATCGTGTGGGATCTTTAGTTGTGTCAGGCAGGCTCTTAGTTGCAGCATGCAGAATCTAGTTCCCTGACCAAGGATCAAACCCAGGCCTCGTTCATTGGGAGCATGGAGTCTTAACCCCTGGACCACCAGGGAAATCCCCGTAACTGTTTTTAAATGATCATTGTGTTGCTAGAGCAAAGTTGATACACACACCTCACGTACCCAATAACCAGCGTATTGAAGGAGACTGTCAGTTTCTGCCAAAGTAAGCCATGTCAATTTCAAACATTTCATTCTCTCTTCAAACATGTAACATACCCCAACTCCAAACTTACTTTCAGAAGATGACTTCACTTCTTAAGTTATAGAGAAATAGAATCCATATGACAGAAACTCTCTCAAAATCTTTTACCAGGTCTGTAACTTTCCCCATATCTATATACATTTTCTACGCCTACCTCCTTCTTAAAGTAGACAAAGTGTTCTTTCTCAAGTAAATGACTCAGGTTGTGATTTGACTCTCTCTCCATTTGGTTTCCCAAAGAGACATACTTCACCATTTAACTGGTCTGTGTTTTATATAATATTTTCAGTCATTTCCGCTAGATCTTTCCCAAATTCAATATGTTCAATTCTATTCAATATTTTAAAAAATAAATTATTTTACTCACATATTCCTTCTTACAAACTCCATTCCATCTTTTTTTTTTCCTGCTTAACAGTCAAGCTCCTAAACAATTAATTTTATTCACTGTCTCTATTTCCTTCTCCTTATTCCTCCACATACTCTAATCTGGTTTAAACTCCTTTCCCTCCATCAAAGGAGATCTTGTTAAAGGAACTGAACCCTATAGACTTCTGTCAGTCCTAAATCTCAGAAAACTCACCACTGGTTTTCCTCTCTCTTCTGCTTACAGCAGCCATCTTTTATTTTTCTTCTGTAATACCAGTTGTCTTGATTTTTCTCCATTCTGGATCTTTCTTCTTCATCTTCTTTTCAGGCTCATCTTTCTCTACCTAATCAATAAATATTGCAGCTTCTCAGGTCTCAGTACTAGGCCATCATCTCATGCTCCAGTCTTTCTCCCATATGATTTCAGCTACCCTCATGATTTCAATTGTCCTGTTTAATGGTAACTCCGAAATGTATACCTCTAGCACGGAGTTGTTCTCTAAGTTCCATATACCTATATCCAGCTGCTTATTCAACACCTCCACTGTGGTAAGATGCTTAACTAAACATGTTCAAAACCAAAGCCATAATATTTTTACCCCCAAAATCAAATCCACTACTACAGTTTTCTTTCAGTAAATCACCGTAACTACTATTCAGCAAGCCAAATATCTAGCAGCGCATCTCAGTCTATCTCATTCCCCGTAGAAGTCTGGTCAATTTTACCTCCAAATTACTCTCAAGTCTGTACTCATCTATTTCCACTGCTCTTACCCTAATTGAAGTCACCCACACACCTCTCACCCAGAAAACTGCAGAAACCTCTTAACTCATCTCCCCACATCCATTTTTTCCTCCTTTCAATTTGTTTTTCATGTTGCACCCAAGCGATCTTTTCAAAATAAAAACCTAACCATGTTTCTCATTACTAAAACCTGTTTTCAAAGACTTCCTCTTACTCTTAGGGTAAAAATCAAAGTACTTAACATCCCCTCTACCTACTTCTGTAACTTCATCTTGTGCCTATAAGCCCCTTGCCGTTTATGTTTCAAAACCTCAGGCTTTCTACTTTTCAAGTGCACCATTATCCCTGTTGTTTCACAGATATCTCCTCCCACTTCACCTAGTCAGCTTCAACTCATCCTTTCTACTTATATCACTTGTCCCTTCTCAGGAAAGCCTACTCTGGTACTAGCACCCTATATCAGGCATAGTATATGGTAAGCACTCAATAGATATTTGTTGCATAAATATATAAATAATACATAGACATACCAGATAACAGGAAACAAAACTATCTGCCAAACCTGAGGCAGAAATGAAAGAAAAAAAGCAAGGTGACATTTCCTGAAAACGCTTAGGTACAAGGATCCCACCATTAACACAGTAGTCCAATAAAAATCAGTCTCGGACCAATTACATACTGCTCTCTCAGAGAGGATTAAGTATGAGCTTGGAGCTAAATTTTTGCAGTTTCCTTCTTTTTTAGGATGAGGTAAATTTTTGAGTGGAATGCACATTCTTCTCTTTAATAATAACTATTATGATGACAATTCTCATCTGTTAGGGTGTTCTTGCCTGAAAGTTACCCCCAAAACCCAACTAAAATAGTCTAAAATGTAGAAATAATTATTTCACAAAGCAAAAATTAGGGAATTTTCACAGTTAATATAGTGGTTTTGAAATATCATCGAGCCCTGGAATTGTTCTATCTTTCATTCGGTCCTATTCAGGGAGTTAGCTTTTTGCCTCATGAGATGGCACCAGGAAAAACAAGACAAATATATTTATACAATAATATTAAAGGTTGAAAAAAGAAAACTCTTGCTTTTTGCTCTTACTTAAGGAGCAAGAAAGAACTTTTCAAGAAATCCCTCCACCACTTAGCAGACAACCCCCTCAGGCTTACTGATCAAAATCATGTCGCGAGTCCATTGCTGAACCAATCTCCAGAGAGAGAACAGGATCATTACAATTGGCTAGGACTAATAGAGCTTCACTCCTAGGGCTGGAGAAAGGTCCTGAAGCACATGGCCTGCTGTCAACTGAGCAAAATGAACACTCTCTTATCCAGGAAGGGGGAGATTGACAGCGAACTCTGCCGGCCCCCCTGTCATTTAGTGAGGAACCCCTATGAACCCGTTATTCTACTGCATTTAATGTACATCTTTTATAATCCTAACAACAACCCAACAAGACTGGTATGATTTTTACAGATGAAGATATTGAGACTTAAAGGTTGAGCTCTAGTACACTAGGTTATATTATTAATGATGTGGGCAAGATTTAAATGCAGGCCTGACTGACTTACAAATCTGTTGTAAGGAACAGCACGATGATGATTACTCACATGTCTGCTGAAAGCATATTATCTACACATCGAGATTCCAATAATAAAATTCTACTTGCTGTTCACTAAAATATTCTATTTCAAATACTCCATGTTTACTATTCAATAATCAATGTCTCCTAAAGTTTCTGACACAAAGATAGGTGCTCATAAATATATGTTAAATTTTTATATTAGACATATAAAACTAGGTTGTTTACTTTAAAACTTAGGCAAATTACTTAACCTCTCTGTGTCTTAGTGTCCTTATCTATAAAAAGGTTTAATAATAGTAGCTTCCAGTTCATAGGTTTATTGTGAAAAATAAAGGAGCCTGGTACAGAGTAAGTGCTCAATGTACATTAACTAATATCATTCCCAATTCAAAACTGATGCCTAATCAGTATTAACAATAGAAAAAAACAATTAAAACAAAATAAAACCAGAATTACCTCTTTTTTTTTTACTTTGATGACTTTTCAAATGTGTTCTTTGAGATATGTAACCAATTTTTATTTATAACAACCTTTTATAGGTTTAATATAATAGTGACATTTAAATGGCCCATAGTCTTTTTCCAGGTTTATTGAGATATTATTGACACATAGCGTAAGTAAATTTAAGATGTGAAGTGTGATGTGATGCATGTATATATGGCAAAATGATTACCACAATAAGGTTAACACCTCTATCTCCTCACATAATTACCATTTTGTGTGTGTGTGTGTATGTGTGTGTGTGGCGATAACATTTAAGTTCTACTCTCTTAAGTTTCAAGTATATAATACAGTACTGTTAATTATAGTCACCATGTTGTAATTAGATCCCCAGAAATAACTGGAAGTTTGTACCGTTCCACCAACATCTTTCCATTTCCACCCCACACCAAGCCCCTAGCAACCACTATTCTACCCTCTATTTATTTGTGATTTCCGCTTTTTAGATTCTGCATATAAGTGATATCATACAGTATTTGTCTTTCTCTGTATTATTTCAGTTCCCATAATACCCTCAAGGTCGATCCATGATGTCACGAAAGGCAGGACTTCCTTCTTTTTGATGGCTGAATGATATTCACATTTTCTCTATCCTTTTAGGTGACATGTCGGTAGTTTCCCTATCTTGGCTATTGTGAATAATGTTGCACTGAACATGGGGTCGCAGACGTCTCTTCAAGATAGTGTTTTCATTTCCTTCAGCTATATGCTCAGAAGTGGACTTGGTGGACTATATGGCAGGAGTCAGCCTGGTGCTGGGCAGCCAGCTCTGGGGCTCAGGGTAATGTCTGGCACTCACCTCACTCTTCCTCTCTGGATGGTATCTCTCTCCTCGCTGGCTGCTGGGGCTTGGGAGAGAGGTAACGTGAGTTGTGTGAATCTATCTTTCCTACCATCTTCATTGTATCCTTTCATACTTCTGTGCTTCCCCCAGGTGCTGTAATCCCTTGCCTGGAATCCTTGGCTCTGGTGAAGGTATTTTCTTGAGCCGATAGTTGCTCAAACTGATGTTTCTGGCAGGGGTGAGGGGAACTTTGGAGGGATGGGGACAGGTAAATGAGTGGTAGAAATTCCTACCCCACCAGTTTTTAGCCCACACTTTTAAATAGTCTTCGTTTTGAAAGCTGAGAACTAAGGTAGCAGCTAGAACACAAACTACTTCCCACTGCCTAACCAAACTCTAACACTTTATTCAATTCAAGATATATTCAATTTCAAAAGCTTTTTTTAATATGACAAGAATTTTGAAGTGAGATCTTGCTTTTCATCAAGCTTGTCTCTTCACCATGAAGTTTTAGCTTATTCATTCTAACTCCATATTCCTTTTAGTCTCGGTTTTCAACCTGTGAATTTGTCTTACTTTATCCAGTTCTGAGTGGGCAATAACCTGGTTTATCAGGTTTACCGAATTGAAAAATCAATAAAATACACAGTGGTAAATCTTCCCAGACAGGATAAATTCATAAACCATCATAGACTCTCTGCCCCATGAGACAACCCCAGCACAGGTCAGTAATAAGAACCACTTATACCTGAATGCAATAAAAACATTTTTACTGACCCTACACAGCTCAAGGCCCTTCTATTTCTTCCACTATAAGTAAGGGTAAAAACCCTAGTCAGATAAATTCATAGCAATTGAGAATTTCAACACATCTTAGAAATAATTTATTCCAGCCCTTTCATTTCATAGATAAGTAAACAGTATCCAAGAAATTAAGCCACTTGTTTAGTTCTGCCAAATAATTAGTGATAGAAATGGAATCAGACTGCAAGTCTCTCAGTTTCTGGGCAAGCACGTTTTACTTTTCTGGGTTTCCTCTCCACAAAAACCTCTTTTATAATAAATAAATAAATGACAAATTTGTTTTTTTTTTAATTTATACTTGCTTGTGTGTTTTTTCTTGACTTGTACATATATTTTTCATACATTCACAACAATTCCCTCACCACTGATAAAAAGCTTCACTTGCCATGGAATTATCTTATTAATTGCTCTTCAAATAACTCCTCTAAAATTGCTGTAAAGCCATTTCTGCTATGAGAAGGTGTATACCTCTGACTATAAAATAGTTGTTTTTATTCATTTATTTGACATTATTGGGAACTTACTCTATGCTACATGCTGCAATTGGTGCTTGGTATTCAGATAGAAACAGAGAAGTGGTGTTCACCCTTATAGTAATGTAGGTCAAGTGAGGGAAACAGATAGATACTAAAATAATTATCATAAAAATAAATACATGTAATAAAGAGTCTGACTCCATTTTTTTTTTTTTTTTTTTTTTTTTTTTTAGCGGTACGCAGGCCTCTCACAGTTGTGGCCTCTCCCGTTGCGGAGCACAGGCTCTGGACGCGCAGGCCCAGAGGCCATGGCTCATGGGCCCAGCCTCTCCTCGGCATGTGGAATCCTCCCGGACCGGGGCAGGAACCCATGTCCCCTGCATCAGCAGGCAGACTTCCTCTTCCCTTTATGTCCCACATCTGGGCAAGCAGATACGAAAGCTCCAGTATTTTCTCCTTTCTTTGGTGCCAGTGTGTGTGTGTGTGTGTGTGTGTGTGTGTTTGTGTATATATATATATATATACACACACACACACATATATATGTACATATATATGAACCAGTGAAAAATATATACATATATACATGTATATGACTCTGTAGAGGCATCTATATTATTTATATAGTATATACATGAAAAGTGTCAAAAAGAGAAATGGATTTTATTTTTAGCAACCACTCAATTATTATTCCAGAATGTTTACTGAGTACCTTTTATGTGCTAGAGACAGTACTAGATATTTGCAATTAAACAATAAACAAGACAGATGTTGTCCCTACGCTTACACCCTTTCCCACACATTTTCCCCAGATTTCCACTTGTATAAATTAGAAAACTCAAGTAGTTCTTTTGGAGTGTAGCTACCTTTTCATGGGTCACACTCTACCTCACCACCTAGGGCCTGTTGGGACTCGAGTCTAGTTATAGGTCTAGAAGCAAAGAGGGACGGTGAGGGTGGGTTCTGAGGAGAATCTGCATTGTCTTGGATGGCAACTGCCTCAGGGAGGCCATTACGTTCCCTCAGGCAATGAAGAATTAATCCCCTCAGACAGAGGTGGAAAGATGCAAACCACTGGGGTAGGGCTACCCCTTGCCATTGAGGATGGGGAGACCTCTCCCACTGGCACAGAAGACTAATCATAATTTAGGGCTCAGCTTCATGAGAGTCTTCCCACAGATCCCCAACACAACTTGAAGAATCCCATTTTTTTCTCAATCAATGCCCTAATTTTAACAGGAGGCGCCCTAGGAAGCTGGCAGCTCAACTTGAATTTCAGCAATTTCAGCCCTGTGGTTGTAGGAGATAAGGGTCTCCTTCAGAGCACTCATGGAAGCTCTTAGGTCATTTCTGTGGCTTGAGTTGGGAAGTCAAATACCTGAACCCATTCTTTTGTTTCACCACTTTGTCAAGTGGCATTAGTAGCAACCAACTAATGTCACTATATTACTCAGTTTTCTAAAATGCTCAAAAGTATCATATATGGAGTTACTTAGCTCCTTGCTTCTTATAAGTGGTTGATTAGGAATAACTAAAGCAGATATTTTGCATATCTCTAAAGAATTCAAGCCAAGGACTCTCAGTGCTCTCTACTACTGGAGATAGAGTCATTAGCATCATCAGATTAGAGAGCCAATATATCATACTATTACTGAATGTCGTACTCTTTGTGGGTATACTAGATTCCTCCATGTGTCTTCAAAATATTCTTATTTATAACAGAGTCAATAAAATTTTCCAAACCTATTTCACAAGGTCATCAGGAAGTCTTTCTTTCTTTTCTTTCTTTCTTTCTTTCTTTCTTTCTTTCTTTCTTTCTTTCTTTCTTTCTTTCTTTCTTTTGGGCTGTGTTGGGTCTTCATTGCTGCATGTGGGCTTTCTCTAGTTGCAGCGAGAGAGGGCTACACTTTGTTGCAGTGCACGGGCTTCTCATTGCAGTGGCTTCTCTTTGTTGTGGATCATGGGCTCTAGGGGTGCGGGCTTCAGTAGTTTTGACACGCGGGCTCAGTAGTTGTGGCTCACAGGCTCTAGAGAGCAGGCTCAGTAGTTGTGGCTCACGGGCCTAGTTGCTCCGCAGCATGTGGGATCTTCCCAGACCAGGGATCAAACCCGTGTCCCCTGCATTGGCAGGCAGATTCTCAACCACTACCTCATGAGGGAAGTCCCAAGAAGTATTTAAATACAGTAAAACTATAGACAATCAAAGGGCATGATAAGAAGTTTGATAAAAATGTTAAACTCTGTTTTCTTTTGAATCAACAAAGATTTGTACAATTGTTTGCTGTATTGTTTACTTTGCTGGTCCAGTGAATTTGGCAGAGAAACAATAAACAAGATATTTTTTATTCATCTATTTATCAAGATAGTAATGAATTCCCTTATTGCTTCAGGATATAAAGCATGTTTCCTGTGAAGGATTCATTAACAAACATGTATGCTTTTCTGCTCTATTGACAAGCTTTTAAACATAAAGTAAGAATTGTCCTCTAAAATTTATATTTTGATTTGACAGAGAAAAATAAGCTATTTCAGGTTAAAATTTAAACTTATTTTCAATGATTTTAAGGTCAGCACACATATCCGTCTAAATGACACTGTGCTTGTCCATTAGGGTAAGTAGGAATAAAACATAATATCATATGCAAGTATTCACAATTAAATCATATATATTTTATATAGATGAGCACAGTTTGAAACAGCATAATAAAGGAAAGATAGATAAAAGATGGTAAAAATTATTTGTCTACAATAATACTATGAGTTTTATTTTCCATTAATTTTTCATGTTGAATAGGAAAGTGTTTTAAAGATTTTAAGTTTGTTAAAAAAAGCAAGTCAATACAAGAAAACAATCTTAATGTAAACCCCAGTTTGGCAATATAGATAATAAAAATATAAATAAGTATATAAACAAAGTATAATATAAACCCCATAAAAATTTAACATCATAGAAATTTATCATATAGAGTCTGTTTTATACCAAAAAAATTTAATGATTGGAAATTGAATAAACATGAATTTGAATCCATCAGGACATATAGTTAAACATCCCTTGGGCAGAACAATAAACTTTTCTTAACTTTATTTATTTTCATCATCCATACAGTAATATTAATCACTCCAACCTTAAAAGATTGGTGATTAAAACACATAATATATATCAAACACCTGATTGGTAGTAGTTGCAACAGGCATGGTTCCTTTTCATTAATGAGGATAGAGCATGAATCAAATATTTTAAAGTAGAGAATCCATTCTCTCTTGTATTCATAGTCATTCATTCTTTTTATCATCCATTCATGTACTTATTTATTTATTCACAGGTGTTTATAGAGTGCCTATTATGTGTCAAATCCTGTTAAAGACACTGTGGAACCCTGCAGTGTAGAAATGCATTCAATATAAAATTTGTTGACATATCCTAACATGCCCTAAAATCACATTGTGGTAACCCTCTAGAACTAGAAAAGAGGAGGAAAAAGAATAAAATTATTCAGATGAATATATGATTTTAATAAATGAGGTTTATATAACATGTTTTTAAAAAATATTTGTCTCCAAAAGATATCAAAGCTCTTTAAAATATAATAACATAGTACAAATAATTTTAGTGGTGTGGAAAATGCATAATATCAGCTGAAACTATTAAGGAAACTACAGAAGCAACACAACATTATATATTTTAATATATTTCTGTATAAAATTTAGTATAGATTCAGCCACAAATTGTAGAAACCTCAACTCAAACTATCTTAAATTATAAGGAAATTAATTATTTTACATAAGAGGAAATCCAGAAATATGGCAGCCTTCTAATTTGTTTGACATATTGGATTAACAATGCGATCGAAGAATGTAGTTATTTCCATTTTTTGACTCTGTCATTCAGCCAGTTTTTATCTGTTGACTGTCAGCAGACCTCTGCACTACCTTTGTATTCCACTCTGTGTTGCAGGGGCCTGGAGGCCTCAAACTACATTTCTAAGGTACCTATGTCAATTGGAGACACTGATGGGAGATTGTAAAATGGGAAGAGAAGGAAATTTAGGTGTCTTCTGATGTTGCTTTTTGCTGTAGCAACATCCGTGGGTATGCTTTGAAGACAACTGACCAGTGCAGAGAATTCCGGACTTTATTGGCATTTGTGGGGTTTCCAGCAGTGAGGTCAACAGCACAGGCTCTTGTGTTACTGCTCTGTGGCGCTAGCACTGCCTTCAGCAAACGGCTGGGAAGTGTAAGGTCGAGGGCTTCAGCCAAAGGGTGAGAGCGGCATTCTCATATGCGTTCCCACTTTCTTCTTCCTTTTGCTCCTTGAGCCTTGCTATTTCTTTCTTTGCTATTCCAGTCTTTCCAATGACTTGTTAATTAATTTCCTGCATTCAATCCTCCTCTGTTGGAACACCTTAAGTCACTTCCGTTTTCTTGGAACACCTTGAGTCACTTCCGTTTTCTTGACTGGACTCTGATTCATAGAGCCAACTTCAGTGATGACTTTGTCCTTAGGCTGCAGCAAGATGACGAGAGCAGTCCCAGGCATCACTCCGGATATAACAATCTTCACAGTTAAAAAAAAAAAAATAGCTCTTCCTGCAGCTCTCTTAGGATCTTGGGAGTGAGGAACTTTTTCCCAGAATATTCATACCAGATGGCCCTTCATGACACACTGGACCGTACTGAGTCTCAAGCTGTGTGAGAGTAAATTATGCTTCATATAACAGACCCAAAATACATAATATGTCTCTAGAGGCAGATTTTTTTCTCTCTCTCACTTATGCATTCAGTTGTGGACAGTTCAAGAGTAGTACAGTGGCTCTGATGTTGTACAAGACAGACTCTAGTTCAGCTTCTCACTTCACTGTGCCTAGGATGTGGCTCTAATCCTCATAATCTGAGATGACACTCCAGCCTTCATAACCATATTGCACCAGGATAGAGAAAGTGGAGAGGAAAAGCATCACCCTCACTTTAAGGACACATCCCAGAACTTGCACAAGTCATTTTTGCTTATGTGCTGTTGGCCAGAACATAGGAAAAGATCTTTATTATGAGTATTTTTGCACCTGGGTAAAAATAGGAAATTCTATTAAGGTATGAGAAGAGAACAGATATTGTGGGAAAACTGTTAGTCTCAGCCAGTCTTCCTCTTTAGCCATTCAAATATCAATATGCATCCTTCTTTCTACCAAAAAGAACAGTTTCACTCTTTTCCTGAGAGAAACAAGCACCAAGCCCTATGACGGTAGTGTATTCACCAAGAAATCCAGGATCCCTTCGTGATTCAGTCATCTCCACAAAGTGCAAATGTAACTCCTCATGGGCCAGTAATCTGTAAACTAAAGCTATCTGCTGCCAAAACAAATAATACACAGTAAAAGTTCACATTTGGAAAAGTTCCACAGTAATTTTAACCCTGCTGGGCAGTGATAACAAACATGCTCTCCTCTGTAAGTAGAATCAATTCCTTCATTGACTCCTTTCTCTGCAAAGAACTTTTTGTTCATTATCCTCCATAGTCCTACTTGATATCAACTTTAAAGAGAAGGGTATCCTAAAGACTTTCATGGGCCATTTCCTGCTGGTGCAAGTTTAGGGACCAGACAGTATTGCAAGTCAGGCTTGGGGGTTCTTTGTGAAACAAGCCCATCAAAAACTCGGTAGAGTTGAGGTTTGTTTCCCGCCAGCCCCATGTGTGAGTTACCACTGCCAAAGTTTTCATCTAGTTATAACTATTCAGCTTCACAGCTGTGGTTGTGCACTGACTGATCTCTGTCTGGTGCTCATTCCATACTATCTCAACTCTCGGGGAGCCCTCTCAGGGTATGGGTTTGGGTGGTGTTTTAGATGAGGTCACCCTTATACTTAACACAGAGCCCACAAGATTCTTCTGTGTGCCAGTCGTTTATTTGGGAGGTCTGTTGGCAAGGAGCAGACATGAGGGATTGGAGACTGAACGGGGGAGAAAAGAAAGTGGCCTCACTAGAGGCAAGGCCGATAACTGGTTTTATGTGTGACTTTCTAAAGAACCTCATGAAATGATTCTCAAAACTTTTCAGTCTGAGGAGACATGGAGAAGCATTCAACAACTGGCTCACATCTCCTATTAGTTTAAGGTCACCCAAATTTCCCCAAGTTGTAAGGCTGAAGGGGCTGCCACTGGGGTCTCATGCCAAAGAGTTAGAAAAGCCCTGGGGCAGGAAAAGAAAAATACCCTGTACATGCTTTGAGGTAGGGTACTGTCAGGCAAAGAGAGTTAAAGCCTGCACAGGATTTTTCACTAGAGCTTTGGCTAGAGTCAGAGGTGAAGTTGAGAGGAGGTAAGGCAAAGTATAGGAGATGACTGGGCACGTGGGAATGTATTGTCCTTAATCTAGTCTTTGACGCTGGAGTGGCTTCCACTGTCTTGTGTGTGTGTGTGTGTGTGTTTTCTTTTTTAATTATTTATGTATTTTATTTTTGCTGTGTTGGGTCTTTGTTTCTGTGCGAGGGCTTTCTCCAGTTGTGGCAAGCGGGGGCCACTCTTCATCGCAGTGCGCGGGCCTCTCACTATCGCGGCCCCTCCTATTGCAGAGCACAGGCTCCAGACGCGCAGGCTCAGTCGTTGTGGCTCACGGGCCTAGTCGCTCCGCGGCATGTGGGATCCTCCCAGATCAGGGCTTGAACCCGTGTCGCCTGCATTAGCAGGCAGACTCAACCACTGCGCCACCAGGGAAGCCCCTGCTGTCTTGTTTTAAATTTCAGAGAAAGATGCTTGAAAGAGACTTGCGGCCACAGTCAAATCTCCAGCAATGGCTGCTGTTTTGCAGCCATGTCTTGTCACCACTTCCGTTTCAAGCAGAGAAACAGTTGGATTTTTCTACCCTTCATGGTCCTAATTTACCATAGTCTCAATCAGTTTAGATTACAGGCCACAGGAAATAGCACCTCCATTATTAAAGCAACATTTCCTTTCATCTCTGTTTGCAGGTTGGCTAACTCTAGCCTGAGTTCATCTCTCTTCTAAAGACTATACTGAGAGCAGCAAGAAGCAGCAATATAACAGCATTCTGAAATTTCCTTCCATATAGGAAATGCGGGTTAAGCCGGTCCATGGCTGCCCTTCAAAATATGGGTAGCAATAGTTTTACCGAGAACGTTGCCTCAAGGTAGCAAATCTTACCAACTCTCCAGGAGACCGCACGGGTTACGCAGAGCAGGATCGCCGGGTAAAGAGAAGAGGTCATAACGTCTGGAAGAGGAAGAATGTCCGGTATAGGAGACTCAGGTAAAATGATGAGTGAGACCAGAGGAAAACTAGGAATGGGGGTTGTATCAAAGCAAGTGCTTCAAGGAGGGAGTGATTGTGTCCAATGCTCATAGCAGGTTGTAAATTAAGTTCTGAGAACTACTGGGCACAGACGCACATGAGGGATAGTGATGGGAAATACTTCTTCTGAAAATAGGTGCCTAGACTTCATGTTTTTCAGAGAATTTCCATCCTTCCCAAAGAAACTTTCTACACAGTCTCCTTAAAAATAGAAAAAAAAAAAGAGCCCTTGCTTTTTAGCATAAAGGGGATGATTTGGAACAAACAGCACTGACAAGATTAGTGAAAAACTACGTCAATCCTCAAACCTAATGGCCTTATTTACTTAAAATATAATTTCAAAATTTCATATATTTAAAATAAAACTATTGTTTTCCTGAAGGGTTTTCAAAAATAAATATCTGCAAATAATGGGAAAGATCATCAACTTCTAACTGTTAAAATTATAAAATCATTAATGTAATCTACATAAATGTCACAAGAACCTTGTCAATACTCAGAAAATAGGAGTTTTAGTAATAAGTAATTTTGACAACTTCATGAAGAAAGTCAGTGAGTAATCATGATCCTAAATTCTAATGTTCCTCTAAGTTCCTCAACCGTATTGTGATATGCACAATCATTTATTTCACTTCAATTAAAAATGACTATCATCACTCAGTATTTGGAAAGGAATGAGAAATATGTCACTACAGGGAGCCTAACCAAAGAAGTATAGATAAGATTTCTTGTTGATGTTATATACCTATATAACTGTATATTACATTCAAAAATTACATATATAATAACAAATTATGGCAGACTTTGAACTGGACCTTTAAATGAGTATGATTTGGACAGTAGAGCTTCCCTACCAAATGCAAATAACTCACTTGAACTCTCTTTTTTGTAAAGGACAGACCAATTCTTCCAAGGGGAATTCTTGAACTCATTAGATATGTGATATTCATTATAATTAGTTTCATTTAACACCACAAAAAGGACTTGATCAAAGGCTATTTTACTCTTTTCTTCCTCACTGGATGATTAGCTAGGTTCATTTTTAAATGGAAGATATACTCTAGATATTTAAATGTAGGGCATCTCTTCCTTTCAAATCTCAGAAAGAAAGGTGTGCTTCAGTTTCCCTGTAGAAAGCTCTGGTATCTTGCCCCCCCTTTTGAAAGAGGAACTAATCCTTCTTTCTCTATTCTTCTTTGTCTTCTTCCCTTCATCAGCAATGAGCCTTTTTATCATTTTTGTCAGCCCAAAGAATAATTTTGCTCTTTCCAGGCCATTCAAAAATTGTACACTACAAAGTAAATGGAAATAGCTTTATTTATAAAAATAAAACAGCTATGGCACTAGTTCTCAAAGAGTATAAAATTTTGATCCCTCATTCCAACAAAAAGTCTTGTTAGCATTTAGGGTTCAATGAGAGGCAATAAACAAAAATGTTTTGGTGACTCATTTGACATCTTTACTAATAGGTTTTAATTCATAATGGTGAATATCAGACATATTTGTGTTAGGCAATTAAAATTATATCTAGACATATTTTAAATTACCATATTAACATTAACAAGTAATCTTAGAACTCATCTTGAAAGTAAAAGGTAATTTTATATTTTATAATGAAAAAATCAATAAAATGTGCCTTTATGCAGAGAAAATGTAATTATAATACCAATTAATGTTAACTGGTCACTTTTTTATTGAAGTATAGTTGACATACAATATTATGTTAGTTTCAAGTGTTCAACATAGTGATCCAACATCTAAATACATTTGAATTGGTCACCATGGTAAGTCTAGTAACCATATATCACCATACAAAATTATTACAGTATTATTGACTATATTCCTTATGCGGTATATTGCATCCCCAAGACATTTATTTTATAACTGGAAATTTGTACCACTTAATCCCCTTCACCTATTTCTCTCAATCCCCTATCCCCCTCCCCCTCTAGTAATCACCAGCTTGTTCTCTGTATCTACAAGTTTGTTTCTGTTTTATTTTATTTGTTTTATTTTTTAGATTTCACATATAAGTGAAATCATACAGTATTTGTTCTTCTCTGTCTGACTTATTTCACTTAGCACACCTAGTACTCTAGGTCAATCCATATTGTTGCAAGTGAAGATATTTCATTCTTTTTTATGACTAATTAATATTTCATTATATATATATATATATATATATACCACATCTTCTTTATCCATTCATCTATTTATGGACACTAGTCTCTTCCATATCTTGGCTATTATAAGTAATGCTCCAATGAACAGAGGGGTGCATACATCCTTTCTTATTAGTGGTTTTGTTTTCTTTGGATAGATACTCAGAAGTTGAATTGTTGGATCATATGGTAATTCTATATTTAACTTTTGGGGGAACCTCTGTACTGTTTTCCATAGTGGCTGCACCAATTTACATTCCCACTAACAGTGCACGAGGTTTCCCTTTTTGATGATAGCCATTCTGACAGGCGTAAGGTGATATCTCATTGTGGTTTTGATTCGCATTTCCCAGATGATTAGTGATATTGAGCATCTTTTCATGTGTCTTTTGGTCATTTGTATGTATTCCCAAAGCAATGTAACCCCTATCAAAATACCAATGGTATTTTTCACAGAATTAGAACAAATAATCCTAAAATTTGTATAGAATCATCCAAACAAACAAACAAACAAAAAACCTCCAATAACCAAAGCTATACTGAGAAAGAAAAACAAAGCTGGTGGTATGACATGCACTGATCTCGGACTATACTACAAAGCTATAGTAATCAAAACAGTATGGTATTAGCATAACAGACACATAGGTCAGTGGAAGAGAATAGAGAGCCCAGAAATAAACCCACAGTTATGTGATCAATTAATCTACAACAAAGGAGGCAAGAACGTACAATGAAAAAAAGACAGCCTCTTCAATAAATGGTGTTGGGAAAACTGGACAACTACTTGCAAAAGAATGAAACTGAATTATTTCCTTATACCATACAAAAAATAAATTTAAAATGCATTAAAGACTCACATTTAAGACCTGAAACCATAAAACCTCTAGGAAAAATACATTAACATTGATATTAGCAATATTTTTGGGGGGTCTATCTCCTCAGGCAAGACCAACAAAAGTAAAATTAAACAAGTGTGATTATATCAAACTGAAAAGCTTTTGCAGAGAGGAGAAAACCCTCACAAAATGAAAAGGTAACTTACTGAATGGAAGATTTTTGCAAATGATATATCTGATAAGGAGTTAATATCCAAATTATCTAAAGAAATTATACAATTTAATATCAAAAACCCCCAAATATTCCAATTTAAAAATGGGCAGAGAAGCTGAACTGGTCACTTTTTAAAGTGTTTGATACAATACTTAGATGCATTCTTTTTTCATTAGCCTTGAATATCAATACTCTTAACAGCTCCATTTATAAATGAAGAAATTAAGGAATGGAGAGATAAATGACTTGTCTAAGGTACAAAGCTTATAAAAAAAAAAAAAAAGATTATACTAAACCAGACCTCTGATTCAGATTCCTATACTTTAATCATTATGGCTTACTGCAGAAGATTAGAGACAGAATTTGAAATTGAAAGCTTAGATTCCAGTTTTTAATGAGACTTCTTCACCATGCCTTTATGTCTAAGGGAAAAAATTCTGGTCTGTACTGCCATTAATGATGATACTACTTTAGAGAAATGTTCTGGAGGGAAAGGATATTATTCAAATTTATTTTTAAAGTTTTTTTTTTTTTTTTTTTTTTTGGTTTGACTTTGTTTCTTAATTTTCTCATGCTAGGATGGGAGGGCAAACAAAGCCTAAACTAACAATACCAACTATATGTGTGTGTGTGTGACTGTGCATGTACTTATAAGTATGAAAATACAACTTACAAGAAAAGGCAAGGCCAGAATCTCTAAGGCTAAGGATTTTGACTTTATCTAAGATGCAAGAGAAAGCAATTAAATGAAAAGATAGTTTCATTTAAAAGATAGCTGTGTAGATACTAGGCTGTTCAAGTAGAGCAAAGGAGAAATGGTAGTGGCTAAGATGGTGGCAATGAAGATGAAGAGAAACATTATATATGTGATGAGAGAGAGAGAGAGAGAGTTGAGATTCCAGAGGACCTAATGATGCAGTCTATGCAGAAAGTGAAGAAAAGTAAGGAATTAAGGATCATTCCCAGGTTTTTGCATTGAGTTAGTTTTTGTGTGAATCATGGCACCATTCACTGAGGAAGAAAAGATTTGCAGGATGGGACAGTTTGGAAGAAGGAATAATTGAAGTTTCATTTTAGACATATTAATTGTAGAGGCGTCAAGTAGTGTTCCTCAAATTTCTCCAATGAAAAGAATCACCTGGGGATCTTATTGCACATATGGATTATGACCTTTTCTGCTAGAAATTCTGGTTCGGTAGTCTGAGTTGAACACAAAGTACTGGATTTTCTCACACTGCAGAAGAAAAAAACCACACTGAAGGAGGTGGGAAAGAGCTAACCTAAGTAACTTTGGAAAACAGTATTTTAATATACTGTAATTAACCATGCACAATATATACTGAAAAGCTATATAAGACAAAACGAAATGTACACAAATATTGAACTTGTTAGTAAATTTATTTTTCACACATGTACAGGTTACTGATTTTTAAATATTTTATGTGTATTCCAGAATTGAGCAAATGAATAAATAGACTGCAAATAATGAGAATCAGGTTTCTAATTGTTAAAGAAAAGAGTTACAAATAAGGAAAGGGTAAGGGAGGCTAGAATAAACCCCGTGGTGTTGGATTGGAATCAAGGTATCAATTTGAATTCATATATCAATTTGAAGTTATATGTATATGTAGATAGATAGATGATAGATAATGTGTGTGTGCACATGTGTGTGTGTATACACACACACCCAGATAGATAATATGAAAATAGAGATATTTGTATATTTTTATGTATTCGTATATATATTTTTAGCTCTCTCTGCTGAAAACACAGTGAGGTAGCTTGGATAGCAATGAGTCCACCTCATACCAAGATTCTGGTTTCTGAATACCATTATTAATGCAAAGAACAAGAACTCCATGGAGAAATGACTGATTCAAGGCTGAGACAGAGGAAAGTAAAAGATGGGTCTGGAGCATTTTGTGGTGTCGGAAAGTAAGATATCACTCCAAAAATTGTATGGCCAAGTAGGAAAAATATAGGAGACAGCTTGAAGGAGTACCAGTGACCAAATATGGAACACTTTGAGAAACAAAACAATTAATGATAGTAATAAATTTTAACCCATAGAATAAAATAAATATCCACAAGTTTACACTGATATATGTATATATATAAGCAAATAACCAGATAAATACATAAATGAAGGAGAAGAACAGCTCTTTCTTATACTCAAATTATAGTTAATAAATGTAGAGGGAATGATGGGAATAGAAAATGAACAATCTTCAAACACCACAGTAATTGGTGAAGCCAAAAATTATTGATGGATGCTAAAATTAATATGGGAAAATTAAGCAAGAAGCAGAATATTCGAACAATCTCAAATAATTACAAAGGGAAAAGTAGTGATTTTGCAGCTATCATTATAACTAAGTCATCAAAGTTAGCATCACCAGTAGTGAGACATACAGATTTTTTTGTACCTCTAATATGTACTGAAAATGGCATAATATCTCCCCTGAAGTGTTCTTGTCAAGAAATACAGACCTACTGGAGAACGAACTTGAGGATATGGGGAGGGGGAAGGGTGAGCTGTAACAGGGCGAGAGAGAGGCATGGACATATATACACTAACAAACGTAAGGTAGATAGCTAGTGGGAAGCAGCCACATGGCACAGGGATATCGGCTTGGTGCTTTGTGACCACCTGGAGGGGAGGGATTGGGAGGGTGGGAGGGAGGGAGACGCAAGAGGGAAGAGATATGAGAACATATGTATATGTATAACTGATTCACTTTGTTATAAAGCAGAAACTAACACACCATTGTAAAGCAATTATACTCCAATAAAGATGTTAAAAAAAAAAAAAAGAAAAAAGAAATACATATCCTCAGTCTAACCATGAGAAAATATCAAACAAACCCTATTTGAGAAAAATTCTACAAAATGACTGGCTAGGATTTTCCATTAGTTCAAGGTCATAACATACAAAAAAAGACTGAGGAACTATCCTAGATTAGAGAAGAATGGGGAGATATGACAAGCAAATGCAATAAGGGATCCTAGATTTGAATCTGGACCACAAGACAATAAGCAATATTTGAATACGAGTCTATAAATCGTTAGTAGCATTGTGACAATGTAAACTTTCTGCTTTCAATAATTACACTCTAGTAATATAAAATGTTAACATTTGGGGAAGCTGAGTAAAGGGTATATGGGAACTCATACTGCTATGTTTGAAGTTTTTTGATAAATAAGATTTGATAACACAGTTTTATAAAAACTTAGTTTGGACATTTCTGAACCTCTTTTTTGTTTCCTTATAGAAGAAAGCTGCTGTTTAGTGTTAATACTAATTCAATGGGGGTAAGATTTACACAGAACCAATCCTAACATTCATAGTGTGTGGTACAGGAAACAACTTTGGCCATTTCAAGGAACAATATACTTAAGTGTATACAATGAGTAAAATGGAAGAACTACACAAATTTATGAGTTGAAAAACCATAGGATCATAGAATTTTCTCACTGTAAAGGCTCTTACTTTTCCAACTGCTTAACTTCAACCTCTGTTAAAGCACTTCAGTAACAAGGAGTTCTTGAGTTTAAAATGCAGTCGGTCCATTTTATAGTTGAAAGGTTCTACTTGTCAAAATATTCATCCTTTTATCAACCTAAACCTGTCTACTTGGCCTAAAATCTTCAGTGTGGGACAGTCTAATCCCTTTTTCATAGGAAAACTCCTAAAATAGTTTAGAGCGACCACCTACTTCTCTCCTGGTCTTGCGTCATCTCATCTATTCCCAGTTCCTTCAGTTACTTCTTATATAACAATATTTTAGATTCCAGACAATTTACTGAATTCATCACTTTCTTCAGTATAATAACTCATTTGCTGAATGTGATATTTTAAGCCTAAAAGGATTTGTTTACTGTTTTCTATAAAGAATTAAAACATAAAATGTCCAATCAACCAATAATTCTTCACCTAACATGATTCATATACACCATTTGATAAGGAAAATTTAAAAATTCAAGTTACTTCATTCTTAAAGAGTGATCGTAGCATGTACTTATTTGTAACGTGCAGGAAATATGAATTTTCTTTCTGTGCATCTATACCATTGCCCTCTTGCAGGGTACAGAGGATACTCCATTGATGCTGCCTAATGATGTGTATGTGATATCCTGATATTTACTAAGTTAGACATTCAAAAGGATTTTTTGTTCCCAACAGACATACATATATGAATTTTTATTCTCTATTTTTTGTGTGTTTCTAACTTTTATTATTCATCTATTGGCACTTAAGTGCATTCACCAGACTGCATCATAAACATCAAAGCAGATTACTTCACTTTAACTTTTATGAGATTATTATACTTATCAACCAATATTTGAGCCCTTAATATGGGCAAATCATCCTAGCCTGTTAAGCACAGAGGTACAGAGCATGGAGTTGAAAGGGCACACACCAAGATTTGAACAAATTACTTAATCTCTCTAAGTCTTCATTTTTGTATGTGAAAAATGAGAATAATTACAATGATTGAACTCATAAGGTGGATGGTAGAAAACATCTAGGTGCTACATGTAAAGAGCTTGTTTGACTACCTGGCAAAAATATCCATTCTTTATTAACATGATGGTGATGATGTTGATGGTGACGATGATGATGATGATGAAGCTACCAGCAGGTGTCCTTATCAGGTCGGTAAGAATCGTGAATAAACCACAAGATCATGTCTGTGAACATTTGCGTTCTAAGGCTCCACTGTCTTTGCCTTCCCACCTCCGGCTGCACTCCTCATCTGTTTAAACATCTCCCAAGACAGCCCAGGTCTTCTCCTCTATGAAGCTATTCTGAACCACTCATCTAGAATGAACTTAAAATTCATTGCTTGCACTTATATTAATTTATATCAAGTATAAACTTCTGCAGTGGAATTTATTACGCTTTATTGCAATTTTTGTCTCTATATCAACCTGCAACTCTTTTGAGGAAAGACACTGGGTCTTATTCCTAGAAACTAAAACAGTGACAAGCAAATAAGTCATAAATGTCTAATTCAGCACATTGAAGTTATTTTTTCTAGAAAATTAGGGAGAACACTTAAGGGAAAGTCAGATTCATTGTTGTTCACACCGTCCTAAGAATGGACTTTCTCATAACTTGTATAATTCTGTATGTAGCAGGTGAAGATGAATCAATGGCAGGTTTTCCTTTATTTATATTTATATAATCTTAAACTAATTTAAGAAAAGCCATCTCATCCTTCTGAGTTAAGTTACAAACATTAAGCATTTTAATATTTAAATAAGAGTGAGACTAGCTTTCTTCACAATTCTGTGTTCTCATTTTATTTTATTTTATTTTATTTTTGCGGTACGCGGGCCTCTCACTGTTGTGGCCTCTCCCGTTGCGGAGCACAGGCTCCGGACGCGCAGGCTCAGAGGCCATGGCTCACGGGCCCAGCTGCTCCGCGGCACGTGGGACCCTCCCAAACCAAGGCACGAACCCGTGTCCCCTGCATCGGCAGGCGTACCCCCAACCACTGCGCCACCAGGGAAGCCCTGTGTTCTCATATTTTAAAAGGATGTCAAAATTTAAACTTTTTTGACTCTCATCTTCTTCCAGATTCAGTTAAATTGTGGTTCTTAACATAATCCCAAGTTCTGAAACTAATGGAAGAAGGTTAAACATCTAGTGATTTCAACCTCTTTTGGTCAGCCTCAACATTTCCTTCAAAAATAATTCCCATTGACCACAATATCTATACTTTCAGTCTATTTTTCCCTAATAAACACAAGAAAAAGTTCATGGTGACAGTTCCAGATTCATCCATGAGGGGGCAAACATGTCTCATACACACAATGAAGGGAAAACTAGTAATAAACTAGTTAACGCTGGGAAAAAAATGGACATGGTGTCAATAGCAAGATTTGGCCCATATTAGAAAGAAAACAGTGATACATATCTGTTTGAACATAATATGTTTGTTTAATTTTTACATTTTACTCCTATTTTCAGTGCCAGAGGAAGAACACCTGAAGGATGGAGCTAGGTGTAATAGTCAAACTAATGTCTCTTTAGAGAAAAGAAAAACACTTGAAAACATTGCAAGCTCTCTTAAACTTATTTCTAGTCTAACAACTTTAAAATTAAAAGTAGTCTTGTAAAATGCATTTCTGAAAGGCTTTATCAAAAATGCATACCTCACCTCAGATAATGTCACTGAATTAAGGATCAAGAAATTACAGACAGGAATTCAGCTGAAAGAAACATGGAGAATTCCTGTGTAGCAGAGTGAAATGTGGAGGTTCTAGCTGTGTTTGCTCTTACCATACCATTATCAGTCAAGATTTTCAGTTTTGTGTTCCAACATACAGTTAAAATCAAGTGTAGTGCTCAAGGCATAATTCCTCAGTTCTCTGCTTACCCTGATTAGAGCCCATGGTCTGTCATTAGAATCACTCTTTTGCATAGACACTGTGAAGTCCCTTGGCCCTCACTCTCAGTCATATTGGCAGTGCAAAATGCCAGCCCTAGTGAAATAGAACTTATGCCAATTCAGCATCTGGGCCAAACAACTAAACACGGCTGGAGAAAAACATGAGCAACCTTTCTAATTTGCCTCATTTAAATTCATAATCATTTTACCCCATGTGAACTCTTAGTACTTACTAGAAAACTGATCGCTTAATCAATTCTCTTTTTTTCTGTCCTAGAGAACAATTTCATAACTCCCCTTTCTTTACATCTATAACATGTCTTCCTCTAAATTCTCAGCTGCTTCCTATTTCACTGAGAATACAGGAGGGATCAAAACAGAATATCCGTGAACTCCAAACACCAAGTCTACCATCCTACCTGGATCTATCTGAAACCACATGTTCTGGCTTCCATCTTCCTTTGGCAGAAGAAATGTTTGTCCTCTGTTCTAAGGCCGAACCCTCTACTCTGCACTGGATACCTCCCTTCTTGCCTATCAGGGATTTCTCTTCTACTGTGTCACCTCTTCCCTGTATCTTCCATTATTTGCTCTCTACCAGATGCTTTCATTAGCATGCAGAGATCTAATACATCCCATCTTAAAGGGAAAAATTCTTTCTTTCTTCCCATATCCAATTCTAATCATTGCCCCATTGCTCTGCTCCTCTTTATAGCAAAACTACTCAAAAAATATAGCTCTACTTAGTGTTTCATTTCCTTATCTCCCACTTACCTATTTTTGTCCTCTCCACTACATAGAAACTATTCTTCTTAAGGTTATTAGTGATATCTATTATATGTTGCCAAGTCCTATATTAAATTATCAGTTCTCATCTTAATCTACCAGTAGGATTAATAATAACTCCCTCTTCCTTCTAACACCTACCACTTGGCTCATGAGACAATTCCTCTCATGTCCCTGCTCACTTCTTATATCCTTTGCCGAATCCTCTAGATAATGGAGTGTCTCCTGGCTCAGTCCTTCAACGTCATGTATTCTCTGCCTACACCTACTTATAAAGTGATTTCATCTTTAAATCTAAAGACTTTAAATACCATGATTATTTACCGATTTTCATCTACAGCCATGATAATCACTTGCTGTCGAATTTCAGCCTAGTATATCCAGTTGTCTACTTCATATGTCCACATATGCCATCACAAATTTAGTATGTCCAAAAACAAATTCTTAATCCTCTAAAGTTCTCTCTTGACCATCGCCTAAAAGACCCTAAAGGATTTTTCGCTAACCTAGCTTTCTAACCTTATCTTCTAACAATTTCCCCTTTGATCATTTCACTACAAACAAACCTCCTAGTCTCTGGAACACATAAAGTATAAGCCCACCCACCTGCATACACCAAGCCTCTTTTTCAGTGTATTCATACGCTTTGCTCCCACACTTTCAAATCTCTGCTCAGATGTTCCCTGACCACCCTATATACTTGCCCTAAACCTTGCATCATTACACTGCTCCTTCATGGTCCCTCCACTAACTAACATGCTATATTTATGTATTTATGGTGGTCTCCTTCCACTGGAACATAAGATCCATAAAGAAGAGATTTACTTGTTCACTCCTAGAGCCTAGTGCTCTAGTGCCTAGAACAGCAGCACATATTAGACACTCCATCAATATCTGCTGAATGGATGAACATCAACTTGCCTGATGACCAAACACAGTTCACTGAAACTTACTTTTTAATCAAATTTAAATTTCCTCTTCTTATTAGCTTAAATTTGATTTGAAAAGTTGAATATTCATTTTTATTAAAAAAATGAATAATTATAGAGACATAATTCTTTATAACTACTATTTAATAATCTATTCATTACAATACAAAAGCTTTATTCAAAGTATACCTTTCTCCAGAAGGGATATTTTGGTTTTCTTAGATTCTTTAAAAATTTAAGGTTAAAAAATTTAAAGAGCAATGCCTAAGTACATTGTTTTATTTCATGACTTTCACACGATGATTTTTTTAAAAAAGGGTTTATTTGAGAATTACTTACACCACACTATTGAATGTATCATATGCCATTTCCAAGCATCTCACTTAAGTAAACATACATTTCGCAATTAAATCTAGACTTCCAATTACAGAATACTACCTGTATTATATAGATCTGGTATTACATGTCAACTCCTTACCAGTAGAAACAAGGTGAATTCTTAGCAATGTCTAAAGAAACAGTTACTGTTCTGTTTGTAGTCATTTCCCTTCTTCCATTTTCCTATTTCTGTTACAGATATGCAATATCAATCTTCATATGAGTGATCATTTTCTTGTACTCTTGTATCCGTGCTTTCATATTAATGCAGGAAATTTTTAGTCCAGCTATAATTACTTGAACGCAATTCTATTTCTATTACTATAGCTTTGCCATCCCTGGACTACATTTGTGCATATTTTACATGATATACTTTCTGGCCTCATTGAAAGGGTAGATGTTTATCATAAAATTTTAAGATTTCTGTAGAGTATGATTAATCAACCTAAGCTGAGCAGACCACACACACACACACACACACACACACACACACACACACACACACAAAGGTACTATTGTTATAGAAATTCTCCTCCTACCCTTCTCATAAATCAAAATTATGTAAAACAATATTGATTGTCATGCAGTGAGTGCCCAATTCTTTCCTAGTAAACTAAGTTCCCAGCTTTAGGCAGACCCCTATGTAGTAAAGAGGGCAGGAGACCTGGCAGTCAGTGGATGACAGATGCCTGGGCCAAATCACCCTGACAACTCCTCTCCATAATAAATCTGAGAAGCTAATCTCTGCTAAATTGTTAATGGCTGCTAATCAGATACTGGATACACGGTTACCCCTCCTGATAGTATATTTGCATTTAAATGAGTCCTTTCTGGAAGGACTCCTTAACCCAAAGGAGTGGTTCTAATGCTGACAGCTTCAGGCACCCAGGGCCTCTGGCTCAGGTTTTCATATTGTCCTTTGCGGAGACACATGATATCATGAGGCCATTTGATCTCTAATTCCAGAAAATCAGAAAGGAATTGCTGCGGACCTCAAAGTCCTGATCCGAAGATTGTTTTTTAAAAAAGGGTTGTTCAACGAAAAGTCATAGATTAAAAAACTGATCTATTTCACCTCACCCTAGCCACTGTTCATTAAATTAAATCATCTGACATACTCGTGTAGGTCAAGTTCCAAGTAGATAGATTCAAACCGTACATGTTGATGTAAGACATTTCTCAGTTCACTTTTTGTCTTTCTATTTCCCCTATGTCTCTCGCCATGGTATAGTATCTGAAGCAGTTAATTCCTGCCATTTAATATCTTTAATCTTTGTTTTTTCCCAAGCACCATCAACACTGATTGTCTTCCAAGAGTAAAAAGCACCTGGCAAGAGTACTTTCATGGATGAAGGAGCCTGAATTATCATGAGAAACTATCTATACCTCCAGTGAGTCTGGCTTCACAGAGTGAAAACTATACAAGGAAGGACAATCCAATATGTTATGTAACTGTCCCAAATCGCCACACTTAATCCCCACTGTCTCAAACAAATTGAAACAAAAGATTGAACATCTACTTTCACTCTTAAGGACAAGCCTATGTAATAGCCATTGTTCTCCTTATTTCAAAAATGAGACAGAGTCAGGCTGTGAATGGAAGGATCCAATCCCCAGTCTGTTCAACTACAAAATCCCTGACCTTCAGGGTCATCTTGTCTTTTTCTCATCCTCCGTCAACCTTATATGGACTTTTACCTCCAACACTGATACCTAGCAAATCCTTCCACTAAATTATAAATTATTAACCATAAGGTTTAGCATGTTCTCTCTTCCAAGGTATTTAGAACTTTAAAGGAGAAAGAAGCCTGCCCAAGTGGGCAAAGCTAACACTTATCAAGCATGAGCTCCCAACATTTGCACCAGACAATTTCACATCATCTCATTATAAACTGACAGTAATCTTTGTGAGGTTGAGATCCTAACCTTTTTACTGTGGATCCCTTTGACAATATGGAGTAGCCCATTTAAATAGTCTTAAAATAACACTTTTAAATTCATAAAATAGAATACATAGAATCTCAAAAGGAACTAGTTACTATGTTTTAAATGCAGTCATTAGAATATTTTAAAAACCAAATTTGTGATATAGAAACGAATGGGTATTTAAACTCATTAAATAACAAGATATAACAGAGACTCTATTAACAACTATACTTAAAAATAGTGATGTTGGGGTGATGGGTTAACAATTCTGATACATGTGTACTGAAATTGAACAATTAAATAAATAGATGGTGGATGGTGGTAGCCACATTTCTCAATATTGAAGTATGAATTTACAGATAAACAAGAGGAGAAAGCTAAAATAATCTCAGCATTAACAGATTATAGTTGCAGACATCAGTATACACTCAGTTCAATATAGATATAGATACTTATATATAGAAATATTTACTGATATGTGTATATACATGGGTTAGTATACATATATATTTCTTTGTTCTCTCAGTTAAGAGAGCCTAATCAAATAATACCCCATTAGCAACAGCACATCTAGAGCCCAGATCTTTCTATTACTACTCTCCAATAAAAGGAGAGTTTCTATTACTACTCTCCAATAAAAGGAATCAGGGATCCTCAGAGAAATGACTGATTCTAGGACTGGGGCAGGAAATACACAAATTGAGCCTGGAGCATCTTGTGGTACCAGAAAGTCAGGAAGTGTTAAACACACACACAAACATGCATGCTAAACACATATACACACAGATACACACACACACACAAACTCACACACCCCAAAGGGAGTATGTCAAAGGAGCACAGGCACCAAAAGCAAAAGCTCCCAATGGCCAAAGCTGGAACAATTCAAACAACAAGATAAAGTAGTATTGGATTATAATGCAAGGGAAAAATAGATATCCATGAGTCTATACTGATATAAATAAATATCAATAATTGAATAAATTAATATTTAGGGGAAAATAGACAATTCTGTGCAGAAGAATTCCAAATACTTTATGTACATACTCTGTCCTCAAGGAGGTGGAGCATAACTCTCCACTCTTTGGGTTTGTGCTTCACATAGTGACTTCCTTCCAACAGGTGTAGTGTGGAAGGGGTGGAGGAGTAACTTTACAGTGGAGAAATCTGAGACACTACCTTAGCCAGGTTATCAAGGTCAACATCAACAGTCAAATCACGTTGACAGCATGTACCCTTGATCTGATGTTATAAAAAAGGCACTTTATCTGGTTGTCCTCCCAATAAACCATAATCCCAGTCTTACCATGAGAAAAGCATTGGACAGATTACATTAGTGAGGTATGCTACAAAACACTTGATCACTGCTCCTCAAAACTGTCAAGGTCAGGGCTTCCCTGGTGGCGCAGTGGTTGAGAGTCCACCTGCTGATGCAGGGGACACGGGTTCGAGCCCTGGCCTGGGAAGATCCCACATTCCAGGGAGCAACTAAGCCCATGTGCCACAACTACTGAGCTTGCGCTCTACAGCCCGTGAGCCACAACTACTGAGCCCATGTGCCGCAACTACGGAGACCCACGCACCTACAGCCTGTGCTCCACAATGAGAAAGGCCACTGCAATGAGAGGCCCGCGCACTGCAACGAAGAGTAACCCCCGCTCTCCACAACTAGAGTAAGCCCGCGCGCAGCAATGAACACCCAACACAGCCAAAAATAAATAAATAAAATAAATAAATTTAAAAAAAAACTGTCAAGGTTATCAAAAACAAGAAAAGCCTGAGAAACTACCACAGCCCAGAGGAGCCTAAGGGGGCTTGATAACTAAATGTAATGTGGTGTCCTGGATGGAAGCCTGAAATGGAATTAAGGACACTAGGCAAAAGCCAAGGAAATCTGAATAAAGTACAGACTTTGGTTAATATTATTGTATTAATATTGGCTCATTAATTGTAAAAAAGGTACCACACTAGTGTACGGTGTCAATAATAGAGGAAATTGGGAATGAGATATATAAGAACTCTGTATTATCCCCTTAATTTTTCTGTATATCTAAAACCATTCTAAAATATATATAGTCTATTAGATAAAACAAAAAAAGTAATGATGATTTGATTGTAACATCAGAGTAGTGATACTTTGAGGTATCTATAAAAACTGCCTTAGGAAATTGTCTGTGACATCTGCTGGTGATATAGTCACAGGTACGCCTAATATTATTGTGGTTTGTTGTCTGCATTTAGATTTAAAGGAAATGCTAAATACTAAATTCCAGTTAGAGGTTAGTGAAATTAAAGATATAATATTCCCATCCAGATTCCACATACACTTTGATACATATTAAGAATCCCCTGCTCTTTGGTGAGGTCTAATTTTATGAAAGTGAAACTCAGAGAGATGAGTTAGGTTGTTCCAGCTTTTAAAAAGCCCGCATTCTAGGGTCAAGAATTCTTACTGAGCCTTGTTGAAACTATTTGCTACACTACCTCCTAATTTTGGAACTGCTAAACAGAGAGTTGGGAACTCTTCCTAGATTAAAAGTACTGCCTTGGCCTTGTGCAATTATACTGTTTAGGTTGCTGGACAAATCCAAGGATAAAACTGGCCTGGACCTAGTGATGGGCAATTCCAAAAGCAAGCTGAATGTGAGAAGTTCACTCACAGAGAACCCTAGTGTCAAAGAGCCTCTCTACTTGGGAATGGCTCAACCCTGGTTCAGCTGTAAAGAGAGCACATCCTTGGCCTTTTTTCCCCCTTAAGTCCGGAAACTGATGATCTGGTCAGCTTAGGAGAGGGAGGGAGGGAGGAAGATGAGAGAGAGTGAGAAACCTGTTAATAGCCGGTGCCAATTTAAAGAGAGAAGGAAAGGGCTTATTATATACGTATATGCTAATATTATTCCTAAAGCCAATTCTGATAAATCCTTCGGGAAAGAAAGAGATGCAGCCATCTGTTAATGTGGCTTCAGCTTCTTTGTTTCCAAATGTTACAGCTGTCACCAGACCAGCCATTCCACTTGGGGTGGGGCCAGGGGGTTAGAGGGGGAACATCTGTCCACTAAGGACACCACTAAACAGCAACAAAATCTTGGGGCGACCCCTCTCTCTTTCCTCGAGTGCTTTCGCTAGCCGGTCCTACTTCCCCACTCCTTTGGGAGTTTCCTGTTCCATTACGTAGGCAAGAGGGCGAGAGGTCCCAGCTTTCATAATTGTGAGTGGTTTGGCTGGGTGTGTACGTGCGAGTAACTGTGTGTGTGTGTGTGTGCGTGTGTGTGTGCGCGCGTGTGTTGGGGGGAAGTGGAGCTTGCTACAAGGGGCTTAGAAAAACTAGTCGCCAATTTAAAATATTTTCGGAGTGTTTGAATGATATTTTAAAAGCTAATCCCACTCTCAAATTCAGCGAAATGAACAATACAGATAAGGAAGATGAAGAGGGTGGAAAACCCACACAGCGGAATGGAGCTGTCCATGCCGCGGGAGTGACAGGGGAGCGCTCAGAGGAAAGGAGCTCTGCAGAGAAAGTCACTCTGGCTCTTCTCTCTCGGTCCACCAGCCGGCGACGCTTCTTCTGTAAAAGCATTCCTAGAAAATAACCCTACAACCGGGAAGGGTAGCGATCATTGAGCGCAGTTTGCAGGAGCCGGTCCCCGCAGCCGGGAGAGGTCCCTCTCCCCCCGCGGCTGGCGCGGAATGTGGCGATCCGGCCCGGCGCGGGGGATGACTTCATGCGGCCGGAGCTCGGCGGCGGGAGCAGCTGCTGCAGCTGGCAGGTGGGGTGGGGGCCGGCCGAGCTGACCACGCACAGACCCGGCGCGGCGGCACTGCGGCCCCGGGGCAGCCGGCGCCGGGGACATGCGCTGATTCGATCCCTCCGGAGAAGGTAAGCAGCCCGGCTATTCTTAGCCTCGGCTACACTGCGCGGTGCTTCCTGCTTGGTTAGTAATGGGTTTTGTAATACAGAGGGAAGACGGGGAATATCCCTGCCGCCTTCTGCAATGGGAAAAGGAGCAACAACTGGAATTGAAATGTTAATCAGCCAAGTGCTCGAGATTATTGGAGGAGCGGTGTTACTGGGCAAACAAAGAAGGCGGTCAGCCTCTGTAATCTTAAAATAATCAACCATTGCTATGCCACACTCGCTTAGATATTGAAGAGGATTCAGAATGTAAAATAATTTGAGTTGCACTTTTACGTTGCTACGTTCAACCTTCGCTTGGTTAATTTCTGGTTTGCGAGCAGCAGGTTCTTGTCAGCAGCCTGGAGAAGTAATCGGAAATCTTCCCTCTCCTTTTGCCTTCCTCAGTCTTCTCCCTTTCCAGTTAGAATGGGTCTGCACGTTTCAACGTCAAACACCCACTTCAATACTGAACCTTTAGAAAGAATCTCAAATTAGAGGAGAAACTTACCTCCTGGAGTTCAGCAGCACTTGTCCCCACTTCTCCCTTCATTTACCATCTTCTCTTGTCAATCATTTCATTGATTTCTCCCCCCACCCCGGGGATGCTGTGCCCATTAACAAGCCAGCTCTTGTCAGCTCCTGTCCACCACCTCTGTTCCGTGACTGATTTTTCAAGGACCCAGAAAGGGCATTGCCTTATACCACGTTTGGACTATTATCTATGTCCTTCCCCAAAATGCATGGCATGAAAAATCCTTTAAGCCCAGTACCAACATGGTTTCCGATAACTCCCTTCATTGTAGTCACTGCAGCTACCAGATGGGTTTCGAGGACAGCAGAATCAGTTGGGGTGTGAGAAAGAGGGATATACCTACATATTTTGCTCCATGTGCATAAGAATAGGTGGAAGTAGAAATGCGAATGTCAGTCTATCCCGTTTTTCTGGAAGCTTTTTTAGTCCAGCTAGGTTGTGAGACACCTAGCTGGGTAGGGTATGGGGCAAGTCCTCCTGCAAAAGCAAGCAGTGTGTTTGTCCTAGGATTCCCCCAATAACCTCAAAAGAGTTTCCAGAGAGGCTTTTCCCACAGACAGTCAGAAAGTCAGGGGAGGTGGCCAAGGTAAACCTCAGGTTATTTGGGCATCCTCAAGTTAGTCTCCCCTTTTAGGGGTTCTGACCTAGGATTTCCCCACAAATGCCTTGCTGCTGAGCTCAAGTGCCCATTCTTGTTGCCCATCTAGGTATGTACAATTGAATGATATTCTGTGAAATGGTGAAGATTGCTATGGTGGGGATTGCAAATGTGCCACTTCACCAACAGAGAACAGTTGCAATAAGCCAGACTGTGTGGTGTCTGTGTGCCAATATTCCATTTAAAAAGAGATTTGTTATCTTTAAATCTGAAATTAAAGAGACAGTTTGACTCAAAAGGCCATGGGTTTTATTTTAACAAATCAAAATAGGAGATCAATGAAAAAGAGGGCCAGGGTTTATAGCTAACCTTCTCACCTTCTTTTTTAAATATTGCTTTTAGAACAAGATACTGGTTCTGAAAAATCATGTTACTTCTATTATATATCATTATTGTTTTTCTGATTACAAATTCTCTATTTATAAATACACTTTGGAAAGATTTGAGTTGGTTTCTTTGTCTCTATCTTCAGTATATGAGGCAGAAGGAGTGGAGGGGGGTGGGCAAATCCCTCTCCAAATGGCCCACTCAAAGAACTGTTCCCCGGACCATGCAAACCTCTGGACCAAGATTTTTTTGGCTTGCTGTTATTATTATCTTTAAATATGGTTTGGGTTTGAAATATTAAATTTTCAGTGTTGTAAAATTTTGACTCAGGCACACCAACTAGAAGAGAGAACAAAGAACAAGAATAGCAAAACTATTTTCCACCTTTCTTACCTAATTGTAAAATATTTAATTATATGAATAATTATTCTGAATAAGAAGTGAAAAACATATTAAAATAATAATTCATTTTTAAGAAAGTAGCCCAAGGTTTATGAAATACAGGTTAGTGCAATTGATCTTAAGTACAGTAAAAATTTCTGTAATTTTAAAAGGTGTTTTTATGTTGAGTATTAGTACATGAAAATATGCTAATGATGGTTAGAAATTGAAATGTCTGTTACTTGGTTTCTGAAGAAACGGAATTCTTTGGCAAGAAATGGGTCAGGATTAGGGGACTGGAGCCGCCAAAGCTGGCATCATACCTGCCAGTGATTTTATAGGTGAGATGAATGCATTAAGTTATGGATTAGGGTTGGAGAAACCTTCTGGGGAAGAAAGAAAACAAGATAGAAAATATAATTTGTTATTTTAGTGCAACTAAGATAATTAAATTTAAGGTATTTCTGAATTTGGACTTCGTTTTATTTAAACAATTTCTGAGGAAAGTTTCTAAATTCAAAGCCCTAGGTAGAAATAGTTGTATGATTTCCTAACTGAAACTGATTTTTGACTGTATTTCCTTTTTTAAAAACGTTTCCCAGAGAAAGGAAAAATTAATTGCCCCGTGTTAAGGAGGAGTAATACCAAATAGAAGGATGTACGCTCTTAGATGCTAAATGAACTGTAGGAACTATTTTGTAGATTTGACAAAATAGAATTGAAATCTATCTGTTGCTTTCCAATCACGTAAAAAAAAAACATTTAGTCTGGTGGGTGGACAGTGTTATCAGTCATTTAAGACTTGAGTACCGATTTAGGATTCAAAGTTGCCCTCTCCTTACAAAAGGCATTTTCTGGTGCTGCATTACTGCCATTAGCTACAATTGAAACAGACTTATCCTGAGATTTTGAAAAACAGAAAAAGAAATAGTAGGATTAATAAGGTTTTGCCTCCACTGAGAATGGGTAGAAAAAGTGCTGTTTTGAAAGTTATCAATGGCCTCTTAATTGCCAGATTTCTGCGCTGTTTCAACCTGTTCTTTCGGTCTTTATTTTTAAGTTCTCTTCTAAGTTCTTTTTTTAAAATTTTACTGCTTAGTGTTTTATTCACTAAAATAGCATTTTTAATTGAAGTATAGTTGATGTGTAATATTATATAAGTTACAGGTGTAAAATATAGTGACACAATTTTTAAAGGTTATAGTCATATACTCCATTTATAGTTATTATAAAATATTGGCTATATTTTCTGTGCTATGCAATATATCCTTATAGCTCATTTTATAATAATAGTTTGTACCTCCTAATCTCCTATCCCCATATTTTTCTTTTTTTAAATTAAATACTTGTGTTCAAAAGTACTATTAATAAATAATATATAAAGAGATATCTCTTTATCTAGTTTCTCACTAATCCCCTTAAATTGCCTCATGACCAGCCTAGAACAAGTGATATTTATTTGTAGTTTGTGCCTCATGATATCACGACTATATGTCTTCATTTGTTCCTTTCACTCACCCTGCTACACGTTGAAACCTTGCTCACATCATACACTGCCTCTTCCATGAACCCTTCCCCATACCCACCTTCTTTCTCATTTCAGATGTGTTTCTCCCTTGTCTAAATTCCTATGGCACTTTCTGTTTTGGTATGTCCTTTAGTTTGAACATGATTTGCTGTTCTAAAATAACCCTAGAGAGCAGAGTCTTTGACTAACAACTTTTTATTACCTGCAACTCATAATACAGTGCCTAGCTATGTATATTTAAAGTAGATGTTCAGCAATTTGATTTTAGTGAAGAAATTAGCTATTATTTTCCAGGGGTGTATACCCACCTACTCTAATATCCAAGTTAGGCTCTAAATAATGTGTGCAAGTACATTTTAGTTTAAAATCCCTATATAATAATATAGTGAAAGTACATTCAAACAGTTATATTCAACAGAAGTTATTGTGAGCTTACATGCCCTTAAGTGGATATTGGCTCATCCGCATCAAACAGCATAGTAAGCATTACAAAACAAAACTTTAAAGAAGACATTGTACCAGCTTTCAGTATGCTTTCATTCTACTGAAAATAAGTAAGCAGGGGAAGATGTCTTGCATAAATAAGTACTAGTTTTAAAGCACTCTGCGAGGTACTTTCATCTATGGTATATAATTTCATCCTTCTACTATATGCTAATTTTACACTGAGACTCAGATATCTTACCTAAATGGCAGAGATTCTTTCCACATTAACATGCTGTTCTTTGAAGTGTTAACGAGTGAAGGAAAACTATAAAAACATAATCAGAGTAGTTTAAAATTGTTTTGTGAAAAAGCTTTCCAGTGCTTTTTAAACTTTTGGGTCATAACATCCCCTTTAATAATTCAATAAAGGCTATGCATCCACTCCCCAAGTACATACACAACACACACACATAGAATTTTGCCTGTAATTGCAGGTGATTACGGACCTAATAAAGCCCTCCTTTGCAAATGCTTTAAGGACATCTACACTGGGCACAGTTTTTCTTTTTCCTTGTTCTATGCTTAATATTTATTTTTGTACCTATTAAAATTAAACAAATTGTTATGTTATAGATTGAGATATAAACCTAAGCAGCTTCGTACTTTACAACTTTACTTTTTGCATTTTTGTATTCTGTCCTTCTCTCTCACACAAACATAGAAATTTATATAAATGAGATCAAATAATACTTTTTTGTGAAGAGAATGCTTAGAATTTATTCTTAATGATTTTTCTATATATCACACGTCAGTGTTAGTTATAGTCATCGTGTTGTACATTATGTCCATAGTATGTATTTATCTTACAATTGGAAGCTTGTACCTTTGACCATCTTCCTCCAATTTCCCCTCCGCTGACCCTCTGTCTCCTGTAACCACAGGTCTGATCTCTTTTTCTATGATTGTTTTCTCTTTTTTTTAGGTTCCACATATAAGTGAGATCATATAGTTTTGTCTTTCTTTCTCTGACTTATTTAACTTAGCATAAAGCCTTCAAGGTCCATTTCTGTTGTCTCAAATGGTAGCATTTCTTTGTTTTCTTATAGATGAATAATATTTCAGTGTGTGTGTGTACATACATATGATATGTATATATCTATAAATATATAAAACAACCTCTTTACCCATTTGTCCATCAATGGGCACTTAGGTTGTTTCCATGTCTTGGCTATTATAAATAATGCTGCTATGAACATGGGGGTGCAGATATCTTTTTGAGTTAGTGTTTTCATTTTCTTTGGGTATATTCCCAGAATTGGAGTTGCTAGATATATGTAGTTCTAGTCTTAATCTTTGAGGATCCTCCATACTGTTTTCCATACTGGCTTTACCAATTTACAATCCCACCAACAGCACAAGGGTTCCTTTTTCTCCACTGACTGTTGGAGAACAGGATGACTATTCTAACAGGTGTGAGGTAATATCTCAGTGTGGTTTTAATGGGCATTTCCCTGATGACTAGTGGTATTGAGCATCTTTTCATGTACCTGTTGGCTTTTTGTGTGTCTTCTTTGGAGAAATGTCTATTCAGGTCCTTTGCTCATTTTTTAATTGGGTAATTTTTTTTTTTGCTATTTATTTGTATGAATTTTTAATTTATTTTGGACATTAACCCTTATCAGATATATGGTTTACAAATATTTTTTTCCCATTCTATAGTTTGTCTTTTCAATCACTTTGTTGGTTTTTTTTTGGTTTTTGTTTTTCTTTGCTGTGCAGAAGCTTTTTAGTTTGATGTAGTTCCATTTGTTTATTTTTTATTTTGTCGTTTGTGTTTTCAGTGTCATATCCAAAAAGTCATTACCAAACCCATGTAATGAGCTTTATTCCTATGTTTTCTTCTGGCAGTTGCATAGTTTCAGGTCTTACATTTGAGTCTTTAATCCAATTCAAGTTAGTTTTGTGAGTGGTATAAGATATTGGTCCAATTTCATTCTTTTACATGTGAATATCCAATTATCCCAGGGTTCCCTTGTATGTAACTTCTCTCTTTTCTCTTGCTGGTCTTAAAATTCTTTCTTTGTTTTTGACTTTTGACGATTTAATTGCAATGTGTCTCAGTGTAGCCCTATTTGAGTTCAACCTATTTGGGCTTGATTGGGCTTCACGGATCTGGATGTCCATTTCTCATCCTAGGTTTGGGAAGGTTTCATCCATTATTGCTTTAAATATACTTTTTTCCCCTTTCTCTCTCTCTTTTCTTCTTCTGGAATTCCCATAACATGAACATTGTTTAGTTTATTGTGTCCCATAATTTCCATAGGCTTTCTTCACTCTTTTTATTCTTTTCCTTTTTGTTCCTTTCACTGGGTAATTTCTAATGTCCTGTCCTCCAGTTTGCTGATTCTTTCTTCTGCATGGTCGAATCCACCTTTGAAACTTTCTATTGAATTCTTCAGTTCAGTTATTGTATTTTTAAAATCTAGTGTTCCTGTTTTTTTGATGTTGCTATTTCCTTGTCAAACTTCTTGTCTTGTTCATGCATTGTTTTCCTAATTTCACTTAGTTGTCTGTGCTTTCTTGTAGTTCACTGAACTTCCTTAGGAGGATTATTCTGAATTCTTTGACAGTTCACAGATCTTCATTTTTTTAAGGTCAGTTATTGGAGTTTTATGACTTTCCTTTGGTGGTGTCATATTTGCCTAATTTTTGTGATCCTTGATTCCTTACATTGGTATCCGCATATTTGAGTAATTGGGCTCTTCCTCCAGACTTTACTGGGTATTATATTCAGTAGTAGTAGTAGATAGGGCTAGGAATTAGTTTCGTGGCAGAGAATCAGAGCCTGTATAGGACCTGGCTCTGGACAGGACCCAGAGCCTGTATAGTTCATTGTTTGGGAACCCAAATCAGGCCAGAGTGTGCACTTAATTCCCTGGTCAGGTGAGGACACTGGTTTTGCCCTGCAGATGGGGGAGGCCACAGGCTGTGCTGTCTGTTCAAGTGCCACTGTATCTAGGGCTGTTTAATGGCTGTACAGCTTCCCATGCTCTCTGGTTAGGTTCCCCAGTTGGACATGCTGAAGGCTGTATTCAGTGATGAGTAGGGCTATGAATTAGATTTCCTGCCTGGGTGCAGCAGGAGAAGCAGCTCTAAAGCCAGTAAAGCTCTTTGTTGTCTTAACTCAAGCTGATCCACACCCCACGTTCTGTGTCTGAACAAGGCCACTGGCTTTGCTTTGCAGACTATCAGCTCTGCCTACCCTTCTCTAGGCTTGAGCACTGCTGGGCCGCACAGTTTCTAGGAGTTGTCACCAATCCTTCTAGTCAGATGGGCCACAGCACATCCACAGCAGATGGGATGGGGCTAGTCCCAGTTCCTTTGCCTGGGTGGGATGAGGATGGGCCACTGCAGGCTACTCTTAATTTCTCAAACAGGCTCCCCAGTTGGGAGGAGCTGGGAGCTACTCTCAGCCTTGGATATGAATTAATCTCCCTGCCTGTGCATGATACAGGATCCCTCCACACCTGGTACTGGCTCTTTTTTGTACCAGAGCCAGTGATGAGCTCTGGCTGCCTGCCTCTTGGCTGGAGCGGCTGGAGCACGACTGGGCCAAATAGCTTCCAGGATTTATTGCCAGCCCTTTTGGTCAGATGGCCAGAAGACACTCTCCACAGTGGGTGGGCTGTGACTCTGTTCTTTCCCTGTGTATGGGCAAACCAGGCTCAAGGGCCAGATGCGTATCAGGTGGATCTGTACCCTGCTGAGTTCCCTGGTTGTAGTGCCCCACCAACCTGGCTCTGTAGATAAGCAAAGATGCCAGTTGTGATCACTACTTGGGCACTGCAAGTATGAATTCCACCTGTCACAATCCATGTGCTGGCTGTTGCATGCCCCTTCCCCCTTCATCACAGTCCAACTTTTAGTGGTCAAACCCTGCAGATTCCCCTGCAATCCCAGTGGAGCAGATTAGAGCAGTGGCTCCCACAAAGCAACCCCAATGCTAGTGGTGGTGCTTGCTGTCCCCCAGTTCTCTTCTCCTACTGGAGGAACCAGAGGTTCATGGGGGACCTCACCCATGGTGCTCCACTGGCCTGGGGGAGGGGCAATGTGGTCAACGTGTAGCTCCTTCTCTCACCCTTCTAATGCAGTCTGTCTTGGTCTCTGTAGTGCACGGGGGTGCTTCAGCCTCACCTCCATGTTCTAGGATCCTCTCAAATAGTGTCCTGTTTCCAAATAATTGTTAGTTGTTCCTCCTCGGGGGAGCGCGGAGCCAGGAATGACCTTGGTGATGTCACCCCACTCTGTGCTTACTTTGACAATATGTGTGTCCTTTATAGCCCAGACATTTCTGGTACTTGAAATGAGGTTGTCCTTTTATTGTTCTCCCTGCTTTAGGACCTAAAATGGGAGCTCTTCATTAGCACTGGCACAAAGGCTGCTGAGATGACTAGGAAGCAAGTGCCAAGGAGAAGAGTGAATCAAAGAATCTTGATTCATTGATTTCCTTGATTCAAGGAATCCCAGAAGGAGCTCTAAACGTTACACATTCCAAATGATTTATTCAGGTTTTTCCAATCAAAACCATTTTTACAAAAAAGAAACAGTTCTCAGACTTAGAGTACTATACTGCCAAGTATGTAGAAGAACATTGCCAGCAGTTGAGTGGTGTGGTCTACTTTGAAATATATTCAGTTTTCTTAGGATGGACATATGTCTACTTCAAAGTTACTATTTCTTTCTAGTAATGCTGTCTACAGTAATATATTTGCTTTTGCCAAGTTAAGAAAACAATGACATCCCTCCCAGGTTCTAAAACAATTACCAGCATAAAAATACATTAAATTTTTTAGCTGATACTTAAGGAAACCAGTACTAGCTAGCATTCCTACTGATGCTAGTATTCAAAGAGAGGCATGACAAAACCATTAATCTAGAAAAAACCAGGTTGGAAAGATGGAGAGAAAGAACTCAAGATGACTACTTAAGCTGTTGCTTTCTTTACATGTCCCCAAATATGATAATAACCATATAAGCTCCTAAAATAAGTGCAATTTTATGCAAACTTCATAATACGCCTAGTATGAGGTAAATTTTTACTTTATTTTATAGTATATTTTTATTTTGGTAAAATGTCCCATAATGTAAAATTTACCATTTTAACCATTTTTAAGTGTATCATTTATTGGTATTAAGTACATTCACAATGTTGAGCAACCATTACCATTATCCATTTTAAGACCTTTCTTATTATCCCAAACAGAAACTGTACTCACTAAACAATAACCCCTTATTTCTCCCCTCCCCTTAGCCTCTGGTTAACTCTATTCTATTTTCTGGGTTTATAATTTACCTATTCTAACTACCTCATATAAGTGGAATCATACAATATTTGTCCTTTTGTGTCTGGTTTCTTTCACTTAACATAAAGTTTTCAAAGTCCATCCATGTTATAGCATGTATCAGCATTTCATTCCTTTTTAAAGGCATACAATGTATAGTGATTTTTAGTTGCAAAACACTTTTAGTACATTGTGTTTCTATTATATTAATGATATCTAGCATATATCACTACCATATTACCTTTAGTAGATGCCCAGTAATGTGTACTATGAGTGAGCCATAATTTCAATTCAGCCAAAACCCACTGATAAACATTTATTAAGTTCCAAACAGTTTTATGATTTCAAGAAATGTGGTAATGGACATAGAGGTTCATGTCTTTATGTGCTGGAGCTTTTACTTTTGACGGAAGAATTCTTGGAGTGGCATGGAATGGTATTGTTGGGTCAGAGACTATGCAGAAACATTTATAATTTGAATACATACATTGACTATAAAAACCATAAACTTCTTCAACAGATAGTATTCCTGTATTTTATGTAACCATTTATAACTATCTTAAAAATGAATGCAAGTAATATAAGGGAATCTATTTAATGTGATTTGAGCAAGGAAACATTCTCACTTTTTTCATTTCTAGTTCATGGAAGAAAATTCCTATACACAAGTATTGAAATATTTCAAGTCTCTGGATCACACATTTCATCATTTCAAAAATATTACAGAGTACATCACGGATGTCAGTCAAGTCTTGTAACAACAGTGTAGAAAACTAGTAACATTTATAGCTAGTTTTTTTTAAGCTTCAGCAGTGGATCATTTCTATCCAGCCTAATCTGAAATTTTAATTAGATTAATTTTTAAAATAAAAAAGATTAATTTTTAATCTAAAACTATTTTAGTTCATATTTATGTACCTGCATTATGATAAATATTTTATTTTGTTGTTTTTTTTAATCTTAGTTTCTCTTTAGAGTATGTTTTAAAATTTATTTTGAAACAGAATAATTAAAGCCCAAAGATGAGAATGTCTCATTTAAGCTAAACTAAAGAAAGTTGGAATAGCTGAAGTATGAACACAATTGGCAAAACTTTTCACTACCCTCCTTAGAAGAAGACTGTTTTGATTTGCATGGTCCAAGAAAGGAGAAACAGATAACTTGCTGGGGATTGCAACCTGCTTTACTTAAGTTAGACATTAACAGGCTAAAAGGGCAAGGATGAAGCAACATGTTTATAACATAGTTTTGAAAAGCTACTTAAAGGTGAAGGGTTGCAATAACACAGACAGACACACCCTAGACCTTTCACAACAATATTTTAAGGTATGCCTTTTCTTTGGTTGATAGGGATGGAGGGACCTATTAATAAACATTTCTCCTATTTACTTTTGTCTTTATTGCTGTCTAATCAAACCCTCATTAAAAAACAGACATAAAACAAATAAGCATTCTGACTTTTGCCTGAATAAGCAGCAACAAGCTCACATCTTAAACAATGGACTGCAATGGCTATGAGACTGAGGATCCTTGGTCATTGCAACAGTAGCAGCAGCACAACCTGCTTTGTTCCTTCTGTTGTATACCGCAGAATCTGAGTAAATAGAGAGAAGTCAATGATACCTTTAGTGCCATTTCTTACACTCCTCTCCATGATCTTTCACACTCAGGTTCTCTGGTAATCTCAATGTAGTGAAAAACAACCAGGATGCTAATACCCTCTATCCATTGACAAAACTTAATGCTTCTGAGACTTGCAGAAATAATGTTGAATCTGAATTGGTGGTACCCAATAGAGTCACTAAGAATAATCCGTCAGACTCACCAAATCCAAATTCAGATTTAAAGGCCATCAAATTTTAAAGATTACAAAGATTTTAAGATTTCAATATTTGTTATATATGGTCATATGTAAAAATTTAGAAAAGTAAAATTATATGTATAGGTTTTTAATTATAAGCTATATTCACTGGAGAATTAATGCATTTTTAAAAGGATTCATTCTGAAAAGATTACATTAGCACTTTTTTTAAACCACTACCCTCAAAAATAAATTGTGACAAATCATTGTTCATCCAAGTTTATCTCTCATCTCAAGGAAGTGAGTTGTTCTTGGGGAAATTGCTTTCATCTAATTTGTGCTTTCCTGCAGTGGATCAAGCTGAAATGAAATGGGGCTGACATTCTTAACTATTATTACGCGCCCACATTTACCAGAATTACCTAATGATCAGTACCGAAGTGTTTTATAATAAATAAATATGTATGTACTGAGTTGAGAAATGGCTGGTGATCCTGTAGAAGAGATATCTAGATTATATTTCTTACATCATCTCCATATTAGAAAGCAATCCAGGATTGCAAAGCAAGGCATGAGACAGTAGCATTTGGTGTATTTTATAAATGTTTAGATTTCTAGGGAGCTTATTGGTATCATATATTATGGTAAGCACACAAATGTAAACTGTTACTTTAAAATAGTAAAATATCAAGAACATAAAAATTTCTGCAACTTAAATGGTCAGTTTGGTATTTGGCTTTATTATAGGCATTTGCAAGATATTTATTAAACAACCAAATGAACCAATACCATTTAATTTTGAAAACTGCCTTCCTAATACAAAAGAATTGGTATTCTACACAAGTTCCTTGTGATTATTTTTGTAGGTGTGGTGGGAATGAATTATGGATGGCACTACCCTTTCTTGTCTGAGGTTTTGGTAAGGTGGAAATTAGAGGTGACGGACCTTAAAATTTGAGCAGTTCAAGACACTCAACCAGTAAGTCAGAAAGAGAAAGACAAATACCGTATGCTAACACATATATATGGAATCTAAGAAAAAAAAAATGTCATGACGAACCTAGGGGTAAGACGGGAATAAAGACCTATTAGAGAATGGACTTGAGGATATGGGGAGGGGGAAGGGTAAGCTGGGACAAAGTGAGAGAATGGCATGGACATATATACACTACCAAATGTAAAATAGCTAGTGGGAAGCAGCCGCACAGCACAGGGAGATCAGCTCGGTGCTTTGTGACCAACTAGAGGGGTGGGATAGGGAGGGTGGGAAGGAGGGAGACGCAAGAGGGAAGAGATATGGGAACATATGTATATGTATAACTGATTCACTTTGTTATAAAGCAGAACCTAACACACTGTTTTAACTAAATAATAAATAAATAAATAAATAAATAAAATAAAAAAGAAATTTTGGCAATTAAAAAAAAAAAAAGACACTCACCAAGCACAGTCCATTTACCCAGGACAAGAAAACATATGACATTACTCTTCTTTTTTCAACCACAATGCATTTGAACCTTTAGAAAATTGAAAATGCAAGATACAGATTTTATTTATTTTTTAAAGTAATTTATTTATTTATTTATTTCTGGCGGCATTCGTTCTTTGTTGCTGTGCATGGGCTTTGTCTAGTTGCAGGGAGCGGGGGCTACTGTTCGTTGTGGCGTGCGGGCTTCTCATTGCAGTGGCTTCTCTTTTTTGCAGAGCACGGGCTCTAGGGCATGCCGGCTTCAGTTGTTGCGGCACAGGGGCTCAGTAGTTGTGGCTCACGGGCTGTAGAGCGCAGGCTCAGTAGTTGTGGCACATGGGCTTAGTTGTTTTGCGGCATGTGGGATCTTCCCAGACCAGGGTTCAAACTCGTGTCTCCTGCATTGGCAGGCGGATTCTTAACCACTGCACCACCAGGGAAGCCCAAGATACAGATTTTAATAAGAAAATATTAGTCAACAGTTCTTTTATCTCTATGTCTTTTTCTATCTCATTGATTGTGAAGAATACAATCATAGAGAAAGCAAACTCTACATCAGTTGAAAATTTTTTCCACCTGCATGCATGTTATAGTGGATGTGTAACATCTTCACACGGTTTGTGAAATCACTATTTCACCACAAAAATTAAATATGACACTAAAATGATCTGACACTAATTAGTCCATTGAATAAGGGGAGGAGGATTGGCATCTTGGTCATCGTTTAGAAGAAAAAATAATCATTAACCTGTTAGACAAAATACTTGTCTTTAAATTATCCCTTAATAAATATAATAGAAAATTAAATAAAATGGCAGTACAGTGTTATGAAAGGAAAGCAATTGGGTTGATCTCAAAATGAGTGAATACAAAAATCAATGTTTTTTGTTTAGTTTGTTAATAAGTTTATTCTTAGAGCTCTCAGGCAGCTAGCTTTTGGTCATTTTTAAGATCAATCAAAAAGTTCTAAACATTATTTTTAAGGTATGCAGATCACTAGGCCCTCCTCCCCTCCTTTCTCTCTTTCTTTTAATTTTTAAATTTATTTTGGGGAGTTTTGGCTACCATTTATGTTCTAATCATGTTTTTCAGGATGTGAATTTGAACTTTGAACCTTACCTAGTTTGAATCCTACCTCTATTGTTTTCTATCTCTATGACTTAGGGTAAGTTACTTAACCACTGTGAATTGTTTCTGGATATTTAAAACAGGAAAATCACAGGGTTGTTGCGAAGATGAAAGAAGATAACATAAAAGGGAACTTACTGCAGTGTTTGAGACATAGTAAGGGTTAGTAAATATTTCCAATTTTTATCTTTCTAATTCTCGTGAGCAGTTTACAATGAGATCTCATTACCACAGATTTTCCCTAAAATTATGAACCTTTTCCTACACCTCTCCATTTTAAACCAAACCTTGAAATGACTGAACCTCAGAGGAAGACGTCTCAATACAGATAATCCCAGTAGCAGGAGAGGTTGAAGCTACCACAATGCGAAGTTGTCAGGCTCTGATCTGGCAGTAGCTGTGGGAATTAGTCTTAGCTTCTATTTTTAACTCTGCAAGGAGTTGATTGGATGACCTGGGAAAACTCAGTTGGCATCTTATTTTCTTTCTGAATTGTACCATTTGTCTAATCACTCTTTTCACTGACTCATTATCAGAAATGATATAAAGGTTGTTGAATAAGGGTGTTGATTTCAGAAGTAATGTTATAGAAAATGGGAATTGTTCCCTTTCTTAAAAGCAGTAGTTGACAATTTTATTTTATTTTTTTCTGATACAGTGTTGAAGTTCCTGGGAGAGGGCAACTTTAATTTATAAAGAGTTGTTAACATTCACTTCCTCTAACAAAAGCCTTTAAAGGTAATACTACTAATTATCTGCCTTGTACCCCAATCTTTTTTTTTTAATATGTAACTGTTGAAGTTTTTTAATGTTAATCAATATCATTAAGTTGTCCAAAAAGGAAAATTAATCTGTTACTCCATTGTACATCATACACAAAGGAATCTTCTTGGTATATATCTTTCTATTTTACTGAATCTCAATGAATTTAGAGAGTACATGTAAGAATTTTAATATTCAGAGTCTTATTCATAAATGTGCACTACTGAGTAGATACAATCACTAGCAACACCTTTAAACTGAAATCAAAAATAGAGCCTCAATTAACGTGAAAACTTTAGTACCAGAAACACCTGCCTATAAAAACTGCACTGTTAGTACACAGACGAGCTTTAGTATGATAACAATTTTGTTGGGCTTAAAAAGCACATAATTTTACATTTTTTTCTTATTTGACTTTTTATCATTATGTGGACAATTTAGGTCTAAGGAAACAAGTACAAAAACTTCCTAAAGCCTTCCATTTAATATGTAAGCCATAGTTGTCCACAAGAGAGAATTTTGTGGTGATCAACAACTCTAGCCAAATAGGCAATAATTTATTTCATTTGGTAGAGTCTAATCATGTGTAACTATGCACTTTTCAGTAAAAAGTGTAAAACATTTTTAGTGGTAAGTTTGTCCTAAATTTCCAAATCAATATTTTTAATCCCTGTTTGAATACTGAATTCATTAGCTATTCACCAAAGGCTTGAGGCATAGATTTTGGGCATAATCCACTTCTAAGATGAGACGTAGCAAACAGTCTAAATTCCTGTTTTAAATATACATGTGCATACATGTATACACATATATTCTACAAACATTTATATACAGACATTCCCCGAATTACAATGGTTCGACTTACCGATTTTTCAACTTTACCATGGTGCAAATGTGATACTCGTTTAGTAGAAACTATAGTTTGAATTTTTTCAAAGTATACTTCGAATTTAGAGTAGAAACTATACTTTTCCCAGACTACTGATATGCAGCATGATGCTTTCTTGTGATGCTGGGCAGCAGCAGCAAGCCACGCCTCCCACTCAGCGACTGGATCACAACTGACACGTTTAACAACCGTTCTGGTTTTCACTTTCTGTACAGTATTCAATAAAACAAATGAGATAGTCAACAGATTATTATAAAATAGGCTTTGTGTTAGATGATTTTGCCCAACTTTAGGCTAATGTGAGTGTTCTGAGCACCTTTAATGTAGACTAGGCTAAACTATGATGGTTGGTAGATTGGGTGTAGAATAAGCATTTACACTTTATGATATTTTCAATTGATGATAGGTTTATCAGGATGCAATGCCATAGTAAGTTAAGGAAGATCTGTATTTTATGTGTATTATATAGATTAATTATATTTAGTCAATTATGTGTGTAAATATATACATGCATATATATGCATGTATATATGTCTGTTTTCATGAACATTTGCCTTCTATTTCAAATATTTGATTATATTTATTTATTTTTTATTTGATTATATTTAAAATAAACAGACAAGTTCTTGGAGAAGCATTTGAAGAATCTTTGTTTCCAAAGTCAAGTTTCGCAAAGAAAACTTATTTTTTCACTAGCTGTTTATTTTTCGATAGTTAATTTTTTTTTAATTTCAAAGTGATTCTTTAATATATGAATACGAATATGTATTTACTTCAGGTGCTATATATGTTATTTATACATATGTGTATTTATATATATTTAAATGTTTTTAAACCTGATCTTATTGGGTTATAACTACTATCCAATTATGTGAGAATAGTGATATTGTTGCTTTTCAGCTTGGAACATGCTTCTGTTTCATTTGATTATATTTTATCCATTAGGTGCTCTGGCCTTCCATTAGCTCTTTTGCTTTGAGGAATACATTTTATAATGCATTAGAAATAGTCTTCTATTTTTCATGCCATAATTTTCCAGTGTCTCACAAAATCCTAATTTGGAATGTTCTGACTTGAACAGTATTTCAGAATAGAGACTTGTCCCTTTTGGAATCATCAGATCTGTTGGTTAGGTACAGTATTTCTTATTTTTTCTGTTGGAGAAAGGGAGGAAGGAAACTGCACTATGGAACTTTCCAGTTTTGTTTTGTTTTGTTTTGTTTTTTTCCTTACATTTATACCAAAAAAATGCACTCTTCTAGTAAAACTAGAAACATGAGAGTGGCAGTTACATAGTTCCAAATTAGGACAACCTAATATACTGTAATTTTTTCAAGTAAGAGAATAACCCAGGTAGTATACTATTAACTAGATTTTTTCAAATAACCATTTGTTTATTAATAATTCTATTATTTTTCCATTCTTAGTTTCATTTTTTTTTTTTTTTTTTTGCGGTACGCGGGCCTCTCACTGCTGTGGCCTCTCACGTTGCGGAGCACAGGCTCCGGACGAGCAGGCTCAGCGGCCATGGCTCACGGGCCCAGCCGCTCCATGCCATGTGGGATCGTCCTGGACCGGGGCATGAACCCGTATCCCCTGCATCGGCAGGCGGACTCTCAACCACTGCGCCACCAGGGAAGCCCAGTTTCATAACATTTTTACACAAAGGTTTATATTAACAAATGGCATCAGTTGTATTGTTGGTTTTCTCCTGTGTTCTGAGTAGTTCTATAATTTAAAAATGCTTAAAGCCCAGACTTCTCAACTAGAAAACATAAGCACAGTAAAAGCAGTGTTTTTAAAATTAATTCTGGAATATATTTCTCTTGAGGGTAAAGACATATAAGATTACAGATGTGTATGTTTGGATGCTTTATAAATAAAAGTAATATGATTAATCATGTATTAATTTATACTACCAGAAATTCCCTCTAAATCCTTTCTAGGACACAAATATTTATGACATTTCTATATTGTTCTCATTTTATTATTTTAATGAAATATTATACAGGTAGTATTTCATAAAAACACTGCATCAATTGTAATACTAGTTTAGGAATTTTAATTTGGTATGTAAATATACTAACTTCTGTTGAAATTGCTATAGCTTAGGGTCAAAATTAATTTGAAGGTTATTAGTGTTATTATTCTGGTTTTTATTAACTGCCGTCTCAAATTAATTATAAAGACAAAAATGTCCCTGGCTTAGAGTTTCTGCACTATTAATGACATACTGAGATGTCTATTGGGTATCAGTAAATGATATATTTTAGAGCATAACTTATGAAATGACTTGCCGGTTGGCAGACCACCTTTGACAATAAAATATATTTGATAGTCTACCTTTGCAAATTCATTGTACCACACAAATTTGATCTTGGTAATTGACATATGACTATTAAGCTTCAATCATTCTCTATAATATTCCTATTACCAATTATTAACAGAATAAAGGGGAGATAACAATTCTATAGTATTTATTCAGGTTTTTATTTAAAGTCAAGTATAATCTATATTTCTATAGTGCTTTTTTTATCTAACACCTCACTTAAGTAGAAGGAAGTGTTCTAGAGGTTTGTTATCAGCTTTTAAATGAAGTAATCTTTAACTATCTTTTATTTAAAAATACTAAAAAAAAGTTTCATGGTCTTTAATTAAATATAAATATTGGAATTGTCTATGAAACTTTTGAAATGGTCAATCACATAAAAACATAGGGATATCGTTTAAAGCAGGGGTCCACAACCCCCTGGCTGTGTTAGGAACCGGGTCGCACAGCAGGAGGTGGGCGGCCGGTGAGCCAGCGAAGTTTCATCTGCTGCTCCCCATGGCTCGCCATCGCTGCATTACAGCCTGAACCAACTATCCTCCCCCACCCACTCTGTTGGTGGAAAAATTGTCTTCCACGAAACTGGTCCCTAGTTCCAAAACAGTTGGGGATCACTGCTTTAAAGCATATGAATTTCTAATATATTTATTTAGGATATATATGCTGAACTTTTTTTTACATAATAGCTCATAGGTAACCTTCACTATTAAGTATTTTATGATGCTTAGAATCGGAAACAATACAGAAACTAACAAATTAAAATTGTTTTTTGTAAAATGTCAAGTGAGAAGAGAAGAATGTTAAATAATAAATACAGCATATTCACAACTTGGTTTTGAATATCACACATATAGAGAAAAAAGAACCAAAGAAAATTTAAAAAATATTTATCAGTGGTTAACTCAAGAAATAAGAGAGTCAGTCCTCCTGTTCTAATTCTGTATTTCCAAATTCATTGCAATATGTATGTGTTACTTTTAGAACTGTTTAAGAAGAAATGTGCCAGTTCGAATAATTATTTTTTAACATCTAAACATTGCCGAGTGTTGTTAAAATGTTTAGTTTTTATGTAGCTTTCTGGAAGATCTAGCTGGCCATAAAAAACTGAATATATTAGAGGAGGGGGAGTTTCCCCTCATCTTGAAATAATAATGATAAATAATATTTTTAAAGCATTAAATAATTTTCCAAGCTATTTTGTATACATTTTCTCCTCAGACCATCCTAACTCTCTAGAGTTGGTAGAAAAAGGATTATACTCATTTTACCCAGGGTGGGGGTTGGAGGGTGGGAATTGAAATTCATGAAGTTTAGCAAATTGCCCATTTAAGCCGTGCACAGTTATTAAGTGGGCAGGGCCAGAATTCTAACCTGTTTCATGCCATGGCCAATCTAGTGCTTTCCTCTATCCTGTAGGAACTGGACATATTTAAGAGGTAAGCACAAAAATGGAAATAGGTCTGAATCTTGCTCTAGTTACAAATTTGCCTATAGACCTCACTGGAGCCTGAACCAGGAAAACCTATATGAATTTCTTTCTTCAACCCAAAGAAATGGCCATGTTAAATAATTCCTAGGTTTAATTAAAAAAAAAATCTATACTGTCTGTTTTTTCACCATATTCCAGTTTGTGTATCTTGTGTCTATCAACTTCTCCAAAGAACCATGCTTCTTACCTAAGGGATCGCATTTGCTTAATAAACAAACATTGACAATTCTGATGCTAACCTGAATTAAATAATATACCAATCATTTATGAGATCCGCCTTAGTATTTTTACGCTTCTGAAATATCATCTCTATAACCTGCTTTTTAAAATAGTCTGACACCTACTGAGTACTCTTTCACTTCCTACAAGAAATCAAGAAAAATAAAGCATTTGTGTTTTTAATTTTAGTGAAGGTTTCTTGATTTAAGAATTAGTCATTTAGTGTCATTTGAATTTCAAGTGTGCCTCAAATACTTGAGGCTCTTTCTGTATGACTTCTCCAGAGTTTCCACATATATATCATCAAAGTACTTTCACTTGGGATTAGTAAAAGAAAAGGTTTATTTACTACTATTTCTCAGTTTTCTTCATTTCAAATATTCAGTGCCTTGTCAAAAATAATATTATAGTCTTATACTGTTCATTGATAACAGATAATACCAAGAAATTGTGATTCTGGTTTTCAGTTAAAAAAACAAAATGAGAAACTAAAGAAATAATTACTATAACAATTTTTTTCTTCATTTAGCTAATCAGATATTCACATCAGTGAGTGTTAGATTTTGAGACTATGAATCCCAATGCTAAATGTTTTATATATTCAGAGAAGTGAAAAATAATAATTATTATGCTTCCTCTGTGCTAAATACTGTTTTAAAACCAATTGGAATCCCCCCTCACAACAATCCTAAGATGTAGGTACTCTTTTCACCTATTTTACAGCCGGACAAACTGAGGCACAGAATGATTAAATTATTCATGGTCACACAGCTAGTAAGGCGCAGATACGGTATTTAAAATCCAGTCTGTTTTTGTGAGAGTCCACATTCCCAACCCCTGTAATGAAAGCCTGTGACCCCTACTATTTGCTATATACCCATTGACTTGCTTTGTGGAAAGAAAGGGAGTGAGGGAAGAGGAGGGAAACGGAGGGAGGGAAAGAGGAAAAGAAGGCGGAATGGAGGGAGGCAGGAGAATTGTCAAAATTCTGCCAGCTTGTTGCTACTGTGTGTTATGTCTTATAATAAGGTTGAAATTAAGGACTTGTAGAGATTTACATAGAATAAATAATTTTAAATTTCCTTAAGGGAAGTCTCTGGTAATATTATCAGATGGAGACAGCAAGTGAATTTCTGTTTAATTCTGTTCATAATTAAAATGCTATAGCAGGCTCATATTTGGAACAAACACAGTTCTGGTAATTCTCATAGTAATAATTCTACATTTTCTTAAATTTGTTATCATTTTTTCACCCTCAACACTCTCAGCTTATTTAATTTTAGTACCTATTCTTTTTCAAAAGTCCATAGATTTTAGTTAGGCTTAAATCATAGGAAAATTGAAGAAAATTTAGAGCCTGTAACAGAAGGAAACCACCCTCTTCCCACCCCGAGCCCAGCTCTGTCCATTTCTATCAGAGCTACTCCACCAAGAAAGGAGGAATTATTCTGACTGGTCAGATTCATGACACATTCTATTACATAGGGTGACTGTGTTTGTTTAGAGGTACACAGCAACAGTTCCACATTTCTTCTTGTCCGTTGCCTGGTCCTGTGAAAGCAGGTAAGTGGAGTGAAGAGCCTCAAAACCTTGACCTCAGTCTCTTGTTTCTGCTCCATTCCATTCACCAGGGTGAGCTTAATCCAGCAGAAGAGTGAGCTCTTCTGTGTTTCACTGGATGTTTCCATACAGATGAGTCAAGTTCCATTTTGAGCCTGGAAAATCTTGCATACTCTCTCATCAACTTCATCCTTTTCTGAATATGTACTCAGAAAATGGTAACATGCCCCCAGTAAGCCTTTACCACAGCTCTGACTCAGGGTTATTAGGAAGTAATTCCAAATCTCAGACATGTTCTGTATTTTAATCAACAGATAATTTGTACTTTTAGTTAACATTTACTCTCGATTATTCACGTGTTCTTATGCAGTTGGAACCTATTTCTGTCTTCATGTGTTTAAAGCTAGGATGAGTACGGATTTTAATCAAGATAATTTAGAAATTTTATTAAGTGTTTCCTATGTGGCAGGCACTGTTCTAGGTACTGGTGATAGAGTGTTAAACAGAATGGTTACAATCCACACTCTAAGAAAGGGTACTTAACATTAAAATTCAAATAGGAAAGATGTACAGAAATCATATGCAAAACACAAGAGTCAGTTTAATATGCATGGTTGGCATTTTGGGGATAGAAGAAGTCTAACACAAGGAGTTTTACAAGACTGATGATATATAGTCACTTCAGTTGAACTTTGTTTTATTTAAAAGAAGCAACTTTTTTTCAAACCAAGTAAAAAAATTATTGACAGTAATTTATATATATAGCTTTAACTTTATATATAACTTTATAGTTCCTTATTTAGTGAAGAGAGGGTGCTTTGACTTATGATATAAGGCAATTTCAGTATTTTGATAAACTAACCTTCAGCATTTTAGAAATTAAGCTTTTACATTGGTGGAAATTCTGATATTTGCCCATCAGTTTTATTTCATGCCTCCAAAATTAGATTAAATTTTCCAATTTTAAGTGAAAAACTGGCATATTATCAGTTGACACTACAGTTCCAAGTTTTATCATAGGAAAAGGTGGGTGAGAGGAATCCCCAGTTCAAAATCCTATCCAAATTTGAATTCTGAAAGTCTTTTTTTGATTGATTAGTAGATGTTGGTATCACATTATTTGCAATGACAGAGGACATTGTCAAGTTGTTATTAGCATTCATTGCAGCACCAGCTTCTGAGAATGTAGTAGTTTTTTTTTAAACCACGTTTTCTCCTCTTGATCCATGACTCCAACTCTAAAAATATCTTGACTCATTCATACATCATACATTCAAGAAATAATTACTGATCGCATATACTATTCCAGATACCAAGCTGGTCACTAGGGATTCAAAATGACTAAGGCACAGGCTTGGCTGTCAAGGAGACCCCAAGGTAGTGAATCTTTGCTTCTTACTCTTCAAGTGGCATTGATCCTGTGTAATCAGAAGTAATAGGGAATTAAGTAGCATTCATATTGTAATTAAATGTAGATAGAGCCAGATGATTTTCCAAAATCAGGTTTAATCAGAGATAGGGCAAGAATGTTCTTTGGGATTTTTCCTTGATGAGCATTGTTAACTATCCTTGAGATGCAATAGTAGAAGTCACTGAGTAATTTATCAGTTTGGTATCCTATGGGAACCAAGATGAAGGACGTTTTCTCCTTTAGGCACTGACTTTCTACAGAGATAGCGAAGGCGCTTCAACTTTCCCAGACAAGAAATCACCAGTAAACAGCAGTGATGGTAGAGGTGGGTTATTTACTACCATGGGGTTGAGAATATTAGTGAGCTGCATTTTGACCACTTGTCAAACATTTTGACATCTTGGAACAGAAAATGTTATTTAAATATAAAAAGCATTTTCTGTTGAATTGCTGTTAGTCATCCCTATGAGGAAATGACCTATTAAGTAATAGATGGGGAATAAGATTGATTTCTGCTAGAGTCCTTAAAGTAGCTACATGTTTCAATTTGTGGGTTTTTTTCAACCATTTGTAAGTTACCACAGTAAAAACCCCATGTAAAAAGCTATCTGAATTTACTTTCCAGCATTCTTTCCTGGGCTTTCTCTATCTTTCCCCCTCTCCCTCTGTCTCAGATCAGAAGGAGAGCAATGGGTCTGAAGCTTTAGCGAGAATCAGAAGGCTTGTCAAAACAATGATTTCCGGAGCCTCAGCTGGGAATTTGCATTTCCAACAAGTTTCTAGGAGAAACTTCTGCTGCTGTTACTTATTTGATGAACCACTGCTCAAGTAAAAGGAATGGGAATTTAGGAAGTAGAAAGATGGAGAGCTATGAAAAGCTGAATGAAGTCAGCCTCTGATCTTCTTCACCAAGCTGCCCAAGCTATTGGGAAGATCATCACTAGTGCCCCAGGGAAGCGTATTGAAAGTCACACCAATTAGAATGGGCATCATCAGAAAATCTACAAGCAACAAATGCTGGAGAGGGTGTGGAGAAAAGGGAACCCTCTTGCACTGTTGGTGAGAATGTAAATTGATACAGCCACTATGGAGAACAGTATGGAGGTTCCTTAAAAAACTAAAAATAGAACTGCCATATGACCCAGCAATCCCACTACTGGCACATACCCAGAGAAAACCATAATTCAAAAAGACACATGCACCCCAATGTTCATTGCAGCACTATTTACAATAGCCAGGTCCTGGAAGCAACCTAAATGCCCACTGACAGACGAATGGATAAAAAAGACATAGTACATACATAAAATGGAATGAACTTGGGTCACTTGTAGAGACGTGGGTGGACCTAGAGACTGTCATACAGAGTGAAGTAAGTCAGAAAGAGAAAAACAAATATCGTATATTAACACATATATGTAGAATCTAGAAAAATGGTACAGATGAACCGGTTTGCAAGGCAGAAATAGAGACATAGATGTAGAGAAGAAACGTATGGACACCACGGGGGGGAAAGCGGGGCAAGGGTGGTGGTGGTGGGATGAATTGGGAGATTGGGATTGACATGTATACACTAATATGTATAAAATAGATAACTAATAAGAACTTGCTGTATAAATTAATTAATTAACTAATTTAATTTTAAAAAAAAGTAATTGGCCCTCCTCTGACTGATTGGCCGAGGGCATCATGTAGAACGCTCTTGACTGTCCTACTCTTAAGCCCAGGTTTGCAGTGAATGAGCCATTTAACCTCTCTTTACTCCAGTCTTTCTCAGATTCAAAATAGTAACGGTAATTTCCCTTCCCTTTTGTTAAAAAACAAGACAAAACAAAAAATACACAAATCCTGATGGTGCTTTCCCTTTGTGGAAAATTCTTTGGATTTATTCATCTATTACTCTGATGTAGTAAAGAAGAAATTTAGCAAAATTTCTCTCTGTCCATAAAGATTTTAGGCTTTTAAGCTTAACTCGTTAGCAAAAACTACCAAATGCCTATTCTTCACTGCCTGGGGCTAGACATTTCCTTGATTCTGTCTAAGAGGTGGGGAGCCACAAGGGAACAAGTACTTAAAGAGACTCTAAAAAGCCCTATCTATTCTGCACCCCCTTCACCACCACCAGCTCTCCAGTTTATCCACTGCTCTTCTCACTCTTTCCACACCAGGAACACCAGCCTCTTAGCTTGTACTTTCAACACTCAACGTTCTCCCATCCAAAGGCCCTTGCATTTACGATTTCATCTCTGGAAATGTTCTAGAAAAGTAGTCCATACACATATAAATAGAATATGATACTAGAGGTTATGAAAATAGATAGGATATGACTACCTTCCAGTTTCTGGTCAAATGTCACCACATCAGCGAGACCTTGATCATCCTATAAAAAACAACTGTTGTGCATCCCCATGCAGATGCACACATTAACCTACACATGCTCTATTCCATCTCTGATATATTTTTCTCCATATGTTTGTTCCCATCTGCCAAACAATACATCAGTATTTTGGTATTGGTTTATTTTCTGTCTCTTCCCTAGGTAGAATGCAAATTCCGTGCAGGTAGAGTCATGGTTTTTTCACTGCAGAACCTGCAACAATCATTGGCACATAAGAGTCGCTCAGTAAATATTTCTAGAGTGAAAGAAAGAAAGGTGATATATCCTTACCTTAGATTATCCACTGCAAATTTTGGTATCTTTTGCATTACTTGTTAAATGATCTTATACTCCAGTCATACTTACCTATTGGCAGTTCTTTAGAACCACCATTGCTCTTTATGCCCTCTTGTCTTTTTTAAAATTTAATTTTATTTTTATTAACATCTTTATTGGAGTATAATTGCTTTACAATGCTGTGTTAGTTTCTGCTTTATAACAAAGTGAATCAGCTATACATATATCCCCATATCTCTTCCCTCTTGCGTCTCCCTCCCACCCTCCCTATCCCACCCCTCTAGGTGGTCACAGGACATATATACACTCACTACCAAATGTGAAATAGCTAGCTAGCGGGAAGCAGCCACATAGCACAGGGAGATCAGCTCTGTGGTTTGTGCCCTCTTGCTTTTTAAATCTTGCTGTAGCCTCTGCCTAGAATGTTCATTTCTGAAACTTTTTTGTTGTCTTTCACACTTCTACATTTCCTTCAAAACACAAATCAGGTGTCCTGTTCTTCAAAAATATTTCATGATAAACTCGTTCTTTCTCTGTGTCCTCCTTCCCACCCTGGCACCCTATCCTGGCACTTATCTACTCATTATGTTATACTATTCTGTCCATTTGAAACCCCTCCCAGCTTTACCAGAGACCACTTGAAAGCAGGGACTGCTTCTGACATCAAAAGCACAATGCCCCAATGCCTGGCATATGACAGCTACTCATAAATGATCAATAAATGAACAACAATACACCTTATTCTTTTTTCTTATCATAAGAAGCTACCCTTCATTGCTTTAAACTTCTAAAATTGCCCTGAGGGATATAATAGTAATGAGTGTTCCTGAAAATCAAGAGAATGGGCACTTATGATACGTAGCTTGAAGATCAGCCAAGTGAAAACTGGAATAGCTCTCAAACAAGGAAGAGGAGTGAGGCATTCAAGCTTCTTTAGGAGTAGCAAGTAGCAGTGATGCTGGTGTTCACACTGCCATGAGGAAAACCACTGCCATGTGAAGCTCCTAACACGAGTAAATATGTAGTATCTCTGAGGCATGTGATAGTATGTGATAGTAGATCATGACAAAACTCTTCAGCAACCTTGTTTCTGGATTTCACCTCATCCAGCATCACTTGGTGTATGTTGAGGTAATGCAGAAATTTTACTAGGTAATTAGTCTAGGAATTATTCCTCTAGGGTAGAAAGATGCTATGTTACTCCAATCGTGTTGCTATAACAAAATACCACCAACTGGGTAGATTATAAGAACAGCAATTATTGCTCACAGTTCTGGAGGCTGGGAAGTCCAAGACTGAGGTGCTAGCATGTTTGCCTTCTGGTGAGGACCTTCTTCCTGGTTCATAAGCTGACACCAACTCCCTGTGTCCTCACATGGTAGAAAGAGCAGGGGATCTCTCTGGAGCCTCTTTTATAAGGCATTAATTTCATTCATGATGGTTCCACTGTTACGACTCAAGCACTTCCCAAAGGTCCACCTACTAATACTATCACATTGGGCATTAGGGTTTCAACATAGGAATTTCAACATAGGAATTCAATGTATAAAACATTCAGACCATAGCAGATACTTGGGACTCGAAGCTTGTTCTAAACTTTATAGCTGGGAAGACTCTGTGAAGCTAGTATGTGTGGCTGAGTCATGAATGTTTGAAGATGACAAAAGACCCATCCCAGCAGAAAAATCCTACACACAACTGAGAAACCACTGGGCATTGTGAATGAGTGTATGCCTTGGCAGAAAGATTTTACAGCTGTTCCTCCTCACATATGTGAATTATGCATGATATTGCAAGAGGACTTTTTAAATATGAGCAATTTGGAGCAAAAATGACAGAAAAGAGAAATGCAAAGAAACAAGGTGAGTGAGTATTGAAAGGCAGAAGTGTATATTGGTAGGCCTGGAAATCAACTGTGAGTAATTTAAATTGATTAAATGTAGCATAGAAAATGTACAAGAAAAGGTTGAGGGGATCAAATTAACAGGCAAAAGAAACAATTTTCTCAACAGTAACATTTTTGCCAGATCAAAGTGAAAGCAGTCCATAAGAGATTGAGAAAATGAGTATATTTTCTCATTCCTTTGTCATGTGACCAAGGAATAAAGTAATTCCTTGGTCACATGACTAGATCTAAGGTGAAAATTAGAACTTTATCTCCATATAAGGAGGCAGTCATTCTTAGGAAATAACATTTAATTTGAACAAAAAAGAGGAGATCAGAGGCATGAACCAAGAGATAAGAACTTGTCTCCCTTATTCGTAAACTATGGGGCCCAACTGTCGAACAATAATCAGTATCGAGGCTGCAGAGAACAAAGTTGTATTTGGGGTCTTAATAATTGCAATCCTGGACACACAGATTCAGGTAAAACCCAAAGATGTTTGTGGAAGAGAAAGAGTCAGGGACTTATAAAGATGAAAGGTACAAGGTTGTTAAAGCTGTCTGGCAGGCATTATGATTGACTCTGATGCAGGAAAGGAAATATTTGTCCTTAAGGGATTCTCTGTCACAAGTTATTTTAGGGTAAGGGTCCGATAAGTATCTTGAGTTTCTGGAACGTGGGCAGATGCTCTGGATGCCTGTGTCAAAGCAATAGGTAGTCAAAGTTCAGATTCCATCTCGGCTGAGATGTGCCTAAGTCACTTCCGCAGTGGCTTCCTCAGAGGCTCCATTTGAGAGAGCGCTCCCTACCAATAATGACTCCATTTCTGTTTTCCTTTCACACAACTTACCTTCACTCCTCAGATTTGTTGGGAACTGATAAGCATATTCTCACCATAGTACTTGTTGTCGCTCACTTGCATTAGAGTGTACCATATCCAACATCAATAACTGATAATATTGAGTTTTGTTGTATTTTTCTCAAATTCAGAGTTATTTATTTTAAAGCATCAGTAAGCAAACTATGGCCTACAGGTCAAATCTATTCTTGGGCTAAGAATGGTTACTGCATTTTGAAAAGGTTGTAAGAAAAGAAAAAGAAAAAAAGGAAGAATATGTGTTCAAGACCTATGTAGGTCATAAAGACAAAAATATTTATTACCTGGAGGGCTTAAATTTAAGGGGACAAAGTTGATATTCACATTCATTATATATATATGAATAAATATATTATGAATATATTATATGAATATATATAATATATATTATATATATGAATAAATATATTATGAATAGCAACTGAATATAATAAATGTATATACTGAATGCGAAGGTTTATATATACACAGTTAATTATAAGAGAACAATTTTGTCTTACACATTGTAGGATTTCACACCCTAAAGGGTGGATTTCTAGATAAGAGAAAGATATATATTTACCAGTTTATAGTTCATTGAGGACAAGAAGGAAGAGGATTGAGGCAAGTTCACTTCATTTTTGCAATTACAACATTACAGAGGAAAATGAAGTAAAAAATGTGAAACAGAAGCCTGATTGTGGAAGATGCATGAAGGGAATGAATAAGGCAATGAAAGGGTATAAACTACTTTGAGAGCTCTGATACCAGGAGGAAAGTGGAAAGTAGTAATGTATGTCCCTGCAGGTATTTGTAGATTGTCTTACACTCTGAGATTTCTCTGCTGCTGCCCCTCCCCTAAACAACTGTCAGAGAGGATTGGAGCTCTAGCTTCACAGCGCTTGCTGACTTTTCAAGAGAAACTTTGTACAGATAGACCCACAGACGTACTTAAATAGATATCCACAGCTCTGTTGGATGTGTAGTATTTAGCTTCTTCGGTCTGTGAGTGAAACATTTCTAACATGCTTCCCCTACTCCAATGGCCACAGGGCCACCAGTTTTCAACCTGTTTTCTCTGTCCTGTTAAACACACCTCTTTTTCTAGCAGCTGAATGGGAAGGAAGACCCCCCCCCTTCAGTTGTTATCTTCCTCGAAACTGTTCATTCTAAACGAATTCTCACATTTCCCTTCCTAATCTATCTACCATCTCCCTCTATGTCCAAACTCCTCCTGATAGCCAAATTTATTGAGCGCTTAAATGTACACCAATTACCGTTTGTCAGTGGCATTTAACCCTCACACATATTATCCACATTACACAGGTAAATATTGAGACTTAGAGAAAGTAAGAAACTTGCCAAAAGTTGCACACTTAACAAGTGACATGTCTAGGATTCAGGCACAAAAGATTTGAGCCCAGAGGCCATGCTCTTAACCGTGAAGTTAAACCCTCTGGGAAGAAGTTAACACCTGTTCAAGGGAAATGGAGGGTCCATACCAGCTCCCTTATTTATACCAGCTGCCAGAGGGGAAAGTTTAACAGAAAAGTGTTCCCATTTAATTTTTCTATTTCTTTAACCATTGAATTAAACAATAACACATACTTCTTAAATGTAATCTCTCTTTGATTCAAGCTTTGATTATTTCAGAAACTTCAGTGGATAGTTTATATTTTCATAATTTTTGTCTTTAATTTCAGAACTTTGTGAGAAGGATAATGCTATTTTTTTAAGTGGTTAGATAATTTTGTAATATTCTATGCTAAAAAGTATACTTATAGATATAGTATAGTATATATAAAATTCTATGTATTTAATGTGTACTTTTGTTAAAACACTGTAAAATAACAACTGATTTGTACTCAAATAAATATATCATTTTCCTCAACATTGACTTAATGTGCACTATAGTTCATATTTTTTTTCTGATTAGTTCAGAATTATCAAATTAGAGAATTATCATTTTGAGACTGGTTTTTACTAACTCTAACTTCCATGTTCCTAATGAATAAACTAAGCTTTATTTATCCTTAATATTTTCTGACCTCTTCACTTCAATTGAAATCTGGATTGTTTCAAATGATTCTCTTACCATCTCCACCACAAATTTAGCTTTCTCTTTCTCTAGTATAAGAAGAGCCAGCCTGCTTCTTACATTTAGGCCACTTTCTGATTATTATTCTATAATCTCTGTATTCCCCTAATTTTAACTTACTGTTAGGAAGTAAACTTGGCCCTCTCTCTATTCAAACCACTCCTGTATCCTCCAGAACCAGTGCCCACTTATACTTTCCTGAATGAGGTCAACTACAGTTCACCAAGCTTACCATTTTTTAATTTTAATTAATTAATTTAAAAATTAATTTTATTGAAGTATAGTTGATTTACAGTGTGTTAGTTTTAGGTGTACAGCAAAGTGATTCAGTTATACATATACATATATCTATTCTTTTTCAGATTCTTTGCTCATATAGGTTCTCATAGACCAAGCTTACCAGTTTTATAGTTTCATTGCCTGTCTTTCATCTATGCCATGACCTCATTTCTCATTCATATCTCAAAATTAAACTTTCACAACTCTATTGCAACAATGATCAGTGGTCTAATGAACTTGTGTAAGATGACCAGAAGTTGAAGTATTGTAAGCATTAGTAATATAAAAGTCCAACTACTGTCTGTTCTGCAAATGAATATATGTTTAATACTAAATATATGTTTAATACTAAAAGTTTTAACCATGGTAGTGTGAGTCTTTCCAAAATTGATTACATTCCTATTATATGCCAAGCACTGACTTACTCTTTGATTTCATTTTTCCCCCCATTTTGTTTTCCAAACACAGAATGACAACTTGGTGAAAAAAACCCTGTGGTATATACCAAATACCAAGATATGCATCCTCTGCCCGTCCTCATTTGTGTATTCCCACTCATCCCATCATAATTAGATTCTGCCACTTTTCTCCTCAGCCCTATAATAGTCTCATGTCTACTCACTTCCCATCTCTTCCCCATCTTTTAATCTCAAATACAGTTCATACATACAGAACGTCACCTGAATGGTGTTCATTACTGATGGCTGCTTGCTTTCTTAAGAATGCTTAAGATGCAGTGTTGGAAGAGAAAACT